>NC_090265.1:756259057-756894780 GCF_040414725.1 Anabrus simplex | reverse complement strand
ATGGGAACTCATATGTAGGTGGTGAATAAATAGTACGCTGTCTCGCGACCACGTTGTCAAACTGCCGATAGTCTACCGGTAAGCCATGCGTCGTACATATACCGGTATTACCGGTATTTATTTATACGTTGTGCAACATGTCGCAAACGTGACTGTGTTGCCAAATTGCCCATAAACCATACACGTATTTAAATTGCGCATTCATGTGCAACTTACGTTGCAGTTCCATTTACCTTTTAACCAGATTAGTGAACAAAATTTGGACGTGCGACGATTATGTAATTAAAGGTTTAAAGTCCGATTTTTGTATTGAAAATAAAGGATGCGACGATTACGCGGTGGCGACGATTATGCCGTGAAATACGGTATGAAATACGGTATTAGCAAAGAGCATATAACACTGCAAAGAAAGAGTCCCTACACAAATCACAAATGCAACTCGCTCTGCCATCTCTTGAGGAAAAGTTGAATTACGTAGTAGTGAGACAACGGAACAGTTCCGTGGTCCGGCATTTGGTCCACCAAGACGAAGCACAGAACGGTTCCGTGGCTTGGGCCCAATGAGTTTCCTTGCATTAGTACCAACATCAAGTTGAGTATCTGTTTGGCACAAGAACGTCCTTTTCTGAAACCACCTTCATATTCCCCCAATTGTGGATCAATTGAGGTTCAGCTCTGTTCGATAAGGCCTTAGATAATATCTTGTAGGTAACTGGTATCAATGAGATCCCTCTATAGTTGTTCATGTCAGTCAAGTCACCCTTCTTGTGTAAGAGCAGATGTCCAGTCATCTTGTAGCCTCTGTTTCCCAGATGTTCCATAAGATCTCTGTCAACTTGCTGACTGCTTTGTCCCCAGCCTGTTTCTATAGTTCGGCAACTATTGTGTTTTCTCCCAGTGCTTTGTTATTTTTCTTCCGTTGGAGGAAAAGAGTTTGGTTGTCTGGGCAAAGGAAGTCTTAGGGGACTCGCAGTTGAGGAGATTTTCAAAGTATTTGTCCAATAGGTGACAGTTGTCTTTCTCATTATAGGCTAAGTTCGCATGTGGTCCCCTGAAGTGTAGGCTGGGTGGGGTATAGTGCCTGAGGTTTCATTTGAAGGTCTTGTAGAAGTTTTTGGAATTGTTGTTCTTAAAATCTTCATCCAGTTGCGTTAATTGGTTCTGGGTGTATTGATGCTTACCTGTCTGATGATTCTGGCAGTTAGTCGATGCTGCTCTATCAACTTATCCCTGTTTGCTTGCGACATTTGTGGGTTCCATTGTAGCCAAGCTACCTTTCTCGGTTGCTTGGTGTTTCTTCTGTTTCATTAACTTTCATTAACTTCTGTGGCAACTTTGACTAAGTTGTCTCTTAGTTGGTTCCAGTTGTAACTCTCGTATTCTAGCGCTTGCATTTCCATTGTATTGAATAGGTGGAAACCTTTACTGTGTTGTTACTCGCTTGCATTTTCTCTGTAATCATGTTGCTTGATTTAAGTTTTTCCATGTCAGACTTAGTGAGTTGGGTTTTTGCTCTCTTCTTGTATTTCTGGGTAAGAACCAAAATTTTATTTTGGAGAGGTAGTGGTCTGAGTCCAGATTCACCCCTCTTAGTACCCTGATGTTTTGTATTTCTCTGCAGGACTTCTTTGAGATGGCCACATGGTCTATCTGAAATTCTCCTAGGAGTTTGCTTGGTGAAATCCCTGTCTTCCGCTTTCTTGGTAGACGTTTGAAAGCCGTTGATTTCATTACTACATTAAAGGTCTTACAAAGTGCAACAAGTCATTCTCCATTTCTTTTGGTCTGCATGTGAGCTGGGTATTCCCCCACTAGGTGTTTATACTTCTGCTCCTTTCCTAGCTGAGCATTAAAATCACCCAATAAGATGATCGTATGGCGTTCTGGAATCTTGTTAATCATATCTTCGAGTTCTTCCCAAAACTTGTCCATGCCTTCCGGGTTGCACTTGTTGTCTTGGTTAATGGGTGCATGTACATTTACAACTGTGTAGACCTTAATGGTGCAACAAAACGTTAGTAGAGATACTCTGCTTTTGGGCGAATGGAAGTCGATAACTGAATCCAGTATTTTGTGACTGACAATGAAGCCAGTCCCCAAGTGAGGGATTTTCTTTACCTTCCGATGCTCCACTTTTCCCTTGAAGATCCAGTATCCCTGAGATTTGGATGCATATTCATCGGAATATCTGATTTCTTGTACTGCCACAATCAGAATCTGGTGTGTCAAAGTGTCTGTTAGATGTTTCAGTTTACCTATCTTGATTAGGGAGCTGACATTCAATGTGGCAAAGCAGTTGGGTTGTTTATGGCTATCTTGTTGCAAGAGGTTTCAGAATGCTCTGACTCATCCTTGTAGCATGTCGGTGTGGGCTCCCCAAAGGCCCATGAACGTCACTGAAAGTGACAGTGGATTGGATACCACCTGTGGTAATCATTTCTGTATGCTTGTCCTCCATGCTTTATTTGAAAACTGTGTTGGGTGGATTAGGGTTATTATATCCTAATAATGTTACTGCCGAGGTTGTGAGCTCCAGTAGGTTTAATTTCAGGGTATAATCCCTTAGATTAGTGTCCTGCTCAGCTATGGAGACCAATCTTCCCCGTTGTGACTCTTTCGCCTTCCTTGCCGTTGAGATCGTACTAAACATATTCCTCCGCCTTGGAAGCCATTGACCAGTTGTACTCATTAATTCCCAAGCTGCCACTTCCACCATCACCACCATACCAAACTCTATCTTCTCTCCTGTTGATGTCCTTGGAATCTTCCCACATCACCCTGTGTTAGGGGCCCCCCATATTTATGACCCCTGGAGAGAGGGTGTCCCAGTATTATAAAACCCCCAGGAGTTGGGCTGCCTGTCTGTCTGCAGGTTCATTCCGAGGTATTTTCACCAGCTCACATTGTTGTGGACCCTCTATCTGCCACCTAGGGACTATAGGTTAACAGGCTCTCCCCGAGGGATTATTATTATTATTATTATTATTATTATTATTATTATTATTATTATTATTATTATTATTATTATTATTATTATTTACATTATTATTTACATTATTATTATTATTTACATTATTATTATTATTATTATTCTGAAATTTCACATTCTTAAATGTTTATTCCATTTTGTAGGAAATTTCTTCTAGTTTTAGAAATTGCCTGGTTCATAAATATATCATTAATATTTCATGTCGAAATAAATTATTTACAATACCAATATAAATGGTCCGTTATTGGACATAAATTTTCCAGCTAACTCATTCCTGGTTGCCAGCGTTTCGCCCTCGTGTGCTAGGCTGGGCTCATCAGTTGGTACCTAGCACACCTACCAAGACGCTGGCTAGTGCATACCGAGGAGGCCACTGCGTAAGCTAATTGTAGCCACTGGCAGTGTCAATGCACTATGAGACACTTCGTCTCATTATCAAAAATTATTGCCTGCTTGGCTATCAGATGATATAGATGTTGATTCCCATAGGGAATCTGAAATATTTGTTCCGAATGAGTAAATTTATAATACCAATATAAATGGTCCGTTATTGGACATTTGCACTCGTAAGGAAAATCCCTATGCTGGCCAGCCAGCTCGCACAGCCAATTCTCAAGGGAATTTTTAAAATGGTTATAACTTCTAAACTATTTATTTATATAAAACTGTTTGCACTGCATTGCGCGTTATTTAAACTTTTTCTCAGTGTGATATTTTTTGGAACACATCGAAAAACGTTTCCAGTTATTGTCAATCATGCTGTCACCAGCCCCTATCATACAATTGTTATCATTTATATCTCCTTCTGAATCAGTTTAAGAGTCATTTTCACTTTCACTATGGGGGTTGAACGTTACTCATGTCCGTAGGTATTACCTCACATTACCCTACACGTGACCCCCGGGTGGTGCTAAACGAGTAACAGCGTTAAAGGTGACATACAATATGCCCAGAAACATAGCAAGTAATGGTTCTTTTCAGAACCATCAAACTAGGGGTGATAAACACCCAGTCCGTATTATGCAACTTAGTATTGAAGGCATAAGTTCTGCCAAATGCGAATATCTGCAAAAATAACTGCATGACTTTAACATTGATGTTGTTAACATTCAGGAAACCCATACCAAAGATGAACAGGATCTCCAGCGTAGAGGACGAATACCCGGTTATACACTGGTCGAAGCTATCCACATCCACAATATGGAATAGCCACTTATGTGAAGTCAAGTTTAAATGGAGTGCAAGTAATTGGTTGCACTGAAGATGGCTACATTTATACTATAGCAGTTCAGATAAATGACTTAAAAATTGTCAATCTTTACTAGCCTCCATGTGCGAATTGGGCTCCTACAGTACTGCCGGCTTTTGATCACCCTTGTGTACACACTGGAGACTTCAACAGCCATCACACAAACTGGAGGTATGACATCATGGATGTGAATGGGGAGTCAGTAGTTCAATGGGCAGAAACTAACAATATGCATTTGGTTTTTGATGTAAAAGACAAGGGGACCTTCCACTCCACACGCTGGAACAAGGATTACAACCCAGACTTGACATTAGTGTCTAAAGATCAACTAGACCAAACACTCAACACCACTTTCACTGTTCTGTCCAACTTCCCAAACAGTCAACACCGACCTATTATCGTGGAAATCGGTTTGAAAATTCCCCTTGTAAACTCAATGCCCTTACCCAGATGGAACTTTCATCGAGCCAACTGGGACGGATTCACAAAAGACCTTGACTCCAGCCTAGCTGCGGAGAATCTTCAGTCAACAGCAAATAACTACGACGAATTTGTTAAATTAGGTATCAAAGCTGCCAAGTCCAACATTCCTAGGGGTTACAGAAAGGAAAATGTACCTGGATGGAATGAAGATAGTGAGGCTTTGTACCAAGAATACCAAAGTTCTGGAAATCAAACAGTGGGTTCACAGCTACTCTACTCTTTAAATAAGAGCAGAAGAGAGAAATGGGAAGCTACACTCAAAGAAATGAACTTTGCAAAGTCAAGCAGGAAAGCTTGGAGAATCTTGAATGTGCTAACTGGCAAGCAACACCCCAAAAAGCTGCATCCTCAACTGAGTCCTAACATTATTGCCAATAGGATCGTAGACCTCACAAGTACAAAGAGGGACAAGAATCATACCAGAATAGTAAAATGTAACCTTTCTAAATTCAGGCGCGCGGCTGTGAGCTTGCATCCGGGAGATAGTTAGGTTCGAATCCCACTATCGGCAGCCCTGAAGATGATTTTCCGTGGTTTCCCATTTTCACACCAGGCAAATGCTGGGGCTGTACCTTAATTAAGGCCACGGCCGCTTCCTTCCAACTCCTAGGCCTTTCCCATCCCATCGTCGCCATAAGACCTATCTGTGTCGGTGCGACGTAAAGCCCCTAGCAAAGAAAAAAAATTCAAGCGCAGTGCCCCGAGAAATGAGCCGCTTTCCAGACCCTTTTCCACGGTGGAAGTAGAAAATGCAATTAAACAACTGAAAATCGGCAAGGCTGCTGGTCCCGACAACATCTATAATGAATTTATTAAGAACATGGGCCCGCATTGTATATACTGGCTCACTTCTCTCTTTACTTACATACTCCAAGAGAACAGATTGCCCTGACAATTCAAACTGCCAAAAGTCATAGCCATTCTCAAACCTGAGGACAGCCCCGAAAGTTATCGACCAATAGCATATTCAAACTTCTTGAACGAATCCTCCTAACCAGAATAGCTCCGTTCATTGAAGCTGTTGCTCCTCCTGAACAAGCTGGATTCAGACATGGACGCAGCTGCACCGATCAAGTTCTTGCCCTAACTACACATATCGAAGCTGGTTTTCAAGGACAACTAAAATCAACAGCTGTTTTCATCGACTTGACAGGTGCATATGACTGTTTGGCGACAGGGACTATCTACAAACTATTGCAAGTTGTACCAAGTCGAGAAATTGTGGATCTAATATCTAGCATGCGTAGTGAAAGGCAATTCGAAGCGTTTCTAGGCAATACTAAAAGCCACAAACGAAAATTAAGTAACGGTCTACCACAGGGATCTGTCTTAGCACCATTGCTATTCAATTTGTACATTCATGACCTACCAAACACAACATCAACCAAGTTCATATATGCTGATGACATCGCATTGGTAGCACAGAGTAATAATTTTGAAGACGGTGAACAAATTCTGATGGAGGACCTTAAGAAGATGTCAGCTTTCTTTAAGACCTGGAGATTGATCCCCAGCACAATAAAAACTGAAGTCTCTTTTTTCCATCTAGCAAATCGTGCTGCAAACTACAAACCAAGAGTTCTGCACAACGGGCGAAAGCTGAGGTACAACCCTTTCCCAAAATATCTTCGAGTCACTTTAGATAGAACCCTGAGCTACAAAGAGCACATCACTAAGCTTTCTCATAAAGTCGCCGCAAGAAACAACATACTGCATAAGCTCTGTGGTACCTCCTGGGGAGCCTCTGCTGATTGTCTACGTTTAACTGGCATTAACCTTGTCTACTTGGTTGCTGAGTACTGTGCTCCTGCCTGCTCAGAAAGTGTACATGTGAAGAAGGTAGACACGAAATTGAATGATACAATGTGTTGCATTACTTGTACCATCAAATCGACTCCATGTCACTGGTTATCTGTGCTGAGTCACATCCCTCCACCTCACTTAAGACGGAAGCAAGCTCTACTAAGGGAAGCTAAGAAAATCTCTGCATCACCCTCTTTGCCACTGCACCAGGAATTCTGCCATCCATCACAGCAGCGACTTCAATCAAGAAGACCAGCAAGTGTCACTGCAGGGCAACTCATTGCGGATGGGTTTGCCCTAACTGAAAGCTGGAAGCATGAGTGGTCAACAAAAACATTGGGAACAAGTGCCCACCATCTTGATCCCACAAAGAAGTCAAACGGTTTTGACCTCACTGAGGAACCTCTGGTGCCGTATCAACAGGTTAAGGATTGGACATGGTTGTTGCAATTATTTCAGGTACAAGCGGGGTTGGATCAGTTCACCAATGTGTGATTGTAACCTGGAAGAACAGACGATTGAGCACCTGGTCCAACAATGTCCTCGTCATTCGTACCCTGGCACTCCTGATGATTTGTTCGCTCTCACACCTGGTTTATCTGAATGGCTGAGAAGGATGGACTTCTCAACGTTTGATTCTGCCTTGTGTATACATATTGTATAAAATCACCACACAATTAAATAAATACTTTCACTACCACTAGGTCCATCACTTTCTTCACTATCAGTAAATGCACACGTTTCACTTTCATTGTGATCCATAAGAATGTCTGTAATTTCATCTGAATATAACCTCTTGCTGGGACCAGCCATCTTTCTCAAACAGTATGTAAACATGAGTTGCTATTCCACGGAATACAGTGCACAGACAGTACAGAAGTGGTAAATAACCTAATGATAAACATAGTACAGAGTTTACACTAGCAGGTGGCACCACATGCAGACACAGAAATTGTCATAGCAAAGAGATTAGTGAACAAAAACAGTTGCCGGGTAACACCCAGAATACGAGTGGAACTGGTATTAAGTAAAGCAGGGTGACACCCGGATTACAAGTGCAAACGGTTAAATGCAATTTGAATTACATTTTCCAAAAAAAACTTGCTGTAATTAGTGAAACCCAAAAAAGCATGTTAAAAACTACAAATCTTTCTATCGAAGATAGGCAGCTAAGATAATGCACTATAACAAGAAAGTTTAAGAGTCGTACAATAAATCACGAAGCATATGGAATGTAATCAAGGGAGAAACCAACAGACATGCAGTTGGAAATAAAGTTGCTGCCATAAAAAATAAGGGAATACAAATGAATGACTTTCATCATTTGGCTAATTATATAAATGATTTCTTTCTATCCCTACCATTACAGATTTGAAAATGCAAATAAATCAGATGTATTACCAGAACTCCCAACCTTTGTTCAAAACTCTATGCAATTAAAATCATACAGTCTTTGAAGAATAAAACTTCCACAGGTGTAGATGAAATTCCCACAAAACTCGTAAAAAAAAATGTGCTCCTTATCTGGTATCAATGAATCATTTTCTAGTGGTCAGTTTCCTAATCTCCTAAAAATAGCTAAAGTTATCCCAGTCATTAAAAGTGGAAACTTACACGATTTGCATAATTACAGACCAATATCAATACTTACTGTTATTTCGAAAATATTTGAATGTGCTATGAAAGATCGGCTTACCAAATTTTTAATCAAATATCAGACTGGAGTAAGAGGAATTGTTAACGACTAGTTTAGATCATACCTGGATAAATGATCCCAGTTTGTTGAAATTACACATTGTAACAGTAAAGGGCATAATGAGACATATCAATTTCAGGTAAAAAACATAGACTTCAGGTAGACAGATAATGACCCATTTCACAACAGCTGTTTCCTTCTTTCTGACATTCCTTTCTCCTTACAGTAGCCTCTTCAATCTCTGCGTCAGGTTTTTTGAGGCCTGTTCTTTTCTTGATCTATGTGAATGATCTTCCTCACACTAATCAAGTAGAAACTGCAGTTCTGTATGCTGATGATACAAACATAATCTATATATATAAAATTAGACTTTTGTCTGTACATTGCTCAGAATTTAAAAAGGATGGTATTTCTGTATCAGTCGTGTCCACAGTAACAAGGAAATGCACTTTTTAATTTTCCGTAATTTCTGTTTGTCTGTCTGTATGTATGTACACGCATCACAAGAAAATGGCTGAAGACAATTTAATGAAAATCGGTATGCAAAGTCGGGGAATAAGTCGCTACATTCTGGGCTATAAATAATTTTATTTACGCTGAGTTAAATGGTAGTTTAGGGGAAGGCCTAAAATTTAATTCTCAAATATTTGTTATTAGTAATATTAGTAATGCCCAGATATTTTAAAAATGCATATGTGCATATGCAAATGTATATTTCGAATGTTAGTGTATATTTTGAACATTAATGCATATACAGGTATATTTTTCTCTTATGTGTGATTGATTATTTAAGATTTCTGAATGAAATGAAAAACCTGATGAATTCTATATGTTATACATCCCTTGGCAACACAAGAAGCCTTCCCCTCATCAAAGGAAGGGCTTTCAATGTTGCAATACAAGCAGGTAGACAGATAATGACCCATTTCACAACAGCTGTTTCCTTCTTTCTGACATTCCTTTCTCCTTACAGTAGCCTCCCAAGGTTTGCTTAAACAAGTGCGTTCATCTGTTACCTTGCTCTTTGTCGGTTGCAGTGCTTTATCAGATTAAACTGTAAAAATGCCAAGAGATAAGAGCTCTAGGTCTTTTTTTTTTTTAATTAAACAGTGGATATCAGGCAATAGTGACTATGCAAGTGACGGTGATGTAGTGTACCGTCAAGTGTGCAACAAGAGTATAAAATGTGATTAAAAATTTCAAACTGAACAGCTTTTGAAAACAACTTCACATTTCAGATCAAATGACCAGAGTAAGAATACGCAACAGCTACTTTTATCCAACGTGAAAGCACGGTGTAAAGTTAGTACATTTTCCGCTGATATTTGTAAAGCTGTTGTATGCAGCAACATTCCACTGTATAAACTAAATTATCCACATCTACACTTGTTTCTTGAAAATTACTGTACTTATCAAAGGATACCAGATTAATCTACCCTTAGGAAGAACTATTTGCTTTCACTGTACGCTTCTGTCGTTGATTCGATACGATCTGACATAGGAGGGAACTGTGTCTGGATATCGGTAGATGAAACAACAGATTCGTGTGGTCGATACATAGCAAACTTCATAATGGGTAAATTATGTCCGGATGAACCCGGCAAACCTCATTTACTTTCGTGCAAAATGTTAGAAAAATCCAGCCACGCTACAGTTGCAAGATTTGTTAACGATTCCCTGCAACTTCTGTGGCCTAGTGATTCGGAGAGTGATTGTTACAAAGTGTGCCTTTTAGTCACAGATGCAGCTTCGTATATGTTGAAAGCTGGTCAGTCTCTTCGAGTGTTGTATCCAAATCTCATCCATGTCATATGTTTGTTTGGTCCATGGATTGCATTGTATTGCAAAGTAAATTGAAGTGGGAAAAAACTGTTACTAAAACACCAGCTCGTGTACAGTTGTACAAAACTCATCTGCATTAGGTTTCTCTCCCACCGGAACCTGTTCTCACAAGTTGGTGAACTTGGTTATCCGCAGTATCATTCTACCAGGGGAACTTTATCCAAGTGAAAGATGTAGTTAAAACTATTGATGATAGTCATACTGCGTGTGTTAGTGAAGCAAAATGCGCATTTGTATCTGAAACTGTATATAAAGATATCACTTTTGTCTATGTGCATTATTCGTCACGTTCGCTGACGATTAAGGGCCTAGAAACTCGTGGTGCACCCCTACATGAGGCAGTCTTTACCAGGAGAATGTTCCGAGCAGTCAGTCCCAGTGTACAAGTATTGCCCAGTTACGTCTGTCGATGTAGAACGATCATCTTCAGTGTATAAATTAATTCTATCTGACAACAGAAAGTCATTGACCCAGGAAAATATTGAAAAACTCTTGATAACATACTGCCATGCATCATTTTGTAAGAAATGAAACATGTTTGTCAGTTTAACACTAAATTAGAATTAAATGATACGTTTAATAGGTGTATTTTGTTTTATTTTTAGTGCATATTTTCAACATTTTTAATTCATATGTGCATGCATATTTTTGTAGTTTTTAGTACATATGAATCCGGACCCTAGTTATTAGCTAATCATTTATGTCTTATACATTGTTACCGTACTGGTTATGATCACAGAGTCACGAGAAAATGGGTAAACAGAATTTAATCGAAATTGGTATGTAAAGTCAGAGAATAAGGAACTACAGTTTATGCTATAAATAATTTAATAAGACGCCCTAATATCACAGAGTCAAAACAAAAAAACTAAATGTGAAGGCCTACAATATAGAAAGCTCATAAAATTGATCAACTGTAACATTACATGGACCATTGTTTGTTGTGATGTCCTTTGTGTATAAAATTTGCTTTACCGTGCACTGAAACAGATAGCTCTTATTGCAAAGATTGGATAGGAAAGGGCTACAAATGTGAAGGAAGCGGCCTTGGCCTTAATTGAGGTACAGCCCCATTTGCCTGATGTGAAAATGGGAAACCAAGGAATACCAGGGCTGCCGATAGTGGGGTTCGAATCCATTATCTCCCAGATCCAAGCTCACAGCTGCGCGCCTCTAACCACACGGCCAACTCGCCCGGTCGTACCGAGTGCAACGGCTTGCCTGAATATTGGCGGGAAGTAGTTGGGGAGTTAGATAACTTTCTTCTTTAGCATGCCAATCCTCTGGGTCATAAATTTTCTGATAATACTGGTTCGTTACACACTGGTTCATCATAGCATTCAAGCTATTCAATCCCTATTCTGAGGCCCTGATTGGAATGAGCAGTGTGCATATTTAACGGAATAGACCCTAATGGCACAACTGTCTGTGACCTGGTAATTCCAGCTCTGGAACTTTAGACTGTTAGATCGGCACCATAGTTCTGTTCGTTAAAAGTGAGAAAATGTGCGGTTTTTCATTTGATCGAGTAATTTATATAACATTGCTTTCAATCGCTACATTCCTACTCACGTTTTTGTAATGACCTATGTTACAAACTCCAGTTAGGAAAACCACAAAGTCAGTCTTTCTGAGAATTCCGTAGCAAAGCACGGGTATATCAGCTGGTTATTAATAATCCTGACTATGTCTATAGAAACTGCAGCAAATACAGTCCTGTCTAGGTTAGAATCATGGTTCAGGAAAAACAAATTAACATTGAACCTTAAAAAAGATCCAATAGATGGAATTCAAGGCATCTAACTACCATGACAAAACTTCAAAAAAAAAAAAAATTAAAAAAAAAACCACAACCTTATATTAAATGCAAATGCAATTGAAAATACGTTGACCACAAAATTTTTAGGTGTCCATGTAGATGAAAATTAAGATGGGATTGTAATATTTAAAAAATAGGGAAGTCTCTTGAGTTCTGTTTGGTTTGCCTTAAGGATTTTGTCTAATAGTTGTAGTGAAGAATATCTTAGAATAGCATAGTTTGGATATTTCCATTCAGTCATCACTTACGCTATTGGTCTCTGGGGCAGCTACAAATCAAATCTTGATGTTATTTTCCGAATACAGAAACGAGCTATCAGAATTATATCGAGACGTAACAGGTCATATCATTGCACATCATTATTTAAGAGACTAATGATACACTCCATGTACCAAGCATATACATCATGCAGTACATTCTACACGTGAAAAAAAAACATTGATAACTTCAGAAAGAATGTTGACAATCAAAATTACCACACACGAACAAGAAATAAATATTTTTATCAAGCACAAGAGTAAAACCATTGCCTTGAGACATGTAGACTCTGTTGTAATCTGATTGTATAGTAAGCTTCCAAATAAGATTAAAGATATTAGTCCCGTCAGTTCATTTACCACAGCTTTAAAAAATCTCCTGAGTAGCTGCTTCTATAGTATAGAAGAATACATGATAAAGTGCTGGTAATGATACTATTACTTATTACTACTTATTAACTTGTAAACATTCTTAATATCTAGTATATATCCTTAAAAATATGTTAATGTCACATTGATTATATATGTATTATTAACACCACACTCATAGATTTTTATTTTTATTTTGTCATGTAAATATTGATTGTTAATATTATTTATTATTTAAAAAATTTAAGATGTGCTGTCCTAACATTGAGGTATTTGGTGTTTCTGGTTTTTTCTTTTTCTTTTTCTTCTTCATTATTGTGCATGTATTATTGTTAGTATTAAGAAATCACTCGACAACTCCTATACTGTTGGCATATTTCAAAATACGTAATTGTACAGTCTATGGAAGCTGAATGAATGAATGAATGAATGAATGAATGAATGAATGAATGAATGAATGAATGAAGACAAGGAGGAGGTACCTCAGAGTCCAGACAAAGATAAAGGAAGACCATAAAGCTTCCAAGGAAGGACTTTTGTATGTCCCAGGAGGTTTCTAATGTGATAAAAACAGCATGTGAGTGAAAACATACTAAGTAAACTTTAATTGCGATTTACTTATTAATTCATTTTCTGATATTTGGAGACATTCAGAGTGCTTTAACTTTTGTCACAGAAATGGTGTCTGCATTATTTTTATTTTAAACTAGCTGATGTACCCGTGCTTCGCTACGGGATTCTCAGAAAGACTGGCTGAGTCGTTTACCTAACTGAATTAAACATAGGAAATTACAAAAACGTCAGTAGGAATGTAGCGATTGAAAGCAATGTTATCATATAAAATACTTGATCAAATGAAAAACCGCACACTTTCTCACTTTCAACGAACAGTACTACGGTGCCGACCTAACAGTCCAAAGTTCCAGAGCTGGAATGACCAGGTCGCAGACAGCCGTGAATACTCCTCTGCCATTATTCCGTTAAATTTGCACACTGCTCATTCCAATCAGTGCCTCAGAATAGGGATTGAATAGCTTGAATGCTATGATGAACCAGTGTGTTACGTACCAGTAGTATCAGAAAATTTATGAACCAGAGGAATGGCATGCTAAAGAAGAAAGTTATCTAACTCCCCAGCTACTTCCCGGCAATATTCAGGCAGGCTGTTAAACTCGGTACGACCGGGCGAGTTGGCCGTGTAATTCGAGCCGCGCAGCTGTGAACTTCCATCCGGGAGATAGTGGATTCGAACCCCACTGCCGGCAACCCTGAAGATGGTATTTGTCGTTTTCCATTTTCACACCAGGTAAATGCTGGGGCTGTACCTAAATTAAGGCAAAGGCCGCTTCCTTCACACCCCTAGCCCTTTCCCATCCCATCGTCGCCATAAGACATGTGTCGGTGTGACGTAAAGCAATTTTTTTTAAAATACTCGGTACGCAGCAGTAATCCTATCTATCGGACATGAGTGGAAATAGAAGACACAAATCACATCACAACAAACAATGGTCAATGTAATGTTATTGTTGATTAATTTTATGAGCTTTCTGTATTGTAGGCCTTCACATTAGTTTTCTTTCGGCTTTGCAATATTAGGGCGTCTTATAAAATTATTTATATCGTAGACAGTAGTTCCTTATTCTCAGACTTTACACGCCGATTTTCATTAAATTCTGTTTACCCATTTTCTCGTGACTCAGCGCTGATATGGACTTAGGAACAAAAATCCAAATTCATGAATATCTCTGTGATTATAGGCGGTACGGTAACAATGTATAAGACATAAGTGATCGGAAATCTAATAACTTACTACATAACCACTACTAACTTACTACATAACTAAAGTTATGTTTGTTATGTAGTATTTATCGATACGACCACTAATAACATAAATATTAGAGAATTACATTTTAGGCCTTCCCCTAAACTTTCATTTCACTCAGCGTGAATAAAATTATTGATGGCCTAGATTATAGCGACTTATTCCCCAACTTTGCATGCCAATGTTCATTAAGATACGACCACTAATATCATAAATATTTGGGAAATAAATTGTAGGCATTCCCCTAAACTACCATTTCACTCAGCGTGAATAAAATAATTTATAGTCTAGATTGTAGCGGTTCATCACCCGACTTTACATACCGATTTTCATTAAATTCGCTTCAGCCGTTTTCTCGTGATGCGTGTACATACAGACAGACAGACAGAAATTGCGGAAAATTAAAAAGTGCATTTCCTTGTTACTGTGGACATGACCGATACAGACATACCATTCTTTTCAAATTCTGAGCAATGTACAGACAAAACTCTTATTTTATATATATATATAGATTAAATCTAATATCTGTATCTATGTTCCCTAGACTGAGAAAATGATCTCCATAAAAATGTAATTTTAACAACTTTTAAAACTATTTTGTTAAACAAAATTTGAAGAAACTTACATTGTAATATAACTTTATAACCCTTTCTTATGACTGCTTCAAACAAAAGTGGTAGGGAACATTCCCCATGTAATGTAGATTGTTTTTGTTCAAAGTTCATGGATTTTGATACTGTATAGGCTTTTGGGCTTATCCTGTATCAAGAAAATAAGGTGAAATTCTTAACATTTTGCAGAAAACTGTGCTCTGCGTCCTCGGAAGAAATCTCTATTGATCTCGAGAAAGGCTTCTTGAACAATGACACTTTGAAATTTGGACGTTATAATAGAAGTGGAAATGGTACGTTCATTCGCCACCAGATGGCCCCCAGGACGTGGCACAACACTAGCGTTCGAAGTAGCTGACTGAACCATTACAATCAGACTAAGTGATTCACAAAACGTGTTTGCATAACATATGATATAGACAGGTGTACGATATAGACACAAGCCTGGAATGAAACATCTGGCGACGAGGAATGTACGGATTTGGAAAACGCCGAGACGAAATAACAATAGTGGAGGGGCAGGGAAGGGAACTACGTACGTAAATTCTTAATGGCTGGCAACCAGATATTACTTAATTGATAGCCGGTGTCCCTGTTGAAATTGTTAGGATTTCTACGTATTTCCACAAGAACATGAACATAATATTCGTCTCAACCAACCAGACAAATCGGCAATACCTAAGCACACTCTATCGTCGGATCATGATGTCATGTTCCAAGATGCTAGAGGTTTTACCCGTACTAGACACTACAGGTCCAGGATTATACGGGAAGGCCACGGCTGCTTCCTTCCCACTCCTAGTCCTTTCCTATCCCATCGTCGCCGTAAGACCTATCTGTGTCGGTGCGACGTAAAGCAACTAGCAAAAAAAAAAAATAGAACTCGGAGAATTAGAGTCGCAGTATTATTGAAACTTTGTTATGATGTGAGTAAAGAACTGGAATCAGAGATGACGTTACACTGTATAAAGTTACAGGATTTTGAGACAGACAATGGTATTATGGTAAAGGAGATGAAAAGTCACTCTCATTTTTGTTGATGGAATGATAGTAACTCATGGGGATCACCTCGGTGTTATTCATTGGGTTAATCACATTAACAAGGTTATACATCTCTTCACATGGTTATGAGCATATTTAGGGATTCCAGTAAGGACATATAAATCTATTGTAAGACTGCAGATAGAGTAATGTTCCAGTATATGGAATGCTCATCGGGTCTACTTGATACTTGATAGTGTTGTGACTTTGTGCATGACAGAATGTGGTGTCGTGTCTTTGTGCCTATCAAAGTGTGAAACTGACCTCCAATATTCATAAACATTGTACATGTTTTTACGGCTGATGATGACCTGGACTAAGGTCGAAACCGGTCCCATTTAAATAAGAATGTAATTAGTACATTTCTTTCTTTTAAGTATTGAATAGGTTGAACCTCCTTTTCAATTATTTAATTTTTAACAACTGGAAAAGATTCAAAGGTAAGCAGCACAATTTATTCTTGGTGATTTCTGACAGAGGAGTAGTGGTACGAAAATGTTGCATATTTTGGGAGTAAGGAGACAAGATGCTCGACCAATCAATCAATCAATCACTCAATCACTCATCAATGATCTACATTTAGGGCTGTCGCCCAGGTGGCAGATTCCCTATCAGTTGTTTACCTGGCTTTTTCCCTGAATATTTTCAGAGAACTTGGAAATCTATTGAACATTTCCTTTGATAATTTCCAGTACCTTACTCCTCATCGTATAAATCAATATCTGTCCCAATTTGTCTTCTTGAATTCCAACTTTTATCTTCATACTTTTAAAAGCTCGACTCAAACTTAATCATCTACTTACACAATTCCACTGTGGCTTAATAGCCATTATACGAAGTATCTTGACCCACAATTGAATACCAGCATGCGTCTTATATCTGCCACCATCAGATCAACTCCAGTCCACTGGCTCCCACTGCCACCTGACTTACGAAGGTCCAGTGCTCTTCTTCGGGAGTACAAGATGATCTGCAAGAATCCTCTGCTACCTGTTCTAGATGACATACCAGCTCTTAATCTCCAAAGAATAAAATCACGACATCCACTTGTTTGTGATGCTACTCTCAAGAAGTCCAACTTCAGTGCTTTGGAGGAGTTGAAAGGCCGCTGGAATAACCCTACTGACTTGCCCCTGCATAACATCTTCAAAGGGGAAAAAATTCCAAGCGGTCCCAACTGCTGCATGCAACTTGGTCCAGACTGAACAGGATCAGGACAGGTCATGGAAAGTGCGACAGGTCATGGAAAGTGCAGGGATTCTATCTACACGTGTAACTTTGTACCATCTCCAGAATGTGATTGTGAAACCCCACATTGTAAGCGAGTGTTAACTATGGGCTTATCCAGGGAGATTGGAAGACTTCCTATCACCAACAGCGGAAGCACTACAGTGGATTCAAAAGTTGAACATTCAGATAGGATAGCAGATAACACTAATGCCTGAAGTGAATCAATGTTTTTTTGTTATTATATATATATTGTATATTATGTATGCCAGGTGTATGTAGTTTTTGCCATTTTTGTGGTAAAGAAAACACTTGTTATTTTCAAGGGAAATTCATTTTTTTGTTTATTCAAAATATTGACCATCAGCTTCTACACGCTTCGCCCATCTTTCAGGTAAATTATGAATACTATGCCAGAAAGATTGTCTTTTTGCGGCAAACCATTTGTCAAGCCATTTTCCAACTTCCTCGAAATTGCTGAGGTGCTGCTCTGTGAGCGTGTTTTCCATTGATGCTAAGAGGTGATAGTCAGATCGCGCCGGGTCAGAGTACGGCGGCTGTGGAAGGATGTCCCATCCAAGCCATTTCAAGGTGTATTTCACTGGTTTTGCTGAGTGAGATGGCGCATGGTCATATAACAAAATCGCTTTGCCATGTCTTATGGGCCATTCCGGTTGTCTTTTGATCAATGCGTAATTTAAATTAATCATTTGTTGGCGATAGCGTTGTGCATTAATGGTTTCGCCAGGCTTCAAGAGTCTTCGCACTTTTGTGGTCAACCACATTGAAATCACCACGTTTAAATTGTGAAAACCATGTCTCATATGTTCTAATCGATGGAGCGTGTTTACCATATGTTTCTACCAACAAACTATGACTTTCTGCAGCCTTTTTCTTTTGATCTTTTTCAGGCACAAACGTAGACATGATCACCGAACGATACAACACAGGCGCTAGTGTTTGGCAGACTCAAATTGTGTGTGTTGGTAGGTTATTGTCAAACTTACGTAGGCTATGTGCAATCAAATTCATATGCTGCGTACTGTTCACTGGTGCCATCTCTTAGTGAAACCGAAAAAGACTTATGCATACACCTGGTATTATTTCCTTGCCATCTAATAATAATAATAATAATAATAATAATAATAATAATAATAATAATTCCACTGACATTCTGAAACATACCACATAATTTGCATAAAATTTTTGTTTTCCACCTATTCAATACATAATTGCTTTTTGTCACTAGAAAATAATTTTACTACAATACTACATTAACAGGGACATGTTTCGCTTGACTTCCGAGCATCCTCAGCCTTTATAACTTTTCTCAAGGTAAACACATAACATTATTAACTTATAACTAATGTGTACTTAATTATAATCTTAATTAGTAAAATACATTAACAGAAAGACATTTGTGAACACAATGAACAGATTAACATTTAAAATAACAGTGTTAGAATTGGAATAGACATTATTTCTATTAACAGTGATGTCCAAAACATGATAAATCCCAACAACAGTGAAAAGATTTGGCTAAAATTCTCATAAATTTCTTCATTTTTACTAACTCAATTGTTAATGAGCTATTGTATTGCGCTATTTAAAATTTGAGTCATAAACCCTGTTAAAATTCAATAGTATCTGAAGCTTAAAAGTCTTGATGTTCGTGTAGAAATAGTGAGAAATGTTCTACGTCTCATAATAATTTGATGGTTGCTGCAATAATCTGTTGATTGTGGACGGTTAAGTACATCTTGTTGGTTGTTTTCCCAAACTAGTCTTGAATTGACGAGTTGACATGTTGCTTGAAAGTTGTTCATTGTTTTAGGAGCTTGGTCAAAAGGGACTTCAAATCTGAGAACTGGATGTTGATGTATTTTCCTTCATGACAACCTTTATGTGTTGGTGCTGTAACAAAAGAATTTGCATGAGAGTGTTGTTTGTCGTTATGCTGTCTGGTGATCGTATTGATGTGTTTCACTTACCCCTTTGACTGCTGAAGCTGTTGTGGCGGGCGAGTAGGGGACGTAGGGGAAGGAACAGTAGGCGGGACATTGGCGTAGTGTCAAAGTAGGAGTTGTGTCTGTTTTCGTGGTGGAAGATTTAAGATAAGTATCATAACTTTTTTTTTCCAATTTGAAAGTTTGTAGTAATGTTGGCAATTGCTCTATTAACGGACTCTCTATTTCGATTGCATCATTCAGGTTTTTTTCTTTATTGAAATATTGATCCAAATAGATATAAATATGCTCAGACTCATTCATTAACTTCCCTTTTTCAATCCTGTCTATTGTGTATATTGAGGGCCAATTTCTTTCATGTGATTGCTCATTGCAGAATATTTGTTGTGTTTTAAAGCATTCAAGTGTTCCATGTATCTAGTAAGAAAGCTGTGGCCAGTTTGCCCAACATATGAAAAATTACACCGTGCTCATGATAGTCTCCCAGATCGTTGATATTTATTATTATTATTATTATTATTATTATTATTATTATTATTATTATTATTATTATTATTGGAGTTTACTATATTGTGGTTAAAAAGTTGGTGTTGTGTGTCTTGAAAGCTATTTGTATGATTTAGTTTTTCAATGGGTTCGCGATTTGGTGGATAGCAGGATTGGTGTAAGTAAAGGTTGCGTATTTCGATCTTTTTAGTCTTTTCCGGAGTAAGATTTGTAGCTAATTTGAGTTTGACTTTGTTAATGATTCAATTCAGCATCTCTATTTTGTACCCATTAACTAGTGCTAGTTTTTTTTAATGCATTTGAGTTCCTTCATTAAATTAACGGGTGATAGAGGTATTTCGAAGGCTCTGTAAACCATGCTAAAAAAAGTTGCCTGTTTGTGGGATTTCGGGTGAAGTGAATCATTTCTTATTGTTGCTGAAGTGTGTGTCGTTTTTCTGAATATTTGAAAATCAAATTTTGAATCTGTGCATGTTACATTAATGTCCGAGCAGTTTAATGATTATCTTTTTCATCTTCTTGAGTAAATTTTATGCGATGGTGTATATTATTTAAAGATTCTAAGATATTTCGCTGTTAGTTTTTCGGTTATCACAAACGTATCATCTACAAATCTTGTCCAAAGGCAGAACCGTTCTGTATTTGGTTTAATTTTACTATCTTCCATGTTGTCCATGTAAATATCAGCCAATACACCTGAGCTGGGGTCTCCCATAGTCAAACTCGATTGGTGGTAGATTTTGTTATTGAAGGTGAAATAGTTATTTAACACAAATTTAAGTAGTTTAATAAATTCATCTATCTCAAGTTTGCTTATGTTGCTGTGTTTGGAGAGTTTTTTTTTTAATGATTTCAACAGCTTCATTAATAGGGATATTTGAATACATATTAGTAGTATCAAACAAGCTCATCCTATGGTGAGGTTGTAAGTTAACTTTTTTAGTTTTTCTTAGAATTCTGTTGAGTTTTTGATTGAAGAAGTATTGTTAAACTCATAGTGTTTTCTAAGAAATTGATATATATATTTTGACATTTTATAGGTAGGGCTGTTCCTACTGTTTATAATTGGTCGAATGCATGTGTTGTTTTTGTGTATCTTGGGCAGTGCCTTTGCTTTAGATATTTTTGGGTCCACAACAATTGGAAGGAGACAGACCACATTTCAATAGCTCTACTTGAAGACGGAACGAGTTTCGTCAAATGTTCATACTTGCAAAAAGTCTACATTATGTCCAGGGTTAGATTGTGTAGGTTTTTAGATAGGTTTTTTTTTTTCCCTCCCCCGAGTGTATTGCTAAACAGGTTTTCGGCACTTCCCTCAGGGCAATGTATAGTCACCGAGCTTCCAGGCAGGAATCGAAACTGCTCCTTCTTAAGTACCGGTAACACAAATTTAGTATTTCAATACAGTGGAACCTCGATTCTCCGTTTTTTGAGGGACCATAAACATAAAACGTACAATACGGGAAAACGGAAAATCCGGGAATGAATGAAAACCATCAACAATGCAACTACATAAAAAAAAACTGAAGATTTCTTCTCAGACAATGCTTACACTGTAGTGAATAAAGACCCGGTCCCTAAAATTCAACGAGTTTTAAAAACAATCCTTAAAAACTCAACCCGTTTATTTAATGAACAAGAACAACAAAAAATGGTTAATATGAACCCAAAAATACCTAAAACAAAGGCACAGCCCAAAATACACCCAAATAACATACCCATTCGACCAATTATAAACAGTAATATATAAGTAATAATAACAACGTAAACGTTTCCACCTTTTCAATACTAAAATATATTCACAAAATTATAAATTACACGGTACTAGTTTCGACCCATCTAGGGGTCATCATCAGCCGTATTGGAGCAAAGATCACTTTTGGCGAAATCCTAAGAAAATGTTATTTTAAAGAATAACAAGTGAAATGAGATGTTATTATGGTAATAGTTAATAATACAAGGAATATACATACTAAGAGGTTTTTAACAAAGAATAAAGTATAAATGGGGTGTTGTAAAAATTATAATCATGGAAAAGGTGGAAACGTTTACGTTGTTATTATTATTACTTATATATTATTCTCAGTTCAATACGGACCAAAAACATGAAATTCATAACCATTAACAATTATAAACGGTAGGAACAGCCCTACCTATAAAATGTCACTATTTATACACCAATTTCTTACAAAACACCATAAGATTAACTAATATGTATTCAAATATCCCTATTAATGAAACTGTTGAAATCATTGAAACAAACTTCTCCAAACACAGCAACATAAGCAAACTCGAGATAGATGAACTTGTTAAACTACTCAAGTTTGTGTTAAATAACAACTATTTCACCTTCAATAACAAAATCTACCGCCAATCGAGTTTTACTATGGAAGACCCCAGCTCAGGTGTATTGGCTGATATTTACATGGACAACATGGAACATAGTAAAATTAAACCAAACCCTTGGCTGATTTGTAGACGACACGTTTGTGATAAACATAACTGGAAAACTAACAGTGAAAAAAATCTTAGAATTTTTAAATAATATAGACCATTGTATAAAATTTACTAAAGTAGATGAAAAAAAATAGATCATTAAACTTCTTGGACATTAATGTAACATGCACAGATTCAAAATTCGACTTTCAAATATTCAGAAAACCGACACACACTTCAGTAACAACAAGAAATGATTCACTTCACCCAAACCCCACAAACAGGCAACCTTTTTTAGCATGGTTTACAGACCCTTCAAAATACCTCTATCACCCATTAATTTAATGAAGGAACTCAAATTCATAAAAAAAACTAGCACTAGTTAATGGGTACAAAATAGAGATGGTGAATCGAATCATTAACAAAGTCAAACTCAAATTAGCCATAAATCTTACTCTGGAAAAGACTAAAAAAACCAAAATAGGCAACATTTACTTACACCAATCCTGCTATCCACCAAATCTCAAACCCATTGAAAAACTGAAACATACAAATAGCTTTCAAGACACACAACACCAACAAAACCTTATTTTTTAACCGCAATATAGTGTGTGTTTGAGTCATCAGTCCATAGACTGGTTTGATGCAGCCTTCCATGCTACCCTATCCTGTGCTAACCTTTTCATTTCTACATAACTATTGCATCCTACATCTGCTCTAATCTGCTTGTCATATTCATACCTCGGTCTACCCCTACCGTTCTGACCACCTACACTTCCTTCAAAAACCAACTGAACAAGTCCTGGGTGTCTCAAGACGAGTCCTATCATTCTATCTCTTCGTCTCGTCAAATTTAGCCAAATCGATCTCCTCTCACCAATTCGATTCAGTATCTCTTCATTCGTGATTCGATCTATCCATCTCACCTTCAGCATTCTTCTGTAACACAACATTTCTTTCTTTCTGAGCTAGTTATCGTCCATGTTTCACTTCCATACAATGCCATGCTCCACACGAAAGTCTTCAAAAACATCTTTCTAATTCTGATATCAATGTTTGAAGTGAGCATATTTCTTTTCTTAAGAAAGCTCTTCCTTGCTTGTGCTAGTCTGCATTTTATGTCCTTAATTTTGCCATCGTTAGTTTACTACCCAAGTAACAATATTCATCTACTTCCTGTAAGACTTCATTTCCTAATCTAATGTTTCCATCATCACCTGCCTTCATTCGACTGCACTCCATTACTTTTGTTTTTGACTTAATTTTCATCTTGTACTCTTTACCCAAAACTTCATCCATACCATTCAGCAACTTCTTGAGATCTTCTGCAGTCTCAGATAAAATAACAATATCATTGGCAAATCTCAAGGTTTTGATTTCCTCTCCTTGGACTGTGATTCCCTTTCCAAATTTCTCTTTGATTTCCTTTACTGCCTGTTCTATGTAAACACTGAAAAGGAGAGGGGACAAACTGCAGCCTTGCTTCACTCCTTTCTGGATTGCTGCTTCTTTTTCAAAGCCCTCGATTCTTATCACTGCAGACTGATTTTTATACAGGTTGTAGATAATTCTTCGTTCTCGGTATCTGATCCCTATCATCCTCAGAATCATAAATAGCTTGTTCCAATCAACATTATCAAATGCCTTTTCTAGATCTACGAATGCCATGTATGTGGGCTTGTCCTTCTTGATTCGATCCTCTAAGATCAGACGTAAAGTCAGGATTGCTTCACGTGTTCCTACCTTTCTTTTGAAGCCAAATTGATCTTCTCCCAACTCAGCTTCAACTTGTTTCTCCATTCTTCTGTAAATAATACATGTTAAAATTTTGCAGGCATGAGATACTAAACTAATGGTGCGGTAGTTTTCACACCTGTCAGCACCGGCTTTCTTGGGAATAGGTATAACAACATTCTGCCGAAAATTGGATAGGACTTCTCCCGTCTCATACATCTTGCACACTAAATGAAATAACCTTGCCGTGCTGGTTTCTCCTAAGGCAGTCAGTAATTCAGAGGGAATGTCATCAATTCCAGGTGCCTTGTTCTTATTTAGGTCACTCACAGCTCTGTCAAACTCTGGCCTCAAAATTGGGTCTCCCATTTCATCAGCATCAACAGCCTCTTCATGTTCCAGAACCAAATTATCTACATCTTTACCTTGATACAATTGTTGGATATGTTCCTGCCATCTTTCTGCTTCCTCTTCTTTCCCTGGCTTTCCATCTGAGCTCTTGATATTCATACACCTAGATTTCCTTTCTCCAAAGGTTTCCTTGATTTTCCTGTACACAGCATCTACCTTTCCCAGGACCATACAGCCTTTGACATCCTTGCACTTCTCCTTCAGCCATTCTTCCTTAGCTACTTTGCACTTTCCATCCACTTGATTCTTTAATCGCCTGTATTCTTTTCTGCCCTCTTCATTTCTAGCATTCTTGCATTTTCGTCGTTCATCAATCAGATCTAGTATCTCCTGAGTTATCCACTGATTCGTACTTGATCTTTTCTTCCTTCCTAACATTTCTTCAGCAGCCCTACTGACTTCATTTTTCATGACTATCCACTCTTCCCACATGGTGTTTCCTTCAGCCTTTTCATTTAGCCCTTATGCAACATGTTCCTTGAAACAATCCGTCACACTCTTTTCTTTCAAATTGTCTAGATCCCATCTTTTTGCATTCTTTCCTTTCTTCAATTTCTTCAACTTCAGATGGCATTTCATGACCAACAAGATGTGGTCAGAGTCCACGTCTGCTCCTGGGAAAGTTTTGCAATCCAACACCTGGTTTCTGAATCTCTGCCTAATCATAATGAAGTCTATTTGATACCTTCCAGTGTCTCCAGGTCTCGTCCACGTATACAGCAGTCGTTTGTGGTGTTTGAACCAAGTATTGGCAAGGACTAAATTATGATCAGTGCAGAATTCGACCAGCCGACTTCCTCTTTCGTTCCTTTGTCCCAATCCAAATTCTCCTACTGTACTACCTTCTCTTCCTTGGCCTACCACTGCATTCCAGTCTCCCATCACAATTAGATTCTCGTCACCTTTTACATATTGTATTAAATCTGCTATTTCCTCATATATTCTTTCGATTTCTTCATCCGCTGAACTAGTAGGCATATAGACCTGCACTATTGTGGTGGGCATTGGTTTGGTGTCTATCTTGACAACAATAATTCTTTCACTATACTGGTCGTAGCAGCTTACCCGCTGCCCTATTTTCTTATTCATTATTAAACCAACTCCTGCATTTCCCCTGTTTGATTTTGTGTTTACAATTCGGTAGTCGCCTGACCAAAAATCCTGTTCTTCCTGCCAACGTACTTCACTTATACCAACTACATCTAACTTTAGCCTATCCATCTCCCTATTGTAACTTGATATGCGAATGAGGTTCCGCAATACGAGCGTCACGTGTGTCTATGTTTTCCCGTCCCCTGTTCTTTTGTTGAATGGATGAACGAGACCTTTGGTTCTGTAGTGATGAAATACCTTTCAGAAAATAATCTGCCACTCAAAGTCTTGCTGGTTATGGCCTTGAGGACAACTTACTGGAGGAATTCAAGTTCGTTAAGTTTAAGTTCCTTCCAACACTACTCCAATTCTCGAGCCTATGGATCAGCAAGTCATTTCGAACTTCAAGAAGCTATACACCAAAGCACTATTTCAGCGATGCTTCGAAGTGACCGAAGGAACAAACCTTACCCTCCAAGAGTTTGGGAGAAATCATTTCCCCATCGTGAACTGCCTGAAGATCATCAATAAAGCCTGGGATGGAGTCACCAAGAGAACTCTCACTTCTGCTTGCGGAAAGCTGTGGCCTGACTGTGTTCTTGGACTTGACTTTGAGGGTATTGTTGGTGACAATGAGCCGCTGATTGCCGATGAAATTGTGTCCTTAGGGAAGACTTTGGGGTTGGAGGTGAATGACGTGGACATTCAAGAGCTGGTGGAAGAACATAACCAGTAACTGACCACCAACGAACTGGACCTGCATCACGAACAACAGGAGGAATTTATGGAGAGGAAGAAAAGTCACTTCAACTGAGATTCGGGAGAAGTGCAAAATGTGGGAAACGGTGCAAAATGTTGTAGAAAAACACCACCCGAGTAAGGCTGTATCAGTGCGACGATGAATCAGTTCAGTGACAATGCAATGTCTCATTTTCGTGAAATCATCAAAAAGAGGCAAAAGCAAGAGTCATTGGACAGGTTCCTCGTTAAAATTGCACGAAAAGAAAACAATTCCAGTGAGCCAACAGACAGCAGTGATTCCGTTAGCGAAATTCGTGCAGCACTGTAACTCTTCTCATGTCATGTCTCGTCTCCCTCACACCAACAATGATTCTATTGTAAGCAAAAGTACACTTAATTTGTTTTTACGTGATATTTTGTTTTAGAAATAGTATGCAAATAAATGCTTTTGTGTTGTGGACGAATCATCCGCGTTTCAGTTATTTCTTATGGAAAAACTTGCTTTGATATACTGTAACCTGACAAACCCCGGTCAGATATTATTATTATTATTATTATTATTATTGTCATTATTATTATTATTATTATTATTATTATTTATTCATGTGTATATTTCATTTATGTGTGTATTTAGCCGTCGCGGCTTAGTAACTCTTTTTGGAACTCTCGTTATTATGGATACTCTCTATATTTTATTTGGGACTAGTGTGTTTCGATCACTCAGTTTATCTCCCGGTTGTGTAAGTGACGAGTCTCCGAGCGGGGGTTTACGTGTTGACGGAGCTGAGGTGGAGAATTCCAGGAACTGGGCTATTTTAAGATGCTGTTGTGTTGGCTTGGGCTAGTGTGGTGCAAGCACGCGTCGAGAGTTGGAAGTTGCAGCTTGCAGGGTGCAGATGTGATACTGGTGGTAATCAGAGAGGTGTTTTGTACGAGTTGTGGGAAGATGTCCCATGCCATGTTGGGAGTTCGAGATCTGCTGTTGAAGGAACCAGGGAGAAAGATGCTGGAGTGTAACAACATTCTATGGTTATGAATGTTAGCCATATATAATTCTACGGAGAGTCTACGTAAGGTAACGTGTTTGGCCTTTTCAAACTATACCAACGCCATCAGCAAAGTGGAGTCCATTCTTGAAAAATGAGTCATGACTGCGTGTGAATATTTTGCGTTGCGGAATAAACTGAGTACCAGTTATTGAGAGAGAGTTATTTCATAAATTAAGACATTTATTATTTATATCAATATTCTCTTTATTTTGTTATATATGTTCAAGGGTGTATCACGACGAGCTCTGCTCGGATTTCTAGGTAAATACAGGTTTAATTGACTAAGTATATTGTATGAGATTAATATATATTCTGTTTAATTTCTATGGGTGGGGGAAATTATCAGATGGACTCCTTTTCCAATATTAATTTTTTAGGTATCAAGTGATTCAGATCTCCTTGTCACAAGGCAACGACCCTGAAGATGAGTTTCAACAGCCGGCAAAGTTTAAGAATTATTTATTTGTATATTTATGGCTCCCAAATTCCATTAGTCATTATTATTTATATTTATATTTAATAGAGAGATTTCAATACGAGCGCTTTGGATTGCAAGCATGTTGCCGGAACGAATTATGCTCGCAATCCAAGGTTCCACTGTAAATTTGTTAAGATACTTACCTTAAATCTCCCACCACAAAAACAGACAACTCCTACTTTGACAACGCATAAAGACTCCCGTCCACACACTACGCCAACGCCCCGCCTACTGTTCCTTCCCCTACTCGCCCGACACAACAGCTTCTTCATACATATAACACAAGAAGCAGAAACACGAAAGCAAGCAGTCACCGTGCTGCAACAAGCACCACGAGGCATCATAGCAGCAGTCAAATGGGTAAGTGAAACACATCAATACGATCACCAGACAGCATAACAACAAACAACACTCTCATGCAAATTCTTTTGTTACAGCACCAACACATAAAGGTTGTCATAAAGGAAAATACATCAACATCCAGTTCTCAGATTGGAAGTCCCTTTTGACCAAGCTCCTAAAAAAACGAACAGCTTCCAAGCAACATGTCAGCTCGTCAATTCAAGACTAGTTTGGGGAAACAACCAACAAGATGTACCTAGTCGTCCACAATCAATAGATTATTGCAGCAAGTATCAAATTAATACGAGACGTAGAACAATTCTCACTATTTCTACACGAACATAAAGACTTTTAAGCCTCAGATACTATTGAATTTTAACAGGGTTTATGGCTCAAATTTTAAATAGCGCAATACAATAGCTCATTAACAATTGAGTTAGTAAAAACAAAATTTATGAGAATTTAAGCCAAATCTTTTCACTTTTGTTGGGATTTACCATGTTTTGGACATCAGTGTTAATAAAATTAATGTCTGTTCCTATTCTAACACTGTTATTTTAAATGTTAATCTGTTCATTGTGTTCATAAATGTCTTTCTGTTAATGTATTTTACTACTTATAAGTTATTAATGTTATTTCTTAACCTTGAGAAAAGTTGTAAAGGCTGAGGATGCTTGGAAGTCTAGCGAAACATGTACCAGTTAATGTAGTATTGTAGTAAAATGATTTTCTAGCGACAAAAAGCAAGTATGTATCGAATAGGTGGAAAACAAAATAAAAATTGTATGTAAATTATAGCAAGTTTCAATATGGATCTAAACATAAGAATAGTTACATGCAACATACCCTGTAGTCGAGCAACTATTCTCCTTCCCAGCCCTAAGTTTGCAACATTCTCATTACACTACTCATTTGTCGGAAATCACCCAGAACAAACCGCGCTACTTTCCTTTGAATTATTTCCAGTTCTCATATCAAGTAGTCCTGGTGAGTCTCCCATACACTGGAGCCATACTCTTAACTGCGGTCTTACCAGAGATACGCCCTCCCCTTTACACCCTTACAACAACCTCTAAATACTCTCATTGCCATGTGAAGAGATTCCGTAACCTTTCTGAACAACCTCGTTAGTATGATTTTCCCAATGAAGATCATTCCTTATATTAACACCTACGTACTTAGTGTTCCCCATGAGGTACTATCACCTCATCAACACAATAATTGATATTGAGAAAACTGGTGAAACTTACAACTTAACGTTTCATCTCATTTACATTCATACCACTGTCTGCTGTCTATCTTGCAACATTGTTTAAAAGTCCTCTTGAAGTCACTCACAATCCTGCAACTCATTTACTACTCTATACAGTATAACATCTTCTGCAATTATCCTTATCTGTGAAGCCAGATCTTTACTCAGATCATTTATATACATGAGAAAACAAAGTTGCAATAATACTGCCCTGCAAGATCAGAATCAGATAACGCTTCACGTACTCTAATTCTCCGAGTTCTGTTCTCTAGAAATGTAGCCACCAATTCAACCACTACTTTGTGTAGTCTAATAACCCTCATTTTCCTCGAAACAGACTTTCAACGTATTAGGTTGTGTTACGTACATGTAGTACGTGTTGAAGAGATGTTAAGTACAGAACAAAAATGGCCAGCCGGACACCAGTGGGATCCGAACCCACAACCTCCC
This sequence comes from Anabrus simplex, assembly GCF_040414725.1. Lineage (NCBI taxonomy): Eukaryota > Metazoa > Arthropoda > Insecta > Orthoptera > Tettigoniidae > Anabrus > Anabrus simplex. The sequence goes on along the minus strand of NC_090265.1, from coordinate 756,865,110 downwards.
GATTTCGCGTCGGTTGCTCTACCAATTGAGCTATGGTGGCCTAGGCCATCTTTGTTCTGTTTGAAAGGATGTGAGCTACAGGTCTGGCCCTGCTGCTAGCACACTGTAGAGTGCGTTTAAGTCACCCGTTGTGGGACATGTCAACACGTACTACATGTACGTAACACGACCGAATACGTTGAAAGTCTGTTTCGAGTACAATGCTGTTGTGAAAAATTCAATATTCAACCCTCATTTTCGTCAATCTCCCATGATCTACCCTATCAAAAGCCTTGGAGGGTCAATAGCGATACAGTCCATTTGACCTGAATCTGAATTGTCTGCTCTATCTTGCTGGAATCCTATGAGTTGAATCACCTTTCCTAAACATGAACTGCCTTCTATCAAACCAGTTAGTCATTTCACAAACACGTCTAATATATAATCAGAAATAATACTTTCCCAGAGCTTACAAACAAGACGTCAAGCTGACTGGCCTGTAATTATCTGCTTTATGTTTGTCACCCTTTCCCTTGTACACTGGCTATTGCAACTCTCCATTCATTTAGTATCATTCCTTCATGCAAACAGTAATCAGATAAGTACTTCAGATATAACACTATATCCCAACCCATAGCCATTAATATATCCCCAGAAATCTTATCAGTCCCAGCTGCCTCTCTAGTTTTCCACTTTTGTGTCTTTTTATCGATGTATTTATTTTCATAGGTAAATTTCAGTATTTCTCCAGGGGCCTGTTCCACCAACGAACTTTGCAACTTTTTCACTTTGTACTTTTCAGTTCAGATTTTGTTCCACCATCACTTTTAAGATTTATCTTGCAAACTGAAAAGTTAGGAATCTTTTCACTTTTCAAGCCCGTTATGTTCCTCCATTGGTACAGAAATACAAAGTGCAAAAAAAATGAAGTGAAAAGTTTCCAAAAATCATGCAGAGTGTCTATTCCCTTTTCAGCAGTTAATTAACAACTATGTACATTAGTTTCTCAGCATAGAATTTGGATTAGTGATGTAAATATCTTATTCCAGAACTGGTGGGCTTTAGATCCAGAAGGAACTGTACATCACAGGTGCTCAATTTAACTCAGCACATAGAGGATGGGTTTGAAAGACGTAAAATCACAGGAGTGGTATTCGTGAACCTTACAGCAACGTACGACACAGTGCATTATAGAACTTTGCTCACAAAGCTCTATAACTTCACCAGAGACTATGGTTTTTTGAAGATTGTTGAAACTCTCCTGCAGAACCGCTAGTTCTTTGTTGAGTTTCAAGGAAAATACAGTAAGTGGAGGGATCAACGGAATGGACTTCCCCAGGACAGTGTCCTCTCGCCAATCCTCTTTAACATCTATACGAATGGCCAGCCAAGGCCTTCCTATACAAGAATCTTCATTTATGCCGATGACCTGGCTTTAGCGGTCCAGTGCGACGACTTTCAAACCACTGAAATGCACTTAAGGAACTTTCAATGTATTATCAGAAGAACCGGCTACTGCAAAACCCGACTAAGACCTAGGTGTGTGCATTTCATCTTCGAAATCAAGAAGCTACTAGGCAGCTGTGGATGATGTGGAAGGGTAAGCAACTGAAGCATTCTTACATCAAGGTACCTGGGAGTCACTTTAGATCGGCCCTTAACATACAAGAAACACTGTGTTAACTCTGGACAGAAAGTCTCAGCCTGAAATAACATCCTCTGTAAACTGGGCTCTAGCAAATGGAGAGCCCATCCATCTGTGTTAAGAACCTCAGCTCTTGCTCTGAGTTTCTCTGCAGCTGAATATGCATGTCCTGTCTGGTTCAGCTTAGCTCATACGAAGCGGGAACGTTTCAATTTGTCAATGGGTTTGTGATTTGGTGGATAGGAGGATTGGTGTAAGTAAACGTTGTGTATTTTGATTTTCTTAGTCTTTTCCGGAGTAAGATTTGTGGCTAATTTGAGTTTGACTTTGTTAATGATTCGATTCAGCATCTCTATTTTGTACCCATTAACTAGTGCTAGATTTTTTTATGCATTTGAGTACCGTCACTAAATTAACGGGTGATAGAGGTATTTTGAAGGCTCTGTAAACCATGCTAAAAGGTTGCCTGTTTGTGGGATTTCTTATTGTTACTGAAGTGTGTGTCGGTTTTCTGAATATTTGAAAATCAAATTTTGAATCTGTGTGTGTTACATTAATGTCCAAGAAGTTTAATGATCTGTCTTTTTCATCTTCGTTAGTAAATTTTATGCAATGGTCATTATTATTTAAAAATTCTAAGATATTTAGCTATTAGTTTTCCAGTTTATCTGTTATCACAAACGTGTCATCTACAAATCTTAGCCAAAGGCAGAGTCGTTCTATATTTGGTTTAATTTTACTATCTTCCATGTTGTCCATGTAAATATCAGCCAATACACCTGAGGTGGGGTCTCCCATAGTCAAACTCGATTGGTGGTAGACAAAAAGAAGTCAATCCCTTTCCGAAAAAGAACAAATACTTATATGCTTACATTGGATAGGAAATTGTGCCCAGCTGCATGCTGTAGCAACAATGCATGGGACATCAAAATCAACTATTTGCAGAACTGTTATTCAGGTCATAGATTGTATAGTATATGTAATATTTCCTAACATAGTACATTGGCCTGATAATCCACATAATATTATAGTGACGGAATTTCTAATGAAGGGTGGCTTTCCTTCTGTGTGTGGATGTGTTGATGGTACTCTCGTTAATATTGATGCTCCTACTGGGCACAAAGAGGTTTATGTTGATAGACATGGGCATCATTCAATATTATGACGAATAGTGGTGCAGACTTGACCTTCTACAGTGCTAATGCTAGTTGGCCGGGTAATGGGCACAATTCCGGGGTCCTAAGAAACACTGCCATATGTAGACATTTTGATTCAGGTTGGAGGCCATTCCCAGGAGCAGTTATATTAGGCGACAGTGCCTATGGTCTAAGAGTGGTTCATACCCCCTCTTAAAAAAATCCTGATGACGCTGTTGAACAACGATTTAACAAGACACACAAATCAACACAGCATATTGTTGAGGGTATTGGATTTCTGAAGGAACGTTTTCCTTGCTTAAACCAATTAGGATTGTGTCCACCAAAAGCGGGAAAGGTGGTCTTGGCTTGTATTTCAGTACATAATATTGCACATAAAGTAGGAAGAGAAAATGAAGGAGACTTGCTTACCTTAATGGATGAAAATGACCCCAATCCTGGAAATGATGAGGCACCCGATCTAGACGCTGTTACTAAATTCAATTCGTTCTTGAAATATTTTGTTAACTGAACTGAACACTAATAAGTGTTTCTACGTTAATAATTTTCATTTTTATTTACTAAGCTATATTTCTGGTGATCTACATACAATAAACATGTTGCTATGAAATTTAAGTTCAAATGAATCACTCAACACTTTTGTTGTCTATGTATTCTACGCATTCGTCTGAAGTATATACAATATCCTGAGAAGCAGAAGCTGCAATGCCACTCGTAAATTCTGAAGGTGGTATCTCCAATTCTCTTTCCAACTTCAGAGTTTGCAACTTTCTGTGGTGAATTTCCACATGGAGAAGTTCCTGTCTCAGTTTTTTTTGTCATCGTATCTTTTTCACTATTAGCGATGGAACGTGGAGAATTTGACAGCTTCCTTTTCTTTCTCCTCAGTGTATTTTGGAGGATTTCACCTCTGGGAAGTTTATCAGGAATCAGTATTGGCACAACAGTCGCATGTCTTCCATGTAGCTTTTTGGAAGATTCGACCAGTCTAAAATGGCCGAATCATTCTGCAGAATGTCAAAGATAGCATCATCCACCTCATCCAATTGCTTGTCCTTCCCTACTTCCAGTTTTCTTGGCATTATCTCTCTTTGCTTACCTTAATGGATGAAAATGACCCCAATCCTGGAAATGATGAGGCACCCGATCTAGACACTGTTACTAAACTTGAGATATGATCTATAGGTAAGATGAAATCATTACATACTGGGTGGTCTACCAGCCCCTTGCAATCTAGTTTTATGCATCCCTTCACATTAGCTACATTTCTGAAAGACATCGGTCCATCTCCCTAAACCGGGGTAATATAACAAGATGTGTGTTAAAAAGTTAAAAACTTCATGATTGTTCCGTATTGAATAGAGAAATAAGAAGATGTACAATATTATAGGGAAGGATCCACCTTTCAATACTCCGTAGTAAAAAGTAGTTACAATCTGTTTATTGGGACCGGTTTCAACACATTTCAAGTGTCATCATCAGCCAATTAGCGAAGATCTTAAAACAACTAATATATTGAACACAGGCAAAATATTAAAATTGTATCATATTGTAGCAATTCAGTTAATGTTCAAAACACAATAATCACAGTCAAGAGAGTAAACAGAACATCACTATCTTGCGCCGAAAACAAATATATTTGAAGTTCATAAGCAGATCAAGTATGCACTTATGTAAAGTCGTTGCTAGGCAGAAGAAGTTGCTAGAAGACAGCAGGAATCGTGAGCGCCACTATTCATTCATTACGGGTACCTCAAATGAACCCATAAAACGAGCACAGATACGCAGAAGACATACTTCAAAACAGGTGGATGCGCAGACCAGGAACACGGTACTGTATAGGCTGGGAAGTGGGCGCCATAGGTCAAGTGTCGCAGTAGCTCACATGGCAAGTAGGTGGGGAGATATGTGATAGTGGAAAGTGCTTGAGGTAAGAGGTTCAAATCCCACATAAGAATTTTTTTTTAACAGCCAGTTGCCTGGGATGTGGTAAGGTTGCATACTTGATAGCTTCCTAGGACTGATTTGTTTATTTGACCCCTTAAAAAAAAAAAAAAAAACGTATATATCATTGCATTGGGTATGGTGCTAGGTAGGATGAGGAGATGATGGTCTGTGGCCAGTTTGCTATGTTGTACATGTTCCAAGCTTCATTGACCACCGGTAAGGCAAAGTATGCCCCATTGGAACGATAACGTGCAATGGCAGATAAGTATATAGCTGAGCGAACTCCCCTCCTTTGAAGCAATTCACAACATAAAGTTTATTCACTGCCTCGAAATGTATTCCAGCGATGAGTATGTGGATACATTACTTATCTATGGAGAAGCTAGGCAGAATGCATACCAGGCACAATGCCTGTACCAAGAACGCTATCCGGATAGGTGACAACCGACAGGCATGACATTTTGGAGTGTGGAAAGACTCCTGCGGGATACTGCATCCCTGGGAAGGACACGGCCTGTTCGAGATCATTCCGTGATGTCTGCTGACATAACTCTCATACTAGCACACGGGCCATTGCACGGGAGACGAGCATTAGCCGAGCGTCTGTTATGCGGGTATTGCATACCCACCGGTTTCACCCATACCATCTGCACTTACACCAGGAGCTCTATGATCATGATTTCGATGCCCGGGTGGCGTTTTGTCAATGGTTCCTACAGCATGTGGACACTGATCCTGCTTTTCTAGCGACTCTCTTATTTACGGACGAAGCACGATTCCACAACATTGGAACCATTAATCGACATAATATGCATTGCTGGAGTGTGGATAATCTCCATTGGGTGCGAGACACAGCTTTTTAGGCACAGTGGGGCATGAATGTATGGTGTGGAATCATGGGTCCCCATTTCTTTGAGGGCCATCTGACCAGGCAACACTTTCTGCGGTTTCTCCAAGATGAACTACCACCATTTTTGGAACATGTGCCACTCCTTGACCGCTGCAGAATGTGGTTTCAACATGGAGCTCCACCGTACACGGCGGTCATCTGGAACCATCCCCATGCTACGTATGCTGATAAATGGATAGGAAGTGGAGGACCTGTCCCCTGGTCTGCCAGATAGCCCGGATTTTTTTCTGTCGGGCCATGCAAAACAACTGTTGTATGCACAGGAGCTGGCCAGTCATTGTCACCTTAGACAGCTCATCACCGAGGCATGCCGATCCATTTTACCAGAGATGTTGCAATAATAATAATAATAATAATAATCGTATGTCCTCAGCTACCGCGTGTACACATTTCGATTTGACGCCATCTGACTGTCAGCTCATCAGTTTCGACATTCCGTTTTACTCTAGGCCCACTAGATGGCAGACCGAGTAAATTGAAACTCTCTTGGGCGTTTGTGGCTGAGATTTAATTAATTTTGTTGGGTAAACTCCAAATGTGTCACCAAAGATCTTTTACATGCCCACATCATACAGCATGGAGTGTCAAATGGACTTCTTTCCGCCCTTCAAAAATTTGACTACCTCTGCCGGTTTTGAACCCGCTATCTTGGGATCCGGAGGCCAGCACTCTACCACCGATCCACAGAGGCAGGTAGAGATGTTGCAGTGGGCCAGACACTTTACAACATAATGTGCAGCTCTGTATTGAACATACAGATAGTTCGAGCAGGTGCTGCGTTAATGTGGATAACTGAAATCCTGTTACATGTTTCCTAGCCTCATTCAACCCAGCTCAGTAACAACGGCCTGTTTCAGGGCGACATAAACAAATTAGTCTGTGAAAAATACTGGTTTTAATTATGTAACCTTGGCACATCCCAGGCAACTGGCTTTAAAAAAATACTTGCATGGGACTTGAATTTTCTAACCCTCGAGCACCGTCAGCTATTACACATCCTACCGCACTCTAGCGATGTGAGCTGACACTTGACCTACGGCGCCCACTTCCCAGCCTATACTGGCCACAGACGATCATATCCTCATCCTCGTCCAACTCAGCACCATACCCAATGCAATGATACATATGGTCTTTTACAGAAACAAATCAGTCCTTGGAAGCTATCAAGTATGCAACCTTACCACATCCCAGGCAACTGGCTGTAAAAAAAAACATGTTATGTGGGATTCGAACCTCCTACCTCAAGCATTGTCCACTATCACATATCTCCATGCCCGCTTGTCATGTGACACTTAACCAAAGGCACCCACTTCCCAGCCTATACAGTACCGTGCTCCCAGTCCGTGCGTCCACCTCCTGTTTTGAAGTACTTGTTCTGCGTATCTGTACTCGTTTTACGGGTTCGTTCGAGGTACCCATAATGAATTAATAGTGGCGCTCACGATTCCTGCTGTCTTCTAACCCACAAACACACATTTTTATATTACCCTCGTTTAGGGAAAAGGACCAATGTCTTTCAGAATGTGAAGGGATGCATAACACTGGATTGCAAGGGGTTGGTGGACAACCCGGTATTTTCTTCAATCACTGCTACATCACAATTTCATGTAACATGCTACATCAACATATGTGAGGTTATATAAGTTGATAGGGATATATATTGTCAATTAATTAATTTAATGGAAACATACCACAATTATATTGCCAAATTCACTGCAAAAAATAAAGTATTAAAATTACGGAGTATTATACAGTTTGCCCATGTAATTAACTTGATTGGACCAGTCATACGCAAAGACTTTTTACTTTGCGAAGAAATTGAAAAGTAAAACCTAGATCATGGTGGAACAGAAAGACTTTGCAAGAATTGAAAAGTGCAAAGTTGCATAGTTCGTTGGTGGAACAGGCCCCAGTATTAAGACGGAAACACACTACTGTCACCTCACGTGAGTTCACGCATATTGTGACGCAATGGAACCTGTCCAGAAAGATGTGCTATACCTCTTCTACACTGCACTCATGTCACGACTGTTAACGTCAGCTGATGTCATCGTAACATAGAATCTGGTGACAGCACTCCTTACGCGCAACACAATTTTCTGCTCTACCTCATACCTGGTGACATGAGGTGTGAATAGAAGCCGTTTCTTTTAGTTATATTGAGGAAATATTTATTGAATTGGTGTGGATGCCTGAGAATCTCTGTGATATAGGTTCGATTAACTACAGAAAAAAGTGCAGTTAAAAATGCAGCACGAGGCATAGGACAAAATATGAAAGTTCACAGGTGACCACTAAAATGAAACAATTTTAACAGGCAGTCATTGAAAACGATCACCTACAAGTCATGTAATATAATAATACAGGTAACTTTTGTTCAGTGTGGATGGCTTCTTGGTAGCTCTGTCTGTAGACCACTGGTAGTGTGTAGCGGTTCAGACCGGCAGATGTAGTCGGATTTTTGAAGGCGGAAAAAAGACTATGTTGGCTGTAAAAGATCTCTGGTGACACACTTGGGGTTCACCTGTCAAAATTAATTAAAACTCAGTCTTGGATGCCCAAGAGATATTTGGTTTATTTTGCTATATGGTAGGCCGGAACATGAAAACTGACGAGCAAGCAACCAGATGGCTGGCACACAGTAGCTGAGGTCATACCATTATTATTATTATTATTATTATTATTATTATTATTATTATTATTATTATTATTAGCTTCTCAAAATTGTGTACAACAATGCAATAATTATGCAGGTAAATTGAATTGTTTGTTCAACCTGGATGTGCGGCGAGCTCATCAACTGACTGAAGTTTCCGTGGAATGTTTGCCTCTAAGTATCTATTCATTGCTCCCTAAAATTCATATGGCTGCCAATTATGTTTGCCATCTTCGTATCCTTAGCTGACTTTTTCACTGAAGTGAGTTTCTTAGTAAGCTCCTTCAATACCTCCTTTCTTCCACAACCATTCATAACTCTATTTCGTTCTAATCTGCACCTCCTTAATCTCTTTAGTTCCCTATTATAATATAATGGGCCCTTACTATTCCCTACCACATTTAAAGGTACATATGTTTTCACACTCCTCAACAATTGCTTTAAACTCATCCCATAGACTGTTTACATTTTTAACCCATTTGCATCCTATTTAAATACCGTAGCAGTTCACTGAGAAAAGGCGTTTAAATCCTGCATACGGCAGTCAGAGTAACTTTTTCAATAAGTTATCACTAACCCTGCTGTATTCACTAAACTTATGTACAACGGGGATACTGTCACTTCTTGTCCAATTCCAGGCATTCAAGTTAGTCTGCGCCTAGGTACGAACTCATTTAGAAAGACTTGGCCCAATGTCTTCATTTGTATCACTTTCCATGTCATCAGCACTATTACACGCATTACTCGAACTCGAACTAAGACCTTCAGGGTCTATTTCGTCATCACAAACATCACTGTCTTCATAATCACTCTCTAAAACACATCTATTAACTTTCGTATTCCATCTTCATCAACACCAACACATCTTCTTGACACCATAATTGTGACTGACATGAGCGAAATAAGAACAATGATTCTTTTATCTCTTGTTCCGGAAGTGTGTGATAACCTGAGCGCAGAGCGCGGGAAATAACCGAAGCCACATGTCTAAACTTCAGCTCAGAATGCATCCAAGTGGCATCTATGAGTTAGTAACTGAACTACATGTATTGAGGTACAGCAGTGCATCACCGCGAGCTGGGCTCGTCATTGGATTCATATGCCATGAATAACTTTGCAAGCTAGGGTCGTCAAATGATGCGATTGGGTTAATTGCTATTTTCCATTTAACACTTTTTTTTTCTTTAAAATTTCATTTCTCTCTTATCAGCCATATGGTATTGCCTAATAGCCCAACTTTTATCACATTCCTTTATAACACAATTATTTTTAACTCTCACAAAGAGAGCTCCATGATCACATACACCATCTATCACTTCAATTTCCCCGTAGAGCTCATCTGGTTTTATCAGCACCATGTGTAGAATATTTTCCCCTCTAGTTCCATCACTTTCTGATTCAACTGTCCTTCCTATAATAACTTATTCACCATTTGTTGGTAATGCTTTCTGTTCCCAGTCTACATTTGCCAGGTTCAGATCATCCACTACAGTAACATTCCTTTCTGCGTCGTTCCCACACATGGTATAGATATTGGTTCCCATAGGGAACCTGAAATATTTGTCCTGAATGAGTAAATTTATAATACCAATATAAATGGTCCGTTACTGGACATTATAAATTTTCCAGGTAACTCAGCCCTGATTGCCAGAGTTTCACCCCATTGTGCTAAATTGGGCTCATCAGTTGGTAAATAGCATACCCACCAAGACGCATGACTAGTTCATACCGTGGAGGCCACTGCATAGGCTACTTGGAGCCACCGGCAGTGCCATTGCACTACGAGAGACTTTGTCTCCTTACTAAAAATTGATGCCTGCCTGGCTATCAGATGATATTTAAATCATACAGATTTGTAAATCAACAAACTTATATTTAGCAAAATGAGTAGTATCATCAACTTAATTCCATATGTGTTTGTGGCATGTTCAATATGTACGCTAACTATTTGATGTTGCTTTGCAGGATATTCTCCCTTTGTTATGCGTGATGTTACCTCGCGAGCTGCAGTGCTTGGTATCCGTGGCACAGAAATTAAGAACTGGATGAGAAGAAATCCTAATGAAGTCCGAAAGAAAGGCAGTAAAAACAAGTAACAGATTCTATAAATTTGTTCTGTTATAATTACACCTTCCTTTTCTAAATGAAATTAATAAAGGTTTAAAGTCATTCTTTGTTGAACTTTAAGATTATTCCCTTGATCCTGTTATCAGCTTTGTTGCAAGCAACATCTACAAGAAGCTAGCCATTTCCTGACCTCATTCAAAATGCTTGCATTATTGCTTCAGCATCGATGAGGAATCTCATAACTGCAATTAAAACACTTTGGAAATACCAGTGGACATCATAAAATATTGTTGCTGCTTTTGACTCACATTAGACGGCTCTCGAGACCAAAACCTTAAGACCAACCCTGCATATTCCTTGCTGCTGATAAGTCCAAATGTTTCCTGCCTTGCTACCTTTCTTGCAAGATAAGTAGATCTTCTCCTCCAAAGCTTTACCCTCGCTATTTCAATGTGAGGAGTACATATCTGAGCTCCAATGCCGAACATGCCAGAAAACTAACCAAAATGCCATCAAATAAGTACACTGGTCGTGATCACCTCTGAAATAGAGCCTTGGACACATCACTGAGCTGATTTGATTGTGCATTTGCTTTCACTGTGAACAATACGTTGATCTGTAACACGGCTGTGTCTGTGTGCATCACTCCCTGTGGCTGGGGGACGCACACGAAGATTATGCCCATGGTTTCCGTGCCTATCGTAAGAGGCAACTAAAAGGGGCAACCAAGGGATGATTGTATTAGAAATCTACTTGTGATTAGTAACACCACGCAGGGTACACCATGGGTCGCTTTTACTTGCGCATAGTACCACTATGTTAAATACAAAATAGGTTTGTGATTAGTAGCAAGAGAGTGCATTGCCGGCTTTTACAGTACCTGTGATTAGTACCACTTTAGGAGCGACACCATGGTACTGGCTTGCCTATGATTAGTACCTACTGTATGAGAAACGCCACAGGATAGCGCGAGTCCCTGTGGTTAGTACACGTATGTGATGAATGCCATAGGTTTGTGTTGCCTGTAAATGGTGCCGCAATGTATTAGATGAGTGAATTTCATTACCTGTGAGTAGTACCATCATGTGTGGAAAACCGCGAGTCTACACTACATTTTGATTAATACCCAACATGACAGATACCATGGTTCTACTTTCATAATATATAAGTAATAATAATAACAACGTAAATGTTTCCACCTTTTCAATACTACAATATATTCACAAAATTATAAATTACACGGTACTAGTTTCGACCCATCTAGGGGTCATCATCAGCCGTATTGGAGCAAAGATCATTTGTGGCGAAATCCTAAGAAAATGTTATTTTAAAGAATAACAAGTGAAATGAGATGTTATTATGGTAATAGTTAATAATACAAGGAATATACATACTAAGAGGTTTTTAACAAAGAATAAAGTATAAATGGGGTGTTGTAAAAATTATAATCATGGAAATCAGTAAGTTCTTGTATTGAAATGAAATTTGGCTTAGGAAGAGGGCTTAAGGTGGGGCTGAAGGGTGCGGGAGAAAGTGTAATTGTCTTGGAAAAGTACCTTTGATTAAATTTAGGATTGAGTTTAGGTTGGCTGCATTATTGTTTCTGAGGAAAGTGATAAATAGATCGAAGAGTATGTTGGGTTTCTCTGAGATTTCATTGAGATTGTGACTGGCACTAAAGTATTAGTCTAGGTGTATGTAGTAATTTTCCATTATGTTGAGTAAAGGGCCCTTGTTTGCCAATACGAGGATGTCCATGTCTTGTTCAATATTGGTGAAATTATGGTTATAATCTTGCATGTGTTGGCTGATGGCTGAAAACCTGTTGTATTTTATTGCGTTAGTGTGCTCGTGGTATCTGATAATGAAGTTTCTCCCGGTTTGCCCGATGTAGGTTTTTTTACAGGTGGTACATTTGATCCTATAAACTCCTGATTTTAAAAAACTGCTGGTCTTGTTGATGTGTGAAGTATTGTATAAAACGTTCATGTTCTTATTGTTGGTTTTGAAGGCTATTTTAACGCCTTGTTTCTTAAAGATGTTGGTTAACTTGTAGATATCATTGTTGAACGTGAAGGTGGAAAATGTTAGAGGTTTGGTTATTTCTTTTTTGAGGGTAGTTTTTGGGCGATGTTTGTGTTTATTGATTATCCTTTCTATAAAATGATTGCTGAAGCCGTTGAATTTTGCGATTCCGCGGATTGTGTTGAGTTCGTTTTTTAGATCTTTATTGGACATAGGTATGCTGAAGGCTCGGTGAACTAGGCTGTTGTATGTGGCTCGTTTGTGGGACTGGGGGTGCACTGAATCTTGGCGAATGGTGGAGGCTGTTTGAGTGGGTTTTCTGAAAATTTTATAACTGAAAGAATCTGAGTTTCTAGTGATGGTTAAATCTAGAAAGTTGATTTTTTGATTTGATTCGGATTCTAGTGTGAATTTGATATGAGGATCAATATTGTTGAGTCTTAAGAGGGTGGTGGGTGCGTTAATTGATTTCTCATTCATGATTACAAAGACATCGTCGACATATCTGGCCCAAAAGAGAATGTTTTCGAATTCGTTGTCAATTTTGGTGTATTCGAGGAAGTCCAGGTATATTTCTGCTAAGATACCTGAGGCCGGTGACCCCATTGCCAAACCATTTTGTTGATATATGACATTGTCAAAAGTGAAGAAGTTATTGTCGATGATAAGTTTTAATATTGTGATAAAGTCTTGTATCTCTAGTTTGCTTAAGTGGCTGTTTTTGTTTAAATTGTTTATAATTATCGGAATTAATTTTGATACTTGTATGCTTGATACATGTTTACAATATCGAAAGAGTGGATGGAGTGATCCGGTTGCAAATTGAACTTGTTTAGTTTTTCTACTAGCTCAGATGTGTTTTTAATAGACTTTTTGGATAAGAATTGATAATTTTTTCTTAAGAAACATTGGATGAATTGTGATATTTTGTATAAGGGGCCCGGTCTATAGTTGATAATTGGCCGGATGGGAATTCCGGTTTTGTGAATTTTGGGAAGAGCTTTAGCAGTGGGGAGTCCTGGGTTCATATGTATGAGTTTGGATTTTTCCTGTTCGGTAAATAAAAATGAAGTGTTTTTAAGAGTTTGTTTAAGTAGTTTTTGAATTTTTTGGGTGGGGTCTTTTTTGATTATGGAAAATGAGCTGTCTGTGAAAAAGTTTTTTGTTTTTTCAATATATACTTTTTTATCCATGATAACTGTTGCATTGCCTTTGTCAGCTTTGGTTACGATGAGTTCGTTGTCTTTAATTTTCTTCTTGAGGGCGTATATGCGCTTTTGTTCAGCAATTTTTTCTCTATTATTGAGGTTATTTGCGGGGTTGGTTAAATTGGGGAGGATATCAGTCAGTTTCCTTTTAACATCGGTTCTAACCTCATTTTGCGTGTCTTCCGGCATTTTGCTGATGGCTAGCTCTGATTCTGTGATCATAGTAGCGGCTATGTTGAGGCTGTTCAAGTTTGGCCAGTTGTGTTTCGGTCCTATGATCACAGAATCAGAGCTAGCCATCAGCAAAATGCCGGAAGACACGCAAAATGAGGTTAGAACCGATGTTAAAAGGAAACTGACTGATATCCTCCCCAATTTAACCAACCCCGCAAATAACCTCAATAATAGAGAAAAAATTGCTGAACAAAAGCGCATATACGCCCTCAAGAAGAAAATTAAAGACAACGAACTCATCGTAACCAAAGCTGACAAAGGCAATGCAACAGTTATCATGGATAAAAAAGTATATATTGAAAAAACAAAAAACTTTTTCACAGACAGCTCATTTTCCATAATCAAAAAAGACCCCACCCAAAAAATTCAAAAACTACTTAAACAAACTCTTAAAAACACTTCATTTTTATTTACCGAACAGGAAAAATCCAAACTCATACATATGAACCCAGGACTCCCCACTGCTAAAGCTCTTCCCAAAATTCACAAAACCGGAATTCCCATCCGGCCAATTATCAACTATAGACCGAGCCCCTTATACAAAATATCACAATTCATCCAATGTTTCTTAAGAAAAAATTATCAATTCTTATCCAAAAAGTCTATTAAAAACACATCTGAGCTAGTAGAAAAACTAAACAAGTTCAATTTGCAACTGGATCACTCCATCCACTCTTTCGATATTGTAAACATGTATCCAAGCATACAAGTATCAAAATTAATTCCGATAATTATAAACAATTTATACAAAAACAGCCACTTAAGCAAACTAGAGATACAAGACTTTATCACAATATTAAAACTTATCATCGACAATAACTTCTTCACTTTTGACAATGTCATATATCAACAAAATGGTTTGGCAATGGGGTCACCGGCCTCAGGTATCTTAGCAGAAATATACCTGGACTTCCTCGAATACACCAAAATTGACAACGAATTCGAAAACATTCTCTTTTGGGCCAGATATGTCGACGATGTCTTTGTAATCATGAATGAGAAATCAATTAACGCACCCACCACCCTCTTAAGACTCAACAATATTGATCCTCATATCAAATTCACACTAGAATCCGAATCAAATCAAAAAATCAACTTTCTAGATTTAACCATCACTAGAAACTCAGATTCTTTCAGTTATAAAATTTTCAGAAAACCCACTCAAACAGCCTCCACCATTCGCCAAGATTCAGTGCACCCCCAGTCCCACAAACGAGCCACATACAACAGCCTAGTTCACCGAGCCTTCAGCATACCTATGTCCAATAAAGATCTAAAAAACGAACTCAACACAATCCGCAGAATCGCAAAATTCAACGGCTTCAGCAATCATTTTATAGAAAGGATAATCAATAAACACAAACATCGCCCAAAAACTACCCTCAAAAAAGAAATAACCAAACCTCTAACATTTTCCACCTTCACGTTCAACAATGATATCTACAAGTTAACCAACATCTTTAAGAAACAAGGCATTAAAATAGCCTTCAAAACCAACAATAAGAACATGAACGTTTTATACAATACTTCACACATCAACAAGACCAGCAGTTTTTTAAAATCAGGAGTTTATAGGATCAAATGTACCACCTGTAAAAAAACCTACATCGGGCAAACCGGGAGAAACTTCATTATCAGATACCACGAGCACACTAACGCAATAAAATACAACAGGTTTTCAGCCATCGGCCAACACATGCAAGATTATAACCATAATTTCACCAATATTGAACAAGACATGGACATCCTCGTATTAGCAAACAAGGGCCCTTTACTCAACATAATGGAAAATTACTACATACACCTAGACCAATACTTTAGTGCCAGTCACAATCTCAATGAAATCTCAGAGAAACCCAACATACTCTTCGATCTATTTATCACTTTCCTCAGAAACAATAATGCAGCCAACCTAAACTCAATCCTAAATTTAATCAAAGGTACTTTTCCAAGACAATTACACTTTCTCCCGCACCCTTCAGCCCCACCTTAAGCCCTCTTCCTAAGCCAAATTTCATTTCAATACAAGAACTTACTGATTTCCATGATTATAATTTTTACAACACCCCATTTATACTTTATTCTTTGTTAAAAACCTCTTAGTATGTATATTCCTTGTATTATTAACTATTACCATAATAACATCTCATTTCACTTGTTATTCTTTAAAATAACATTTTCTTAGGATTTCGCCACAAATGATCTTTGCTCCAATACGGCTGATGATGACCCCTAGATGGGTCGAAACTAGTACCGTGTAATTTATAATTTTGTGAATATATTGTAGTATTGAAAAGGTGGAAACGTTTACGTTGTTGTTATTATTATTATTACTTATATATTATTCTCAGTTCAATACGGACCAAAAACATGAAATTCATAACCATCAATTCTACTTTCATAGCGATAAGTACCATTATGAGGGGCCGATGACTTTGATTTTGGACCCCTTTAGACTGCAAGAATCATCTATTCAGTATCGTACTTTAGAAGCAGTCCCTTGGTCAGTGATACTATTGTTTTACGTCGGTTTCTGTGAATGTGAGGTCAGAACTACTGATCGTTTGAAATTCATATCCATCATTCATTCTTCATCCTCATGTTTTGAATTCTGGTCAATGGAGGATTTTTGACTTTTAATTTGTCATTACATTTCATCTCATTTCGTACCATTAGGGGTCGATGACCTACATGTTAGGCCCCTTTAAACAACAAGCATCATCATCTGTGTGCAATCACCAGTCAGTCTACCTCAAATTGTGTACCATTTATCACTACCCTAGACTTCCTCTACCAGAAGTTCCATGATCTGAATTCCTCCACTCTTGACAAGAACAAGAATCGCTTGCCAAGCAGCCCTTCCATGTCCTGCTTATTTATTTATATCATGTCAGAAGCAGAGTTACATATAAAGAGGTACAAGAAAGAAAGTCTATAGGAAATAAATATAAATTGTGCACCAAAGTTCATACTGTGGTGTACCAGAAATTAGCAACGTCGAGTGCATTCCTTGTCGCCTCAAGCAGCTATTTCTCATTGCATGTGGCAGGACAAAGATGGGCCGTAGTCTGCACTTCACCACAGCCACACAAAATACCGAATATCCTCACTTGTGCAGATTGGTCTTGAACCTATTAACACCAAGTCGTCCAGTACTCCATATGACCAGCTGGTCATTCTTCACAGGATGTTTTCCATTGTCCAAGATGATAAAGATGTTGATTCCCATAGGGAACCTGAAATATTTGTCCCGAATGAGTAAATTTATAATACCAATGTGAATGGTCCATTATTGGACATTATAAATTTTCCAGCTAACTCATTCCTGGTTGCCAACATTTCACCCCCGTGTGCTAAGTTGGGCTCATCAGTTGGTACTTGGCACACCCACCAAGACGCATGGCTAGTGCGTACGGTGGAGGCCCCTGCGTAGGCTACTTGAAGCCACTGGCAGTGCCAATGCACTATGAGAGACTTTGTCTCATTACCAAAAATTGATGCCTGCTTGGCCATCAGATGATACAGATGTTGATTCCCATAGGGGACCTGAAATGTCCAATAACGGACCATTTATATTGGTATTGTCCAAGATCCTCAACCCTAGCGTGCCACAAAGTGAGTCTTGCTTGGTGTTCCTTGAAGTTTCTGTCTGGTCTTCACAAAACTTTTGCATTGAACTTAACCGTGACAGTGCTGGTTGGAGTCCATACAGCGGTCTTCTCCTTACGGGCTGCTACCTCACGTCGGATATAGAAGGTGCGATACCAGCAAGATGGTACAATTTTTCTCGCAGTGTAGGTCTTATATAATGCTAGTGCGAGGTTCTCGCTGTGTTTGGCTGTGCTCCCCAGGTTGTTCCAGTCAGCCTCCGTATCACATTATTGTTGGCAGCCACTTTGTTCTTGGTGTTCATACAATTTTTCTATAAGAAAGTGTGTGGTCTAAAGTAACCCCAAGATTTTTGGGGTCTCACAATGTGCCAGCTTGATCCCTCCCCATGAGATATTCAGGTATCTAGCGGCCTGTTTACTCTTCGAATGGAAAAAACAAAAACACAAGTTTCAAGTTTTTGTGGGATCTGGCTTCAATTGATTATCCCTGTGGTATGTGTAAGATCTTTCAAAGCGCTACTTAAAGCCATTTCAATCTCTTCAAAACTGTCAGCCTGAGCAGTGAGAGCAAGGTTGTCAGCATATATTAAACACTTGAGTTCCTTTGGGTAATGGCTGATTATTTGTGTAGATGTTAAAAAGAGCTGGCAGCTTAGGGCAGCTTAGAGAGATGACATAATAATGAGATGGAGCTCATTGGATCATTTTCGTCTTTACCAGACTTGATGGCAATAACCTGAGCTTTCATCCAAATTTCTGGTATCTTGAGCGACTGGACGCAGTTGTTCATTAGGCCTAATTGCAGGACCCCAAGCTTCATAGTAGGACCAAAGTTCTTAATTTGTTCAATTCGTATGTCATCAAACCAGCTGCCTTTCCATTTTTGAATTTATTCGAAGTCTTTTTGTGTTCAAGAAGAGTAAAATGTTGGGAAAGATTGTTACTCTCCAGCTCATGTTGGCATATCAATGGCTTCTTTCTCATCTTAAAATAGTTAGTTGGTTTACCATTTAGTAGCAGCTGATGTGAAATTTGATCATCTTTGCTACTGGCTTGCATGTTTGACAGGGTAGGATCATTAGCAAGATGCTGGCTACTCCTGTGCATGTTGCATTCTGATAGCAATTTTACCCATTGCTCCCTCTTTGCCTCAGAGATGGAAATGATATGAAACCTTTCTGGACAGTAATAAAGAATCTTAGGAAGGGAGGCAAAAAGGAAATGAATAGTGTTATGAGTAATTCAGGTGAACTTATAATAGATCCCAGGGAATCACTGGACAGGTGGAAGGAATATTCTGAAAATCTTCTCAACATAAAAGGAAATCTATATTAAATGTTTTTTTTGTTTTTTTTATGACGATGGGAAAGGAAAGGAAAGGGCCAGGACTGGGAAGGAAGCGGCCGTGGCCTTAATTAAGGTACAGCCCCAGCATTTGCCTGGTGTGAAAATGGGAAACCACGGAAAACCATCTTCAGGGATCTCCCAAATACTGGATACTGGCCGCACTTAAGCGACTGCAGCTATCGAGCTTGGTACTTTAAATGTTGTGAACAACCAAGCTCGTGGGGAGGAGGAAAATGATGTTGGTGAAATTACGCTTGAGGAAGTGGAAAGGATGGTAAATAAATTCCATTGTCATAAAGCAGCAGGAATACATTAAATTAGACCTGAAATGGTGAAGTATAGTGGAAAGGCAGGGATGAAGTGGCTTCATAGAGTAGCAAGATTAGCATGGAGTGTTAGTAAGGTACCTTCTGCGCTGCCATGGTACCAAAATATGTAGACACAAGTAAAAACATATGATTACAATAACAAAATTAAAACATAAGGCCCAAAAGAAGACAGATAACACAACTTACCTTAAAACCCAGAGGTGAGATATGGAAGGAGTGGATCAGGAAACGTCTGAACGTATGAACACTAATATCAATTAAAAGAAAACCATCTTTTTAAGTCAAATTGAAATTTACCTGGCTTTAAAAATTAAATTAACAGAGAGCAAAATTAAGGTTTAAAATTAAATTAACAGAAAGCAAATTAAGGTCATCTTCAATTAAAAATCTGAAAAGGTATAAATAATAACAATACCTACTTTAAATGAGGACAAGATTTACAACCAGGATTTACGTGATCGGCCACCGCAAAAGGAAAACGGTTGAAACACTGAAGTTATTATCATAAACTTAACTTAAAATAATAATTTCAGGTGCATCTTTATCTCCATTCTTGTAACAAATTATCAGCAAATACATTCTTAACTTCTTTCTTAAACAATTCTCAATTTGCAATTAAATTTTGATGGTATCGAAGGTCCCAAGGTCCCACTGAGTTTCCACGAGGCATATCTCCATATCATTCCACTAGTTTGAGTTTAAATCAGTTACATAAAATATAAATAAACCAGAGAAATATATCCACCAAGAAGCAAAGAAAGGTTGCAAAAATCACTTAGAATAGAAGAATTAAAATAAAATACACCACAAATATTAAGCTCTTCCACAGAAAAACAGCCTTGCCGGCTTCCTCAACAATAATAATCAACATCACCACCAAACAAGGAGATGGAACAACCACTCCAGAAACAAAGTACAACAATAGGGAGTTTGCACAAGATTAACAAAAGAGAAATCATTAGATCCCATAAGTCAGAGAATTACAAGTTAATATAAAATGGAAATTCTAAGTTCCCATGGAGGGAATTAGATTCTTTTCCACCAGTAGAGCATATCAAAAATCAGATCAAAAATTAGATGGATGGCTTTTCCGGCGTTTGCTCTATTAACCAGCGTTTCGTCTTAGGTCTGACACTAGACTCTTCAGAGTGGGATGTGTCAGACCCTACCCACTGACGCTGGGGTGTATGCAGCTAGTGTCAGACCTAAGACAAAACGCTGGTTAATAGAGCAAACGCCGGAAAAGCCATCCATCTAATTTTTGATCTGAAGTTAATATAAAATAATAAAAGGGGAAAAGAAAATTAATATTAAGAATGGGATCAGATAATAATAGAAAAACTCGTGCAGAAACTCGCATTGTAGTTAAACCACCTGTAACATAATTTTGAAATGAATTCAGCATTACATAATATTTTAAAGGAGCCTGCTTGTCCAACTTCAAACACAGTGTGACGGTTTAAATCGACTCAAATGGAGAAAATACAACTTGTTAACAGGCTTAAATTTTAATTTTTGCAAGGAGAAGCCCTTTTGAAAAGGCTGAACCTTACTAAAATGTATCTCTGTAATCTCAATTCAATACGGAAACACAATAAAGGAGAAGCCCTCAATGGAAAAATTAGAAGGAAACATTTTCAAAGGATCAAAAGATGGATGTAATGTTCACAAGTTTCGCGTCATAGTTCAAACTGATGACCACGAGAAGTTGATGTCTTGGTCCAGAAGGATTTCAATATTCACAGCCAAAATACACCAATATTTAATTCAAGACCTTACTTACAGTTTTTTGGACAGCTGCATTATGATATGCAGATCACTCCCGCAAGATATAGACCCCTCGGACCTACATACCTGAAGTTATTCTTAAATATGATAGTCCAGAAAAGATTATTAAAAACGAATTGAAGACGACCTGAGAATGAATCTAGGGTGATCACACCCTACACAAGGATGCTTATCCCGCCTCCATCGTTACAGGCCAAGCCCGTACGCCACCGCGTTCCATTCCACCAGTTGACTGTATGGTGACTCAAGACAGAATGGCGGGCTCCTTCTCACTCTGTGCTACTATTAGACGGCTAGGAAGAAGCCGCACGCTCATTGGTCCAAGCAAACAAAGTTAGACTCGCTGTCACAGAGGGCAGCGCTAAGTAGGAACAGACGCTCCAAAAAGCAGAGTTGAAAACATACATAGACAAAATATAAAAGAAGCACACAGGGGAAAGGTAAAGCTTTAAAACCAAATTGTGACATCCAGTCACATAGAAGATAAAGCAGAGGAGTAATAGGAAATAAATTCCCGGTAACACAAATTTCCACGGCGAGATGCCATATCTAAAAATGTTAATGAAGGGAGCAAAAATGTAACCTCGGTTACACCTTCAGATTGGACAGAAGTAATAATTGCACCTATCTATAAGTGAGGGAACAGAAAAGATTGAAACAACTATCGAGGTATCTCATTAATTAAATACCAAGCGAAGTGGTCACTGGCATCTTGGAAGGGAGGGTGCAATTAGTCGTTGAGAGAAAGTTGCATGAAAACCAGAGTGTTTTTAGACCACAGAGGGGTTGTCAAGATCAGATTTTCAGTATGCGCCAGGTAATTGAAAAATGCTACGAGAGGAATAGACAGTTGTGTTTCGTAGATCTAGAGAAGGTACCGAGGGGAAAGATGTTTGCCATCCTGGGAGAACTATAGAATTAAGTGTAGATTATTAAAATCAATCAAAGGCATTTGCGTTGACAATTGGGCTGCAGTGAGAATTGATGGCAGAATGAGGTCTTGGTTTAGGGTACTTACAGGTGATAGACAAGACTGTAATCTTTCACCTTTGTTGTTCCTAGTTTACATGGATCATCTGCTGAAAAGTATAAGGTAGCAGGGTGGGATTCGGGTAGGTGGAAATGTTGTAAGCAATTTGGCCTATGCTGACGACTTGGTCTTAAGGGTAGATTGTGCCGAAAGCCTGCAGTCTAATATCTTGGAACTTGAAAATGGGTGCAATGAGTACGGTGAGAAAATTAGCCTTTCAAAGACTACATTGATGTCAGTAGGTAAGAAATCCAAGAGAACTGAATGTCAGATTGGTGATACAAAGCTGGAACAGGTAGATAATTTCAAGTATTTATGTTTGTTCTCTGGATGGTTGGGTAGTAAGTGAGATTGAATCAAGGTGTAATAAAGCTAATGCAGTGAGCTCGCAGTTGCGATCAACAGTATTCTGTAAGAAGGAAGTCAGCTCCCAGACAAAACTGTCTTTAGATCAGTCTGTTTTCGGATCAACTTTGCTTTACGGGAGCAAAAGCTGGGTAGACTTAGGGTACCTTATGAATAAGTTAGAAGTAACAGACATGAAAGTAGCGAGAAAATGATTGCTGGTACAAACCGGTGGGAACAATGGCAAGAGAGTGCTCAGAACGAGGAGATAAAGGCTAAGGAATGAACTCAATAGATGAAGCTTTACGCATAAACCGGCTTCGGTGATGGGGTCATGTGAGACGAATGGAGGAGGAAAGGTTACCTCGGAGAATAATGGACTCTGTTATAGAGGGAAAGAGAAGTAGAGGGAGACCACAACAATGGTTAGACTCAGTTTCTAACGATTTAAAGATAAGAGGTATAGTGCCACAGCACTAGTTACAAAGAGGAATGAGAGGAATGTGGCAACATTTAGTCAATTCTCATAGGCTTGCAGACTGAACGCTGAAAGGCATAACAGTCTGTAATGACAATGTATGCATGCCTTTTTGAAACTGTATCAGCATCTGAAATTCACTTCTTGTGGCTTTATGATGAGAAGAAATTGTCATATTATCGGTTTGTGTTGGGTATTTGGAATTGGTGGACATACAGATTTTGAACATTGTTGAACCATGGTTTCACTAACAGAAAAGAGATCTGGATTATATCCTCCTTCCACTGTTGAAAGAGGAAGGGAGTGTGCTTTCATGGATCAGAAAAAGTTTCATCCCAAGAAAGAACTGTTTCTCCATTTTTATCCTCTTTGCTGTATCCCCAAATGTGACTACAGTTATTGAAATCTCCAATAATGATGCAGTTGTATAAGTTCTGAGGAGTAGTAAAACAAAAATCTGCTGCAGAGGAGACTACACAATTACTGAGTTCCAAAGCGATGATCTCGGTATACTGTCCACATGGAGCTCGGCAGCATGGGGTCTTTCGGAGACAAGTCCCTGATATATGTCCCTATGGGTTTCTTGTTTTGACATGGACCGTGTATTAATTGTTCGAGCTCACTGCATTAGCTTTAGTACACCTTGATTCAATCTCACTTACTACCCAACCATCCAGAGAACAAACATAAATACTTGAAATTATCTACCAGTTCCAGCTTTGTATCACCAATCTGACATTGATGTGCCTTCGATGTTAGGGTTCGCTCTGAAATGATCTCGTATGTGACCCAGTTGTACAATCTCACCTACCACTTGTTTGTCCTATGCAACGTTATTTGTCTCTTTCTTCGTATTCCATTCTTCCCACGTCAAGACTGAAGATCTGCACATGTTCCTGTCTTTTTATACAGGTATGTTGAAGTTATTGAGTATGAAATGTTTGATAATAGTAATATATTGCTGGAATTTTATTCTAAAGGTTCATTCTTTTGTGCAAAACTCCTGTATTAACATGAGATAAGTACACGTACCTTGTGCAGTGCTCACATTTGTAGGTAAATAACTTTTTTAAATGTAAACCAAACCCAAACCCCATGGCACTACAGCCCAAGAAGGGCCTTGGCCTTCCAAGCAACCGCTGCTCAGCCCAAAGGCCTGCAGATTACGAGGTGTTGTGTGGTCAGCACGATGAATCCTCTTGGCTGTTATTCTTGGCTTTCTAGACTGAGGCCGCTATCTCACCGTCAGATAGCTCCTCAATTCTTATCACACAGGCTGAGTGAACCTTGAATCAGCCCTCAGGTCCAGGTAAAAGTCTCTGACCTGTTCGGGAATCGAACCCGGGGCGTCCGGGCAAGAGGCAGACACGCTACCCCTACACCACGGGGCCGGCAGTTTAAATGTAAATACATACTTAAAACATATTTTCTATAAGTACATACTTTTCTGTTCTTCGGTTATTAGCACATATTTACACTTTTTGATCAGTGTGCTTGATCTTCAATTTATTGCATTTCTGTTTTGTGTTACTTAAACGGGGAAGAACCTGTGAGCTATCTCATCTTAATATAAACATCAGCTGACATAAATGCAAAGTGTATGTGGGTCGAACCCGAGAAGGATTAATAGGCACCTGTATCAGATCTCTGAGCCATCGTGAATGTACGTGAAACAAAGGTCAGAATTATTAGTCAAGATAAATGCACTTCTTTTCACAGGAATAATACAGACTTTATGAAGTCTTGTCTTTCTTTCACCTCTCAACAACTTAACACACTGAACAGGCTTTGAAAGGAAAGGGAGGATACAAACAACCTACAGGTTACTAACTGTAGCAGAAGCGTAGTAAACATAAGGAACCATGCTCTGCTACCACTAACTGAAATGGCTAGCTAGGAAACGCAAACAAATCCAGCTAACTGTCAGTACCACTGCACCACCCATAGCTAATGACCCCGTGCAAGTGAAACAAATCAGGAAGTGACACACAACTACACACCAAGAACAAAACATAAACATAGAACAAAATTAGAACTTACCTCCAGGTGGTAGGAAAAAAAAAAAACTTAGTGGATCAAGGTATCAGCCTGTCAGAATGTGAAATAGTTTTGAGCAGAAACAAGACAAATTCTTTTGCAAACAAGAGTAATTTAATTTGTGATTTCAAAGGGTAAAATTAAGGGGAAAAATTACAATTCGTCCTCGTAAGATTTGCTTGATAGGATTAAAACTTAAAATTAATTAAATCAAATTATATTCAAGTTAAAACTAAATGAAAACCACCGGCCAGCAAGAATTAATTGAAAGAAAAAAAAAAAAAACGTACAATCATACCTTATTTGCTGCATAAGAAACTAATGTCAGACCTTCCTTTTCTTAACAGAGGGATATTAATCATTAGAAATTGGTAAGTCACCCTTGGTAGAAAATAAATTTACAATAATTCTTAGATACTTCACCACACTTTAAAGAGATGCTTTCTCTCTTTCTCAGTTTACATCATCAACGGGGCAACGAAATACACTGAGAGGTCCAGCACTGGATATCAAAACCTCCTAAGTAAGGTACCAAAAGGAAAGGTAGTAACCCCAAAACACACAAGGGAATAAAAGAATATCACAGAAATGGTATTTCACGACTGGACTGTCCACCATTAAAATCTTATTCCTTCCGACAAAAACAGTCAGCATCACCAAGGAAACCATCATTACAATCATTAGCATGAAAGCCAATCCCATTAGTGGGCCAACAATGGTAGTAAAAGTGGAGGAAAATAAAGCCACAGGTCACCACCAAAACCACCGTATCAACAAATATGAAATTAAGCTTAATTAATTTAAAGGAACGAGAAACAAACTAAGTATCGAACAGATACCAAATACAATAATCCTTACTGGAACTCCCATTGCATTAACCCTGATTTAAGTAATGATTTAATTTGAAACAAGAAAGGAATAGCCCAATCTGGCTTTAATAATAATAATTAAAAACATTTCTTTTTTAGAAATACATCTTTACCCAGATATCTTGAAACTTTCTTAAGGTGACCTTTAAACACGTGATTAAGCAATACAAAGATAATACAACTTCAGAACCCGATATTTACAGGTATAAAATATTGGTAATTTTTCCCACGTGTTTGCTGTTTATAAATTTCTAACACACCATAAATCTTTGTATGCTAGAAGCAGATGCTGGAAATAGTTCACTCCTGATGATGAATTTTTCAATATTATGTAGATCACTTATGGTAGCCCGCCTGGTGGCCATGATCATTAAGGCGCTGAAGTCTAAACGGCCTGACACCGAGGTTAGCCGGTTCGAGTCCCGTTGGTCGAAAAAATTTCACCATCAGAATGTTGGCCAGCAGGGTAGAGGAGGTGGTGGTATACAATTTCTAATCACTAAATTGCGTGCCAAAAGCCTGGATTAAACTCCAAACCTCTCCACATATGGCTTAAGGGCATATGACGCTGTTGATGGTGATTCATCCTTCAGATGGGGACGTTAAGCCTTGAGCAGACCCCTTGGTGCTATTTGACAGGAGTAGGCTATGTGCTGGCACCGGGTTTCACCCTCTCTCTACTATCATATATCACATCATTCATTTCATCTCATTAACTCCTCTGCTGTGGGATGAGCAAATACCTATGAAAACAAAAATGACATTGTACAAGTCCTATTAAACACCAATTCTTACATAC
The DNA here is from genome assembly GCF_040414725.1 of Anabrus simplex. Classification (NCBI taxonomy): domain Eukaryota; kingdom Metazoa; phylum Arthropoda; class Insecta; order Orthoptera; family Tettigoniidae; genus Anabrus; species Anabrus simplex. The sequence continues at coordinate 756,838,649 of NC_090265.1, read as the reverse complement.
AGTCTTGAAACCACAACACTGACCTATGGAGATAATTCCAAACTCCAGGCAGCTGAAATGAGATTCCTACGCACTATGATCCAGAAAACCAGGAAAGACAAGATTAGGAATGAGAAAATTAGAGAAGAAGTAGGAATAGATTATTCTCTCCTCAATAAGATTCAGATATCAAGACTGAAGTGGTTTGGTCACATGAAGAGGATGCCAGTTAACAGAACTGCAAGAAAGGAATTTGACAGAAAAGTAGAAGGAAGACGACCCGTGGGAAGGCCATGAGGGAAATGGATAGATTTAGTTAAGAACGATGTACTGCTGAGAGGTCATGATTGGGACAAGTTGGTGGAGGAGGAATGGTACAAGAACAGAATGAGATGGAGGAGGCTCATATACCACACCCGGGAAACTGGAGATGGTCTAGGATGATGATAACTCCTCTGATGAGGTTGACGTCAGGAAGGACATCCGGTCATAAAAACCCGCCACGACAGATTCATCTCACCTCATACCTGACCCCGTAGGGAAACGGGAAGGGTTGGACAAACATGTAGATCACTTACGGTATGGTTGTATCAGTAGAGAAGTTCAACATGGCCTAGCCATGTAGTGCTTACCAGATGAAGCTTCCAAATTCAAAGAAAACAAACAAATATAACATTATGAGGACGATTTAGAGAACTCCGGAGGGTTTAGGAGCACAACCCTCCTAATTAGGGATACTATCCGTAGTCCATGCCGCTGCTCCAGTCCAGGACGTGACGATAATTCCACAAGCGTCTGCTCTCCATTATTGAACACAAGCGAGTCAGGCTCTTTGCATCGCTTGCACCCGAGTCGAGGTTTCCAAGATGGCCACCTCGGGCCAAGGAACTTAGAATACTCTACAGGTAGGCCATTCCGGGCATGTGTGCTGCCATTGGTCAGCGGCTTGTGACGTCATCGGGAAGAACACATCTGCGGTCTGTAACATTCTCTTGCATTAAATGCTGAATGCAAAGTAATATTTATCGTTTCTTTTGCGCTTTCAAACTGGAATGTTTTTCTTTCTTGACTTGGAACATATACTTAAATCATGAATATGTTTAATGAATGAGAGAAAAATAGAAAATATTTATCGTAGGGCAAATTATAGTGCATAATGTATGTGCCAGCCTCGTAAACCTTAGTTAGGCACGTTTTTTGTTAATAATCATATTACAATGAATAGGTAGTTCTTAAAATTGTTTTAACATTTTTCTTCTTTATCGGACAAGACGGAAGTGAATTTCGCAAGGCTATCCTTCCACTATCTGCTACGGCGCTCAGTGGGCTGTTTTTGCCACGGTAGGTTTTAAATATCCTTCAAAAGTTAAAGTTAGCGACACTGTCACCGGCTAAAGCTTATTTTTTATGTTAAGGCAGGAAATGTAATCTATGGCTGTTAAGGAGATACAACCCAGAGGGTGTTCTTCTTTACTGCATTCGCCTTCATTGCTTCCCATTTGGCCTTTTTGTTCAAATGTCTGATACGAATGAAAGTCCTTGTCCTTCCATATAAGGCAATGATTTTCCTATCGACTTCGGGAAATTTCGAGTGTATAGTTGATGTTAATGTTTCCATTACTTTGTAGCACCTTGAAATACAGTGCCCGTGGAAGGAAGCAAAAAAAAAAAAAAACCTTCAAACTCCATTGTCGTAGCCAACCACTCAGGGGAAGAAGAAATGATAGAGATCCGGTCTTGTTCAGAGGATAGTATCGGATCAAGACGATATATATCCGTTTTTGTTCCCAACGAACTGTCAATGTTTTACACTTGTAGGCGACGTAACCTGTCAAGTATTTTAAAGCATCTGTTGTTTATAAGTTTCATTTCCGTATTGATAGATATTACTTTACAAAAAACAATATAAATATGAGTCTCCACCTTTATCAATACAAAATTAATTTACATTAAGCTGGTAAATTCCAGCTGATGAGTCCAAATGGCACGTCTGGACGAAACTCTGCATAATGCACACGGCCTAACCACCCAAAAGCTGGTTCTATTCCTGTGATTTTAAGATCTGCGGCTGTGAAAGCCTTTTTTGAAATTGTATCTCCAATGGGGGAGCATTTTTTAAACGGAGAAGTCATTTCTCCTTTAGCAGGTTAGCAAACTTGATTTGCTAACACGGCGGGGCCACACAGTTTGGTCTGCCACTGCTAAGCAGAGTCCTGGAGGGGCGTGCCATTCCAGCTGATGAGTCCAAATGGCACGTCTGGACGAAACTCTGCATAATGCACACGGCCTAACCACCCAAAAGCTGGTTCTATTCCTGTGATTTTAAGATCTGCGGCTGTGAAAGCCTTTTTTGAAATTGTATCTCCAATGGGGGAGCATTTTTTAAACGGAGAAGTCATTTCTCCTTTAGCAGGTTAGCAAACTTGATTTGCTAACATGGCGGGGCCACACAGTTTGGTCTGCCACTGCTAAGCAGAGTCCTGGAGGGGCGTGCCATTCCAGCTGATGAGTCCAAATGGCACGTCTGGACGAAACTCTGCATAATGCACACGGCCTAACCACCCAAAAGCTGGTTCTATTCCTGTGATTTTAAGATGTATAGTATGTTGGTGTTATTGCGTGCAGTTTTGTATGCTATTTTTAGGCCTTGTTTTTTGAAGATATTTGTTATGGGATGTATATGGTTATTGTTGTAAGTAAACAGTGCATATTCTTTTTTATTTTTGGTGATTCTGGTTAGCTTGGTTTTAGGTTGGTTTTTGACTTTGTTGATGATCCGGTTTATCATTTCTCTTTTATATCCGTTTTGTTTTGCTATTTCGTGGATTGTGTTTAGTTCTTTATTTAGATTTTCCTTTGAAAGTGGAATGTTGTATGCTCTGTGAATCATACTATAGTATGCAGCTCTCTTATGAGCATGTGGGTGGGTGGAGTCTATCTTTATTGTATTTGATGTATGGGTAGGTTTTCTATATATGTTGTATGTTAGGTGGTTGTTATGTCTAGTTATGGATATATCTAAATAGTTTATGGTGTTGTTATATTCAGTGTCCATGGTAAATTTAATATGGGGATCTATTCTATTTAGTTGTTCTAAGATTATGTTTTCATTAGTATGTCTATTGTCCATGATTATAAATGCATCATCGACAAACCTGCACCAATAGATGATATTTTCTATTTTTTTAATTTCTTGGTGTTCTAAGTAATCCATATATATATCGGCTATTATGCCTGATATTGGTGATCCCATGGGTAATCCTTTCTGTTGATAGATAGTGTCATGGAACTTGAAATAATTGTTATTGATAGCGAATTGTAAAAGTTGTATAAATTCATCTATTTCCAATTTGCTTAGCTTACTGTGGTTATAAAGATTGGATTCTATGATAGTGATAGTTTTTTGTGTGGGTATATTAGGATACATGTTTGTTATATCATATGTTGCTAGCTTGTAGAAGTGTTCTATTCTTATATTCTTAGTAATATTGCAAAAATCTATTGAGTTTTTTATGGTTTTATTTGCTTGAAAGACATAATGTTTTTTGAGGAATTTTTGTATGTATTTGGATAATTTATAAATAGGGCTTGGCCTATAGTTTATTATGGGTCTCATAGGAATGTTGTCTTTATGGATTTTAGGGTAAGCTTTAGCTGTAGGTATCCCTGGATTCATGGTGATTAATTTTGTAGTTTCCTGTTCGTTCAAGAGAAAGTTGATGTTTTTTAGGAGAGTTTTTAAGTTTTTTTGGATACTGTTAGTAGGATCTTTAGTCTTAATTTGAAAAGTTTCATCTTGAAAGCAGGTTTTTGTTTTTGTTATATATTCCGCTTTATCCATAATGACTGTAGTGTTTCCTTTATCTGCCTTTGTTACTATTAGGTTATTTTGCTGGATTTTATTTTTGAGTACCTTAATTTGTGTTTGGTTTGTGATATCTTGATTCTGAGGTTTTTGAGTGATCTTATCAATATATTGTGGTAGTGTTTTTTAAATTTCATATCTAATTTCATTTTGTTTTTCTTGGGGTATTTTGTTTAGAGCATCTTCTGTTTCAGTAATAATAGTGGCAATATTTTCAAAAACTGAATTGTTTTTCCAGTTATGTTTTGGTCCCTTGCTCAGTATAGTTGTTTCTTTTTCATTGAATATTGTGTTAGTTAGGTTTTGGAGTGGGGGATGGAAAATATGTTGGTTGTTGTCAGTAGAAACAGTAGTACGTTGTCTATACTGTGTATGATTGGTTTGGTTTAGTGATGCCTTAAGTGCGTTGAGTTTCTTGTTCAGGGTATTCTGCTTCTGTATGGCTATATTTTCTATCTTTTCGTTGGTGATTTGTTGGAAGTTGTTCCAGTATGTGTATGGTAGTTCATGTGAGGCTTTAAGGTGTGCTTCATACATTTGTATGTTGAGGTGTTGTTTCTTTCTATACATGAATTTAATTTCTTCCTTGAGCCATATTCGGTTTGTTTTGTTTTGTGTATTTTGGGTTTGATAGGTGCTTCTATGTTTATTATTATATTTCCTAAGAAATTTAGGAGTTAGATTATTTTGTAGACATTGTTTTAAGAAAGTGATGTTTTTGACAATATTTGTGATCTTAATTTTCAGATTTTGGTATCTGTGTGCCATTTTTCTTGCCTGGTTGGCTTTTCTACTGTTGTTTATAAGTTTCATTTCCGTATTGATAGATATTACTTTACAAAAAACAATATAAATATGAGTCTCCACCTTTATCAATACAAAATTAATTTACATTAAGCTGGTAAATATAGTCAAGACTAGTTTCGACCCCTAGCGGGTCATCTTCAGTTGACATGCATTAAAAATGTATTTTTTACAAAAACATCACATGTAGTGGTAAAAGCTTAAATTAATTTGAACCGATCATAAATGTTGGTATGTCTGGTACATTTGGGCTATTGTATGTGTCAATTTTGAGTTTTTAGCACACAGTGTGAAGGTAGTTGATTAACTAGTGTGCATCATCCATGAAGTCACTCCCATTACTAACACTCCACCCATCCCCCCAAACCTCCCCTCTACCGCCGCTAACTACAATCTCAGAGCAACACGTATCAGATCTCAACAGGCAGCTACAAAGAATGCACCGTTCCAACACCTTATGTAAGTAAAACGACATACGATTTACTATTACACTTTCATACCACACCATTATCACACTTATTATTTCTATTTCCAGATACTGTACCTTGTTTTTACAACATATACGCTTCCATGATAAAATCAACGTGCATCAAGACGCATAATTTCAATTTCTTACACCACACACTCAGCACGCCAAACAAGGTGAGTCTCATATTCTATCACCCTTGACCGAACTCGATTTAGACTTCCATTTCACTAACTTAGTTTTTCTTTCCTCTCTTAAAGATTCACTACCCTGTTGAGCTGAGACTAATTTGAAGAGCAACCTTATTCAATCGCCCAACATCAGGTGTCCCGGCCTCGACAAAAAAAATTTTTTATTGGTTTGACTATATAACATCGGACCTGGACTTATGTGCCTGAAGTGAACAACAGAAGAGTGGACAATTTTACCATTTTATTTTTACCACATAGTTTTATCACCATATTCAGACTCTCATGCTCATAGCATCAGTTCAATTTTATGCATAATTTTTACCCATCAAACCACTATGTTTTATGTGTCACATCACATCATCATATTTTACTCAAGTTTCTCCTAGCTTTTATGACAAAGCAGTTTACCATTTGTATTCAACCATACAAGAGTTATTAATGTAAATCATTCATGACATGTACTTTGCCTATTTGTTGATCTTTGTTAGCTGATGATGACGCAGTGAGCGTCGAAACCGGTCCTTATTATTCAATAAATATTATGTTGTGAACTTCTTATACAACACGTTTTGTATTGAAAAGGTTGAACCTCTTTGACATTTCAATTGTGAATCTCAGTTCAATACGGGAAAATGAAGTTTTTAACTTATAATTTCAACATGTCACCAACTTAAAACATCACGACATACGGATGGGAAAACATGCTCCATTAATATATTCAAGATTTCTAATAACTCCAACATTAGTAGCTGCCTAAAATATCTCCAGATATATAACTAAGTATTACCTGATCTGCAAGCGGATTATTCAAATACTTACCTAACCGTTTTTTACATATAAATATTTTTACGGACCCATTTTATCGGAACACTATATCTAAGACTGTTGTGAAAAATTCGTCAACCCCATGTACATGTAGCACCACATATCAATAACATTAATGTAATGTGTTTTTAACCAGGCATATATGGCATACATATACCACTGTTTTAGTTATATGTCCATTTTAACAGCAATATTTAATGCCTATACTAAGCAAATAGTTTTTATTTTTAAAAAATTTAACCCTATTCCAAGACTCAATCAAGAATAACAGGCTTTATAAACTGATTTTAGTATCTAAGATATATGCCAGTAAGGTGTTACATTGATATTTCAGTCAAAAAGTGTTCAAACCAATGTCCTACATTTTCATATGACTAGTCAATAGCCAATTTGTGTAATTTATGAACCAACTTTAAATGTATATTGTTAAACTTGCCACTGTTGATTTGCACAAATGTATGTATATTCCACATTGTATAACCCAAAAAATTGGATGGTAGTAGCACAAAAAATAACATGTGACTTCATGGATGATGCACACTAGTTAATCAACTACCTTCACACTGTGTGCTAAAAACTCAAAATTGACACATACAATAGCCCAAATGTACCAGACATACCAACATTTATGATCGGTTCAAATTAATTTAAGCTTTTACCACTACATGTGATGTTTTTGTAAAAAATACATTTTTAATGCATGTCAACTGAAGATGACCCCCTAGGGGTCGAAACTAGTCTTGACTATATTTACCAGCTTAATGTAAATTAATTTTGTATTGATAAAGGTGGAGACTCATATTTATATTGTTTTTTGTAAAGTAATATCTATCAATACGGAAATGAAACTTATAAACAACAGTAGAAAAGCCAACCAGGCAAGAAAAATGGCACATAGATACCAAAATCTGAAAATTAAGATCACAGATATTGTCAAAAACATCACTTTCTTAAAACAATGTCTACAAAATAATCTAACTCCTAAATTTCTTAGGAAATATAATAATAAACATAGAAGCACCTATCAAACCCAAAATACACAAAACAAAACAAACCGAATATGGCTCAAGGAAGAAATTAAATTCATGTATAGAAAGAAACAACACCTCAACATACAAATGTATGAAGCACACCTTAAAGCCTCACATGAACTACCATACACATACTGGAACAACTTCCAACAAATCACCAACGAAAAGATAGAAAATATAGCCATACAGAAGCAGAATACCCTGAACAAGAAACTCAACGCACTTAAGGCATCACTAAACCAAACCAATCATACACAGTATAGACAACGTACTACTGTTTCTACTGACAACAACCAACATATTTTCCATCCCCCACTCCAAAACCTAACTAACACAATATCCAATGAAAAAGAAACAACTATACTGAGCAAGGGACCAAAACATAACTGGAAAAACAATTCAGTTTTTGAAAATATTGCCACTATTATTACTGAAACAGAAGATGCTCTAAACAAAATACCCCAAGAAAAACAAAATGAAATTAGATATGAAATTAAAAAAACACTACCACAATATATTGATAAGATCACTCAAAAACCTCAGAATCAAGATACCACAAACCAAACACAAATTAAGGTACTCAAAAATAAAATCCAGCAAAATAACCTAATAGTAACAAAGGCAGATAAAGGAAACACTACAGTCATTATGGATAAAGAGGAATATATAACAAAAACAAAAACCTGCTTTCAAGATGAAACTTTTCAAATTAAGACTAAAGATCCTACTAACAGTATCCAAAAAAACTTAAAAACTCTCCTAAAAAACATCAACTTTCTCTTGAACGAACAGGAAACTACAAAATTAATCACCATGAATCCAGGGATACCTACAGCTAAAGCTTACCCTAAAATCCATAAAGACAACATTCCTATGAGACCCATAATAAACTATAGGCCAAGCCCTATTTATAAATTATCCAAATACATACAAAAATTCCTCAAAAAACATTATGTCTTTCAAGCAAATAAAACCATAAAAAACTCAATAGATTTTTGCAATATTACTAAGAATATAAGAATAGAACACTTCTACAAGCTAGCAACATATGATATAACAAACATGTATCCTAATATACCCACACAAAAAACTATCACTATCATAGAATCCAATCTTTATAACCACAGTAAGCTAAGCAAATTGGAAATAGATGAATTTATACAACTTTTACAATTCGCTATCAATAACAATTATTTCAAGTTCCATGACACTATCTATCAACAGAAAGGATTACCCATGGGATCACCAATATCAGGCATAATAGCCGATATATATATGGATTACTTAGAACACCAAGAAATTAAAAAAATAGAAAATATCATCTATTGGTGCAGGTTTGTCGATGATGCATTTATAATCATGGACAATAGACATACTAATGAAAACATAATCTTAGAACAACTAAATAGAATAGATCCCCATATTAAATTTACCATGGACACTGAATATAACAACACCATAAACTATTTAGATATATCCATAACTAGACATAACAACCACCTAACATACAACATATATAGAAAACCTACCCATACATCAAATACAATAAAGATAGACTCCACCCACCCACATGCTCATAAGAGAGCTGCATACTATAGTATGATTCACAGAGCATACAACATTCCACTTTCAAAGGAAAATCTAAATAAAGAACTAAACACAATCCACGAAATAGCAAAACAAAACGGATATAAAAGAGAAATGATAAACCGGATCATCAACAAAGTCAAAAACCAACCTAAAACCAAGCTAACCAGAATCACCAAAAATAAAAAAGAATATGCACTGTTTACTTACAACAATAACCATATACATCCCATAACAAATATCTTCAAAAAACAAGGCCTAAAAATAGCATACAAAACTGCACGCAATAACACCAACATACTATACAATTCCAAATCAGTTAATAACATAAATAAATACAATCACTCAGGAGTCAAATGCAACGACTGCCGAGCCAGCTATGTAGGGCTCACTGGTAGAAGTTTTTTAATACGATATAATGAACATGTCAACGCCGTCAAACACAGACATTTCTCAGCTATGGGTCAGCACATTGACGATCAAAAACATAATTTTACGGACATTAAGAACGACATGCAAATCCTCAATATGAACCCAAAAAGTCCCTTGCTCAGCATAATAGAAGAATTTTACATAAATTTAGACAAATACGTCAATCCGAACTCAACTTAAATGAAAGTATAGACAGAAACAATATTCTTTTTCATGCAGTAATTCCCTTATTAAAAGATTTCTACATCAAAAGAATAAGTAAACAAAAATCTATACGTTCAAATCAACCGCCCCAAGACTTCCTCCCCTCCAACCCCACTCCCATTACTAACACTCCACCCATCCCCCCAAACCTCCCCTCTACCGCCGCTAACTACAATCTCAGAGCAACACGTATCAGATCTCAACAGGCAGCTACAAAGAATGCACTGTTCCAACACCTTATGTAAGTAAAACGACATACGATTTACTATTACACTTTCATACCACACCATTATCACACTTATTATTTCTATTTCCAGATACTGTACCTTGTTTTTACAACATATACGCTTCCATGATAAAATCAACGTGCATCAAGACGCATAATTTCAACATGTCACCAACTTAAAACATCACGACATACGGATGGGAAAACATGCTCCATTAATATATTCAAGATTTCTAATAACTCCAACATTAGTAGCTGCCTAAAATATCTCCAGATATATAACTAAGTATTACCTGATCTGCAAGCGGATTATTCAAATACTTACCTAACCGTTTTTTACATATAAATATTTTTACGGACCCATTTTATCGGAACACTATATCTAAGACTGTTGTGAAAAATTCGTCAACCCCATGTACATGTAGCACCACATATCAATAACATTAATGTAATGTGTTTTTAACCAGGCATATATGGCATACATATACCACTGTTTTAGTTATATGTCCGCTCTGCAAACGTGGCCTGGCTGCCTACACTCAGTAATATTCCTCCGCCTTGCTTAAGAAGGTCTGAAGCTCTTCTAAAACTGTGGAAGAAGACCAGCCAGGACTCCAACCTCCCCGTTCACCAGGATATTACTCAACCTGCCCCTCCTCGACTTAAGTCTAGATCTCCACCCTGGCGCACTGCACTTACACTGGAAGAATCTGGGTTCTCCATCACGAACGCCTGGTTACACCAATGGCAGCAGTCTTCTGCTCCCAATCAACATCTTGTGACTCTACCTCATGTTCAACCTCCTGGATTCCATCTACCCAGACGTCAATGGAGGACTCTAAACAGGATAAGAGTCAATCAAGGAAGATGTGGCTATACGCTTTATAAATGGGGCTGGCAGAAGTCTTCTGGGTGTGATTGTGGAGCTACCTCACAGACCATCCACCACGTAATTGCCGAGTGTCCACGGAGAGCATTTCAAGGTCCTTTGGAGGACATTCATAACGCAACTGAGGAGGCCTTGAAATGGATCAATGGACTTGATTTGGAACTATAGGCTTCTGCTTGTATATATTGTGTACATATTGTATACTTATTTATATAATCTATCTGTGCACATCATACGATAAATAAATAAATAATAAGTTATATGTCCATTTTAACAGCAATATTTAATGCCTATTTATTTAAAAAAAAATTTAACCCTATTCCAAGACTCAATCAAGAATAACAGGCTTTATAAACTGATTTTAGTATCTAAGATATATGCCAGTAAGGTGTTACATTGATATTTCAGTCAAAAAGTGTTCAAACCAATGTCCTACATTTTCATATGACTAATCAATAGCCAATTTGTGTAATTTATGAACCAACTTTAAATGTATATTGTTAAACTTGCCACTGTTGATTTGCACAAATGTATGTATATTCCACATTGTATAACCCAAAAAATTGGATGGTAGTAGCACAAAAAATAACATGTGACTTCATGGATGATGCACACTAGTTAATCAACTACCTTCACACTGTGTGCTAAAAACTCAAAATTGACACATACAATAGCCCAAATGTACCAGACATACCAACATTTATGATCGGTTCAAATTAATTTAAGCTTTTACCACTACATGTGATGTTTTTGTAAAAAATACATTTTTAATGAAGATGACCCCCTAGGGGTCGAAACTAGTCTTGACTATATTTACCAGCTTAATGTAAATTAATTTTGTATTGATAAAGGTGGAGACTCATATTTATATTGTTTAAAAAAAAAAAAAAAAAAAAATTATCGTCGGTTACATCTTCATTGGGAATCGTTAAACTGCTTAGGTCAGTATCAAGTAGCAAGTTTTCTTCACTTCTGTCAAAACTCAAAACATCGGACGGGTTGTCAGTCACTTCGATGCAAAGTTCGCTGGAAAGGAAATTCTGGAATTCTTCTTCAGTTCCTTCGTCAGGTGTCAGAGGGTCAGAAAATGTAGAAAGTTGACTTCTGTCCTGAGCAACAGAGGCTCCACGAGATAGAGGCATGTCGTTCGTGTTCCCAGTTAGTATTAAGAGTCGCATTCTGTTTTTCACTTCGAAAGGAGTGGGATTGTTATAAAATATACCGAGACCCCGAAGTCTAGAAATTAATTTTCCAGACAGTCTGATTCAGTCTGGAAGTCAAAATGTACTTTGCTCTAATGCCTTTCACATCTCCAAAGAGTCCAATAAGGGAGATTATGGATATTAAAAACCCTTTCTGGAACGGAAGGAGACTGCTTCTTTTCCCCAACCGCATACTCGAGCAAATTTCAAAAATCTTTTAAAGTGTTTTCTTGACTTCGATGTTTGAGGCCATAACCACTTCTAAGAGGAGCTTTTCCGTCGTTAGGGAACCTTGAGTTCAAAACAACGAATACATCATTTATTAATTATGTTTGTGTAGAATATATTTAATTTCTGGTCTTCCATTAATATATCTGGATCAGGAGCGGGTTTTGTGTTGGTTGCCTGGTCTAGTTTCAGTTTCTTCGGAGATAAGGAGTCTAATACTGTTACGGCCCTTTTCCTAACTGATCTCTTGTCACCGCAGTGTTCTCCCTCCGTTATAACCTAAACAGAAAAGAAAGGTATTGTGGTTTCTGAGTATGGCACATTTTTTTTACAATTGGCTTTACGTCGCACCGACACAGATAGGTCTTATGGCGACGATGGAATAGGAAAGGGCTAGGAGTGGGAAGGAAGTAGCCGTGGCCATAATTAAGGTACAGCCCCAGCATTTTCCTGGTGTGAAAATGGGAAACCACGGAAAACCATCTTCACGGCTGCCGACAGTGGGATTCGAACCCAATATCTCCCGAATGCAAGCTCACAGCTGCGCGGCCCTCAACCGCACGGCCAACTCGCCCGGTATATGTTATTATTAATAACAAGCATTTCAAGTCTGAATGTAATTTTAAATTTAAAAACATCAAAATAAAAGCCGAGATTAAGGAAAGTGAATATGACTTACTGCACTAGCCTCAGTTTTATTCTTTCTTCTTTTTAATCCCTTTACCCTCCAGGTTTGGGTTTTACCCTCGGACTCAGCGAGGGATCCCGCCTCTATCACCTCAAGGGCAGTGTCCTGGAGCTTCAGACTCTGGGTCGGGGGATACAACTGGGGAGAATGGCCAGAACCTCGCCCAGCCGGCCTCACCTGCTATGCTGAACAGGGGCCTTGTGGAGGGATGAGAAGATTGGAAGGGACAGGGAAGGAAGCGATCGTGGCCTTATGTTAAGTACCATCCCGGCACTTGCCTGGAGGAGAATTTGGAAACCACGGAAAACCACTTCGAGGATGGCTGAGGTGAGAATGGTACACACCTCTACTCAGTTGACCTACCGAGGCTGAATGGACCCCGTCCCATTCCTCGTACCACTTTTCAAATTTCGTGGCAGAGCCAGGAATCAAACCCGGACCTCCGGGGCTGGTAGTTAATCACGCTAACCACTACACCACAGAGGCGGACCTCAGTTTTATTTCCATGCCAATTCGGTAATTTCTAGGATGGAACAGCGTCCGATTTCAATATCTTCCGTATTGGGAGACCCAGTAATTCATTTTTTCAAGTCTCGTTCATAATCATCCGAAAGAAAATGTTCTGAACATACTCTTGCATTATTAATATTTATCTTGTCCATTCGCTTGCACCGAGCTACCCATGTATTTTGGAGTCCCTCATTCTTTGGGAATCGATGGTAAACTATGACCTCAGTTTTGTAACCAATATTATTACACAGAGCAACGGCACAGTTAGTTCTATTTTTACTCATTTCACTTAAATACGCCTGTTAAATGAGAAACGAACTGTTTACACCGGCAAGGTAGATTTTATAACATAGACTTTACTATTTATCACCCACAAATTCAACACAACCAAGACTTCAAAGCGAGTGGCGAGTTCAAAGCTCACTGTATCTTCCCAGTGACGTCACGTTAGTCTTGACTCGTTTGCCACCAAATGCGCGGGAAGCCGGAATACACCCCCCTGACCTCGGGCATTGATTGGCCAGAGTAAGAAGGAGGGGGACCCGTTGATAGTTAGGCCAACTGCCGCAGGGTGGCAGTACCAACCAGAGACCACATAAGATTGAAGAATAAAACATAAATTGGCGAAGCAGCCACGGAAGATATCAAATAAAAACGATGTCTCCCAAAACATAAGAGATGATAGGGAGAATACAATAAAGAAGTAGAATTAGTGATACAAATTTCTATGGCATAACAGCCCAGGAGAAAACATATGGAGAGGAGACCAACACAAAACCACGGCTTCATATGTTATTCTGTTTCTGCTTATCAGCTTGCATCCGTTTCTTCTCTTATCAGTTGCACTCACTGTAGAAGCCAGGGATATTGCACCACGTGTCTGACCTTCCTCCCCACTTCCTGACACCAGATCAATATCACTCACATGTAGTTCATTTAGAGTGCTGTGAAGTGCAAGGCAATACTACAACCGTGTGGAAAAGCAATGAAGGCTGGACAGCGATCTCAAGTTACACAACACTTAGAGGCCAAGAAACATATCGCTGCAGTTTTGCACATGATGAAATTACTAATTAGTGATGCAGTTTTCTGTTTATTGTGAAGATTTATGAAGGGCATTTGTGTCAGCCGACATGTTGGGCACAGAGGGCACTGAAGCTCATTTGTTCCAGTCCACATTCACTTGTACTGAACCATGGATCTTCCCATTCCCGATCGTAGTCCACATTTACAGCTGTAGCTAACTCATTCCCCTTCATTCGTTTGAATCATAAATAATTACAGATTACTAATTCTGAAAATGTTTGCAGTACTTTTGAAGGATAATTATGAGATTTTTTAGCCTTTTTGTGAATCGCACGACAGGGTGTTTAAAAGTAGGCCTATCCTGTGAAAAGCAGGACACCTGGTCAGCCACTTCTGATGGAAGCAAACAGCCTGAGGTCCAAAGAGTTCTCTGTATAGGTTACGATGTCTTATTTAAGGAGCGTGATAATCTAAGTGGCTTAGCAGAAGGCTCAATCCTGCGTTGAGATTTTCATCTGAAAAAAACGTCATCATGAACCAAAACCAAAATTAGCCTTGGTGACTCCTGTGACCCCAGAAATAGCTGGGATAATTACGTAGCACCTGTGGAATATTTTTGTGATTTCTCAAGTTCTTAGTTTACAGATGATGTATAGATCAATGAACACTGGACAAACTTCCGTAATAATTAGGTGTTCTGTTCTTTTCATGGAGAGAGAGGAATTGCTGTTACACTTAGGTGCAAACATCTCAACCATACTATACACTATACTAACACCTAATCACAATCGGGAACACTAATTTATTTGAAAACAAAAACAGTTCACAAGAGCCTCACAAAGTCAAATGTCAATACTGTAACCAGTTTTTTCATGGTGAGAGGACCGTATCCGCTCATATTAGCCGCTCTCATCTGTAATGTATTCAGTTAAGTGTTAATATTATTTCTAGGAAATACGAATGTAACCTTGCGAGTACAAACAGCTGTAATAGTGTATTACCAGCGCAGGCTGGAGCGTTGTATACGTCATAAGTCATGTGGTTCAATAAAGCACCCCATTGGCTACTCCCCTCTAGCCCACCCCCAGCCGCAGCCTTCCCTCTATCTCCTGTCAGTCTTGTATCGTCAGTCGTAAGTCGTGCACCTACTTCAGTCCGTTCCTTAGTCGATGTGGCATTTTAAAATTTAGTGTGTTTCTACTGATTGTCTACCCCAAGGTGTTCCAGATGTAAAAATTGGCGACGAGGTAAATGATAAAAGTCATCACGTTCCAGCGCTTCCTCATGGCGACTGAACATTCTGGTATGTTCCACACTCTACATGACTCAACATAGTGCACTCCGTTCTCTCGAACATTCTTCTCACGACGTAATATTGGGTATGTCTTTCACTCCATGCCTTTGAACGACAGTTTTTTCGCTGCCTTTTCGACTTTAGCTCACTTCTATCACGCCATGTCCTTAATTGGTAACATTGGACCATTTGACAGTTCGGAAGAAACTTGGTCAACCTACGTGGAACGCTTTGAACTTTATGTCCAGTGCAATGACATTCCAGATGCTAAAAAAGTTAGCACATTTCTGACGGTGGTCGGTGTTAAAACCTACAATTTGTTGAAAGATTTAATCACCCCTGATAAACCTTCTCAAAAAATCCTTTGAAACCATAGTTCAAATTGTCCAAGACCATCTCCATCCTAAACCTTCCTTTATTGTGGAAAGATATAAATTCAGCAGACGAGATCAATTGGAACATGAGACTGTATCAGAATATATTGTTCAACTTAAGCAATTATCCAAGTATTGCGAGTTCGAGGACAAACTTGCAGATTATCTCCGGGACAGATTAGTTAGTGGCATCCGTAATGAATCTATCAAGAAACGACTACTGTCGGAGGAGAATCTCACATTCCAGAAGGCGGAACAGCTGGCATTATCGTTGGAAGCGACCGACAAGGACGCAGTATCCTTGGCCTACCACCCCACACCCCGACTGCAGTAGTTTTCAACACGCCATTCTCCGAGCTCCAATGTACCTAATGTCTCATCGCGTGTTGTGAAAGTGCCTCAGTGTTTTTGTTGTGGTTATAAAGGTGGTCATACTACTGCCAAGTGCCGTTATCGGGAATATATTTGTAATTTTTGTCGGAAGAAGGGTCACTTAGAGAGGGTGTGCAAGTCGAAACATAAGAGCAAGTCTCAATTTCATGTAAAACCAAACATGCCTACAAACAATTCTTCATTTTCTAAGGGTAGTAAGAATCCGCAGGGAAACAAACTTAAACCTAACCAGCATTATATAGACTTACCTGAACCTATTGTTAGTCACGAAAAATTATGTGATGAGGTGTATGATATTTCTAACATTTTTCAGTGTGATGAAAATGATCAAATCAATCAACCTCAGTTAGGTAACATAACAAAAGTTGAGCCTATTAGAGTAAATTTGATTGTTGAAGGAAAGCCAGTTAATTTTGAAGTAGACTCTGGTACTTGTGTATCTGTTGTTTCTGAAAATTTTTACAAGGCTAACTTAAGTCATGTACAATTGATTCCCACAACCTTAGTTTTAAATTCTTACACCCACGAGAAAATCAAGCCTGTTGGGGAAGTTAGAAGTAAATGTTCAATATCAGTCCCTGGAAAAGAGTTTAGAATTGTATGTTATTAGTAATGGATCTAATCCTCTTATGGGGCGTGATTGGATTAAAGAGCTCCAAGTTGTTATAAGCATTCCCAGCAGTGTAAATAATGTAAACTTATCGAATGTAAAAAACTAATGCAGAGTCTAAATTAGTACAAGACTTATTTAAGGAATTTCCAGAGGTATTTACTAGTAAATTAGGCTGTTTTAAAGGAGATCCAGTAAAACTAAACCTTAAGCCAAATGCATTACCTAAGTACCACAAACCTAGGTCAATACCTTATTCTTTAAGAGAAAAGGTTGAACAAGAATTGCAAAATTTAGTGGATGAGGAAATCGTTTCCCCAGTATCCTCAAGTGAATGGGCCACTCCGATTGTGCCGGTATTAAAAAAGAATGGTAAAATCCGTATTTGCGGAGATTTTAAGGTCACTTTAAACCCCTTTCTAGAAGTAGATAGACACCCATTGCCTAGGATTGAAGACATCTTTGTTGTCTTACAAAAAGGGGATAAGTTTTCTAAAATGGATCTGTCATCAGCTTATATGTAGTTGTTGTTAGCGGAAGAAAGTAAAAAAAACTATGTACTATAAGTACACATAAAGGGTTATTTGCTTACAACCGTCTTTGTTATGGAATCTCGTCAGCACCGGGTATTTTTCAAAGAGTTATTGAAGAAATACTACACGGTATACCTGGTGTGACCTCATTTCTTGATGATATTATTGTGACGGGAGCAAATACAGCAGAACATTTGTCAAGGTTACGAGAAGTGTGTAAACGCCTAAGTAGTCATGGTTTGACTGTTGGTAAAGATAAGTGCAAGTTTTTCTGACAGTCTAGAATATTTAGGCTATGTCATAAGTAAAGATGGTTTAGCTACGGCCAGTGATAAGGTCAAAGCAGTTGTTGAAGCTCCAGTTCCTAAAGATGTTACACAGCTTAAAGGATTTCTCAGTCTTGTGAACTACTATGCTAAATTTATTCCTAATGTAGCTACTTTTCTTACACCTTTGTACCAGCTACTTAGAAAAGATACAGATTTTCACTGGAATTCAGCTTGTCAAAAATCTTTTGAATTAGTCAAAGAAAAATTAGTTTCAGCTCAGGTACTAGCACATTACAAACCTAACTTACCACTTAAGTTGTCATGCGACGCATCACCTTATGGCATTGCAAGTGTTTTAAGTATAATAGAAAAAGATGGTACTGAGAGACCACTTTCTTTTGCAAGTAGAGTCTTAAACTCAGCTGAAAGAAACTACTCCCAAATTGATAAAGAAGCCTTGAGCATTGTGTATGGTGTTAAGAAGTTTAATCAGTATTTATGGGGAAGACATTTTACTCTGTGTACAGATCATAAACCGCTTCCAACAATTTTTGGTCCTAAAAAAGGTTTACCAGCCTTTGCAGCAGGTAGATTACAATGCTATGCATTGTTTCTATCAGGTTATAGCTGCCTCTGTGGGTCCGTGGTAGAGTGTCGGCCTCCGGATCCCAAGATAGCGGGTTCAAACCCGGCAGAGGTAGTCGGATTTTTGAAGGGCGGAAAGAAGTCCATTCGACACTCCATGTCGTACGATGTCGGCATGTAAAAGATCTCTGGTGATACATTTGGTATTTACCCGACAAAATTAATTAAATCTCAGCCATAGACGCCCAAGAGAGATCCGGTTTACTCTAGGTCCGCTAGATGGCAGACAGAGTAAACCGGAACGTCGAAATTGACGAGCAGACAGCCAGATGGCGTCAAATCGAAATGTCTGCAAACGGTAGCTGAGGCCATACGATTATTATTATTATTATTATTATTATTATTATTATTATTATTATTATTATTATTATTATTATTATTATTATCAGGTTATGACTATGACATTCAGTATGTCAAATCTCAATGCCATGGCAATGCAGATGGCTTATCTAGGCTATCTGCATCAACCAATCTGATCGAGGACGTTGATGTTAGTGTGGAGTACATTTACAATGCATAATGGAATCTGATGTTCCCATTAACTTTAATGGTATACGTATTGAAACTCAAAAAGATCAGGAGTTAAACAAAACCCTTGGTTATGTGTTGTATGGATGGCCTACTATGCCAGATCCAACTTTAAGCCACTTTGTTAAAAGGCAAGCTGAACTAACTGTAGAACAAGGAATTTTGATGTGGGGCTACAAAGTTGTAATTCCAAGGTCCTTAAGAAACTCCTTGTTAAATGAATTACACAGTGGACACCTTGGAGTACTTAAAATGAAATCATTAGCTAGATCGTACTTATGGTGGCCTTCAATTGATCAGGACATCGAAGCTGTAGCTAGTAGTTGCTCAGTGTGTCTTGCCCAGAGAGACAGTCCTAATAGAAGTTCACTTCATGTATGGGTATTTCCACCCAATGTATGGCAAAGACTTCATGTAGATTTTTTAGGTCCTTTTAAAGGCAAAATGTATTTGATTGTGATGGACGCTCATAGCAAATGGTTGGAAATTGAAACTGTTAACTCAACTTCAGCTAAGCAAGTCATTGAGAAATTACGTCCTATGTTTTGTAGATTTGGTCTTCCCGAACTCATTGTCAGTGATAATGGCCCTCCCTTTTCTTCTGATGAATTTTCTCGATTTTTGAAAGAAAACGGGATAAGGCAAACCTTGATAGCACCATATCATCCAGCTTCTAATGGACAGGCTGAGAATGCAGTTAAAATTGTGAAAAAATGCTTAAAATATGCAATTTTTGAACATGAAGATGTAAATTTAGCTTTAAGTAAATTTTTAATAGCTTATCGTAACGCTGTACATAACACTACTAATGAAACTCCTGCTAAACTTATGTTCAATCGTCCTTTGAGAACTAGATTGGATTTAATCAGACCTAATTTGCAGAAAACTGTAGTAAATAAACAGGACGAACAAATAACTAATGCAAGAGGTAGTCACACTTGGCAATTAACTATAGCTAAAGACTACAGAGGAAGAGATAAATGGGTAGAAGGTAGAATCATGCATAGACTAGGCCCAGTTACACATTTGATTCAACTCGAGTCTGGATTGACTTGGAAAAGACATATAGACCAGCTAGTAGGATTACAGTCAGGCCCAGTTGTTGTTAGCTCTGAGCGAGGAATGTCACAGTTCATTGACCTTCCCTCACGACCCGCTCCTCTGCTTACACCAGCCTCTGAGTGTCAACAAAGTTCCCCTACTTCTCGCTCCTCTCCGCCTTCACAACCTGTCTCATCACCGCGTCATAGCCCAGTAGCAGCTAGCAGACGATCTCTGCAACCTGCACAGCTAACTGTTACGTCACCTGTCGCAACGAGACATTATCCACTTCAAGATAGGAAACCTATTGTAAGATTCAATCCAGAGTAGAGTGACCTACTCACTCTCTTGTATTTTTGTATAGTACTGTATAGCAAGGTATATGTTAATTCGAGTTTTCAATTGTATGGTTGTTGGTTTCATTTTATAATCACTTTTTGTATGTGGCATATAGTGGTGTGTTTTGTGTCCTCCAATCAAGTGTGGTATTACCTATGTTTTGATGTTGTTAAAAAACTTAAGGAGGAAGGAATGTAATGTATTCAGTTAAGTGTTAATATTATTTCTAGGAAATACGAATGTAACTTTGCGAGTACAAACAGCTGTAATAGTGTATTACTAGCGCAGGCTGGAGCGTTGTATACGTCATAAGTCATGTGGTTCAATAAAGCACCGCATTGGCTACTCCCCTCTAGCCCACCCCCAGCCGCAGCCTTCCCTCTATCTCCTGTCAGTCTTGCATAGGCAGTCTTGTATCGTAAGTCGTGCACCTACTTCAGTCCGTTTCTACTGATTGTCTACCCCAACGTGTTCCAGATGTAAAATCATCCTGACCAACACCGTAAAAGATTATCTAACTATGAACTAACGATACCGTTTCTACAATCAGAGATGGAAGGCTGTGAGGCAGGTGTTGGAAACATCAATGGTATAATTTCTTCTCAGATAACTTTTCCAATGAAAATTTAAATCAAAGGGATACTTACCCTTCTAAAATCACAGAAGTGGAGGTGTGAGCAGTGAGGCAGGTGTTGGAAACACCTACGGTATAGTTTCTTTTCAGATAACTTTTCCAATGATAAATTTAAATCACACAGCTGAAGTATCTCAAACAGATATATTCAGTTCAGTCATTAGCAAGAAATTTGTGTTTGGAAATCAAAATTTGAACAAGTCAATGTTGATCATGACTATATTAAATTGGTTCAAGATTTCTCATCATTCCTGTTAACATCTGTTAACCTCCTGCCTGGTCCCAAACACCCATAAGCAAATTTTATGAGACTAGGAACAAAAACCATTTAGCCCTTAGTGAAAAATACATCAGTCGTCAAATCCACAGTGAACAGATAAACGTGCCCATAAAAAAAAGGTGAAACAAAGATAACTATGAACTAACGATACCGTTTCTACAATCAGAGACGGAAGGCAGTGAGGCAAGTGTTGGAAACACCTACGGTATAGTTTCTTCTCAGATAACTTTTCCAATGGAAATTTAAATCAAAGGGAAACTTACCCTTCTAAAATCACTGAAGTGGAGCATGTGGAAATTGATGAAACGTTCATGTCCACCATGTCAAAGGAGGAAATGACTGTTGCCGTCGATCATCTCACAGTGGATACCGCAATGAGCCCAGATCGCACTTAGATGAGAGCCCTAAAGGCTATTATCACAAAAATAGCAACCAGAATGCTACAATCTGGTGAAATTTCTAAATGCCTATAGAATGCACGTATAATAATGCATTATTTTCTAATAAAATTATATTATCGTCGCCATAAGACCTGTCTGTGTCAGTGCGACGTAAAGCCCCTAGCAAAAAAATTAAATAAATAAATAAAATTATAGAAAATACAGGTGACAATGGAATAAGGCATTGCCTGGAAGTACAGATATGCAAGGTATACATAATTCATGTTAGAAGTAAAATAACTATCTGTTCAGTCATTAGGAGGGTAATAGCGAGAGTACTCGACAGTCGCCTATGTGAGTACAGCAACAAGGATTCTGTTCATGTTCAGGCACAGTTATAAATCATTCTCGGCGCATTGTTAAAAATTCACACTTTTTAATTTTTTTTTTAAATTTATAAATTCGGAAGGTATTTGACAATATTGGTCACAGCCACTTTCTAAAATCCCTACAATTCGAAGGAATGCCTCAAAGCCCGGGGACATAATGTCCTACCTTCAGATGGGAACATCACTAAAATCAAAACGCAGTAGGGTAGAACAAAACCTATACCCATAAAGACAAGCGTGATGCAGAGATCTTCATTATTACAAGCCGTCTTTAATCTAGCTGTTAACCATATCTTAGGCTAGCTAAGTGAATACAGTCTCTCGCAACATCGCAGGGTATCTGTGTCACCCACACTACACCTATAACATAATAGGCTTTGCTGATAACACTGTCATCTTTGGGAAGAACAAATTAGCTTTAGGTCTTACTCGGCTAGCTTACAGGAGGTTTAAAGAAACGGGACTTGATATCAGTCCTCAGAAATGTACAGAGATGTGTAATCCAAGGTGAGATGAAGCACGGGTCGCTATCCATGGAGGAAGACTGTAGGATTCACTCAATTGCAGACAGTGAACAAATTCGTTATCTTGTAACTACATTTAGGGTCACATTAGGGTTGAACAAGACTGCAACACAATAACCTCTAACTTCTAACATTGTCGCCACTGCTTAATGAAGACCAAAAACTCATAATCCTGAATTTTTCAATCTGTTCCCATGCTGACTTGCAGTATCAAGAAAATCTCACAGAAATATTTATTCAATAGCGATAAAATGATTAAAAGTGCAACACAGGAGATATTGCGGTTGCCAACAGTTATTCCAGATGGCATGCTGTACACTGAAAAGAAATACCAAGGACTCACACTTTTTAAAACTTTGTGGGAAGCTTATCTACAATGTATTAATACCTGCAACATCTTGCTTAAGACTGAAAATCCACTCACTGCTGCTTTGAGGGATTCTCACACAGAGAGACACGGATGTACAGAACACCTCAAATTAACAAATGCCAACACTCAGAAAATAACTGCCCAGAACGGCCTGTACGATACTAAGAAGATCTGTCAAGTGCTACAAGAATGTGAATTTACCTCCTAGTGTTCACTACACCAAAAAGTACACACCAGCAAACACTTGGGTGTGAGATGATAGCAGACTGTCTTGTAACGAGTGGAGAGAGGCTATAAAGATGACTGCTAATGTTTCTGCGGTGCGCTCAGTGCCAGGCAGATCACTGGACAACAACCTCTGTCAGCACTGCCACGGAGAGAAAGATGATGATGATGATGCTTGTTGTTTAAAGGGGCCTAACATTTAAGGTCATTGGCCCCTAATGGTACGAGGTGGACGACATGATTTGATAATTAAAATTTTAAAATCTTTCCACTGACTAGAGTTTAAAATAAATGGTGACGAAGAATAATTATGAGATTAAAACAATCAGTGGATCTAATTTGCAATGCATTATTTTCTAATAAAATTATATTATCGTCGCCATAAGACCTGTCTGTGTCGGTGCGACGTAAAGCCCCTAGCAAAAAAAATAAATAAATAAATAAAATTATAGAAAATACAGGTGACAATGGAATAAGGCATTGCCTGGAAGTACAGATATGCAAGGTATACATAATTCATGTTAGAAGTAAAATAACACATTAAAATACGCAAACACGAACTAAAATAGAGTCAATGGGATAAAAGCGCAGTTAACACAAATACACTAAGACAAAGGACATTATTAGACATGATAAAAAAGACCACTATCCCTAATAAAATGGATGGCGAGGTCTCCTGACTTATCATCACCTTGCAGGATGAGGGAGATGGTACTCGGGAGTTTTAGTCTACGGCGCAGATCGACCAGGTCTAGGCACTCCGCGAGGATGTGTACCACGGTAAGATGACCGCCGCAAGTACACACCAGAGGGGATTCCATTGTCAGTAAATAGGAGTGCGTTACTATACCATGGCCGATCCGAAGGCGACATAATACCACTGCTTCCCTCCGAGAAGCCCGAAGGGAAGTCCTCCATTCATACCTCGCTGTACCTTTTATGTCTCTCAGCTTATTTGGAAGTGGGGTGGCCTGCTACTCCAATGAGACATAACCAAATGTCTCAGCTGAGAACGAATATCACTTGTTGGAAACTTGTAAGGCAATGTCGACACTCAGAAAATAACTGCCCAGAACGGCCTGTACGATACTAAGAAGATCTGTCAACTGCTACAAGAATGTGGCAGCCTTATCTGCTAACTCATTTCTCCTCTACACCCATGTGGCTTGGGAGCCACATAAACGGGATTCTGGTGCCGGCATCCGAACACCCGGCCAGCAGATCCTAGATCTGCCGCACCAGAGGGTGCTGAGGGAAGCAGGTATCGATAGACTGTAGCAAGCTGGAGGAGTCAGTACACAGAAGAAAGTGTCGGCACTCATCGGACAGTGCGCACCGCAGATCTTCACAGATAGCATAGAGCATAGGTTTCCGGGAAAGCAAAAAGAAACCTATCATTGTCGACAACGAACGCACAGCCCATCTTCGTTTCTGTCCTCGAACCATCCATGTAAACTACGACCTAACCTGGATACCAGCCAACAACAGACAGGAAGAGCCTCCGATAAATCGAAGGGTCTTTGTTTTCCTTTGAGCCAGTGTGCAGATCCAGGATTATTTCAGGTCGTCGTATTATCCTCGGAGGTACACCACTTGGTTGTCTGACAAGGCAGGGAACCGAAGGTACATCATATAATCTGTGAATCCTATCCAAGCGTATTCCAACCGGCCGCATTGCTCGAGGATAAGCAGCGTACAGCCGACAGTTTTCATTGTGGAATATGCAAGGATAGCTTGAGTGAAGTGGCATCTGTCGCAAATTTGCAGCATACAACAGAAGCATTTGCTGGCGCCTCAGGTGTAAAGGTGGCACACCAGATTCAGTGAGTAGGCTAGCAATGTGGCTTGTATGAGAAGCTCCCATCGTCAAACTAATCCCGCTGTGGTGGATGCTACTCAGTTTCGCATGGACGCTTTGCATTGCTGGTCCATATACTGCACTGCCGTAGTCTAACCTGGATAAAATATGTGCCCTATAAAATCGTAGGAGCACCATGCAGTCAGCCCCTCAATTAGTGCTTCTAAGAAACTTCAAGATATTTAACTTCTTGGTGCATTGCACTTTTAACAGCCGCACATGAGGCTCCGACGATAATTTGCTATCGAAAAGGAGCCCAAGAAATCGGTGTCAGTTATGGGAAGAGCGATATTTCCTAAATAAAGCTCAATTCGAGTGAAGAGTACGCTGCCGGCAAAAGTGCATAATAGAGGTCTTTGCGGTTGAGAACCAAAAGCCATGTTCTAAAATCCACTGTTCCACTCTCCTAATAGCTTGCTGTAATTGCTGCTCTGAGACTGCCATATTATGCGAGATATAATGCAGAGCAAAATCGTCCACATGTAGCGACGGTCTTACTGCTGAACTAGCAACAGCGACAATATCATTTATGGCAATCGTGAACAGAGTGACACTAAGAAATAATCCCTGTGGGGCTCCATTTTCTTGAACGTGGTATTGCAAATATGCCCCCCTAGTCGGACACGGAATAGACGGAGGGACAAAAAATTCGCAATGAATGTCGACAAGTTACCTTGAAATCTCCATTGATGCAGGACTGAAAGGACACCATATCGCCATGTGGTGTCATAGGCCTTTTCTAAGTCAAAGAAAACAGCCACCAAATGCTGTTTGCGGAGAAATGCATCCTGGATAGAACTTTCCAGATGTACCAAGTGAAGCGAGCGGCTCGAAAACCACATTGCTACTCAGACAAAAGGCCTTGTTTCTCCAGACACTACACAAGTCAGCGATTTACCATCCTCTCAAATAGCTTACACAAATAGTTTGTAAGACAAATAGGTCAGTAACTTCCTGCATACTCAGGATTTTTGTCAGGCTTGAGGACAGGAACGTCTATGCCCTCTCGCCACTGAGATGGAAACTCACCCTCTATCCAGATTCGGTTGAACACATGAAGGAGATATAATTGTGAAGAAACGTCCTAGACACTTAAAAACGTTTTGTGAAAATAATCATTTCCGTTGATGTATTACTTGGCCATGGGACCAACAGCCCAAAAACTAAGAAACAATTTAAGAATGAAGGCAAGCTGATATAAGTACCAACATAGTTGGAGATGTGTGGGATCTGGTAAATGCAGCATGGGTGAAGTTTAAGAAAGCGGAGATTGTTATCAGTGGAATACTGTGTAGGAGGGATACTGACTGGAGGGTGATTGGGGATTTAAATGAGACTATGGAGTGGGTATGCGGGAAACTGGGAGTGAAATTTCTAGATCCTAATGGGTGGGTAGGAGATAGGGATCTGCGTTCGGATGGCCTTCATTTAAACCGCAGTGGTATGTATAAGTTAGGAAATTTGTTTGGAAGGGTAATAGGGAGGTACATTCAGGGAAACAGGATGGCCTAGGGAGCGGTGATAAGGGAACAGGGAACTGGAAATCAAGTAGGGATGACATAAACTTGTTAGTGTTGAACTGTATAAGTATTGTAAAGAAAGGAATAGAATTAAGTAATTTAATAGATATTGTAATAGGAGTTGAATCATGGCTGAGAAATGATATAATGGATGCAGAAATTTTCTCACCGCACTGGAGTGTGTATCGTAGAGATAGGATAGTAATGGTGGGAGGGGGAGTGTTCATTCTGGTGAAAGAAGAATTTGTAAGCTACGAAAAAGTTAAAGATGAGACACATGAAATTCTAGGTGTAAGGCTCATTTCTAAAGATAATAGGAAACTTGATATATTTGGAGTGTACAGATCGGGAAAGGGTAGCACTGACGCGGATTCGGAATTATTTGATAGGATAGTCAGCTATGTGGGAAATGACATGAAAAGAAATGTGATTGTAGCGGGAGATCTGAATTTGCCAGATGTCAATTAGGAAGGAAATGCGAATGACAGGAAGCATGACCAACAAATGGCAAATAAGTTAATATGCGAAGGACAGCTGATTCAGAAAGTGATGGAACCAACCAGAGGGAAAAATATCCTGGTTGTCGTGCTGATAAAACCAGATGAGCTCTATAGGGAAACTGAAGTAATAGATGGTATTAGTGATCATGAAGCTGTTTTTGTGGTAGTTAAAAATAAATGTGATAGAAAGGAAGGTCTTAAAAGTAGGACTGTTAGGCAGTACCATATGGCTGATAAAGCAGGCATGAGACAGTTTCTAAAAAGTAACTATGATCGGTGGAAAACGGTAAATGAAAATGTAAACAGACTCTGGGATGGGTTTAAAGAAATTGTTGAGAAATGCGAAAACAGGTTTGTACCTTTAAGGGTGGTAAGGAATGGTAAAGACCCCACCTTATTATAATAGAGAAATAAAGAGACTAAGAAGGAGGTGCAGACTGGAAATAAATAGAGTTAGAAATGGCTGTGGAAGTTAGGAGAAATTGAAGGAACTTACTAGAAAATTGAATCTAGCAAAGAAGGCAGCTAAGGATAACATGATGGCAAGCATAATTGGCAGTCATACAAATTTTAGTGAAAAATGGAAGGGTATGTATAGGTATTTTAAGGCAGAAACAGGTTCCAAGAAGGACATTCCAGGAATAATTAATGAACAAGGGGAGTGTGTATGTGAGGATCTTCAAAAGGCAGAAGTATTCAGTCAGCAGTATGTAAAGATTGTTTGTTACAAGGATAATGTCGAGATAGAGGAGGAGCCCAAGGCCAAAGAAGTAATAAAATTTACATGTGACACCAATGACATTTACAATAAGATACAAAAGTTGAAAACTAGAAAAGAGGCTGGAATTGATCAGATTTCTGGGGATATACTAAAGACAATGGATTGGGATATAGTACCATATCTGAAGTACTTATTTGATTATTGCTTGCTTGAAGGAGGAGCTATACCAGATGAATGAAGAGTTGCTATAGTAGCCCCTGTGTATAAAGGAAAGGGTGATAGACATAAAGCTGAAAATTACAGGCCAGCAAGTTTGACATGCATTGTATGTAAGCTTTGGGACGGCATTCTTCCTGATTATATTAGAGATGTTTGTGAAATTAATAACTGGTTCGATAGAAGGCAGTTCGGTTTTAGGAAAGGTTATTCCACTGAAGCTCAACTTGTAGATTCCAGCAAGATATAGCAGATATCTTGGATTCTGGAGGTCAAATGGACTGTATCGCGTTTGACATGTCTAAAGCATTTGATAGGGTGGATCATGGGAGACTACTGGCAAAAATGAATGCAATTGGACTAGACAAAAGAGTGACTGAATGGGTTGCTATATTTCTAGAAAATAGATCTCAGAAAATTAGAGTAGGTGAAGCTTTATCTGACCCTGTAATAATTAAGAGGGGAATTCCTCAAGGCAGTATTATCGGACCTTTATGTTTTCTTATATATATAAATGATATGAGTAAAAGAGTGGAATCGGAGGTAAGGCTTTTTGCGGATGATGTTATTATAGAGTGATAAGTTACAAGATTGTGAGCAACTGCAACGTGACCTCGAAAATATTGTGAGATGGACAGCAGGCAATGTTATGTTGATAAACGGGGTTAAAAGTCAGGTTGTGAGTTTCACAAATAGGAAAAGTCCTATCAGTTTTAATTACTGCGTTGATGGGGTGAAAGTTCCATTTGGGGATCACTGTAAGTATCTAGGTGTTAATATAAGGAAAGATCATTGGGGTAATCACATAAATGGGATTGTAAATAAAGGGTACAGATCTCTGCACATGGTTATGAGGGTGTTTAGGGGTTGTAGTAAGGATGTAAAGGAGAGTGCATATAAGTCTCTGGTAAGACCCCAAATAGAGTATGGTTCCAGTGTATGGGACCCTCACCAGGATTACCTGATTCAGGAACTGGAAAAAATCCAAAGAAAAGCAGCTCGATTTGTTCTGGGTGATTTCCTACAAAAGAGTAGCGTTACAAAAATGTTGCAATGTTTGGGTTGGGAAGAATTGAGAGAAAGATACCTCTCATTATTGTTCCGTCTTGAAGATGACGTTAGGCGTAGATATCAAGGATAATTTAATAATATTGAATAGGTGCTTTTTTATTAAATTATCCTTGATATCTATGCCTAAGTGGTATGTTCCGAGCTGTCAGCGGAGAGATGGCGTGGAATGACATTAGTAGACGAATAAGTCTGAATGGCGTTTATAAAAGTAGGAAAGATCACAATATGAAGATAAAGTTGGAATTCAAGAGGACAAACTGGGGCAAATATTCATTTATAGGAAGGGGAGTTAGGGATTGGAATAACTTACCAATGGAGATGTTCAATAAATTTCCAATTTCTTTGAAATCATTTAGGAAAAGGCTAGGAAAGCAACAGA
Source organism: Anabrus simplex (assembly GCF_040414725.1). Lineage (NCBI taxonomy): Eukaryota > Metazoa > Arthropoda > Insecta > Orthoptera > Tettigoniidae > Anabrus > Anabrus simplex. The sequence goes on along the minus strand of NC_090265.1, from coordinate 756,809,403 downwards.
TAGGGTATCTGCCACCTGGGCGACTGCCCTAAATGCAGATCAGTATTGATTGATTGATTGATTGATTGATTGATTCCTGTTAAATGTGTTGACAATGAATGTGAAGAATACAATCACAACAGAATTTAATGTGGTTTTAAACATTCTTATCCAGCCTACAAAAACAATCGATTTTAGGTCTCCATTCGTGATTGACAACACATTTCAAATTAGTTTCGTCAAGATGTGGATTAAATTATCCTCAAGTTGGATGAAGAAGATGCATTTTAGTTTTGGACATTTTTGAGAATTAAGTTAGATAGTGTTACAAGTGAACTATGTAGCATGAGTGGAGACTTTATTGGCGAAGTACTACCGGTATATAATGTTTTATTTATCATGTCCTAACCTGTACTGTTATTTGTAGAGCATAAGATAATTTAATGACCAAACCTGTACTGTATAATGTTGTAACATAGGCATTTGTAAATAGTAGAATTCTGTCTATAGTTCCTGGAAAGATCCAGAAAGTTACATAACTTTTGTACAGGGTGTGTTACTTTGTTGGTATGTGTTCTAGAAAGTGTGTTCTGTCTATTCTGGAAAAATACGACTTTCGCGATCATGCGTATTCTAGAATGTTAGTCAAAGTTCTCGATCGAAAGTAAGGTTGTGATTGGTGAGTCTAGGTGGCGATAGGGAACACGTGCACGCTGATTGGTTGCCTCCAAGGCCAGTAATTCCTATATATAGTGAGCGAGGCAGTGTTCGAATTAATTCTGTATCCTGAATTCTGTCGGTCTCGGTTTATCTGACTGCGAGCAGCCTATCTGGTTGACGTCCCCCGGCTTCCAGGATGGCACACTCCTCGGGTAAGCACTCTTGAATTCCGTTCCTGCTAAAATTTCCGTAATGTTCCGATTTGCTTTTCATACAGGAGTCTGCCCTAACCTCGCCTAGATTCACCAAATTAGTTACTTATGCCGCCTTAGTTTTTCAGCTGGACTTACCTGTTCGTTTCCGAGGCATTCCCATTTCTTGTTTCACTAAAATATGTAGAATGTAGTTTAATATTATTTCCCTTGGGGTTTGCCTCTGATAGTTCTGTATCGCTTTAGGTACGCTAGATTTTGGATTACCTGTAAATTGCATTGTACTACTGCATTGATAACTGGATGTACAGTTGATTTGAAATTTGAATTTACACTGCTACGAATAACCTATGTATACCACTGAACTTATAGCTCATAACTTGGAATGTATTTGTAAAATTATCTTGTAAATAATATTTTTAAAAACTAAGGATCACGGTGATTCATTTCTGAATCCGCTATCTAAGCCATGTCCATGCCTTTGGTAGGTTCCCAGTAGTGATGGGTCGTTCATGAACGAACTGACTCTTTTGAACGACTCATTGGAGAGAGCTAGCTCTCTCAATGAGAGTCGACTCTTGTAAGAGCTAGCTCCTTCCTTGCTCCTTGAGAGCTAGTCGTTCAATTACGAGTCGACTCTTGTATGAGCTAGCTCCCTCCTTGCTCCCTGAGAGCTAGCACGAGCCGACTCTTTTATCAACAGCAACTCCAGCTCGTCACATCGACTCTCGTTCGTTTCTAGCCAATGCTATGCCTCAGATAATCACGTGACGTACAGAAGCCGCTTTTATTTTTTTTTTAATAGGCTGCCCAGTCTAGCCTCTCCCGCATTCAGTCAGTGCTCTGAGTGCAGTGGTTGTGTGCGGTCTGTTTGTTAGGTACGTTTTTGTGCCATAGTTCTGGCAACTTGCAACGTAACGAAACAATGAAATGAAATAAACAACATGTTATTGAGCAATACCTGTTCACTTCCTGTATGCACTCATAATCTATGAAGGATGTAGGGCCTAGTAGGCCCTATAGATCCAGTAGGTTAGGAGCAAATAAACGACACGAAGTTCGGGTTAACTAACCTCAACTAAGCACGAACAAACAGTCACTATCCAGAATATACCACTCGGCAAGTAGAAACGGCATAGTTTTATTCTGTCTGAAATAATTAAGAAATAATCTGATAAATCCTCACCTGTTTCTTAAATGCGTTCGTAGTAATGAATTAACATATTGCCAAAATCTTTCGGTTTTACGGTACAGTGGATAAAATAATATACCGTAGTTTTAAATCGAATTAAGGCAAATAGAAAATAACACTACTTTTGGCTTTAAAATATAGGCTAAGTAACTCATACCAAAGTGTATACCGCAGTACTGAACCCATAATTCTACGGTGAGAAAAATTTTCATTTTTCTCAAATATTTATTTGGTATTCAGAAACTACTGTATGTTTGAGGGCAGCCATTTTTGCGCTCCTACGAGCCCCGATGTCGCGTGGTAAGGTTCTTCCTCACGGCGAGCTCGTGAATTGCCGGGACACCTCGGTGGGACTCGAGTGCCCGACAATTCTTTAAAGTCGTGGAATTCTGCACAACGAGGGATTTTGATAATATAGTAAATGAAGAAATAACTAAGCAAAATTATTCATACACCCTCTGTGAAGTTAGTGACACCAGGGAAAACTTTAAATGCAGTTAAGCCCAAGTGCATGTTAGCGTGAGATCAGCGAACCAGCTACACGTGCCAAGGTCATGGGCAGAAGAAAACGCGCGAAACGCACGGGCAGAAACAATTTATTCCTCCTGTTGTGAGTGTAGAAAAATTATAAAATTAACATCGAACATAAGTGCAAGTCTGTCCGGAGTTCTGGGACAAGTCTTATCAAAATCGGTTTATTAGAAGCAAAATTGGCAGATTACACAACCAAGCCTCATAGAGGGGATAGCGTCCTTCCGGAAATTATAAAAGAAACCCCCCACCGTAGATTTTTCAGTGTCGATCTGGAACTTGGAGCCGCGGGAGCTTGTGCCCGTCATCTTGGGAAATTCGCGCCAGATTGACCGACAATAATTAAATACATGTTCGTGGCTAAGGTCCATAAATTTGGTTAAGAAGAAAAGCGATTGGGAAAGTTCTGAACGTTTGCAGACGAACTGGGAAGGTGTAGGCTGGTTGGAATATACACAGCAGATTTTATATTTTATCATTTCATGTACTCTTGTAAGTGAAGAGGGTCTGGGGGAAGCTACGCAGAGGAGTTCTGCTCCCTTTATCGGTTGAACACCTGTTCTTATTGAAACAACGGAGAGAGAAACCTCTCTGAGAAAGCATCAGACAGTTGTAGTCGACTGCAGGACGAGGGAAGTTCGTGGTGCAAGTTACAGAGAAAGTGCATTATTTATATGGTAATTTTAATATCGTGTGTGTGAAGGGTAGTGTTTGGATGAGTGATATTTTGAAGATGAAAATGTTATCTGTGAAAATGAGTGGCTAAGTACGAGGTTGCTGGTGATGATGTAACCAGAATGCTGAGAATGTCACCATTGTGCAGGTCTGTCTAATTTATATTATGTTGTAGGTAGTTAGTTAGTTACTGTCTGTCCTAAACAAATTTTCCAGATGATTGTCGGGTTGATATTCGTATTTATCAGGCGAAAGGCGTTGTAAATTTTTGGTTAGCGTGTGAAAATTTCAGTGTGTAAAATTCATGTCAAGAACGGTAAAATGCGACGCTTAAAATTTTGTGTTGAGATGAGATATCATTCAAAGTGCGGATTTGTGAACGTTATAAGTGTAAATTTGTCGTGGCGAATATCGTAATCTCAGGTGTCAGTTGCATTCGTAAATGTTTGTTAATAATAATAATAATAATAATAATAATAATAATAATGATAATAATGTTTACCGCGGGATAAGGAAATTCTTCTCTGTTAAATTGCATTTAACCAGTTATATTTACAAGGATCATAGGCATATTTAGATAATGTCAATAAAATTAGTTAGAGTCACAGTTATTAATGGGAAGAAAATTTTGAGACATCGTGTAGACCAGTGTTGCGAAAGGTCGATGTGTGCTCTTGGACTCTTGAGGTTCGAAAGTTGTAATAATAGTAAAGTAAGAGATGTGTTTAATAATGGTTGTCGTTTTCACCAGGGGATCGAAGTATGAAAAAGGGTCTTGAAGGAAAACGGATTGAGAGCGATGGATTTATATGTACGTGGAGATGAGAGAGAAGCGATACCGCTGGAATAAAGCGATGAGAAAGTGTGTTGAGATAAGCTGTATTTTGTAGAGGAAGTATTTAGGGAACAGGCTGTGTGAGGCAGGCTGTATTGTTTTCCGCAATCAATCCAAATTTGAGATGACTATGATGTGAAGCATTGTAAAATTTGTAGAACGATTCCAAGTGAAAACGACTCTAGTAAAATGTTAAAGTCTGGGTAGTAAACATCCAGTGATTTTTGATAAGATAATGAGCGGCTTCAAGGATTAACGAGCATTTTGGACACACGGTTGGGTTATATTGAATTTGTTCACTGGAGAAGTCATTGATAAGATGGTTGGAATTGATGATAGGCGATCTGAGAATTTCGAATGCGGTGGTGATGATTATTATTTTGAAGGCATCCACTAAAAGGGTAAACGTGTGTTGGGAATTTTCATTTGCTTCCCTAACACTTCAGTGCACAGGCTGAGATTGTGTTCGAGGTGGAGAATCGTTCGTCACGTCTATTTATTTTTGAGTTCACATATTATAATGAGGCAGACACTTACTGTATTTTTCGAGAGGTAGATATTTACTGTATTTCGACTTGCATTCCTTTGATAATAGAGACGTTGGTTCCGTCGTGTGGTATTTGTCTGACAAAATTTAGTGTTGAACATCAGAGTTTGTTTGAAATTGCTGTTCGCCTGATAAGTTAAGAGAGGTGTAGTACGACCCACTTTGACGCCCGACGATAGATTTAGGACGTCACGTGTTATTCTTAGAGTCACTGATGATGAGACGTCCTAGGTCACGCCCGACGATAGAATTTGGAAGGCATCGTGTATATAATGATTAGGGTTAGGGTGTACAGATTTCAAGTGAGCCCGACGATAGGTCTGGGATGGTAGCTGTACACACTCAAGCCTCAGTTTAGATATTTCTTTGTTTTGTTTCTTGAAGCGGCCTGGGGAAAGGTAGCATTTACAATACGATATGATTTTATGACGAGGGTCAATGCGGAGCTCTCCATTGAGATAACGGGACTGCTATCAGAGAAGTGAGGGCTGTCCAAGTGTTGGATATCGGCTCGACATAGATTAAATATTTTTACTGTAATTCTTCGTGCGTGTTAAGCGTTAATGACTTCGAGATGTTAATTTATTTTTACGGACTTTATTGTTTTCTCGTTTTAACGTCCGTTCTCGTTTGAGAGTGTGGATATTGACACTCAGTGTATTAGTGTGAGACTTGAGTTGCGAATGCGGTTTCGATTCGTCAGCCAGTATTTTATTTTATTTTTAATCTTGTCGTATTTTCATTTTTATTCATAGTTAATGTAAGTAAGTAATCACGTTATAAGTAGTGTGTTGGGACAGACAGTAAATAGAGAGATCTGTACTGGTAGCATTGTTTTTCAAGGGAAAGAATTCCTTAAATTTGTAGTAAATTTTAGCGTGGACTGGTAATTTTATTAGGCATAATAAACCCATTTCTAACCTGAAAATCGGTTCAATAATAATATTTTCAAGTGACTTTCACTTTTTGATTAACTTCAGTGTTTGGCATTTCTTCTAAATGCATGATTAGTAATTGTTTCCTGCATTTCGCAGTTTTGTTCCTTTAGAACGATCTAACGTAAGATCCTCCCGGATCCTGTTGTTGTTGGTTCCTTCCGAACAGCTGTTTGGGGTGATGCACAGTTAGCATCGGGATTAATCTTATCACTTAAGGGTGTCATGAATGACAAATACATGGTGGAATTTTATTTCAATTGTGAATGATGCTGTTAACTTGTAGTGAACACCATGCTTTCCCATAATATTTCGCAACCTATCCAAAGCAACTGATAGTCAGTTTGGTTCGATTAAGGGTCCATTCGGCGGATGTTCCGTATCCGTGAAGGGTATTTGACTGGTGGATAACCTTAATTGAGAGAAAATCAAGCGTTCTACTTGTTGAAAGTCAGATTTTCCACGGATCGTGTGGATTAACTCTCAGTTCTCGTTTGGAATAATAGGTGCCCGGTTTTCAGGTCTTTCCTTTTTCAGTTTTTCAGTTTCGCTGTCCACTAACATATTAGCTTCTCTGAAGCAAAATCTTCGGCATTGTAAGAAACAAATTGGCGTTATGTAATGTGACTGTGTTTGAAAATATTCAAAACCAATAATTTATAGTATTTATTTTTTTCGCAAGAATGCCTATTAAATTAATTATGTTATCATGCTATTTCAGTTTAATAAAAGTTAGTAAGCACATTTTGCTCCTCATTTCAAGTAGTTAGGCTTTCTTCTGAACCCCATCGTTTGGTTAAGATCGTGACCGAATTTATTCCCGCAACGACCCATGATTTAAGAGTTCTAAATTGTTCTACTGTAGCAGCCGTGGCCGACCAACGATGGAATGGTAAGTTCAAGGGTTTAGTACATTTTCAAATAATTATTTATTGACGTGTAAAAAGTCCGACTCCTTAGCTGGATGGTCAGCACTGAGGCCTTCGCTGCAGAGGGTCCCGGATTCGATTCTCGGCCAAGTCGGGAATTTAATTCTTCTGGCTCGGGAACTGGGTGTTTGTGTTTGTCCCAATACTTTCCTCTTCACATTCAGACAACACACCACAATACCAACCACCATAGAAACACGCAATACTGATTACATCCCTCCGCATAAGGTTAGCATCAGGAAGGACATCCGGTCATAAAACTGGGCCAGCCGGGCTAAGTGACTCAAACGGTTGAGGCGCTGGCCTACTGACACCAACTTGGCAGGTTCGATCCTGGCTCAGATCGGTGGTATTTGAAGGTGCTCAAATACGTCAGCCTTGTGTCGGTAGATTTACTGTCACGTAGAAAAACTCCTGCGGGGCTAAATTCTGGCACCTCGGCGTCTCCGAAAACCGTAAATGTAGTTGGTGGGACGTAAAGCCAGGACCATTATTACTTATTATAAAACAGGGCCAAATCCACATTTGCGGAACAGTTCGCACCCGCGAACCTACAAGTGTGGGAAAAGTGGTCGAAGCGGAAGAAGAAGAAGTAAGTTTAGATAGTGTAAGGAATGCCAATATATCGAACATATATGACTCATACGGTTTAATCGTTCTTGAAAAAAAAATAATAAAAAGAATAGAAGAGAGTGTGACCATACTGTACACGAAAAATAGGCAAAATGCTATGCGTACTGTAGTATACTTGGTTATATGTACATTTGTGCTGATAGTAGTGTCCATTATTTTCGTTAAAGATCGCGTTTAATCAGCTATGTTTCCTACGCTTCATTAATGAATGAAAGAATCTGTTGTTCCAACGCGGAGTGTCGAAAGAGGATATTCTCGTGACATCTTTTGAGTGAAATGTAAACTACGTGCACAGGAATAGAAATTCTTCTTATGCTTATCTGGATTGCCGGGGTCGAACGGAAGTATTGCCAATATCTCGAACATACGTCCCGTACGGTGCATTCAATCTTGAAAGACATTTTAAGGAGAATGGAAGTTAGGCAAAGTAATATTAGATGTCATCAATCAACACTGTATATTTGTGACAGGTTTCTTCGTTACTGTGTATAAAACTTTATCATTGGATTAACTGCGAATATTGCCAGCAGTGTACATTTGTTTTATTCCAAGAGTAGCGTACCAAACTGTACATTGTGTTGCCATCTGTTGTGTAAAAGGTGAACTATCTCGCGCTATCTCGCTCCTTCAAATAAAAACGGAAGTCGTTATTAATCTAGAAAATGTAAAATCACGCTATTTTGGGCGTTTATGAATAAATAACTCATGGCTTGGTGTATACTATAGAAACTTACATCCCATTATATTCTTAAACAATTATTTATTAACGTGTAAGTATTGCCAATATCATGAACATACGTCTCGTCACGGTGCATTCAGTCTTGAAAAGCATCATTTTAAGAAGAAAGGAAAATGGGCAAAGTAATATTAGATGTTGTCTATGAATACTGCATTTTTGTTAAACATTTCTTCGTTACTGTATATAAAGCTTTATCGTTAGATTATTTGCCAATGTTGCCAGGAGTGTATATATTAGTTGTTTATTTGTTTTATTTCAAGAGTAGCTTTCTGAACTGGTCGTTGTGCTGCCATCTGTTGTGGAAAATATAAACTATTTGCGCTATATCGTTCGTTCCCGGAAGTCATACAGAGCGACCGGAAGTCATGAAGAGCGACCGGAAGTCATAAAGAGCCGTCTGCCCTAAACCGGATGAACGAATGAACGAACCTGGAGCGGAGAGCGGACTCTGACTTCCTGGCTCGCTCCTACCTTCCCCCTCCCAAGAGTCGACTCTTTTGAACGACTCTCAGTTAGGAGCGGGAGCGAATGAGCTAGCTCCCTCAAAAGAGCTAGTTCGACCCATCACTAGTTCCCAGCCTTTTCATCTTGCCGGTTTGATGATCACTAGTTGGCCCTACTGATATTTCGTACATGTTTTGTTGGAGATTCGAGTAATGCCAGCTACTGTTTTTCCGAGTGTGTAGTGTTTTATTATATTGTATAGTTTGCTATTTCCTTCCCCTTTGAACTCTGTTTGTGCCTTGTTTGGTGTTACCACTGTAGTAGAGGTAACATTTTGGTAGCAGAGGCAAGCGCTAGATTGCGGAAGAAAAAAAGTGAACCGTGATCATACCTAACCTAAAACTCCGTAAAAGTTGTGGTTCGTATATCGCTTGAAATCTTGTTTCTACCGGTCAGGATGGCTCGCCCTGTTCCTAATCCTTTCCATTTAAGAAAGGCAGAACTGATTTACGAGTTAAAAATTCGCAAAATTGATTCGACAGGGAATGTCAGAGATGATACTAGCCTGTTGAAGCAGTCCCTTGACCTACCTATAACCATACCTGAGTTAACTACGGACGAGTTGCGTGAGTCTTTGGCCGTGATTGAAGATAGGTTACCGGAATTTAACGCCATTCTTGTGTCCTTTAGTGCTTCTAAGCCCTCGCATGGCCAATGAGCGCAGGTTAAGGGGCAGTTATTACATTATTTGGACAGAATTAAGGATTTGTTATCTATTGAATTGCCGGAAGTTGAGCGGCAGAAATGTCAGACCTTATTAGAACAGTTTTCCAAAGTTTTCTACAGAATCAGTGGTTTCTTTGAAGGTAATAAGCTAAATAACACCGTTTCTCAAATTCAAGTGTCGACCCCATCTGGAATGAGTGACAGTGTTAATTGTGGCGAGGCATCTGTTGCTGCTCAAGTGTGCGATCTGACACCTAGTGCTGGTGTTAGGCCTATTCAGGAGTCTGAGGTGACTAATGCTGCCCTGGGATCTTCTGTTTCGTTGTCTGGACCTAGGACACCTGTAAGTCATTCTAATGATACATCTCTTTTGCATGTTGATAATCGTACAAGTTTTCCTATGATTCCTGCTACTTCTGTTGAAGCTCAGTGTTTACCTTCTATTCCTAATCAACCCGGTTCTGATTCAATGGTGCGAAACCACCCACCTGTCCTAGCGCCACCCGTATCGAGTTGCATAACCTCTACACAACCAGTTAATGCCCAAATGGTCTCTCAGATTAGTGAGAACCTTTCTCAAATTAGGTTGTCTTCGCCCGTAACATTGCAGGATAACGTTAATCCTAACCTATCCTGTACTCCGTCCTTTTCACACGGGCACCCGAATCAAAGGCACGAGGCCTTGCTATACCCTCTGGACTATGCTAAGCCTTCCCAAGCACCCTCTACATCTGTCTTCCCCCAGATTTTCTCCAATCTGCCTCACCCGTTGACCACTGTGTGTAGGGGTATCTCTAAATTTTCAGCTAACTCCGTTGATGAAGTTATTTCCTTCCTTCGCTTTCTAACCGAGTTCAAGGATCAGGCAATAATGTATAATCTCAGTAACGATAACGTATTTCAAATTCTATACCCACATGTCTCTGGAGCTCTTTCTGAGCACATTGTCAGGGCCATTACTGAAAGATGGTCAGTAGATCAATTTCATGCCCATGTTCTTGAATATTTCATTCCTGCTCGTGCCTTGTCTGCATTAGTGCAGAAGCACTATTTTAGAGTACAACATTTTAATGAGTCACTATCTGAGTATGTTCAAGACATTTAGCTCCAAGCTAAGATTTTCCGGCACCACTATTCAGAGGCTCAGATGGTTGCCAACATAGTTGAAGGTCTTGCCCCGAACTATAGATAATATCTGGCTCTTTCACCCCGACCTGCAACGTTCGCCCAGCTGGAAGCAATTACAGTGTCCGCTGAAGGCATTCGATATGCTGACCAGCTGCGCCTGGCATTAGCCCCACCTCCTATAAACATACCCCCTACTCAGGATCCTAAAACCACCCCGTCACCTGCTTCCAACTCGCGTAATCCCCGTTCATGTTTCATTTGAGGCTCCACCGCTCATCTCAAGCGGGATTGTCCCAAGGCCGAGACATTAGGCAATGGGAAACCTGCGATGGGTGGAGGCTCTTCTATCAATACTTCTTGCCGTAACTGGATAAACTAGGCATTTCTCTAGGCAGTGCCCACGGAACACTTCTGGCTCTGGACCGCCGGGCCGTAATAGTGCTAGATGACTAACCGCCTGTTCTGATGACAAATCCCAAAGCATGGCTTCTTGTCTTGTCGATCATGACTGTACCTTGGTTGATTTACTTTATTCTGAGGCTAATGATTGCTCCCAGTCTGACTCTGGTCTTCATTTCTTACAATCTTGTAGGATTTCTGCCATACCTTCTTGTAAACTACCATATTTATGCATAGAGGTAAATAATGAACCTGTCTGTGCATTGCTAGACTCTGGGAGTAGTGTCACCTTGATGAGTGAGACCTGGTATGATTCTATGAAAACTGTTTGCAAGCTACCTACATTACAACCCGTGTCCTTAACCTGCCATACTGCTAATTCCAATTCATTGAATATTGTAGGATCACTAGAGGTCAAGATTAGAGTCCGTGATTTCACCTGGAAAATGCCAGTACTAGTGGCAAAAGATTTATCCTGCCAATTCATAATGGGTGCAAATTTTATTGCAAAAACAGGCATGATTTTGGACCTCCAGTTCAACAGATTCCATTTCAAATTTTGTGCAAGAACATTCGAGCTGTGTGATCGCTCCCCTATTCTGCCTTGCCATGTTAACGCTGTTCCCGAAGATTTTGATGAACCCAAGGCTTTTGATTTTAATCACTTACCCGAAGAGCACGCCAACCAACTTAGGAAACTCTGCGATAAGTTCCCTGATATCTTCACCGACAGGTTAGGCGTCACCAATGTATTAGAATACGAAATTGTGGTTACAGATAACATACCTGTTCGCTCTCCTCCGTACCGGTTGTTACCTCCCAAAATGAAAGCCCTGATCAAATGCTCGCTGACGGAGTGATACGCCCGTCCAAGTCAGCCTATTCTTCTCCCATGTTTCTGGTTCCTAAACCACAAGGTGGTTATCGGCCTGTAGTGGACTATCGGATGTTGAACCGTAAGGTAGTCCTCCAATCTGTCCCACTTCCTGATTTGCACTCTTGTTTTTCTTGGTTTGCCAATGCAAAAATTTTCACTTTCGATTTAAATCAGGCTTACTACCAGATACCCCTTGCCGAAGAATCCAAGCATCTCACTGCATTTGCAACCGATTGGAACCTACATGACTTCGAACGCGTCCCTTTTGGCCTAGCAACTGGAGCGGCTGTCCTTACACGGTTACTAGATTATGTCTTATCGGACATTAAGTTCAAGTTTATTTATAACTACCTTGACGATCTCGTAATTTTTAGCGAAACCTTCGAGGAACACCTACTCCATCTCAAGGAAGTGCTTGAAAGACTGCGTAAGGCAGGTCTAACCCTCAAGGCATCGAAGGTTTCCTTCGCACAACCCCAGATGTCCTTCTTAGGACATATCGTGTCGGGGAGGGGTGTCACAATCGATCAGTCTCGTACTGCCGCCATCCAGAATTTTCCCCCTCCAAAGGACGTCAAGGCTGTAGCCAGATTCATTGGCATGGTGAATTTCTTTCGCAAGTTCATTCCTAATTTTGCTGAACGTGCAGCTCCTTTGAACGAGTTGAGAAGAAAGGATGCCAAATTTGTGTGGGGTGATGCCCAACGTGAAGCCTTCATGGACTTGAAATCTGCCTTATGTAACGCCCCTGTACTGGCTATGCCAGACTTCTCTAAACGCTTCATCCTTCAGACTGACGCCTCTTCCTCAGGCATATCCGGAGTTCTTCTACAGGAATTTCAAGAAGGGCGTCGTCCTATTTCTTATGTTTCCCGTGCCCTGAATCCTGCTGAGCGCAATTATTCCATTTATGAGCTGGAAGCCCTCGCTGTTGTCTCCTTAGAACGCTTCAGAATGTACCTGGAACATCTCCCTTTCGATCTGGAAACTGACAATCAGGCGTTGAGTTGTTTACTGGCCAAGCCGCGAAAGACCGGTCGTCTAGCACGATGGGCAGTGCGCATCTCAGCCTTCCAATTTGAAGCCCGCCACATTCGTGGCACGGAAAACGTTGTGGCTGATGGCCTCAGTAGGATGTTTCATCCAGACAGCTCTGACCCTCAATCCGAGCCAGTTGACCCATCTCCCGAACAAGTATCAGCTTTTGTCAATGTTGTTCTCACTGACTCTCCCTTCCTTTTCAAGGATATTGCCAAACATCAAGAGGATGATCCTGAGTTAAAAGCCATTGTCTACAGGATTAAATCCGGTGAGTATGTTAAGCCCTATATTCTTAAGAATGGTGTCTTGTGTTGTCCTGCTCGTGGTCGCAGAGACCCCAAAATTGTAGTCCCAACTAACCTGGTCCCGGCTCTCTTCAAATACTTTCATGAATCCCCAGTGGGCGGTCATCTGGGCGTTTTCAAAACAAGAGAAAAAATCCGTAACCACTTTATTTGGAAATCCATGGATAGTGAGATCCGTACCCTTGTCAAGTCCTGTAAGATTTGCAACACCAATAAACCTGCCCCGAATACTCGTCTAGGTCTCTTGTCTTCTGAGCATGCTTCTCGCCCCATGGAAAGGCTGTTCATAGACTATATTGGTCCTTTCCCGAGATCTCGGAATGGTCATCGTTTCATATTCGTGTGTGTTGACGCCTTCTCGCGTTTTACGTGGCTGTTCCCCACTCGGATGGCTAACGCCAACACCACCATCTCGTGCTTGAAACAGATATTCGCCTCGTTTGGACTCTGTCAATTCTTGGTAAGTGATAAAGCAAGAACCTTTACTTCTGCCCAGTTCCGCAATTTCTGCTTTGATCTATCCATTGCTCACGTAACCACTACCCCGTATTACCCGAAGCCCAATTATGCTGAGAGAGTGAATCGTAACTTTCGATCTGCCCTAATCGCTTATCACTCCTCAGACCACTCCAAGTGGGATTCCTCATTGAATTGGTTGTCATTTGCATTTAACACTGCTGTCCATGAAAGCCACAAGCAAACCCCTGCTTCGTTGATTTTGGCTTTTCCTCCAGATTCTCCTCTATCTAACCTATGGTCAATTAATGATCTTCTGCCCGACGATGCCAGCCCAGAAAAGATCCGAGCTAATTGGCACCGTGCACGACAGAACTTGAAGGTTTATTACGCTAAGGTCCAGCGTAATTACAACCACGGGCGAAGACCGCACGATCTCTCTGTGGGTGACCAGGTATTTATTAGAACACATTACGTCAGTAGTGCTGCGGACCATGTTATCAGTAAGTTGGCCCCCAGATTTCGAGGTCCCTGCACCATCTTAAAGTTCCTTACCCCGGTGACATTGGTGAGCGATCCCGAAAGGAACAGGATCAGCAGAGTACATCTATCCCAGATCAAGGTACCTTAAGTCTGGTAGGGAAGGGTAAATACCATTGTTGGTGACCTTGTAGATTTAGTTGTATGTTATTTGTAAGAATTTAGTTATAAAATATGTTTATTGTAAGGTTATTTATAAGGTTTCAGTTATAAGATAATAATAAGTTTTATTGTAAGTTAGTTGTAAGTAATTGTATAAGTGAATACTTTAGGCATCCTCTAGTGTAATCGATTTAGTATTATAAGTTAGATAAGTTTTAGTTTAGGATCACTACTTGGAATTTTCTTCCTTTTACGGTCAGGTTTAGGGCACCCTCCTGTAGTTTCTTTTCACCCCCACCATAATCTTGTCACGTGAATTGTAGATAGCAGTGCTTACCCCGGGGCTAGTGCCCTAATATCCCTGGTGTGCGAGGGAGAGTCCCTACTGCATACTTATTAAGCCACCCATCGGGTGACTCTACGCGAGATCTTGAGCCCAGCAGCATACTTTTACCTCAAAGTATTCCCCTGTCTGCTGCGGTTTGTGTGTGTTACAGTGGCTGCAGTGACCAGCTTCTTCGGACAGCAACCTGAAGTGCCAAATTGGGAGGCACACTCTGTGCCTTGGACGTCACCATCCGGCACCACTATCCTGCGGGGAACGTCCTATTGGTGGCAGGTGGACTGGACGGTGTCTCACCCCGGCTTATTTGGTGCAAGAGATCACTGTACTGCATCTCACTTAGGTGTCGGGTTTGGACTGACATTGAATGGAGGCTGGCGGCAAAACGGCCGTGTCGGCAGCCGCATCATCAGCAAGAACCTGTGGCCTAGCTGTGCTGTGACTGTTGTGGGAAAGTAGTACAGAAGTGTTAGCAACAAGTGAGAAGTTTTGCGTATTTCTCACATTCGAAGAAAGTATGGTGTACATGATTTGGTAGACAGACTACAAATTGTCTAATCATCTGTGAAAGAAGGCATTTTGAAGTGCAATGTGTCAATCCATGTGGGTTTTGTGATATTTATTCAAGAGGTGGATCTATATTATTTTTGAAAATTATGTGACAGTTTCTGTTGTTGGTTATGAAAAAATTAACTTCAAGAAATTAGGTGTCTTAAAGTAATGTACCTTTACTATCGGTACTGTGTGAAAACGTTCTATCGCTTGCTCCCCAGTGAGGTTATATTATTGGTCGAGCTGGGCTCGACTTTCGGGGGGAGGAAGATGTTACAAGTGAACTATGTAGCATGAGTGGAGACTTTATTGGCGAAGTACTATATAATGTTTTATTTATCATGACTTAACCTGTACTGTTATTTGTAGAGCATAAGATAATTTAATGACCTAACCTGTACTGTATAATGTTGTAACATAGGCATTTGTAAATAGTAGAATTCTGTCTATAGTTCCTGGAAAGATCCAGAAAGTTACATAACTTTTGTACAGGGTGTGTTACTTTGTTGGTATGTGTTCTAGAAAGTGTGTTCTGTCTATTCTGGAAAAATACGACTTTCGCGATCATGCGTATTCTAGAATATTAGTCAAAGTTCTCGATCGAAAGTAAGATTGTGATTGGTGAGTCTAGGTGGCGATAGGGGACACGTGCACGCTGATTGGTTGCCTCCAAGGCCAGTAATTCCTATATATAGTGAGCGAGGCAGTGTTCGAATTAATTCTGTATCCTGAATTCTGTCGGTCTCGGTTTATCTGACTGCGAGCAGCCTATCTGGTTGACGTCCCCCGGCTTCCAGGATGGCACACTCCTCGGGTAAGCACTCTTGAATTCCGTTCCTGCTAAAATTTCCGTAATGTTCCGATTTGCTTTTCATACAGGAGTCTGCCCTAACCTCGCCTAGATTCACCAAATTAGTTACTTATGCCGCCTTAGTTTTTCAACTGGACTTACCTGTTCGTTTCCGAGGCATTCCCATTTCTTGTTTCACTAAAATATGTAGAATGTAGTTTAATATTATTTCCCTTGGGGTTTGCCTCTGATAGTTCTGTATCACTTTAGGCACGCTAGATTTTGGATTACCTGTAAATTGCATTGTACTACTGCATTGATAACTGGATGTATAGTTGATTTGAAATTTGAATTCACACTGCTACGAATAACCTATGTATACCACTGAACTTATAGCTCATAACTTGAAATGTATTTGTAAAATTATCTTGTAAATAATATTTTTAAAAACTAAGGATCACGGTGATTCATTTCTGAATCCGCTATCTAAGCCATGTCCATGCCTTTGGTAGGTTCCCAGCCTTTTCATCTTGCCGGTTTGTTGTTCACTAGTTCACTACTGATATTTCGTACATGTTTTGTTGGAGATTCGAGTAATGCCAGCTACTGTTTTTCCGAGTGTGTAGTGTTTTATTATATTGTATAGTTTGCCATTCCCTTCCCCTTTAAACTCTGTTTGTGCATTGTTTGGTGTTACCACTGTAGTAGAGGTAACTGACAAGTTTTAATTTGTGTTAAACTACCATTAATTTATGTCACATTTGTATATTATTCACATTTTAAAAAATATTATGTGGCATGTTAGTTTCAAGAGGTTATTACTGTGTAACATTAACGTCCATATTTCATACTATATATGGTTAAATAAGGTCCCGGACCTTGACCTTAAGGTTGAATATAGGCTGAAGATGCCCCAAAAAGGGTGAAACATGAACCTGATAAGTCTATAAATTCATGTAAATTTAATCCACATTAAACATGGCATGTATTGGATAGGTGGTTTTATTAAATTATTTTTAAGATATTTTTGCCTTCCTGAAATGTGTTGAAGTTAAGTCCACACTTGAGATGATGGAGTATGTGACGTCATAGATGACACATATCTCTCCAACGAAGATTTTTACTTTGGCGAATAAGAACTCGCACCTTAGCACGGAGTTTTTTAAATGTTACCAAGTTGGCCACAGTAGGCTGCCTAAAATAACGTTATGCCCGTGACGGCGTTCTTTGATAGCTGCTGCAAATTTTTTGTTCCACCAATTAACAAGTTTTCGGCGAGGAGTCCAAAGGAGGGAATAGACTCCACAGCAGCAGCAAGAATAACTTGTGTTATGTAAGTTAATTCGCCAGCTACGATCCGCCTGGTTTCGTCGTTAAAGACAGCTAGTGATGTGAACTTTGGCCAATCAGCATGATTAAGAATCCATCGAAGAGGAGCCGCAACGGATTTTTGTTTCAACAAAGTAAGAATAATGGGAAAATGTTCACTTTCACAGAGATCATCGTGTGTATTCCACCGAAACAGCAGAACCAACGTTTGGCTGAATAGACTTACGTCTATGCGAGAGTATGTGCCGTAACGTATACTGAAATGAGTTTGTTCACCTGTGTACAAAATACATAAATCCAGCTCTGTTACTAATATTTCCAACTCCCTTCCCCTGGGGTAGGGCGTTTCAGAGCCCCATATGGGGTGATGGGCGTTAAACATACATACATACATACATACATACATACATACATACATACATACATACATACTTTACCAGTAGTCTGTGTTTTTTAAAGTTGGCATGAAATATCTCTCAGGGCAATACTGGGTAATTTACAGCTAGGGCTTGGTACAGGAGGAAGGGTCCTATCTACAAGAAACTTTAAAATATATTGAAGAATAGAGTTTTCCAGAAAAATGCATGTTTGTCGAACACATCACCTTACTGTAGATATTTGCTGTCTTCAGTGTCGCCTATCGGATGAACCGTGCTCCCAGGTCACCATGCTGAACTGGACTGGAACTCATTCCGCAGGCTGCTCACGTTACAATGAGATGATGCTGGAACACCCAGGTCAGCTCGACATGGGATTGAGCTCGAATCTTGGACGTTCTGGACGGACTCCGATGTACTCCGACGATGTTGCGGGGTATTCACTCGTCATTTAACTCACACAAGTGTCCACAATTGCACAGTCCCTCGACACATCTGTTTAACAGCACTGTTAAATTTAATTTTGTCGTGATATGCAGTCGAATTCTCTTAATACCTTGCAGACAGAATTTATAAGTCCATTAAAGATGAAGATGCGGATAGCATTGAGTTTGGAAGGAAATAAAGCACAGTTCATGAATAGAAATAATGCAATTGAAATTGTTCAAGCACTAGGCACAGTTCGTGGTGACTTTCCACTAGATAAGATCGCACTTGACATTTAAAGAAATGTATGACTTCTAGAGTTTATCGAGGGCATTGCTGTCAGTCATGCACTAATAATAAACACTTTGATGTAAAAATAAGGTTGGAAATTATTGAGCACAGTTCATGGTTATACTCCACAGAAAGATGGGCGCACTTGACATAAAATAAAATATGCGACTGTTCAAGAGTTTATCAAAAGACACTGCCGTCAGTAACGTACAAATAATTAACACTTTGAAGAAGAAATACTACACAGTTCAGAAGGTAGTTCTGTTTGAATCAAATAACATTCAGTTCAATTTATAAATTGAAAAATATGAAAGTTGGCAAGTACCGCTGTACATTAACATTGTTTGAATTCAGAATGAACCACTTGTGTCGAAGCACACGAGTACACCCTTTACTATAGGTAATCACTGGTATTAACATCAGTGGGAAAGTTTGAACACTTTCATAAACACTCTTATTTAATTATGAAATTATGCTGACTGAGATTTTTTTTAAGAATTTCACAGTTCATAGTATATCGCAGTAGTGTTACATTGAAATTAATAATATTTGTTCAGAGGAAGTTCCACAATGACAACGTGGTAATAAATTAAATTCCACATTCACGAAAGTACGTCACATCAAGAAGTTTCTACATGTGCACGGATTATAAGTTCAACTCGACTGTTAGCACCTAAGTCCAGTACACGACTTGTCACAATTAGAGTTCCAACACGCGCACAGATTCAAAATTCAACTTGACTGATATGATCCAAGTCCACTATAAAGATTTTGTATAATTTGAACTTCAACACACGCACATATTCAAAGTTCAACTCGACTGATAGACTCAGTATCCATTATGGAGATATCCGTGGATCAGAAAGAGGTGAAAGAAGGTGCTGGGTGGAATGGGTCTAACTACTATATCAAAAATTGAATTAAAACTTTTAATGAAGGTTATATTTCTTTTAGAATCTCAAACTTAACGAACTTTTCACTTGGTGAAATAATAAAGTGACAGGTACAAATAGCAATCTTGAAACAATAATTGGAAAACCCAAGATTTGGGAATTTTACAGATTTGGAGCTTCAAGCCCTTAGTTTACAAATTCTGAGATACTGGATCCAGTTTACAAAATTTTGCAAAATCTCAATGTTTAGACAAGAATCAGAATCTTCCAATTTAAGAGCACTTTACTCGAACAACTTTACAGCCTTTCAGAGGTGCACCTCAATATGCAGTTGAATTTAGAAAACACAGAAAAGACCTTACAGCTCGCTTAGGACAAACTTACACAACCCCTTACAATCTCTGGCCTCTCTAGGCACAATTTACAATTGCAAACGTTAGTACACAGGGGTATCTAGTACCCAACCTACTGGGCCTTCGTGGAAAAATAATAACAGGTTAAATTAACGGCCCGAACACAAAATGAATGATGAAGAATAACATCCTGATGGGGCTCTCGGCCCAGTGATACAGGGGCTAATCCCAATCTACTGAGGTGACTAGAATGAAGGATAATGAAACGATTTACAGAAAAGAGAAACAGTTACAAAATCGTAGTCACCTCAAACCAAGGTGAAGGGGAACTTGAAAGGGTAATGCACTCTCAATCCCCGATTAACAGTTTTAAGAATTTATGACATTTTACATTAGCCAAAAGAAGGTTTACATTTTAGAAAACAGGTTACATAGTTAGAAATTAGGTCCTTCCTCTCGTGTAAGTCTGCGGAGATAGCTACAGAAAAATAAGTCTGGTGAACATTACCTTGGCTGCTGGTCGGCCTTGCGAGGACCTTGTCTTAACACACACACACACACACACACACTCTCTCTCTCTCTCTCTCTCTCTCTCTCTCTCTCTCTCTCTCTCAGAAATACAGCAATCAAGAGACAAGGTAGCCAGAAAAGCCGCAGTCTATATATGCGAGGGGACAGTTCTAGAGGGTTCTGAACTAATCCGGGCACACCCTCTCAATTTTATTGGCAATTTCAAAAGTTACACCCAAAAAGCAACAAGAAGCCTGTGATAGGCTGAAAAATAATTACAGAAAATTCTTATTGGCCAGATTCAAAACTGGTGGAATGAAAAAGAAGTGTTGCCAACCCAAAAATAAATAAATATTGATACAGTTATGAAAACCTAGAAACACAAAACTTATGTAAATTACATGTTCTTCCACCTTGCACCAGAGTTCATGACCAGAGTTTTTTGTAATGACATCTATGGAGGAAAGTTTAAACTTCTTGAAGTACAACAAAACAAAATAAATCCAATCAGTTTAAGAAACTTAGAAATGACATAAACTTCTCAATTATTCAGTAGTGACATCTTCTGATTAATGTCCCAACTTTATGTAGTAGCAGTTTCACGTTTTGTTGGATGTATGTATGTTCAGTCCGTCAGCGATGCCGCTGGTGGGATCCTCAACAGCTCTGCCATCAGCTGTCAGATGACCTAGGCATCACTGAAGAGGCATATTAGGGAAATGAGGAGTAAGGTAGTTTCCTGTTGCTTTCCTCACCGAGCCAGAGTTGCTATTACCAAATACAGTAGAGACAATAAACGACACTTACGGATTTCGCCTTGCTAAAATGGGAGACAATTCGACGGTGGCGCTCCTAGTGACTTGACCTGAACAAATCGCGCTAACGTAATCTACAATCTTCATTTCCGTATTGACGAATTACACAATTAAAAATAGGAAAGAATTTCCACCAATCAATACTTGTTTTTTATTGCTTATATTAAGCTACAGGACCGGTTTCGACCCCATATACAAGGTCATCTTCAGCTGAACCATGAATACATATTTATATGATGAAGCTTTGATTAAATTGCATTGTCAAAGGAATGCCATATGATGATGTGCATTAGTCACATACAAATGGGGCATGTCTTATCGTGAATTGGCATATATGTCAGTATGTACAAAATTACGACTGTATGTCTAAAATATTATGTTGAGGTCCTAAAATTAGTGTATAAAACATATCTTCACTTAAACTAATATATATATGTACAGGATAAAATACAATATATAAAAAACATTTCGTGCACATGAACATTCGTATCTTGCTTGTTGGTCAATTCATCAACTCTCGTATTAAGTCCCATTTACATTTGTACACTCAGCTGCTGTTCTTGGAGTTTAAAAGATATGGTTGTAAAATTGCATGAGTAAAAGATTAGTCTTCATGTGGGATAAAACATTTTCCAATTTTTAAAAAAGTTGCCAGATGTATGGATAAAATTCGGCTAAAATATGTTCAGCTCTGCTATGTATGTTGCCTTATGTTATAATCAAATCTTGTTGTCCTGTGGCGTTCGTAAAATTGGGTTCAAAGTAATGGTTCCTTTCCCATTTGTAGCTTTGCAATGGTGTTATGTTTATCTGTGGAAGATAAGATTGAGCTATGAGAGATATTATGTTGGAGGAATGTCTAAAGGTTATGTGTGTAAATTTGAATATGTACTTACTATTGTTGGTGTAG
Organism: Anabrus simplex; assembly: GCF_040414725.1. Classification (NCBI taxonomy): domain Eukaryota; kingdom Metazoa; phylum Arthropoda; class Insecta; order Orthoptera; family Tettigoniidae; genus Anabrus; species Anabrus simplex. The sequence goes on along the minus strand of NC_090265.1, from coordinate 756,787,929 downwards.
CCGAGTTGCGTTTGACGTGCGAGCTTGTAGTGTACTACTTCGTGTTGTTCTTGGGCTCATACTAGCTGCTGTGAGGGGAAGGGAAGGAGGGGTAGGGAGAGTTGTTGTTGTGGGTGTAGGGGTGGAGCTGGGTGTGTTGTTTGATGTTTTTCTGTTACGTGTCGCGTTCTGTTTGTCAATTAACTTAAGGTAAGAGTTTTTTTAGAGCGGGGATAACTGTATTGAAGATGATGTTAGTTTTTTCTGTGATTTCATTTATGTTGTAATTTGGATTGGTGTACTGATCTAGAGTAATGTAAAATTCTTCTGTTATGTTGAGCCTTTGGGGTTTATGTTTAGGATTTGCATATCGTTATCGATGTTTGTAAAACTGTGTTTATAGTCTGCGACATGTTGTCCTATTGAGGAAAAATGATTGTGTTTTACCGCATGTATGTGTTCGTTATATCGGGTTAGGAAGTTTCTACCGGTGCGTCCGACATAGCTTGTCTCGCAGTTATTACATTTGATACGGTATACCCTTGAGTGGTTGTCTTTGTTGTTGCTATTGATTGTTCTGACGTTGTGTATGATGTTGGTACTATTGTGTGTAGTTCTGAAAGCTATTCTTAGGTTATGTTTTTTAAAAATCTTGGTTATGGGGTATATGTGTGCATTATTGAAGGTGAATAGTGCGTAATCTTTCTTGGATTCGTCTACTTTTGTTAGTTTGGTTTTGGGTTGGGATTTTATTTTGTGAATGATTTTGTTAACCATTTCTTTCTTGTATCCATTGTTCTTAGCTATGTCATGAATTAGTTGTAATTCTTTGTTTAGATCTTCTTTTGTTAACGGTAGATTGAATGCTCTGTGTATCATGCTATAGTAGGCTGCTCTTTTGTGTGTATTGGGGTGAACGGAATCCATTTTAATTGTATTTGAGGTTTCTGTATATTCTGTAAGAAAGGTGACCATCATGTCTAGTTGTCGTTATGTCTAGGTAGTTCAGATTGCGATTGTTTTCGGTTTCCATGGTAAATTTTATATGGGAATCTATTGTGTTGAGTTTATCTAATATATCGGTTTCATTTGTGAACCTATTATCGATGATGACAAAAATGTCATCAACAAATCTGCACCAAAGAAATATATTGTCTATTTTGTTGATGTATGTGTGCTCTAAATAGTCTATGTAAATTTCGGCGATTATACCAGAAGCGGGAGATCCCATCGGTAAACCCTGTTGCTGATAGATAGTATCATGAAATTTAAAGTAGTTGTTACTAATGGCAAAATTAAGTAATTTAATGAACTCTTCTATTTCTAAAGTGCTTAGATTGCTGTGGCTTTTTAGGTTAGATTCAATGATTTCTATTGTTTGTTTTGTGGGAATGTTCGGGTACATGTTTATTATGTCAAATGATGCGAGATTATGATATGGTTCAATTTTTAATCCTTTTGTTTTATTACAAAAATCTATTGAGTTCCGTACTGTTTTTTAGCTAAGAATACGTAGTGCTTTTTGAGAAACCTTTGAATAAATTGCGAGAGTTTATAGGTTGGGCTTGCTCTGTAGTTAATAATAGGTCTTATTGCGTATTTATTAGATCAACGCAGCTGCATTGTCTACGGAAACCAGTTTGTTCTTTACGAAGATGCTGCTCAATTGAGTCCTTTAGTCTGTTCAGAATTATTCTAGAGAGAATTTTATTTGGTATGCTCAGTAGTGTTTTTCCTCTCCAATTCTTACACACTGTGGTGTCACCTCTTTTGGGGAGTTTCACGATCAAACCCTCTTTCCAATCACCTGGAATTTTCTCTTCTTTCAATATTTTCCCCAGTAATGGTAGCAGCAAATTAATGGTGGCCTCTTCATCCACTTATAGTATTTCTGGATCTATATTATCTCTACCTGCTGTTTTACCATTCTTTAATAGTTTCATTGCTAACCTAACTTCATGCCTTGTTGGGGGATCTAACTTTATTCTTGAGTCTTCACTAAGTAAGCCTTCATTTACTTCTTCTTGCATTTCCTGCTCATTTCCATCATCTTTGTTTAAAATTTCTGAAAAATACTCTTGCCATCTTCTCAATTGTTCTTCTTGTGATAACAGAATATTTCCTTGCTTATCCCTCACTGGTTTACTCTTCCTATAACCTCTTCTTGACAACTTCCTTGTAATAGTATAGAGTTGTTTCATATCACCCTTCTTCTCAGCTTCCTCTGCAATTTGTGCCTGCTGGTCAATCCATCTTCTTTTATCGCTTCTCACACTCCTTTTAACTATTTTGTCAATTTCCGAATATTTCTTTTGGGCTTCTGACTTCTGCTGTCTTGTTCTGCTTTGGTTTACTATAGCTTTTGCCTCTTTTCGTTTTTCAATTAAGTCCCATGTTTCTTCAGACATCCAGTCTTTCTGTTGATAGCTCCTATAGCCAATTACTTTTTCACACGTTTGTATATAAGTGTTCTTAACATTTTCCAAAGTTCTCTCCACACTTAACTCTTCCTCTGAGATTTGAAAGGACTTCAAACCGATTTTTCAACTCCTCTTCTTTTCACTGTTTAACCTTTGTATATTGAACCTCCTTTTTCTTGTTGCAAACTTGTTCGATGTAGCCTTTATTTTCAATTTAAACTCAGCTACTACTAGATGATGATCACTACCAACATCAGCTCCTCTTCTATTCCTCAGATCTGTCAATGATCTTCTAAATTTCTTGCTAATAGCTACATGGTCGATCTGATTTTCTATTTTGTGATCTGGCGATACCCATGTAACCTTATGACACCTTTTGTGAGGAAAGATTGTCCCTCCAATCATCATTTCCTGGCTGACACACAAATTTACAAATCTCTCTCCATTATCATTCATTTCATCTAATCCATGTTTCCCTATCACATGCTCTAGTCTCTCATTATTTGATCCAATCTTCGCATTCATATCACCCATATAGCAATATCTTTTTTATTTATATTCTTCATAGTTTAAGTCAACTGATGATAAAACTGATCCTTCATGTTGGTATCAGATACTTCTGTTGGTGCATAATAAACTACTATTGTTACATTTCGAATTTTACCTTGAAATCTAGCTGTTATCATTCTGTCTGAGATGGGACTCCATTCAATTAAACTGTTCTTGGATGTCCTATTTAGCAACATACCCAATTCATTTCTCCGTTCAGCATCCTCCCCAGACTGTCCAGAATAAATAAATGTATTCCCATTTTGCGCCATGATCTCTCCAAAATCGCACCACCTCACTTCACTTAAACCAAGAATTTCCAAGTCATAATTTTGCATCTCTTTCTCAGCATGGTTTAGTTTACCTTCTTTTGTCAAAGTTCTATAATCCCAACAACTAATTCTCATTTTCCGTTTTGGGCCAAAGTTTGTCATCGAGGTATCCATCTGGTTTCGTTTCACTTCAGTTTCTTTAATAAGTGGATTTAAGATGTCTGAGTTATTAAACCACAGCACCCGAGCTTGGTGGTGGGGCTGCCACTTGAGCCTCCAAGCGTGCCGTTTTCTGTAGGGGTTGTCTCCCTTAGCCTTTGAAGATCCCTCTTCACCACAAGGCAGTAATTTCTTTAACCCCGTCCGGCCTCGTCTGCCAGATTTTCCGTTCCAAAGGTCTCCTTCGCCGCATCTGCCATTGAGGACTTCACCAGAGCACCGTTAGCTGTCACTTTTCAGGGTTCCTGAAGGGCCTTCACAGCTACCGTAGCGGTCCTGGGGCACATGCAGTCCCCGCTGTACATCGCCCCTACAGGCAATCCCCTACTTCATGCTGTTGCCCACCTCCCATGTCGTGGACGAGGGGTTGGACTTATGTGAGGCAAATTGAAATTAGGGTTGAAGTATTGGCCAAGGTGAATAAAACAATTTTCAGTTGTGTTTGGAAGGGGGCCTTTGTTGATAATTTTAAGAATTGCCATGTCCTGTTCAATTTTGGTGAAATGATGTTTAGAGTCTTGTATGTATTGCAGAGAATCTGTTATATTTTATGGCACTGACATGTTCGGAGTATCTGATAGTAAAGTTACGTCCATTCTGTCCAATGCACGAAGAGCTACAGTTGTTGCATTTGAATCTGTATACTCCAGATTTAGAAAAAGCATTAGATTTATTTAATGAGTTAAAGTTGTGTAATATATCAAGATTTCTGTTATTGGTTCTAAAAGATATTTTCATGTTGTGTTTTTAAGAACGTTGGTGACTTTATAAGCAACTTGAGTGAAAGTTGGTTTTATCTTTTGCTAACGTGGTTTTGGGACGGTGTTTGAATTTGTTAATAATACGGTTTATGCTTTTTTTGCTATTTGCTTTACGTTGCACCGACACAGATACGTCTTATGGCGACAATGGGACAGGAATGGCCTAGGAATGGGAAGGAAGTGGCCGTGGCCTTAATAAAGGTACAGCATTTATCTGGTGTGAAAATGAGAAACCACGGAAAACTATCTTCAGGGCTGCCGACAGTGGGATTTGAACCCACTATCTCCCGGATGCGAGCTCACAGCTGCGCACTCCTAACCGCACGGCCAACTCGCCCGGTAATATGGTTTATGAAAGAGTTGTTAAGGCCATTAAATTTAACGATAGTATGGGTGGTGTTCAATTCATTATTTAAATCTGTTTTAAACATAGGACTGTTGAAGGAACGAAAAACTAGGCTGTTATGCAAGTTTACGTGCTTGTGGGTGTGCATAATCTTGCCGAATTGTGGTTGCTGTTTGGGTTGGTTTTCTGAAAATTCTGTAGGTTAAAGAAGAAGGATGTCTGGTAATAGTTAAGTCTAGAAAATTAAGACTTTTGTTAAGTTCAGATTCAAGGGTGAAATTAATTTTTTTGTTTTTTCCAGGAAATCAAGATATATTTCAGCTAGGATGCCTGAGGCTGGCGAGCTCATAGCTGAACCATTTGTTGGTAAATGGTGTTATCAAAGGTGAAAAATTATTGTTGGCGACCAATTTTAAGATGGACATAAAATCCTGAATTTCTAGTTTACTCAGATGACGGTATTTATTTAAGTTGTTATCAATTATGGGGAATAATTTGGAAATTGGAATGCTGGGATATATGTTTACGATATCAAATGAATGGAGAGAAAGATATGGTTGGATGCTGAAGTTCTTTAGTTTGTCAATTAATTCAGAAGTGTTTCTGGTAGATTTATTTGATAAAAATCTATAATTTTTAATACAATTTTTTGGGTGAATTTAGAAGTATTATATAAGGGACTACATCTGTAATCGGGCAGACTGGACATAACTTTAATATCATAAAACTACCATTCCGATCTCCCCTATAATCAATTATAGACCCAGTCCCTTCTAAAACTTCTAAAGTCATAGTGCAATTGGTGAAAGATTTATACATCACCTATTGTTTTCCTGTGCATTGTTCCTTATATTTTAAGTGATCGGCTGATGATGACCCGGAACAGTGGTCGAAACCGGTACGGCTTGTAATCAACTAGGAAGATAGAGTTTGAGGGATGTTCCACCATTCAACACATTGTAATTATTTATAAGAAGACTGGTTTCGATTCCCTTGGAGTCATCATCAGTTCTTGTTGAAAATAAAATCAAGGGGAATCTGATAACAATCATCATAATATAAAATGATATACCTAAAGGCGATTGCCTGAAAACCCATCAGTGGGTTGCAAAACATTACCTTGAAATGTAACGTACACATGGTAAGCAATACTTGGAACTTAAAAAGTTCTTATTTCTGGCTTAAACTGTCGTGTGTTCATGGAACATGGAACACTGGAAACATATGCTCTTGGGCTTGATAGTCTTATTTCTATCTGATTAAACTGGATGAAATATATATACATTGAAATGAAATATACAAAGACATAAACTAATTGACATTTAAAAAGTTCTTAGTTTTAGTTTTAAAATTGTCATGCGTTCGTGGAACACAGAATAGACTTGTTGGTCTTGTTTCAATCTATTGGAAACAAATGCACTATCGTAGTTGAGAATATACACATTGACTGAAAATGTAATGTACTTGGATATGAGTACAAACGCTGTCGTATGTTTGTATAACTCGGCATAGGCATATCAATCGGTCTTGCCGCAATCATCTGGAATATGTGAACCTTTTGAAACAAAACTTGATAACTATTATACTACACAATCACATGAAACGTTTGGTAATTTATGAAAGTTCTTGGATCTGGGCTAAAACACTGCACGTGTGTTTGAAGATGCTGAGTAGACTTGTTGGACCTTTCATCTACATGAATACATAAATCAGCTGAAATTAAACATTGACTTGAAATGCTTAGTATTTTAAGAAAATCCTTGGTTCTAATTTAAAATTGTTACCATGTGTTTGTGGAACACGGAACATAATTGTCGGTCCTGTTTCAATCAACTTTAATATATGACATAGTTGAAATGAAGATACATTTGACAATGAAAACATTTAGAACTTGCTGGTTTTAGTTTACGTAATCTTGCAGTGTTTTAGGATAGTATGGAATCAACGTATTAGTAGACACAATGTGTTGAATGGTGGAACATCCCTCAAACTCTTATCTCATAAGTTAACAATCAACACGGAAATGAAGATCATAACCTAAGATCAACTAGAAATGTAACATTACATTTCTAACTCTACTTGTATTGAAAAGGTTGAACCATTATACATCTTATTTCATCTTAATTGTGGGATATTTATGTATGTATTGTACCGGTTACAAGCGGTACATGCCGTATTTTTTTACGACTAATTATATTTCATCTTCACGCAAGACATCCACTGCGAACTTGGTTTGTTTACGCTCGGAGAAGCCAGCCGGCTTGAGCCAGCGACAGCTGTGTGTATGACGTAGCTTCAGGAACAAGATAGGCCACCCACCTGACCTGGTATATGCCGGATATGAACGTCACCCCTTTGTGAATATTCGATGTGGGAAAATTTTAAAACTTCTATAATAATAATTGCAGCGACTCGAGAGATACGCCCTTCTGAAGAGGATCACATAAATGTCTCCAATTGCGAATCTCAAATCCGTCGAGGGATTCTCGAGATAGTCAACTTCAAAGATATCACGCTATCTGATGCCGTAGGAGCCCAACCTGAATATAAGGTGGGCTCACTTGACCCAAATAAGACAGTCACAGTTGGGAGGCCAGCCTGACTCTCCATGCTGCAGGATTACTGTTCGTCGATGTGCTGACCGAGTCTATCTTCGAATTGTTCAAAGTCTTTGTATTGGACTTCAACTCTGACAGTCGAGTTCAACTTTGAATTTGTGAGCGTGTTAAAACTCTTTATAATGGATGTACCGGGAGGTACACCTCAACTCCGCACATTCAAAAGAAGCGCCTTAATAAACTCTATCTATCCAACAAAATGCCTTTGCTTGCAGGACCTAGTGTTTACAGTGCACTATGTCTTCTGGCATAGGCTAGAGTAATTTTGTTACTTTCATAGATCTGTCTCTGTCTTATCCTAGGCTTTGACAATATGAAAGTGACTGAGATATGAGCGATGCTAGTAATGCCAATCCTTATGCAGCCAGTCCCTGCTATGAATGGTGTGAAAATGTTGCTCATAGCGTCGGTTTCAGTGGGCTTGGCAGAATGATATGTAATAGCAAACACAGTAGAGACAATACGCGACACTGAGCGAGATATCGAGGGACAGCTATTGGAGCTCACTCTAGCGGATAGACCTGAACGGTACTGATTCTGTCATAAGAGCACGTGTATTTTTGTGTGAAGTTTTTGGTGTTATTTATGCGTTTTCAGTGAGTTGGCATAATTAAATAGTAGCGTGTGTCATTCCTTGATATCTCATCTCAACATGAGGGGAAAAGTATGTGCTGTGTTTGGCTGCAGTAACTATGAAGTAGAGAAGAATGCGCGGTCGTTCTTCAGGTTCCTCGTGACAAGAACATGTAAGTAATATTGTGTTTGCATATATATTCTTCCAGTGACAGATTTTTATAGTACTTCATAATCTTCTGACCTGCTCGACCCATGTTTAACGGGCTTAAAATATAATACGCATATTTTATTGTATAGTGCAGCAGTTAACCTTCAATACCGATGTGTTGTTGTAGGTGTGATCTGTGGGTTTTGAAATGTCACAGAAGCGATTTGGATAAAGTGTACAAGAAAGAAGGGACGTTACGCTTGTATAAGAATTATAAGATCTGTTCAGATCATTTCCAGGCCAGCGACTTTAAAAATCCTCGACTATACAGCCAAGGGTATGTTACATTTTTACTCGAATTGTACGTAAATATTCCTCAAAGCATCACTATCGACAACATTTTCAAACTTTTCTTTCTTTTATCCCTCTTCTCAGATTAAAGCCAGGATTTTATAGATTTTCTTTCTGTTAGTAGGCTTCATGTTAAGAGGAAAATTGTCCAGCTATTAAATGTTAGTTCATTGCATCATATGTGTAAGGAATGTGCCGATATTTTTATTGACAAATGTCTTAATGTGATGATACAATGTTTTAAATGAGGAAAAAAATCCAACCGTAAGATTTCAGGCAGGTATGCTAAAGCTAAAAAAGCAATGCATAAATGAAAGATCAAGCCATTTCACAGCAGTCCATTTCACACCTTGTTTGTATGTCTAATTTCAGTCTTTGAATAATAACCTTTTAAATAATTCTTCATTCATTTATCCAGAATTGCTTTAGCATCTTCGAAGTTAATATCTCAATACCACTTTCTTTCTAGATGTAATTTATTTCTCGATTTCCGTATATACATTTGCATTGATATTTGAATTTAGCGCGATTTACGCAATTAAAAATAGGAAAGAATTTCCACCAATCAATACTTGTTTTTTATTGCTTATATTAAGCTACAGGACCGGTTTCGACCCCTTATACAAGGTCATCTTCAGCTGAACCATGAATACATATTTATATGATGAAGCTTTGATTAAATTGCATTGTCAAAGGAATGTCATATGATGATGTGCATTAGTCACATAAATATGGGGCATGTCTTATCGTGAATTGGCATATATGTCAGTATGTACAAAATTGCAACTGTATGTCTAGCGTATTTATTCTAGACTTTGAGAGAGCGTTTGTTTCAGTAAATAGGACTGTAATGTGGAAGACCGTGGTGAAATATGGAGTACCGGATAAGACCTTGAATCTCGTGAAGGCAATGTATGAAGGGTATAGATGTGAAGTAGTACATAAGGGAAAACTCTCAGATTATGTGAATGTCACAAGTGGAGTTCGCCAGGGATGCGTTCTTTCACCAACAATCTTTTTAGTTGTACTCGATAATGTTATGAGAAATGTGTTGGGTGGAAGGAAAAGAGGAGTACAATGGGGAATGGGGGAAAGACTGGAAGATTTAGAATTTGCAGATGATATTTGTCTTTTGTCTTCAAGAATTAGTGATATGAAACACAAGTTAGAAGAATTACGGAAGGAAGCTGAGGCTGCAGGACTCAATATAAATGTTGTTAAGACCAAGGAAATGAGAGTAAATGCTAAAATTGATGAAAGATTGTTTGTGGCAGGAGAAGAGATTGAAGAGGTTAAAACATTTACCTACTTGGGAAGTGTAGTGACAAGAGAAAGAGGGGCGGAAGAGGATGTGAGAGCCAGAATAAGGAAAGCAAATGGAGCCTTCATGCAGCTGTATACAGTATGGAAGAATGACAAGATTTCAAGGAAAACAAAAATAAAAAAATTTTCAATATAAATGTTAAATCAGTCCTTCTGTACGCTTGTGAAACTTGGAAGGTTACACGAACTATCACTAATCTCTTGCAGACATTTATAAACCGCTGCTTACGGCGCATCATAAACATCAGATGGCCTGAAACTATATCCAATGACGAGTTATGCAGAACAACAAACAAAGTTCCAGTCGCAGTGGAAATCAAGAGGAGGAAATGGAAATGGATAGATCATACTTTGAGAAAGCCAGCGGGATCCATAGAACGCACAGCATTGAAATGGAATCCGCAAGGGGCACAGAGGAGAGGTCGTCCTAGGAAGACCTGGAAGAGGACTCTAGAGGAGGAGGCTCTTGAAGCAGGGAAGACCTGGAAGGAAGTAAAAGCATTGGCAAGTCAACGACCACAATGGAGACGTTTCACAGATGCCCTATGTCCCAGTGGGAACGAGAGGAATTAAGTAAGTCAATTTAAATTTAAATTACATTTCTGAAAAACCCAATATTCTATTCGACTTCATCATTCTCATTTTCAAAAATGCTAAATTTCTAAACCCGAATTCAATTTTCCATGCCTTACACAGTTCCTACCCACGTTTTCTACCCCCAGTAACTCATCCACCTGCCCCACCTTAAACTACTACTACTCTTTTATCTCCCTATCCTAACCTTTCATCATTCCACTTCCCACTCTATTAATCATCTCCTGTTTAATTCAATCCTTCTCAATAAAAATGTTTTATTTTTTCTTTTACCTGCTTTAGTCATTATTTATATTCTGATCCACACCTTCTTCTATTTTTTTGCTACTGGCTTTACGTCGCACCGGCACAGATGGGTCTTATGGCGACGATGGGTCAGGAAAGGGCTAGGACTGGGAAGGAAGCGGCCGTGGCCTTAATTAAGGTACAGCCCCAGCATTTGCCTGGTGTGAAAATGGGAAACCACGGAAAACCATCTTCAGGGCTGCCGACAGTGGGGCTCGAACCCACGATCTCCCGAATACTGGCCGCACTTAAGTGACTGCAGCTATCGAGCTCGGTCCTTCTTCTATTAGCATCTTTGTTTTTTCTCTCTTTTTCTTTTCCACTTTGAACTGTGCATTATAATATCACTTGCGGTTCAGATCATTATAACATTTAACTTTAAATTTATACCTTACGCCATCTCAAGAACTACCTGAGCTCTTGTCTTCAAGAAATCACACGCTGAGTAAATGCGTATCTCAATTGTTCTAATATTGTGCTTTTTAACTTTTTTCTTTTCACAATTGTTTTTATGTCAACTGTTCTGCATCTCCAAACTTAAGAATCTGACATACGGAATTCTAGAAACATTAATATATATATTTCTATCGTCAAGTATATTAACTGTACTGTACGGTTGCAGGCTCAATCCTTGAACTATTTAATTTTTCATCGAGTTTTCATAAACATTTGGAAGCACAGTGTCGGTCAGCAGGTATGTTTTGCTGCTCTCCAAGAACTTGTGTCTTGCTTCATTTATGTGATTCATCCTCGACTTCTTCATGATTTTGGGATCTTTCAACACGCAGTGCTTTTCCCTCAAGTGTTATAGTGCTTCATGAACTGAAACTGGTGAAAGATTTATACATCACCTATTGTTTTCCTTTGCATTTTGTTCTTTATATTTTAAGTGATCGGCTGATGATGACCCGGAACAGTGGTCGAAACATTTCTAATTCTACTTGTAATGAAAAGATTGAACCATTATACATCTTATTTCAATTTAATTGTGAACTCAGTTAATTCTTATCTTTAAATACATATCCCATGTTGTTCCATCTATATGATGGGTCTACGAATGTAGCCCCTCCACCAATTTCTGTCTTTTGTACTTTTCTCGTTCTTCATTGCTGTACCCCTCCTTGTTCCTGAATTTCGTTTTTCACCATGTCTGTATATCGCATTCTTGGCTGCCCTCTTGGTCTTGAATATTTTAACTGCGTATGGGTATGCGATCAGGATTCATCCTTCGCATGTGACCATACCATTTGAGTCTTCGCAGAGTTATGTTATCCTGCATTCTGCCAACCTGAGCCATGTCGCTGATGTTCTCATTATGAATTTTATCTTGTCTTGTTTTGCCAACCATTGCTCAGATGAATCTCATTTCAGCTGCCTGAATCCTTGCTTCATCCTTTTCCCTCATGGTGCAGGACTCGCTCCCATATGTCAAAATTGGCAGATAAATTGCTCGCTTGCATTTCAATGGTACTTTTGGGTTCCGTATTAGGTCTTGGACAACTCTATATAATGTTCCTTCAGCTTGAATCCTGCTGGTAAGTTCGTCTTCAATGGAGCCTGTTGCTGATATGATGCTTCCTAGATGTGACCATGGTTGAACAGCACTGAACAGAAATCAGTGAAGCCACAGAAATGGTATATGTGGTTTTGCCATTTTATTTTCTGGACAGATCAAGAAATTAATTACATATTGTTTGGAACTGTAAATTTAATTTAGCTGTGTTGTATTTCATCAGTTAAATTGATTTCAAGAAACCTATGAAGAATATGGACTGTGGACTTGGAAGAAGAAATTTTTAAAATTGTATTTATTGAAAGTTATTTTTTTAAATTATCGTATGATGAAGAACTAAAGGGTATTATCACTGTATATTCGTACAGAATTGTAATGTTGTAAGGTGCTGGAAAAATTTTAAAGGGCTTCATTTTTGAGGCAGCCTATACCGCACGTGCAGTTTCAACTGATGAAAACTTTTGTGTCACAGTAGAAATGTTCGAGAACTTGTGAAGTGCTTTATCATCAAAAAAGTAGAATTTGAATTGGCCAGTATATGGGCATTTGTCATTGGTGAATTTGGGAATCTGGAGTGTGGTTATTGGCTACTAGCAATTGTACGATTTCCTGTTTTTGACTCCTCGCATGTGCGAGTCAGTTTGTCCGCGTCTATGAATTCGGATCACTGTAGCAGGCGAATGCACCTTGCGTTTGTCCCGCCTTGAGTCTCCAGTCTCTTGAAATTAATTCTAATTGTCTTGTAATTACAGTAGAAGTCCGCTATAGCGATTACTGCTTATAACGAGAACCCCGTTATACCGACAATATTTCTATATCCCTTCAAAATTCCTATGTTAAACTGTGTATTACCCTTCAGTTACAGCGAGAGCCCTATCACTGACGCATCCGTTATTACGAGCGATTAAGCGCGCGATTTTTTTCGTTATCGATATTTATGCACACCAGCCATTATGATGCTATTTCCTCGCTATGTCCACTAGCGAGTTCTCTCGTCGACATTCGAAGGCGATGTCGGAGTCTATTAGTGTAATACCCGTCGACTTTTCTTCCGTAAAGAAAATTCGAAATGGAAGAGAACATATTTTCTTAATAAATGCGTAAATAACATGTCCGATAACAGTTCTTAACTCATTAAAAATAAAGGCTGACTAAACGATTGCTTAATTTTAATGCTAAATACTGCAATTAAGTAAAAATGAGATACACCTTGAGATATGGCAGAGTGCATAATTGATTTCACAGGTTAGTTTATATTTTCTCGCGTCTGGTTAAATTACGGGAAGTTTATTATCATGTAAATTTATAGCGAGAAGGTTTACAATTTCTCTAGTGGCGCTTGAAGTATGTTTTCATCATATGTATAGTACGGTTAAGTTAGGATAAGTGACGCTGTTTGAATAAGGAAACCGAAACCTTTGCCACAAAATGCGATCGATCATCTATGGTACGGTATAGTTTTCTCATTATGTTCATTTGCGAGCTCTCTCGTCGACATTCGAATGCGATGTTGTAGTCGATCATTAATACTCAACGACTGCTATTCTCTAAAGAAAATTCGAATGAAATAGAATAACCAGTTTTCGTAATACACTGACTGACAGAGCAAATGCAACACCAAGAAGGAGTGGTTCGAAAGGGATGAAAGTTCGGGAAAAAACAGAGACGGCACGGACGAATAATTGATGTTTATTTCTAACCGACATGCAGGTTACACAATGCGCACGGCATCGACTCAGTAGGATGTAGGACCACCGCGAGCGGCAATGCACGCAGAAACACGTCGAGGTACAGAGTCAATAAGAGTGCGGATGGTGTCCTGAGGGATGGTTCTCCATTCTCTGTCAACCATTTGCCACAGTTGGTCGTCCGTACGAGGCTGGGGCAGAGTTTGCAAACGGCGTCCAATGAGATCCCACACGTGTTCGATTGGTGAGAGATCCGAAGAGTACGCTGGCCACGGAAGCATCTGTACACCTCGTAGAGCCTGTTGGGAGATGCGAGCAGTGTGTGGGCGGGCATTATCCTGCTGAAACAGAGCATTGGGCAGCCCCTGAAGGTACGGGAGTGCCACCGGCCGCAGCACATGCTGCACGTAGCGGTGGGCATTTAACGTGCCTTGAATACGCACTAGAGGTGACGTGGAATCATACGCAATAGCGCCCCAAACCATGATGCCGCGTTGTCTAGCGGTAGGGCGCTCCACAGTTACTGCTGGATTTGACCTTTCTCCACGCCGACGCCACACTCGTCTGCGGTGACTATCACTGACAGAACAGAAGCGTGACTCATCGGAGAACACGACGTTCCGCCATTCCCTCATCCAAGTCGCTCTAGCCCGGCACCATGCCAGGCGTGCACGTCTATGCTGTGGAGTCAATGGTAGTCTTCTGAGCGGACGCCGGGAGTGCAGGCCTCCTTCAACCAATCGACGGGAAATTGTTCTGGTCGATATTGGAACAGCCAGGGTGTCTTGCACATGCTGCACATGCTGAAGAATGGCGGTTGACGTGGCGTGCGGGGCTGCCACCGCTTGGCGGCGGATGCGCCGATCCTCGCGTGGTGACGTCACTCGGGCTGCGCCTGGACCCCTCGCACGTGCCACATGTCCCTGCGCCAACCATCTTCGCCACAGGCGCTGCACGGTGGACACATCCCTATGGGTATCGGCTGCGATTTGACGAAGCGACCAACCTGCCCTTCTCAGCCCGATCACTATACCCCTCGTAAAGTCGTCTGTCTGCTGGAAATGCCTCCGTTGACGGCGGCCTGGCATTCTTAGCTATACACGTGTCCTGTGGCACACGACAACACGTTCTACAATGACTGTCGGCTGAGAAATCACGGTACGAAGTGGGCCATTCGCCAACGCCGTGTCCCATTTATCGTTCGCTACGTGCGCAGCACAGCGGCGCATTTCACATCATGAGCATACCTCAGTGACGTCAGTCTACCCTGCAATTGGCATAAAGTTCTGACCACTCCTTCTTGGTGTTGCATTTGCTCTGTCAGTCAGTGTAAATGCGTAAATAACGCAACCAATAGCAGTTGTTAACTCGTTAAAAATAACGGCTGAAGTAAACGATCTCTTAAGTTTAATGTTATATACTGAAATTAAGTAAGAATGTGATACACCTCAAGATATGGCAGAGTACCGGTCCATAACTGATTTCAGAGGATAGTTCATATTTTCTCGCGTCTAGTTAAATTTCGGAAAGGCTATTCACATGTAAATTTTTTAGCGAGGATAACTCATTGCTCTACATGCGTATCAAATATGTTTTCATGACACAGTTAGGTTAGGTGACGCCATTTGAAGAAGAAAACTCTGGAGTGGTACCGTATTTCTCCGAAGCCAAGATGACGTTTTCTTCCTCAGAATCCCATGCGAAAAATCAAGGGTCGTCTTGCATTCGCAGTCTATCAGTAATGAATACCACTGGCAACCCTCGCGGTATCCACGTTGCTTCTTTTCATCCTCGCGCGCACATACAAAATTCGTTGACAATAAGCGACCGCTTCTTTATTATACATCGCTAGCTGTGACAACCGGTTGTACAGTGCCTGTGTGTAACGTCACTGGATCTCGGGAAATAGTGAAGAGAGAATGACATTCTATTACCCTCTACAAAAACGTTTCTCAAATCTGCAGAATGGCATCAAAACTTGCGAGCCTTCGAATTCGTAGAAAGGCTACGCAGTGGCAGAGTTATAATGCGTCTACTGTACCTGACTCTAGTAAAATTAAGTTTTATAGACAGCAAGAATATTTTCGTGATGGATAATCGTAAAGATACGGGGAACAGGTGTTGCCGGCAAATTGTGAACGGGTTCTCGTCGATATTATGCCAATTTTAAGTTAGCGGTAATGGTTATTAAACACTCTGAAATATATAATAATTGTGCAGCCGCAAGAAAATATGGCGTAGGCCTAACTAAGTCAATATTTGGGGTCAGTGCGAAGACAAAGATACAAAAAATGCATTCAGTGGTCCGCAACAAGGGCGCTTTAAAGAAGTCGAAAATGAAATTGTGAGGTATGTGCACGAAAAACGCAAGGGCGGACAGGCCATACCGTGGCGCAATAAATTCGTTCGTTGACATTCAACGTCCGCGATTAGGCCTAGCTATCCGCTGAAGTTGGCCAAACCCAGCATGCGAGACGTGCGTGTAGCGGTATCCGGTTATATCTGACGCTGAGTAAAAATACCGTAAAAATTTTTATAGACGGCAAGAATATTTTCCTGACGGATCGCCGTATTGTAGGGACGCATGGAATAGGTATTGCCGGCAAATTTTCAACGGGTTCTCTTCGGTGTTATGATGCCAATTTTAAGTTAATGATCATTAAACCCGCGGAAATAAATAATAATTGTGCAGCCGCAAAAAATTCGGCGTAAGGAAAGCCAATGTTCGGCGTCTAAAAATTGTGTACAAATGCGTACTGTACAACAAAGGCATTCATATGATTTTACAACGCACTTTTTTAGCATGATTAAAAATTTTGAAGGAAGGAGACGGTTTAGTCCTGGATTCGGAGAAATACGAAACTGTATTTTGTTCAGAATGAAAATAAACATACACTTTCAAGTAGTATCGGATTTCGAAAAATAACAAACAAGTCGTAGTGTGGATATCATCCGCGGAAATGCAAGTTTTGAACAAACTAATTGCCGTTTCATACCGATTTTTCCGAATTGTATAAAAATCGGATATAACGACAATCCGTTATAGCGAGTAAATTTTCCGTTGTTGTGAATTCTCGCTATAACGGACTTCTACTGTCTTTTAAACTCATTCTTGTGTTTCGGTCCTTTCCCACTTAACGTAACTTCCGTGATTATGTAGATTTTTATTTTGTGTGCCCGAGTTTCTTCTATATTTCCACATTTACCAAAATTGAGCATCAGTATGACTTAGCTGTTCCGCAACATGTTTTCGGAGGCGAACCTTCCTTTCTGACTCAATATTTTGTAATTAAAAGGAAATGTAACTCTCTTTTTTGGGATATTGTCTATCACATTGATTACTTTTTATTCTTTCGGGGATGCCTCCTTTAATTCTGTGAACCTATTTAAATATCCTTGTTTTAGAGAGTTAAATATCAGCTACTCTGCCATTTATTAATTTTGTTTCATTTGAATTTGTATTTTTCATTTGTTAATAACTATTTTCCCCATAACGTCATACTTTCCCACGGACCTTAATAGGGCTCCTTCACGTTCCACAATCCTTTCCATAGTAGTCGTTGTTAGGCCTGTAAGTTATGATTACCTTGCGTATAGTTTGATTTTGCGGGTTTGATAAGTTAACCGTCTTATATCCAAAGCTTAGATATGAAACCGCCACTACTTCGACATTTTCCGGTTTTCCCTAATTATTTTATTATTGTGATTATTATTATTATTATTATTATTATTATTATTATTATTATTATTATGATTAAGTGTTCGCGCTCATTGCCCCGTACTTACGCGAATAATCCCCGCACAACTTTAGGAAGGCTAATTTTGAAAAAAAATGCCAACATTGACTCAAATAAATCCCACACCCCAATTTCATGCCTCAATTTTTTAAAGAAATAGGCGGGTATTATTCGTGTAAATACGCTAATTCATGTTAATCCTATCTATTTTTTATTATTATTAGTTCGTGTATGCGCTAATAAACTTGAGTGCGGCTACATTGGTAACAAATCTGGTGTTTGGTTGACGATAATTTTCTCGGCTAACTTTTGTGAAATTATTTTTAAGTCTTAATTTTGAATATGTTCCTCACATGTTTCTTTTATAGGTTATAATTGTTACGTGTGCATTATTAATTCCTGTTTATTTGTTTTTCATGATTCTTGCTCGCACTTGACATCATGCCTATTATCAAATACAGTAGAGACAATACACGACACTTACGGATTTTGCCTTGCTAAAATGGGAGACAATTCGACGGTGGCGCTCCTAGTGACTTGACCTGAACAAATCGCGCTAAATTCAAATATCATTGGAAATGTATATACGGAAATGGATAAATAAATTACGTCTAGAAAGAAAGTGGTATTGAGATATTAACTTCGAAGTTGCTAAAGCAATTCTGGATAAATGAATGAAGAATTATTTAAAAGGTTATTATTCAAAGACTGAAATTAGACATATAAACAAGGTGTGAAATGGACTGCTGTGAAATGGCTTGATCTTTCATTTATGCATTGCTTTTTTAGCTTTAGCATACCTGCCTGAAACCTTACGGTTGGATTTGTCTTTTTTCCTCAATTAAAAACATTGTATCATTACATTAAGACATTTGTCAATAAAAATATCGGCACATTCCTTACACATATGATGCAATGAATTAACATTTAATAGCTGGACAATTTTCCTCTTAACATGAAGCCTACTAACAGAAAGAAAATCTATAAAATCCCGGCTTTAATCTGAGAAGAGGGATAAAAGAAAGAAAAGTTTGAAAATGTTGTCGATAGTGATGCTTTGAGGAATATTTACGTACAATTAGAGTAAAAATGTAACATACCCTTGGCTGTATAGTCGAGGATTTTTAAAGTCGCTGGCCTGGAAATGATCTGAACAGATCTTATAATTCTTATACAAGCGTAACGTCCCTTCTTTCTTGTACACTTTATCCAAATCGCTTCTGTGACATTTCAAAACCCACAGATCACACCTACAACAACACATCGGTATTGAAGGTTAACTGCTGCACTATACAATAAAATATGCGTATTATATTTTAAGCCCGTTAAAACATGGGTCGAGCAGGTCAGAAGATTGTAAAGTACTATAAAAATCTCTGTCACTGGAAGAATATATATGCAAACAGAATATTACTTACATGTTCTTGTCACGAGGGAACCTGAAAAACGACCGCGCATTTTTCTCTACTTCGTAATTACTGCAGCCAAACACAGCACATACCTTTCCCCTCATGTTGAGATGAGATATCAAGGAATGACACACGCTACTATTTAATTATGTCAACTCACTGAAAACTCATAAATAACACCAAAAACTTCACACAAAAATACACGTGCTCTTATGATAGAATCAGTACCGTTCAGGTCTATCCGCTAGAGTGAGCTCCAATAGCTGTCCCTCGATATCTCGCTCAGTGTCGCGTATTGTCTCTACTGTATTTGCTATTATTTCCGCATGAGACAGTCGAATGTGATGTGCAGTCTGTGTTGCTGTGTTTCTCCTTGTAATTAACAGTTGGAGGAAATGGTAAGTCACTATCTGTAACAAATTATTTCTGTTTCGTTGTTAATTTTCATTAAATTTTCTTGTGTGGCAAGCCTTCTGCTGACAATGTGTTTTTGGTGAAGTGATATCACATTGCGTGTGCCATGTTTTAATTTAAGTCTTTGGTTATAAATTTCAATGTGTGTTCATTAACTTACTTTCTTCGAGCTGTGTTCCGATCAACTAGCACAGAATAACATTGAGATGGCAATGTGCCGTCTGAGTTGAAGTCAGTGGACATAAGCGGCCGCCATGTTGTTTGTACCAAAACATTGGAGACCAGTTAGTGTAAGTAAGTGAACAGTGCGCCACGTGTGAAGTAAATAAAGGAAGTTTATGTTATGATTTTAAAATGCCGACTTGCGTAGCGTATGGATGTGCAAACAGAGCTTCAAAGAAAATATCAGGGATAAGTTTCCACAGGTAAGCAATATGTTTTTGCGAATATTCAGTGCCGAATTGTTTTCCCCTTGCACATGCAGTATAGGTTAAGAAGCCCCTTTATCATTTACAGTTTTCCTAAAGATAATGAACGACGGAAGAAATGGATATGAGCTATACGAAGCTCACTTTACTGAACGTGATTTTGATCGTACTTCATTGTGTGTCGTAAGGCTGAGGGAATGGACTGTGACATCTATGTTTACTGCTTTCCCAAAGTACCTAAAAATACAATCAAAGGTTAGTTTCTCTTCATTTTAGCCTCTGATGTGATAAATATGTCGAAATACATATTTTTAGTGTAAGCCTACTATTTCTTAAATTTATTTTACAGGAGAGGAGGGTCCTTAAAATCATAAAGACTGTGGAAATGCCTTCATTAGATTCCTCTACAGCAGTCCAGGATGTACCTATTGTGGAAAAATCTATCTGTAATAAAAGTGCAGAAACATGTTTTAGTGCTCAAATAGATCACATGAAAACCAAAGAAATTGCGTACAGAAAGAATGGCAGGAGGGTACTCGGAATGGGGAGATAAAGGCTAATTTAGGAATGAACTCGATGGATGAAGCTGTACGTATATCCGGTTTCGGTGGTGGGGTCATGTGAGGCGAATGGAGGAGGATAGGTTACCTAGGGGATTAATGGACTCTGGTATGGAGGGTAAGAGAAGTAGAGGGAGACCAAGACGACGATAGTTAGACTCAGTTTGGATTTAAAGATAAGAGATATAAAACTAAATGAGGCCACAGCACTAGTTGCAAATAGAGGATTGAGACGACATTTAGTAAATTCACAGGCTTGCAGACTGAACGCTGAAAGGCATAAGTCTATAATGATAATGTATGTATGTATACATTACAAAATAATCCTTGAGATGAATTAATTTCATCAAGTGTACTAATGTAAAAATATTTCTCTATTTTTTATATGATTTACTTGGCTCAACAATTCTATAATAATTAGGCCTATTTACCTCATACTTACTGGTCTTCCAGGATATCTTTATTATTGACCGTGTACTATTTTATTTATAGGCCTACAGACTGTGTATATTTTTATTGTGTATGATATTTTGTGTGGATGTGTACTGTATATGGTATCTATATAAATATTCATGGTCCATAACCTGTCTTATTCTTTCTCTAAAATAGGTCTTTATGAAAATGTTCCATTATTTTTAGCTGCACCTTGCAAATCGGCAATTCGTTCGGGCTAAATACGATCTGATATAATAACAGGCTATTTGAACTCATATTTCCGAATTTTAAACTACCGGTATTGCGATTAAAACAGTGTTCTGGACTGCCCCGTGCTTATCATTATGACTAAGGCACTTTTCTATTGCGTTACATACGTTAACCAATGAAATAATGTTACAGAAACCTTTTAAAGTGACAGACTCTGATAGGAATTAACGTGACTCGGATAGAAATTAACTAGCACTGCTGGTGATACCAACATGGCGATGCGCGCAAAACTCGGCTTCAGAGAGCCAATGCATTGCGGTAGGCATTGCCATCTCTATGTTATTCTCTGCTCGGTGGTTCCGATCATAACATCTCGGTATCGCCTGTTGCTTTGAACTTCCGGTATGCCATGAAATTATGCTAAGTACTGTACTTTCTTGTCTGACGTCATGTTATCTTTTGAGCGGCTGGTGTGCTTATCTGTTTGAGACAGATGGTTACTGATAGTGATGGGCTGCGAATGGACTCGCGAAGACTCGAGTCTGGGATCGTAAAACTCGAGGTACTCGAGTCCGGACTCGAGGCCGAGGACGCTGGCAGCGTTATCTGCGAGCCGTGTATGGAAACAACACGATGCTTAATATTTTAGGTAGGCCAAGGACAAGTATTGGGTCCGTTTCCAAATAATGCACAGTGATATAATGTACAAACTGATGTACATTATGCCGTATTTACATGAATGTATAGGCCTACACAACAAAACCATATTGTAACGTAAACTAAGGAATGTGTGGACTCGGGTGCTTATAAGCTACAGTCCGGCTCTATGGCTAAATGGTTAGCGTGCTGGCCTTTGATCACAGGGGTCGCGGGTTCGATACGATGCAGGGTCACGGATTTTAACCATAATTGGTTAATTTTGCCGACACGGGGGGTGGGTGTGTGTGTGTTGTCTTCATCATCATTTCATCCTCATTATGACGAGCAGGGCGCCTACCGGTGTCAAATCGAAAGACCTGAATCTGGCGAGCCGAACATGTCATCGGACACTCCCGGCACTAACAGCCATACGCCATTTCATTTTACCGGCGCACAGTGTGAAATTGTAGAGATCAGGCAGGACAAACGTACATTTTCGACTAATCTATTTATATTATAAAGGGCATTATTGTACGCTCGTGACTATACAAAGAACCGCAAAGCTTTTATAGCTGTGTGTGGTATATCTGACCTCTACAATTGTGTGAACATTGCGCCCCTTACCAAACCTTGCGTTTCGCACTGTCAATTGTCTGCAGTGTGTTCAGATGAATCTACGTAACTAGCGACTATGTTAAGATATTTTTAATGTGAAATAGGGATGGTCTGCCTCTGTGGTGTAGTTGTTAGCATGATTAGCTGCCACTCCCGGAGGTCCGGGTTCGATTCCCTGCACTGCCACGAAATTTGAAAAAGTGGTACGAGGGCTGGAACGGGGTCCACTCAGAGTAGAGGTGGGTTCGATTCCCACCTCAGCCATCCTGGAAGTGGTTTTCCGTGGTTTCCCCACTTCTCCTCCAGGCAAATGCCTGGATGGTACCTAACTTAAGGCCACGGCCGATTCCTTCCCTCTTCCTTGCCTATCCCTTTCAATCTTCCCATCCCCCGCCAAGGCCCCTGTTCAGCATAGCAGGTGAGGCCGCCTGGGCGAGGTACTGGTCATCCTCCCCAGTTGTATCCCCCGACCCAAAGTCTGAAGCTCCAGGACACTGCCCTTGAGGTGGTAGAGGTGGGATCCCTCGCTGAGTCCGAGGGAAAAACCGAACCAGGAGGGTAAGCAGATTAAGAAGAAGAAGAAATAGGGATACAGCTAGATTGCTATCTTTCTTTCTTAATCTGCTTACCCTCCAGGGTTGGTTTTTCCCTCGGATTCAGCCAGGGATCCCACCTCTACCGCCTCAAGGGCAGTATCCTGGAGCGTGAGACAATGGGTCGGGGGATACAACTGGGGAGACCTTGCCCAGGCAGCCTCACCTGCCTGTAGTGCTGGAAGAGGTGAATTGAGTGAATGGTAATGTGTCCTGCTGTATCCTCAGTAACATGTATTTTCAAATTTATTTTCCTGGTGAATTTTCTTTATTTGAATTGGGGTAGTTATAAGAAATTTTAGTTGTAAGAAAATTTTCTCTTGGGTAAAAGGCTGGCCGGCTATCTCCTGGATTTTATAGTTTAATTAGGAGCTTTAGTTTAATGAATATGATCGTTTGCGACTGTATTAGGTATACTGTAGTGTCACGTATTTAGGGTAAGTTGAGATTTTCATTAATGTGCATAATTAGGGATTTTCTATAAATTTACTGGTATTAGGGTTAACTCCAGCAGATTTTCTTTTAGTCTTTCAATGTTTTCCTTTTGAAATTTCGAAATACCGCTTGCCAGTGGAGGCCTGGGGTATCCTAGGTCTATGGAAGGGGACCTCCATAAGGAGCTTTGTGGAGTTACCAGTTTGGTGCCTCTAATTAAGTTAGTTGAGAAAGAAAAAATAGAAAATCCACCCTTCAGCCCTTCATTTTTCTTGAAAGCTCTTCCGGACGATGGCGTTTCTCGCTGTCTTCTGTTTTCTGCTGCCGATTGGTTTCTATTGCGGTGGCTGCAATACCCTGCTCCTTCTTCAAATTGTGGTACATGTTTGGAGGCGGCAAAGTGTCTAGCGCCACTAATATCCAATGCTGGAGTGGGCAGGTTTTCCTGCGAGTGGCAGTTGGCAGTACTGCACCACACTCTTCTGCCTGTTATAAGACAGTTTACTACACAAGTGTGCTGAAAGGAGGCTCCACTGGTAGCCTCGGTGGGAATGGAAATGATGGAGGTTGTTGGTGCAGCCGGGGTCAGCACCTACATTGGACAGCAATACCGGTGGTCACCTTGTGAGTTTTCAGCCTGTATGGACGTTCTTGAAGAGAACCAAAAGATTGTGGTGTAAAGTGTCAGATGGTGTGTGTGGTCACAAGCCCCTCAGTAAAGTTAAAATGGTTTTTTTTTTTCCTTTCTTTAATTTCAAGCGTAGCTCGAGTTTAAAGGGGGGGGGGGAGATGTGACCATGGTTGAACAGCAGTGAACAGAAATCAGTGAAGCCACAGAAATGCTTAATATGTGGTTTTACCATTTTATTTTCTGGACAGATCAAGAAATTAATTACATATTGTTTGGAACTGTACATTTTAATTATCGTATGATGAAGAACTAAAGGGTATTATATATTCTGTACATCAAGAACTGTAATGTTGTAAGATGCTGCAAAAATTCAAAAAGGGCTTTATTTTTGAGGCAGCCTATACTGCACATGCGGTTTCCGCTCATGAAAATTTTTGTGTCGCAATAGAAATGTTCGAGAACTTGTGAAATGCTTTAACATCAAAAATTTGGATTGGTCACAATAAGACCTATGCCTATTGGCCAGTATATTGGCATTTGTCATGGGTGAATTTGGGAATCTGGAGTGTGGTCATTGGCTACTTGCAACTGTATGATTTCCTCTTTTTGACTCCTCGCGTGTGCGAGTCAATTTGTCCGCACCTTTGAATTCGGATCAGTGTAGCGGGCGGACGCATCTTGCGACCGTCCTGCCTTGGGTCTCCAGTCTCTCACTGTAAGTGCTATGTTATTGTCTTGTAATTAATTTAAACTCATTCTTGTGTTTCAGTCTTTTCCCACTGAACGTAACTTCCGTGATTATGTAGATTTTTATTTTGTGTGCCGGAGTTTCCTCTATATTTCCAAATTTACCAAAATTGAGCATCAGTATGACTTAGCTGTTCTGCAACAAGTTTTCGGAGGCAAACCTTCCTTTCTTTATGACTCAATATTTTGTTATTAAAAGGAAATGTAACTCTCTCTCTTCGGTAATTGTATATCACATTAATTCAATTTTTTATTCTTTCAGGAGTGCCTCCTTTAATTCTTTGAACCTTACTTAAATGTGAACTTATATGTCAAAGTTCACTTTGTGTCTGAAGAGCTTGATTATGTCTATTTAAATATCCTTGTTTTAGTGAGTTAAGTATGAGCTACTGTGCCATTTATTAATTTTGTTTCATTTGAATTTGTATTTTTCATTTGTTAATAACTATTTGTCCGAGGGTGATTGTTGTGAACCTTTTCTTCCCCATAACATCATACTTTCCCACAGACCTTAATAGGGCTCCATGTTCCACAATCCTTTCCGTAGTAGTCGTTGTTAGGCCTGTAAGTTATGATTACCTTGCGTATGGTTTGATTTTGCAGGTTTGATAAGTTAACCGTCTTATATATAGATAGATAGATTTTCCCCATATTATTATTATTATTATTATTATTATTATTACCAGTCATATTATTTTTCCTAATTCCTATTTTGTAATAATAATAATTATTATTATTTTGGTATAGACCAAAAGAGGCTACACTAGATATTTTAATTCGTTGGACATCTTGAGTTGTTTACCCTGTATTTCAATGTAACCTGAAGGTTACATTGACCATTTCTCTGCATAACTAACACTTCACTTTTTTTCCTGACTGAATCTTAGGCCGTACCCTTTAGCTGCTACTGTCCATCCATTGATATGATCCTGAAGTTCCTCCGTGGAATATCCCCATATACAGATGTCATCAGCAAATAGCATGACTTTCATTTTGTCACCAACGTTTTGGCGTACTTGTTGAATCTCATTCATCACAGTAATGAAGAGAAGAGGTGACAGAACTCCACCTTGGCTTAGGCCTATAGTTATTCTAAAGGATTCTGTCATTCCTGATGGCGTTTTGATGCAACTACTGATGTCTTCATATTTCTCAATTCGTTTTATTATGTCATTAGTGATTACAGTGTTTCTCAGCACTTCCCAGACTTTATCCCTGCTTACAGCATCAAAGGCCTTTTTGATATCCAAGAAAACCAGCCAAAGGCCCTTACTATGTTCATAATAGTTCTCTATTAGCTGACGCAGTCCAAATATTAGATCAACTGTTGATCTGCCTTTCCGGAATTCGTATTGTTTCTCTGATAACTTTAATTCTATCAATGGTCTTATTTTTCTTTCTAAAATCCTTTCATACAGCTTTCCAACTTGGAAAGTTAATGTAAATCCTCCGTAATCGGAACATTTCTTCCTGTCACTTTTCTTAAAGAGTGAAATGATACCTATTTTCCAGTCTGCTGTTATCTGCCCATCCTTCCATATCTTGTGAAAAAGTCTCTACATCCACAGTTTTTCTGCATCACCCATAGACTTGATAATTTCACCACACACTTCATCAATGCCTGGAGGTTTTCCTGTTTTGATGTACTTCCATGCATATTCTATATCATTCCATGTCAGATCTGTTATAGTGTCTTCCATCCTTCCATCATTAACTAATCTATCTAATGGAATGTTTGTGATATCGTTCATATTTAACAGCTTATCAAAATAATTCCTCCATTCTTCTTTGATCTCTCTGTCATCTGTGATGAGATACCCACTATCACTAGTCAGATAATCAGTCTGTTCTTTGTCCCTCCTCCTATTCTTCATCATTCTATGCAACATTTTTCTGTTGCCATCTACATCTTCATTTAGTTCATCACTCCATTCATTCAACCATTTTTCTCTTTCTGCTCTGACAACCTCCTTGTTCTTTTTAAGGACTGTGTCTCTTGTTTTATCATTCCACCATGGAGTCTCTTTCCATTTCCTTTTGCCATTTGTTCTTCCACTTGTCTCGTCTGTTTTCTTGACCGAGCATTCCTTGAAATTTTTCCATTCTTCTTCAACTGTTCCAGTGTCTGTTTTTGGTATTTGCTGCTGAATTTTTTCTTGATGTTCTGTGGCCTTCTCTTTATCCTTCAATTTCCATACCTTTAATTACTTGTCCTGGATGGTTCTTATCTCCTTCAACTTTGAAACAACTAACAAACAGTCTATGATCACTGTCAAGAGGCACACTTGGGATCACTTTCACATCTAGCAACATTCCTTGTATATGTTTATCTACCATAATATAATCAATGATGGACTCCTGTTGCTCATTGCATCCACATCTGGTGATTTTGTGACATTTCTGTTTGTGATACCAGGTATTACCAAACTATATTATGTCTCCGACAGAAATCTAGGAGTCTACTTACCTCAGCATTCCTTGGTCTCCATCTATGTGTGTGCATAATGCTCTCATAACCTTGCCTATTAGACCCTACTTGGGCATTCATATCACCAAAACAATGGTTCCTTCACCTCTAACTTGCTCTTCCAAGGATACTTCAAGTAAGTCTTTCTCTGAACTATCACAACCTATTTGCAGGGCGACACGGCATACCCGCTAATCCTAGAAAGCGTTGGAGGAAGAATGTTAAGTTTACTCCCAGCACTGAATGATACTAATGTTCTGGGTAGGATTTAACACCTTGAGTGCCACGTGAGACCAATGTTGACTCACAGGGCTTAATGCCATTCGGACCGCGTGAGTCTACTGTGGACTCCTGCGCACTCTCCAAGTCTCCGACCCCGTGGTGCCATACTGTCATCACACTTGACATGTAAACATATGTTAAATGAAAGTAGGTGGCCAGTACGTCATGAATCTATTCTTGGCCTGTTCATTTGCGAGTCCGATGTGGCACCACGTAGCCTGTACGTCACTGTAATATATCAACCACAATAAATAATGACATTATTTATTGTTTTCAGATCGTGTCACGTGTACAAATTACAAAAGATTGTACTGTATAGTGTACTCCTTGTTCATTGTCTCATGTCAGG
This sequence comes from Anabrus simplex, assembly GCF_040414725.1. NCBI lineage: Eukaryota > Metazoa > Arthropoda > Insecta > Orthoptera > Tettigoniidae > Anabrus > Anabrus simplex. Next base: position 756,760,336 of record NC_090265.1, on the reverse strand, counting down.
GTCTATAGACGAATTGAAAACATGGGGCATAAAAATTACATGAACTTTCTAGAAAAAATATTTGTAACTTTGTCTCATTAATCACACCACAATACTGGTACAGTTTTGCATATGAATTTAAAGTATAACCAATGAGACTTTCTGAAGAAATGTAATTCAAACTGTGTTTCACAATCACACCACAAATCAGTGCACTCTGAAGAAACAGTCCGAACAGAAAAAATTTTCACAGGCTGGTCATTTGAAGTTAAGTCTGTAGAGTCTTCCTCATGGCATATTGCCTTCCTGATTCCCGATGGATCTCTTCATAACACTTACTGCATCTCCGTCCTCCCTGCCGGCCTACATCCTCCAGTCAGTGGGGTAATACCCGTTTCTTTGGTACTTGTGGGGGAATGTGAAGATCTTTGATACCGGTACCTGTTAACTGTTCAACAATGTCCTCTTTGAACTGGGTACCAGATATACTCTCATTTTCAAGTTGATTGGAAATATAGATGGCATTTACTATACTTGTGCCGAACAATATCTCTATAGCTATTTTTCTGTACCATTTTACTCCCCGTCTCAGGGAAGTACTACAGCTCTTTTTATGATCTGATTAATCAATGTACGGTCTGCATGTGTTATACTCTATAACACTCCGTGGTTTTTGCACTTCACCATCCCTCCTCTGAATAGTGACCATCTCACCAGTGTGTTTAGTTGTCTAAATTAACACATCTCTTTTATCGTGCCATTTCTGAACCACCACACTAGTGTTACTTTCAGGGGCTCTTGTCTCTCCTCTTGCTAACTTCCTTTTAGTAACATCGGTTGGATTATAGTCCCGATTAGATTTCAGTGTTCCAAAGATATGAGTTTTATTCTTTAGTAGTTCATGAGCTAATGAGACAGGCATTTACCAGTGTGCCAGGAAGGTGAGAACTGTGCTAGGATACGTGGTGACACATTGGACTCACGCGGCCTATACAGCTGAAAGGTAGTGTCAGTGGCCGCGTGAGACCAATGTGTCACCACAATTTCAACACAATGTTATGGCTACAATTTTGGCCCAAGATGACTAAAAGGTACATTTCTGTAATAAGATGAACTATTTTATACTCTATAGTAAGAAAAAAGGAATGGCCTGGATGGAATTTTTTTTACTGCATATGTTGCACTTAAGGTGTTAATTTCAGATTGACTTGGATAATCCTGTCAGATTTGATGTTTATACATATACTCCTATAAATATTCGGTCACTCTGATTTTTCACACTCTTTTATTGGGTAGTTATTCTTACACTATAATGATAACGTATAATACAACGAATCATGTAGGAAAACATAATAAAACGTTATACAAACATTGTGATATAAGTCAAACTCTTCCGACAGTCATTAGTACACCCTCTGTCATACATTAAATAAGAGCAATAATTCCAGGTGCCGCCTCAAAAATATTCGGCCACTACACAAAAAGCAACATAAACTCGCATAATTCACAACACTGTCACACAATCAGTACTTTGTAGGTCCACCATGATGTTTTAGGACCTATTCCAGTTGATTCGGCATACTGGCGATAACTTTCTTGAAATAATCAGGGCTTAGTGCCATCCATTCTTGTAGCAGTCTCCTCTTCAAGTCTGTGAGGGTACTCGGCCGCCGCAATTGCAGAGCTGCCTTAATTTGACTCCACACATTCTCGGTGGGGTTCAGGTCGGGTGATTGTGGTGGTTTCAAAACCTTCGGGCAGTTGTACAGCAGCCACTCCCTGGCGAGTTACGTTTTGTGCTTGGGGTCATTATCTTGGTAGAACTGGAAAGTTTGCTGTGTACCAAATTGTTCCGCAAATTGTCACAAGTTCTTTCTTGAGGATAGCCAAATAGCCCTTTTTTGTCAAAATACGTTCAGTGAAACACAGTGCACCAACCCCGTTCGATGCAACACAGCCCTACACCATTGCATTCCCTCCACCATTTTTTACTGTTGCTTGTAAATTGCTTCTTCTCAGTTCCTCGTGACATTTCCGCCACACCAGTTGCTTTCCATCGGACCCGAAAATGTTGAACTTTGGCTCCTCAACAAATAACACATCCTCCCACCAAGCACTGGGTTTGCTCAAGTAGATTTTTGCGAACTCTCGACGCTTGTTTTTATTTACCGCACTAACGAATGGTTTTCTACTAGCTCTTCTCCGAAGGAACTCGTTCCTTCGCATGGTTTCAGTACCCACTTTCTTTCCACGCTCCTCTAAAACAGCTGCTGCCAGTTTCGGGGCACTAATTTTCGGATATCGTTTCCCATTCCGAAGCACAAACCGCTCCTCTCGTTCTGTCAGCCTTCTTGGTCTGCCTGTCTGGGAAAATGAATCAATTCTGTCTTCATTTATGAATCATCTTATTATATCTCCAATTGTTGTTCTGCTATGTTAAGCATCTGCGATATCTTTTTATGCGATTTACCTCGAGCATAATGGAATATCACGAGCTGGCGTTCTTCAAACGTGGTATTGTGTTGTCTTTTACACCCCATTTAATACCTTCCGCAACACTGCAGAAAATTATTTCGGCACGACGTGTCCTATGCCACCGCACTACTGAACTGAACGTTTGGCAACGCTATCTGCCCTGTCTTCATCAATGAACACAACGACCATCCCGGCCTTTTGGGGTGACCAAATATATTTGAGGCATGACATTTCACCCATGTGCACCATGTATTTTATTTTACAGCAAACTGTATTTAATGTTCCGTGATTCCTCTTCGGCCTGAGCAGCCACATGTAGTTCCACTGGACACATTTGGTTGCACATTCTGCTCATGGTTACATTACTGTCATAACTTTTTTGCGGATTTTATCAGTGGCCGAATATTTAAGGGTGTGACTGTATCACATGTTTCACTGAATGGTCCATTATAACACTCACTCACATTCTTAGCTGAACATCCTCCTGACCAATATAGATGGTAACCTTCTCTGAGTTCTTTTTGAGCCTTGTCCCTTCCACTTGGTTTCACTCAGTCCTAGTACATTAATGTTCCTCATTTTCACCAAATCAACACACACTTCTATTTTCCCTGTCAAAGTAATGATATTCAGAGTTGCTACTCTGATTGTGGTCGTTGTCTTGTAGATTTTAGTTCTCTTGCTGGATCTTGATGGAGCATCGAGTGTTGAGCTGTCATTAATATCAATACAAGGAGAACTTGAATCCTTATTGGGTTTGTTTAACAATCCAAGGCTTCTTTTAGTTTTGAAATCAATTAAAATTTCTCTATTACACTGACTTGGTAGGTCAAACGTTTCAGAGGATTTTCTGTCAGGGGTTGCTCCCTTCACCTTTGGCAGTCCCCTGCCTCACTGCAAGGCAACAGCTGATGAGTTTGTGTGTCATTTCCTACATCGCCCAGTAAGAGGAAGGGAGGTGGAAGCTGATCTATAAGATCACTGACATCATTTATGTTAAGAGGCTGGCCTAGTGGAAAATAAACATTACACATTGTTGCTATGACAGGCAGCGGTACCCGTACTACAACTACTTCCAGTTGGGTTCTTATAGGAACCGCTTCACTATAAGTATCAGAACGAACAAAAATACCAACGCCACCAGACGCCCGGTGAGCATAATATCATTCTGTCGATTATAGTCTGAAATTTCTCACGATCTGAGGTTTGTCTCCTGAATACAGACTATACTCACCATGAACTCACTAATGGGCTGGCGTAGCTCAGCAAGATGCCTGTCATAACTGTAGTGCCATAGTGTGGACTAACGGAGAGTGTGTTATAGTAGGAAATACTCAGCAGGACACAGAAAGCATCGAACTTCTACAGTCAAGTCAGAAATTTCCTCTGGGACTGCAAAATACCACAGAAAGCAAAAACAATCATGTACCACACTTACTTCGTACCAATCCTCACGTACAGTTTAGAGACATGTACCCTACTAAACAAAGACTTCAGTAGAATCCAAAAACTGAAATGAGATTCATTAGAACCATGAACCAAACAACCAGAAAGGAGAAGATCAGAAATGAAGTGAATAGGAAAGTAGCTGGTATTGAGGTTCCTATTATCAGTGTCATAAAGAAACGCAGACTTCAGTGGTACGGGCACATAATGAGAATGAACAGGGAAAGACCTGCCAGAAAATATTTTGACCTTAATCTCATAGGAAGAAGACCACAGGGAAGACCAAGAAAATGTTGGATAGAGACTGTAAGATCAGATGTGGAGGGGAGAGGATACAAATGGGAGGATGTACTGGATCAGAAGATGTATGAAGACAGAAGGAGATGGCGAGCGCTTGTACACCACATCTGGGAAACTGGAGTTGGGAAATGATGATGATGATGATGATGATGAGGGAAAAGATGCTTTTAAACCTAAACACTCAATATCAACACCTACATCTGTAGATGTAGATGAACGCTCAACGTCCATCCCGTTTCGAGAGATGCTGGGACTGACGCCCAGAACTTTGACGCTTTCCGGGAGTGGGATGTGCCCCTAGGAGGGGAGCGCGCAAGTTTTGGAGCAGGCGTATCTGCTGGCGCAGACTCATACCCTTCAGTTGGAGAGCATGACTTCCCCTTCGCAAGAGAAGTGCGGGAGCGCCCGGTAAGGGCATTCCTCTTCTCCTTCTTCATTTCATGTTTAGACGGGCTGGGAGATAGTTTTCCAGCCCTGGTCAATGATGCCACCTTGGGCACGGCTTTTGCCGACCTCTGACGGGCAGGAGACTTGTACTCCCCCCTCTGTTGCGTCGGCTTAGGAGTTCCAGCTGGCACAGACATCTTTATGGTCGAAGGTGGGGAGGTCCCCCCCTTCGAGCTTTTACTCTTTGCGGCTATGCTCTCAGGAGCAACAACCGCCTTGGGCGCAGTGATCGCAACAGGTTTAGACAATATAAACGATAAACCTGGAAGACTCCGTGGTATCTTCGTATAGTCTAACATTTTGGTGGGTGCATTCATAGCATTGAACTTATGGCACGCTTCCTGGTAGGAAAGACCATCCAGGGTCTTGGTCTCCTGGATCATCATCTCACCAAGATATACCGTACAGTTCTGATCTCGAGGCGAGTGAAGACTAGTGCAGTTAGTACACCCGTAAGGAGTTGAGCACTCCTCTGCACCGTAAGCTCCTCTGCCGTGGATTCAAGCAATAAGATACCATATGACCGAACCTCTGGCATTGATAGCAACACATGGGAGGTGGGATTCACGGCCTCACATCGCAGCGATAGGTTGTTACCTTGACTTTTTCTGGTAACACTGACAGTTTGAAGGAGACAATGAACACACCCGTGGCAACGTCTTCGCCATTAACTTTATGCGTAATGCGCCGGACGTGTCATGCCGTGGTGCTTCATGTCTTCCATCAACTCATCATCAGTGTTCAAGATGAGATCGTGGTGGAACCAGATTCAAGGTCTTGTGCTCTTCCACTCTGACGGGAATATCGCCAAAGTGATCGCACTTGATCAACAGATCAGCTTACACGGCAGTGCACGTCTTTAGCAACAAACTACTGTTGTGCATTTTCTTCAGCTCTTCCAGTTCATTGTAGACACCTTCTATATGCCTGCTTAACAAAATAGACTTTACCAGCTTGAAGTCACTCCCATCAGTTCTGGTAGCAACCAGAAACCTAGGGAAGTTGGATCCCATTCCTTCACGCTGCGCTTGTTCACAGGGGGCTGAACCCCTCAAGAAATCACAAGTTAATGACTTCGGTGGGGGACCACCTTGGGCAGGTCAAAGATGTTTTGAAGCCATGCCCGAAATCATCCTCCTCGAATGCCACCCACTCCGATCAGGGGTCTCTGTAGCCAAACCAAGCAGCCAAGGCAATACCCACCTGGTCGTAGCTGGTATTGCCCGGTGTCTGACGTTGGACAATGCCTAATACGGAATGACTGAGACAATGAGCACTAGGACTACCTTCCTCCAATCAACCACAATAGCATGTACCCGATAGTGTGTACAGAGCACTAAATATAGAGAGAAAAAACAATAATTCATTCGGCTGTGCAAGGACCTGTGTTGTCAGGCGGATACCACTGCACGGGTACATGACGCTCCCACCCGCCGATCCCTGGGTGGTCACAAGTGGACTTTTGGGCGTAATCGCACAGGTAAAAGGCCCATCTCTGAGCAGCACGCACATCAAGAATTTTGAATCAGTCTACGACTAACCTTCAAAAAACAATAAAAAATAAAGAGGGGGACCATGGCAACATGACCCTTTTAGTCGTCTTCTGCGACAGGCAGGGATTACCTGTGAATGTATTCAGCCCCTCCCATCCACAGGGGGTCCAACACATTATACCAAACCACAATCCATGTCCTCTCCTAGGTTGCCCCTTTTATTCGCCTCTTACAACAGGCAGGGGATACTGTGGGTGTATTCTTCGTCTGCGTTCCCCACCCACAGGGGATACGGAGAGAAAGAAACTCTTGGTCATGCCCTGGGACTCTGCAGATGTGGGGAGCTCCTAAGCAATATGCAGCACCACCAGATTAGATCCCTCATTGCTGAAGAACTGAGAAAGAAGGGATTCAGTGTTCATGAGGAGGTACATGGACTGGCCATAAATGGCAGTTCGCGAAGAATTGACACTATAGCCCTTTTTTTTTTTTTTGATCTGACTGTCAGGTTTCTGCACCATAACAATCAGCCAAAGGTCAATCTACAAAAGATTTAAAAATACAAATCTACCATCCCTTACTACAAATGTAAATACCACGTTCAGGAAACTGAAATAATAGAGACAATGGTCAGAACTCGTGGTACTGTACCTCATCACTTTGTCACCACTTCCTACGATCCCCCGAGATCACAACTCTCATCCTCCGACTCTCCATCAAGATCCTGAGACAGCATGCAAATGCTGCACTAGTTGTACTGCTTACCTTATCTTCGTTATAATTTAAGAGTTTTTCCTTAGTTAATAGAACTTTATAAATTTGATATTTACCTTGTTTTAATAGCAGCCTGTAAATATAAGAGGTTGTTTCTTAAAAAATGGAAATGTACAACTTGAGCTCGTGGAATTCTTGTTACATTACTACAGATTCAACAAATATGCTTGGAGATTTTTTCATTACTACTCTATGCCCGAGTCCAATTCGTATGAGCTTGTTCCTTGCATTTAATATTTCATCAGACAATATTAATTATTATCAAAATATAATTTACCTCCCATGTAAGCACAAACCCAACTGCTTCTGAGAAGTGTGTACCTGTCAGGAACTTATACAATATCCCCCATTTTTTTGAGTGGCAGTAAATACGAAACATTCAAGACTACCATAAACTGCACGATGGATTTCTAAGTTCATTATTATAATGAGGGAAAGGAGGAACTTCACGGTGCAGTCCAGGGTCTCACTTACAATAAATACACCATAAATAGAGTCATTTTGGTTGTTTATTTGAACTCAATACTGAACAAGTAATAAAGTTTTTGGCCTGCATGAATATGGTGTATTCATTATCACCATCTAAGAAGAAATTGTGTTCCTTGAGTCCCCAGCTCACTGGACTGTCAGCAAATCCTTGCACATATAGACTGATCCAAGGAAAATCTTCTTTCTGAGTAGCATATTTCCTGCAAAACAGAAAACACCTGTGAATATCAGCACTTTCAGGCTATAATAAGTGAACCAGTAAGAATGTTTAACCTTTTCACTCCCAAGTTTCTTTCAGCCTTATGCATGCCCCGTACCAGATTTTTCTGGACGTTTCGACAGTGGTTGTAATAGGCCATAAATACTTTGTATTTACACAGCTACTGAAAAGTCATGAAACGACAATATTAGGAATAGTTTTCTCCTAACACTTTTCCCAAAATTCGATAGAACTTTGCGTGATAAATGTCTGCAGCTTGTTTCACTGCAACTTATCTTCACTATATTCATAAAAAATCAGACTCATCATCATTCCCTAAAATTTCTAAAATATAATATTTCTTTACACTTCCATGCACCCACATCAGAAGACAGCTGCAAAAGAAAAACACGAGGCGCATAATTATCGTCATAAAAAGGTAAGGCGATTTATTAATCGTCCGTCGTCTGATCAAAGCACGTCAACAGCGTTAGACTGACCTCGTAAGTGGAGAAGAGCGCGTTGCTTTAAATCCTAATTAACTCATGTTTGGGACAGCGGGAGAAATGTTGACATCCGAGTTAACTCGGGCATGGGATGGAAAAGGTTAAAATTCTGATAACTGCAGTCTTGAGAGGCTTTTTTTTCCCCTGCAGTTTCTTACAAAAATGCAGGTATAAAACTTAACTTCACATTTAAGGAGCACCTTTCCAATCCCAACGACGAGATAATAAAAAATACACACTAGAGAGAACATAAATCTTGATGCTATATAATGTACAGCACCAAAATAGACATTGGGTAGTCCACACATTGGTATTGGTAAAATTTGATACTTCTCTATATCTTAAATAGAAGATCATAATGGTTTGAAGGTAAAACAAGAGTAAATTTATGACACTTTCCATAAGTATTATTAAAACATTAATGCATAATATATTGCACATAACTTTCTTTACGAAGGGCACTGTGTTTATCACATTTTGTAAAATGTGGGCTGTCTAGCTCTGGTGATGTTCTATGTTTTAGTTCTGTTAATTCTCAAAATTACATCACTAAGTAGGGGCCAGCCATAATTTGTCAATTACTACTTTTTTTTTTTACGTTGCACCGACACAGATAGGTCTTATAGTGACGATGGGATAAGGAAAGGCCTAGAAATGGGGAGGAAGTGGCTGTGGCCTTAATTAAGGTACAGCCCCAGCATTTGCCTGGTGTGAAAATGGGAAACCACGGAAAACCATCTTCAGGACTGCCGACAGTGGGGTTCAAACCCACTACCTCCCGATTACTGGATACTGGCCGCACTTAAGCGTCTGCAGCTATCAAGACTCGGTTGTTAATTACTATTGGTCCAGGTTTCATGGGTTTTTTTCTTATGAAATAAAGAATTTTCAATAACTGTACAGAGATGTACGGTATATAAACACCTGTGATGCTTACCATGACTAAGATATCCAGCCTTCATAGACATAATACTTGACAATGAACAGGTAACAAATGACACAATATTCAGACTCTGCAATGTTCCTTTGCATCAAGCCTTAGACCTCAACAGGTAACAAAGCGCAGAGAATTGTGTTGTGTCAGTTCCTTGGTTGTTGCTTGGTGCCACATGTTGATTCCTATTGTGAAGTGAATCTTAGTTGTAATGTAAGAAAGTTGAACTTCTCCATGTGAAACATAATGCTTATTGGGAAGAGAGAGCGTGCACTAATAGTGAAGTTGTTTTATCAGAATGGCAGCAATAGCAATACTGCATTGTAGGAATATAGCCAAGAGAAACAACAGAGAAGAGGTCCGTGATAATGGGCTGAAGAAAATGATTAAGAAATTTGAGGAAACAGGTGTATTAGGTGTTGCACCACGGAGAGAACGGCGGCCCATCCCCATGGATGTTGTTGATGTAGTTGCTGAAGCTGTAGCAGACCGTGCAGCACATTCTACAAATTCTGTAACCAGTTTTCAAGCTGTGTCACATAAACTGTCGCTACCCAAGTCAACAGTTCACAAGATTTTGCGGCACATTTTACACGGGTATCCCTACAAACTTCATACTGTTCACAAATTGAAACCCCAAGAAGTTGCACAACGCTATGACTTTGCCCTTCAGTTTCTGTCATGCGTGGAAGTGGACAACATGTGGCTGGGGAATACCGTATTTACTTGCGAATTAGACCCCTTTTTTCCCCACTTTTACAGCTAAAAATAAAAAAAGGGGGTCCAATATTCGATAAATATTCGATAACCTCAAAATTTTGTGCAGTGAACACGACTTCTAGGTTATAAAGAACTAAAAATTGTACGTGTAAACATTCTATACGTACTATTATTTAACAAACTTAGAATGTATTTAACTTATACTGGCTATTTTCGTCGGAAGGCAGTATTTCTAAACGTAAAAGACAATAAATGAACACGACGTTTAGGCCTACGGTACATATAAAAGTCTGTTTTAGGTGAACACGACTTTTAGGCCTACGGTACATATAAAAGTCAATTTTAGATACTCGTATCATGTCATTTGTTACATCTCATCAATTCCTCGGGTGAGGCTAATGTCAGGAAGGGCATACGACCATAAAAACTCACTACGAAGATTCATACTCGATCCCGTAGAAGAAAGGGGTAAGGGTATCGTGTTATCATATAATTGAATATTGATACAAAAGAACTTAATGGCCAGTCATTTGTCTCTGTCAGTTCAGTAGTAGGCCTAGCACACAGTAAACCTGATCACTGCTTTCATATGAATTTATCGCCTTGCACCGCCAACTTCCCTGCCTTGCTACCGGCGTGTCGGCATTCTAAGTGACGTCATCTTCACTGCTATCTCTCGCCAGTCACGTCAGCCATGCTTCATTCTTTTTGAGCCATGCACTGCAATCAAGAGCATACGAGGTCCTGTCTTTTTGAACCTTTTAAAAATAATTTTGTTCCCGACTATAGAGTCTAAACAGTGTAAATCTATTCCCAGGTGGTCTCTGATATTCCCAGTTGGTGTATATGTAGCAGAAGCCACTCGTTCCGAATAAAGAAGTGCTGTAGAAGGCATGCCAAACCATCAGCTGATAACTAACGTTATGTTACGAGTTGTACTTCCGAATGTAATACATAGTAACTGGAAGCATTCTTTTAATAACTGCGGCTGTTGAAACACTGACCCTTATTTTTTAAGTACATTTCATGCTTGTTCTCTACATTTATCACATCAGGATTTGCATAAACAGCTGTCCATTAGAGAAGACAGACCACATTGTTTAGGTTAGGTATATTATCGCCCTGATAGTGCCACAGATGATAGTGCCAAAATTTCGACAGGAAAAATAAAAATAAATAACAGGAAAATATACCGCATTTATGGATATCCACAGGTGAGGCGGTAATGCGTTTTATGTCCAACTCGTTGGCTGAATGGTCAGCTACAAGTAACTAATCTCATTTTGTTCCGTATTGAAGATACAATAAGTAAACTCTGTCAAGATTAAAATTATTGTGTCCACCTTGTCAATACAAATATATATTTTTAGTGGTTAAATTCTACATGAATCGAAGTAAAACCCCCCAAAACAGCAACTGTGTGTTTAATTCAGGTAGAATTTAACCACTAAAAATATATATTTGTATTGAAAAGGTGGACACAATAATTTTAATCTTGAAAGAGTTTACTGAATGGTCAGCGTACTGGCCTTCGGTTCAGAGGGTCCCGGGTTCGATTCCCGGCCGGGTCGGGGATTTTAACCTTCATTGGTTAATTCCAATGGCCCGGGGGCTGGGTGTTTGTGCTGTCCCCAACATCTCTGCAACTCTCACACCACACATAACACTATCCTCTACCACAATAACATGCAGTTACCTACACATGGCAGATGCTGCCCACCCTCATCGGTGGGTCTGCCTTACAAGGGCTGCACTTGCCTAAATAGCCACACGAAAAAAATGTGTTTTATTATCATGTTTAATTTCGTACGTTCGTTGTCTCTTTTTTTCTTCACGCATACCCTAGTATGTTTTGTTTGGCGTCTCCGAAAATTGTTTAAAGTACGTGGGGACATAAAATTATTATTATTATTATTATATATATATATAATTCACTGGGGCCATCAAGGACCACGTTAAGTCTTGTTGCATTTGACACTGAACTTGGCCTTCTTTAGAGCCCAAATTTCCCTCATTCTTTGTGAGTGGGCCTGCTTGCGCTCCTCTGTCCAAGGGTTTAGCCCGTTCGTCAATATTTTCTTGCGGAAGAGATCTCTGTTAAGGGCGTCTTCAGCTGAGATATGTAGCATTTGCAGGTCTTCTTTGGTATATCTAAACCAGGGAATTGTGGTTTTGGGGTTTGAATCAAAAAAGTGAAAGATTTCTTTAGTTAACTTTCTTCCGTCCATTCTTTTCAGATGACCGTAAAACCGTGCCCGTCTTTTTCTGATTGTGTCGGTAATTTTCTCTATTTTGCTGTAGACTTCCTCGTTGGATCTCATTTGATGGATTCCATTTCTGTACTTTGATCCCAAGATTCCTCTCACAATTTTGCGTTCTTTTTTCTCCAGTTCTTCAAGGAGTCCTTTGTTGGCATTTAGAGACAGGGTTTCGGCTGCATATAGAACTACTGGCTTCAGAACTGTTTCATAGTGACGTATCTTGGTGTTTTGGGAAAGGCATTTTTTGTTGTAGATTGTGCGGGATGTTTAGTAGGCTATTTCCAGTTTGCGTACTCGCTCCTGAAGCGCTTCTTTGTCCAGTCCATTTTTCAAATTATCTCACCCAGGTATTTGAATTTGTCTACTCGGGTGATGTCCCCGTATTTCGTATGGAGTTTTGGTGGAGCCTCTTTGATGTTAGTCATTACTTCCGTTTTCTCAAACGATATCTGCAAACCAGTTTGTTCAGCAATTTCCTTTAAAATTTCAACTTGAGCTCTAGCGGTTTCTATGTCGTTTGAGAGAACAGCAATATCATCGGCAAATGCTAAGCAGTCTGTTGCGATCCCCTTGGATTTGGTTCCTATTCTCAATGGACTGTAGTTGGGTTTCCTGTCATCTCACCCACCAGGTTCTGATGATCTTTTCAAGAACACAGTTGAAGAGTATCGGGGATGGTTATTCTAACTATTCTAACTTTTAATCAGAGCTATTTTAACGCAACATACTGCAATATATTTTACTTCCATTTTTTATCAGACATCCGGATGCTCTTAAGTAACTTCTTTGTAATTTATCCCATGACTGTAAATTTGTGTGCTAGCTGATGATGGCCAAGATAGGTCGAAACCGGTACAAGTGTAGTAGTTCATCCACAATAAATGTATTGATCGGTGGAACATTTTTCTTGTCTATTACATTGAATCCAATCAATACGGAATATGAAACTTATAAATAATAATAGGGTCTCCTTGTTCCAGATTTCTTCTATTTGCTTTTGCAAGATATCAAGTGATTCCTCTGGGGCATATTTCCATACTTCTGCTACTACTGAGTCTTCCCCCGGCGCTTTGTTATTTTTGAGACAGGCAATGTGGCGCTTGATTGCATCTCTGTCGGGTGGTTTGGAATCTGGGTACCTGAGTAAGGGTTCCTTGGTCTCAATGGGGCTTTGCGGTTTAGAGCAATTAAGTAAATTCTTGAAGTAGTCTGCCAGAATGCTGCAATTTTCTTCATTTGACGTCGCCAGAGTGCCGTCCTTTCGCTCAAAGCATAGAGAGGGTGGTTTATAGCCAGTGAGTTTGCGTTTGAAGGCCCTGTAGTACTCTCTGCTTTCATTCTTCCTAAAGTTTTGTTCAATCTTTTCAATGAGAGATTTTTCGTATTTACGTTTCTCAGTTCTGAACACCCTAGCTGCTTGGGCACGTTGGGTTTTGTACGTTTCCCAATCATTTTCTGATTTCGTACAGCAGTACTGTTTCCACGCATTGAGTCTTTCTTGGAGGACTGATTCGCAGGTACCATTCCACCAGGCATGCCTTTTGCTTCTCTTGATTTCTGCAACGTCTTTGGCGGCCTCAACAAGGAGATTTTTGGCATTGTTAAAGTCACAATCATTTGGTCTAGCCTTCTCCTGGAACTCCTCGACCCTTTGCCGAAGTTTATCATTGTCGAAGCGTGTGATCTGTTTGGTTGTCTTCCTTGTGTTTGCGGGAATTGGTTTGAATTTGATAAGAGACATATAGTGATCTGAGGCCACATTGATGCCTTTCTTTACCTTGACATTCATAATCTCAAGGCTGTTTCTCCTGGAGATTGCAACATGATCAATTTGGAACTCTCCGAGAGCTTGGATGGGAGAACGCCAAGTCATTTGCTTTCTGGGTAGATGGCGAAAGTGGGTCGACATGACCTGCAGGTTGTGATTTTTGCAAATGGACACCAGTCTTTTGCCATTGGGATTGGTTCTTTTGTGAGCAGGGTAATTTCCTATAACTTTCTTGTACTTCTGTTCACGACCTAGTTGGGCATTGAAGTCACCCAAAAGAAGCTTGACATGGTGTTTGGGGATTTCGTTTAATTTTTCATCCAGTAGGTCCCAGAAATTATCAACTTCGTCTGGATCAGACTTGTTCTTATCGTTTGTAGGAGCATGTGCGTTAACTAGGGCGTAGGTTTTGTTCGCGCATTTAATTGTGAGTATAGACAATCTGTCATGCACAGGTTCGAAATTTGCAACCGATTTAAGGATCTTGGTTCTAACAGCAAACGCGGTTCCAAGCATCACAGCTCCATTGAGGATTCCTCTTTGCGCTTTGCTCTTGAAAAAATCGGTAGCCTTCGGATTCAAAAATCTCTTCATCCGGGTACCTTGTTTTCTGTAGGGCCATTATGGATATCTGATTTTCGTGAAGAGCTTTGGTGAGGGTTTTCAGCTTGCCAGTTTGTGTAAGTGAATTTATGTTGAAAGTTGCTAGAAAGGTTTTAGATTTTGGCCTGAGTTTTTGACTCTTCGGGGTACACCGAGATGCTCCGACTCGTCTCTTGCATGATGTCGAGTCTCCCCCAGAATCCGAATGAGACTCGTGCGCCGCGGTGTTCACGACGAGGGATTTATCCGAAGATTTACCCCCTGGGGTATGTTTCTTGAAATGTTGAGCCATCATGCTTTTTGACTTGACTTTGCTTTGGACGGATACCCATCCTTTTACAACTAGGGTTGTTAGCCCTAGAGGTTGCCTCAAGATGTTTTCTGGCTTCTGGTCATTTACCAGTCTTCGCCGTAACCCAGGCAAGGGACCAGTTCTTTTTTCACAGTGGTATTTTATTTCCCTACTACCCTCTGACTCTGCTGGCGGCAGAGCCAGCGAGCTTCCCCAATTCCAATGGGACACGCCCGATGGAGGTAACTGGTAAATCCCCACACAGGATTATTATTATTATTATTATTATTATTATTATTATTATTATTATTATTATTATTATTATTATTATTTTTTAGGTACGTTGGTGAGTAAAACAATCGTTTTAATTGGATAGCTTTTATCATGTTTTAAACTTACTTCTCTCCAAATATATACCTATATTGGCCCGAGTTACGAGATATTAAACGACCACTTTGTTAATGATCTCGCCTGCTGTATAAATAGCAACAACCACGAATATTTCTCAACTAAAGTAAACTCATTTCCTCATCCCGAGGTGGTACAGCTCTTTTTAGACACACTCCCAGTGGAGGGGAGTTACATGTAACGCTTTTACCGCATATCAACCTTCCTACCATTCGTGAATCTCTGGCAGTACGGTATCGGGAATCGAAGTCAAACCCCCGAAAACAGCAACTAATTGTGCTAACCATTACGCTGGTGGACATTATTACATACAAAACACAGACATATAGCATGACTGATGCATACTTGCAATGCGCGGGGTTGGAGACGAAGCTAGGCCTATTCATCTATTTTTGCAACGTCATCAGAGCTGCAGTAGACCTACGCTACAGAGGTGGACATTTCTTAACTGCGAAACACAGATGTACCGCATGGATTCGACATGTTTTCATTGCGTAGGTCGTACGGACGAAGCTATTCACAAATTTGTGCGATGTCATCAGAGCTGAGATAAGACTTGTACCCGCTTCGAAGCGGAATTGTCGTCGTTCTCTGACGAATTACGTTGAGGCATCTTATAGGCGAGATTTATTTTTTTCATTTTCTTCACCTCGAAAAGCCGGGGGGGGGGGGGTGTGTGTGTCTAATATGTTGCTACTACAACATAAAGATAATTGAGAAGTCTCCACCGTATGAATACATTAATTTATTTACTTTGAAGTAGTAAATTCAGTCAGTACCGGTTTCGATCCCTATGGGATCATCCTCAGCTGACACACAAAGAAATAGTTACAAAAACATCACATATGAAAGATTACACCTTGTAAAACTAGTCCAATTAAATCAGACGTTAAAAGTTGTTTGTTAAAATATTATTAGTTAAGAGCACCAGCGGTGTGAGGCATATGACCCCACTATGTCTAGACTATTATACATTAAATGGATTTTATATTTGTTTACATTAGTGTTTAGGATATTACACTTAATATAATTGATCCATTTGATTCAAACATTCAGAATTGCTTATTAAAATGATAAATATGTCTATCTTTGGCTTGAAAAGTACATTTTTGTTAAGGCATTTCGTCACACTGTGCCTATATTATTGAACATGGAATGAAGTTTGCACTTATACACACTAGTGATTGTAAATTTGTTATAATGTCTTGAAAATGTTTGCTATTTGAGGCTTATCACTTCATTTTATCTGATCTATGAAATATCAATAGGATTATCTACACTTTTTGCATTGATATTTAGGATATTTCACTTTTGTATAACTAGTCCGATTGGAACAAACATGAAATGCTTATTGAAATGGAACTTTCTTGGCTAAAAAATGCTTGTTATATGATATGTGTTACCTCATGCACCTATTTTATTGTGCATAAAATGAGGTTTACACTTGTTAACATTAGTACTATGAGATTGTTATCGTCTATAGTATATACATGAAAAATTTTTGATCTGACATGGCAAGCCAGTTAAAAGTAGATAAAATAGTAAATTAATGGAATAGGTCCCGTTTCTTATTCATACTATTTGTTTTTACCACTTTGCACTAGTGAATTGGTAAGTGTATGGCATATGTATGCTAAATTAAAGTTTATATTGTTTTTCCATTTATTACAATTTTCATAAATTGCTGCTAGTGATAAAGTTATCTTGGTCTACAGATATTGTTGAGAAAAGTTGCGTGTGTCGTTGCTGAGTTAAATGGTGACTATTATGAGTTGAATTTCGTTAGAAGTGCCGTGCATCTTGATGAAATTTAAATTATGTACTGTAGTTGTTAGCCAATACACGTTTGTTGTGATGATAGCGTGGAGGCTTCTTATTGTAGGGTATATGTATCTGCAAGTAGAAATAATCGGTATAAGATATGGTGTATTGTGGACTGTGGAAAGTGAGTTGTATGTTATATTACTTACGTTGAGTGTTGACGCTGTGTGCTCTGGGCGGCTGCCTGTCGAGATCTGTTACGTGTTATCCTAGGACTGTAGTTTGCGGCGGCGGAGGGGAGGTTTGGAGGGATGGGTGGAGCGCTTGTGAGGGGAGCGGGGTTGGAGGAGGGGAGATCTTTGAGCGGTTCATTTGTATGTGTGGGTTGTTTGTTAATTCTTTTTAAATAATAATTTGTTAGGAGGGGAATGACTGCATCAAAAAGAATATTGTTTTTATCTGTGGTTTCATTTAAGTTGAAATTTGGGTTGAATGAAATTCGATATTAGATATGAAATCAAAAAAATATTACCACAATATATTAATAGAATCAACCAAGAGACCAACAAGCAAGATACCATAAACCATACACAACTTAAAAAACAAAATCCAACAAAATAACTTACTAGTAACTAAGGCAGACAAGGGAAACACAACAGTTATCATGGATAAAGATGAATACATAGCTACAACTAAAACTTGCTTCCAAGATGAAACTTTCCAAATCAAGTCCAAAGATCCCACCAATAGTATTCAAAAGAACTTAAACATTTTACTGAAAAACACTCACTTCCTTTTAAATGAACAAGAAACCACAAAATTGATTACAATGAACCCAGGACTACCTACTGCTAAAGCATACCCAAAAATCCACAAAGATAATATTCCCATGAGACCTATAATAAACTATAGACCAAGCCCTATCTATAAACTATCACAATTCATCCAAAAGTTTCTTAAAAAACATTATGTCTTCCAGGCAAAGAAAACCATAAAAAACTCAATAGAATTTTGCAACATTACCAAAAACATAAAAATAGAACAACACCATAAATTAGCATCATATGACAACAAATATGTATCCCAACATACCTGCACAAAAAACCATAACAATCATTGAATCCAATCTCAAAAACCATAGTAAGCTAAGCAAGTTAGAAATAGATGAATTCATGAAATTATTACATTTTGCTATTAACAATAATTACTTTAAATTCGATGATACTATATACCACCAATAAGTACTACCCATGGGATCACCAACATCAGGTATACTCGCTGAAATATACATAGACTACCTAGAACATCAAGAAATCCAAAAACTAGACAACATTCCCTTTTGATGTAGATTTGTTGACGACGTTATAATAGATAAATAGGCATACCAATGAAAGTAAAATCCTAGAACAACTAAATAAAATAGACCCTTACATAAAATTCACTATGGAAACTGAAAATAACAACACAATAAACTACCTGGATATATCCATAACTAGACACAACAACCATTTAACATACAACATATACAGGAAACCTACCCACACATCTAACACAATAAAAATAGATTCCACCCACCCACACACCCACAAGAAAGCCGCATACTATAGCATGATATACAGAGCATACAACATTCCACTCACGAAAAAAGACTTAAACAAAGAATTGAACCTAATTTATGAAATAGCCAAACAGAACGGATACAAAAAAGAAATGATAAACCAAATTATCAACAAAATAAAAAACCAATCAAAAACCAAGTTAACCAGAACCGTAAAAGATAAAAAAGACTATGCACTATTTACCTACAATAATAACCACATACACTCCATAACTAACATTTTTAAAAAACAAGGCTTGAAAATAGCCTACAAAACCACACGTAGCAATACTGACATACCATACAATTCCAAATCAGTCAATAATATCAATAAATACAACCACTCGGGTGTCTACCGCCTGAAATGCAATGACTGCAGAGCCAGCTATATAGGGCATACCGGAAGAAACTTTCAAATACGATACAACGAACATATAAATGCAATCAAGCATGGACACTTTTCAGCCATGGGACAACATATCAATGACCAAAAACACAGATTCACAGATATCAATAATGACATGCAAATCCTCAATACCAATCCGAAGAGCCCCTTGCTCTACATAAGCCTAGACCAATACACCAACCCAAATTTCAACTTAAATGAAACCACAGATAAAAACAATATTCTTTTTGATGCAGTCATTCCCCTCCTAACAAATTATTATTTAAAAAGAATTAACAAACAACAACCCACACATACAAATGAACCGCTCAAAGATCTCCCCTCCTCCAACCCCGCTCCCCTCACAAGCGCTCCACCCATCCCTCCAAACATCCCCTCCGCCGCCGCAAACTACAGTCCTAGGATAACACGTAACAGATCTCGACAGGCAGCCGCCCAGAGCACACAGCGTCAACACTCAACGTAAGTAATATAACATACAACTCACTTTCCACAGTCCACAATACACCATCTCTTATACCGATTATTTCTACTTGCAGATACATATACCCTACAACAAGAAGCCTCCACGCTATCATCAAAACGAACGTGTATTGGCTAACAACTACAGTACATAATTTAAATTTCATCAAGATGCACGGCACTTCTAACGAAATTCAACTCATAATAGTCACCATTTAACTCAGCAACGACACACGCAACTTTTCTCAACAATATCTATAGACCAAGATAACTTTATCACTAGCAGCAATTTATGAAAATTGTAATAAATGAAAAAACAATATAAACTTTAATTTAGCATACATATGCCATACACTTACCAATTTACTAGTGCAAAGTGGTAAAAACAAATAGTATGAATAAGAAACTGGACCTATTCCATTAGTTTACTATTTTATCTACTTTTAACTGGCTTGCCATGTCAGATCAAAATTTTTTCATGTATATACTATAGACGATAACAATCTCATAGTACTAATGTTAACAAGTGTAAACCTCATTTTATGCACAATAAAATAGGTGCATGAGGTAACACATATCATATGACAAGCATTTTTTAGCCAAGAAAGTTCCATTTCAATAAGCATTTCATGTTTGTTCCAATTGGACTAGTTATACAAAAGTGAAATATCCTAAATATCAATGCAAAAAGTGTAGATAATCCTATTGATATTTCATAGATCAGATACAATGAAGTGATAAGCCTCAAATAACAAACATTTTCAAGACATTACAACAAATTTAGAATCACTAGTGTGTATAAGTGCAAACTTCATTCCATGTTCAATAATATAGGCACAGTGTGACGAAATGCCTTAACAACAATGTACTTTTCAAGCCAAAGATAGACATATTTATCATTTTAATAAGCAATTCTGAATGTCTGAATCAAATGGATCAATTATATTAAGTGTAATATCCTAAACACTAATGTAAACAAATATAAAATCCATTTAATGTATAATAGTCTAGACATAGTGGGGTCATATGCCTCACACCGCTGGTGCTCTTAACTAATAATATTTTAACAAACAACTTTTAACGTCTGATTTAATTGGACTAGTTTTACAAGGTGTAGTCTTTCATATGTGATGTTTTTGTAACTATTTCTTTGTGTGTCAGCTGAGGATGATCCCATAGGGATCGAAACCGGTACTGACTGAATTTACTACTTTAAAGTAAATAAATTAATGTATTGATAAGATGGAGACTTCTCAATTATCTTTATATTCTGTGAACTGACGAGGTGCATTTTATTCTGTTGCAAATGGAGTTTGACTCCTCCAATTGTTGTACAGGAGCAACCATTGCATTCAGCTTACGTGACTGTTTTACAACTCCTTCATTGGAAGATAGGAAAAGGGTCCACCTTTTCAATACAAAAATGTTATAGTTTTATTTACAACATATATTTACAACTTGGAACTAGTTTCGACACTGTTTGGTCTCATCTTCAGCCAAAATGTGGGAAATAGGCTAGCATGTAGACATTTATATTACACAAGGCGTTACATTAAACAATACACATCTTACGAGGAGATAAAAACAGGGACGAATGTAGAAACAAATGAATCGTTGAGAAAGCAAAAGTTATAAATATTAAAAATAACCTTAACCACACATCTTGCAGTGCGAAAATATTCACCTTAAATGATTCCTGAATACAAAACGCACGCGCACACATTTCTGAACAGCCAGCAGGCAGGAAAAAGTAAAGTGAAACCTTAAGAGTTCTTCTGAGAAGAGTTCATCATTTTTTCTATGTTCCGACTAACTAATGAAGTCTCCCTTGAGTTCTTGATAAACATACACAACAGGAAATTCTCCTTCACTCTCAACAATAGCTATAAAGACCAACGGTAAATTGCATTTTAAATATTGTGCAGAGACGTGAAAGCATGATCTTGAACATGATATAACTTCTTCATTTAACCCAGTTTTTTACACAAGGTGTTACATTAAACAATACACATCTTACGAGGAGATAAAAACAGGGACGAATATAGAAACGAATCGTTGATAAAGCAAAAGTTATACATATTAAAAATAACCTTAACCACACATCTTGCAGTGCGAAAATATTTGCCTTGAATGATTCCTGAATACAAAAACGCACGCGCACACACTTCTGAAGAGCCAGCAGGCAGGAGAAAGTAAGGTGAAACCTTAAGAGTTCTTCTGAGAAGAGTTCATCATTTTTTCTATGTTCCGACTAACTAATGAAGTCTCCCTCGAGTTCCTGATAAACATACACAACAGGAAATTCTCCTTCACTCTCAACAATAGCTATAAAGACCAACGGTAAATTGTATTTTAAATACTGTGCAGAGACATGAAAGCATGAACTTGAACATGCTTTTACCACTTTTTGAAAGTCTCTCTCTATATTACATAGCTTCATTAACACCACCATTCTGTAGATGCACAAAATAATCTTGTAATCTTCACAGGTCCGCTATTCAGCTCGACAAGAATATAAAATTGGTATTAAGGAATACGTTTTCTGAGAGATTTGGAGGTTGACTGTGCCAGTATTTGTGGTGTATTGTTGCAGCGTTACGTGCAGGGTGGGGGCAGGTTTCTATGATGTTTATTGCGGGACATAAGGCGGTGAAGCTATGGCGCGAGATGAAGAGGAACAGAGCGTGTTGGATAGTTTAGGTCTGGGGAGCGGCCATTGTTGGATTAGGAGGGGAGAGGGAAGGAGCGGTAGGGGAGGAGGAGTGGAAGGAGGGGAAATATGGAGGGTGATGTGGTGAAAGTGTGTGGCGTGACAAAGTATTATGCATAATGTGAAAGACAGATCTGTTTTTCGGGATATTCATGTTTTTGAAAAATTCAATGAGAAAGTCGAATAGGATCTTTGGTTTCTCTGAGATATCATTTAAGTTTAGGTTGGGATTGAAATATTGGTCTAAATGAATATAGAGGTTTTCAGTGACGTCTAGGAAAGAACCTTTGTTTAGAATATTTAATACCTCAAGATCTTGATTTATTTCAGTAAAGTTGTGCTTAAATTCTTTTATATGTAGGCCGACCGCGGAAAAACGGTTGTGTTTTATGGCATTGACATGTTCTGCATATCTGATTTTAAAGCTGCGTCCTGTTTGCCCTAGGTAAGAACTTATGCAGTCTTGGCAAGAAAACCTATATAGACCTGATTTAGAAAAAGGACTAATTTTATTTATTGATGAAGAGTTGTGTAGGATCTCTGTGCTTCTATTGTTAGTACGAAAGGCTATTTTAACGTTGAGTTTTTTAAGAACGTTAGTGACGTTGTAAATTTCTTTATTGAAGGTAAATGTGGAAAACGTGGCATTAGGGTGGTTTTTGGGCGGTGTCTGAATTTATTGATTATTCTTTCAATAAAGGATTCATTATATCCATTAAATTTTGCTATAGAGCGAATGGTGTTCAATTCTTTATTTATGTTTTTTCTTGACATCGGAATTTTGAATGCTCGGTCTACTAAGCTATTATATGTAGCCGCTTTGTGTGTTTGGGGGTGTAGTGAGTCATTTCTTATAGTAGTGGCCGTTTGAGTGGGCTTTCTATAGATACTATTGATTGTTGCACAGTCAACCTCCAAATCTCTCAGAAAACGTATTCCTTAATACCAATTTTATATTCTTGTCGAGCTGAATACCGGACCTGTGAAGATTACAAGATAATTTTGTGCATCTACAGAATGGTGGTGTTAATGAAGCTATGTAATATAGAGAGAGACTTTCAAAAAGTGGTTAAATGAAGAAGTTATATCATGTTCAAGTTCATGCTTTCACGTCTCTGCACAGTATTTAAAATACAATTCACCGTTGGTCTTTATAGCTATTGTTGAGAGTGAAGGAGAATTTCCTGTTGTGTATGTTTATCAAGAACTCAAGGGAGACTTCATTAGTTAGTCGGAACATAGAAAAAATGATGAACTCTTCTCAGAAGAACTCTTAAGGTTTCACTTTAATTTTTCCTGCCTGCTGGCTCTTCAGAAATGTGTGCGCGTGCATTTTGTATTCAGGAATCATTCAAGGCGAATATTTTCGCACTGCAAGATGTGTGGTTAAGGTTATTTTTAATATGTATAACTTTTGCTTTATCAATGATTCATTTGTTTCTATATTCGTCCCTGTTTTTATCTCCTCGTAAGATGTGTATTGTTTAATGTAACACCTTGTGTAAAAAACTGGGTTAAATGAAGAAGTTATATCATGTTCAAGATCATGCTTTCACGTCTCTGCACAATATTTAAAATGCAATTTACCGTTGGTCTTTATAGCTATTGTTGAGAGTGAAGGAGAATTTCCTGTTGTGTATGTTTATCAAGAACTCAAGGGAGACTTCATTAGTTAGTCGGAACATAGAAAAAATGATGAACTCTTCTCAGAAGAACTCTTAAGGTTTCACTTTAATTTTTCCTGCCTGCTGGCTCTTCAGAAATGTGTGCGCGTGCGTTTTGTATTCAGGAATCATTCAAGGCGAATATTTTCGCACTGCAAGATGTGTGGTTAAGGTTATTTTTAATATTTATAACTTTTGCTTTCTCAACGATTCATTTGTTTCTACATTCGTCCCTGTTTTTATCTCCTCGTAAGATGTGTATTGTTTAATGTAACGCCTTGTGTAATATAAATGTCTACATGCTAGCCTATTTCCCACATTTTGGCTGAAGATGACGCCAAACAGCGTCGAAACTAGTTCCAAGTTGTAAATATATGTTGTAAATAAAACTATAACATTTTTGTATTGAAAAGGTGGACCCTTTTAAGTTTCCTATCTTCCATTCTCAGTTCAATACGGACAAAAATGAAATTCTTAGATTTAAATTTAAAAAAAAACTCCTTCATTCTCGGTCCTTTTTTTTTTTTTTTTTTTTTTTTTTTAATTTTTAGAAGATGACCCCCTGTGCGCCTAAAACCTGCACGTGATAGGGACCACCTTGTGCAACACGCGATTCCAGCTTTGCAGGAACGCAGCTGTTACCACACCATTATTTTCATGCAAGATTGCATCATATCGCTCGCTAGGTGAAAGAATTGCTTCAAGAAACCTTCGGTAATGACCGCATTATCTCTAGGCATATTCCAGATGTGTGTGGCCTACGAGGTCTCCCAACCTAAATCCACGTGACTTCTGATTGTGGGGATATTTGAAAGATCGTGCCTATTAGGTACATGTCCGGTCTCTGCCCGATCTAAAGGCTACCATACAACACGTCGCTCTGATTTCACCCGATACACTGCGGGGCTCTGTCGACCATGCCGTGTTATGGATGCAGCATGTTGCTGAGTTCGGAGGCCATATTGAACAGTGTTTGTAACCGTAAATCCTAATAAACCTCCCAGAAACACCGTTATCATGTGTGTGATCTTTCTTGCCTATTTTCTGTGACCTCTACCATTGCCTAAAGCGCCACATTTTCGTCTGGTGACAAAAAACTTGGAACTAATAATTTTTGTGGCATAATTCGCGAGCACAATGCTTAGTTAGCATATCTACGAAATTTCAGACTCCTACGATCATTACAGCCCATGCTGTTCCGCACTGAATACCATAACTTTTAATTGTTGACACCCTTTACAATGGCGAAAAATGAGGGTATCCTCCTATTCAATACATCAATACAATATGATGAAAACCGTCAATACGGAATGATTCTAATATCTTGTAATTGTTGACACCCGGTATGCACTAGAACTTTTAGCAATAATTCACTAAATATTTTAAGAAAATTTACTTAATACTTGAACTCGGAACAATATTACACCATGAATTCCTATTAGTTTTAGCAATAATTTATTATACTTGTACGTTTCAGCAATAATTTAATAAATGCTTGTTTTTTTAATCAGTAATTTACAATATTCTTGTAGTTTTCAGCAATAACTTACAAAATATATATGTTTCAGAAATAATTTACTAAATTACTGTACTTTCCAGGAATAATTTATTAAATACTATTAAATACTCTACTGATACTGGAAATACTGGAATTTAATATAGGTACTGGAAATATACTGGAATTTTGAACGATATACTGGAAAAATCATTAAATATATGGGAACAAATATTATCATGCTTTATAATCTACCATAGATATTTGCACTCGAAAAGTCCAGGTGATAAGAATAATTGTTTAAAAAAAATAAGGTTCCAAGAAGGAAACTATAATTTAATTTCATTGATTGCAAATGTTAAAAACATAAGCTATTAGTCTTTAGGGTTTATCAATCGTGAAATTACCAGCGTTTCGTTCTAGTGTAGCAGTAGACTCATCAGTTGGAATGCTACACCTTTCCAAGACGCTGGCGCTAGTGCGCCGTTGAGACACCACTCGCAAGCCTCCTATGTACGACAGTGCAGTGATGGTGCACTACGGGAAGCATGTGCCTCCACTTGTATAAATGCCTGCCTTTGGCCTATATCAAAAAATAAGGTTACCAAACAATTATCTCCAATGGAAGCTAAAGCTGCATTTACACTAAGCGCAATTTCTTCACGAAATAATTTTGCGAAGGAATTGCGCCTAGTGTAGACGCTCCCTCACCCCTGAGTAATTGCGGAGTGAGGGCCCTCGCTGCGAGCCGGAGGTCAGTCTGTTTTTGTCCGCGCATCAAAGGGTTTCGCTCATCGAATTTCTCTCAGTGTAAACATGGTCCCCGTATTTGCGCGAGGGACGAATCAAGAACCGTCCTTGCAGCTCATTGAGCTCTGCAAAAATAGAGATTTTATGTGGAATCCGAAAAACAAAAACTAATTGCAATAAAAGAGAAGATGCGTAGAAGGAAATCAGTTCTCAACTAAACTTTCCTATCTCTACAGTGAAAGCGAAGATGAAATTGCAACTGGGATCATACCGAAGTGAAAGAGAAAGAAAATAAGAGCAGAGTCACTGGATCAGGTAAGCTATTACTATTGGTTTATAATGCAAAATTGTGTCATTTTCATTACTTTTTTGATCTACCGGTACCTATTTTGAAGCATTCTTGGCTCATTGTGAAGAACTTCTACTAGTGGGTAGACAACACCACATTCAAAAGGAACAAGCCTTGAACATTTGGATTAGTCATATTTAGATGGGCTATTGCACTTGTGACTAATTTTACTTGGTTTGTGATTTATTTTTTCTTTCTCCTATTTTGTCTATTTGGATCACTTTGTTAACACTTATATACAATAAACACAGCCAAAGAAAAAGTATCACATAACACACGCTGTAGAAGTGAACCGTTCTTGGATAGATTCAGTACCAGGCTCATTCAAAGTAAAAACTTATTCTAGATAAGTCAAGTCACAAGAAATCATGAAATCTATCACTTTTATATGCATCACAGAAAAAAAAAAAAAAAAAAAAAAAAAACCACATAAAATGTGTTTATCATCATCATCCTTATTTTACATTATCACCCATTTTTGTATCGATCCACAACAATTAACAAATATATCAAGCGCTATTTTTTAACCCTTTGTTGCCTGAATAGTGAAAAATAAGTATACATGATTTTTTCACCTTATTCTAATGGAATATGTTCAAATAGTAAATGCTAATATTTTCAAATCATAATTTTAATTTTTGGTATGTTTTTGGGGCCTGGTACTTTTAAGTACCGTCAGGCGTATTGGAGGCTTCATATTCGGATAGATAAGAATGTTAACATTTTGGAATTATATCACATTTATTGTCTCAAAATATTAGTAGAACATGTTTTTCATACCTAAAACCATTACAAAAATGTGTGTTTCCTAATATTATTGTTCATATGTAGAACATCTTGCACACATCATATACAACAGACACATTATGATGCTCTGCAAAGCAGTTCTTTTTTTCATTGCAGCAAAGAAACACACTACATGTAGTACACTTTGAATGCGGTCTTGACTGCATCTTCTTTCTCGAACACACCTCACATCAACCACGATTTTTTTTTACAAAAACAACAAAATGATTTCCACGATTACTTAGTCTTGACATCACTGGGCACAGAATATTCTGTTTTCCTCCTTTTTGGTAGACAAGTTTGCTCTGGTGACTTTGGTGACCTCATATCACGTGAAAGTTTTCCTGGAAGAGGAATTTCTTTCTGGTCCATCAGTCCTAGGGCCACATTACGCCGGAATGCCATTAGAGGGACTTTTTCATGCAGATTATAGTATATGATGTAGGCATTGACAAATGCTATCTCAATCATTCCCCAAAATAATCTATGCTACCATTTTTTGGACCGACGGTCTAAACCATATACCCCTCGAAGTCTCTCAGCATGGTCCACTCCACCCATGTGTGCATTGTAGCCTTGCACAACAACCGGGCAATCAACAGTAACATTACTTCCATCCTTCTGTTTCCTAGAAACAGTTGCGACTTCTGTTCCATGGAAATTCGATGCTAAGCACACACCTTCACTGTCCTTCCATAGAAAAACTTTGATGTCCATCGAAGAAATTCTATGGTCAGAACACCCCCTTTTCATTTCTTTTTCAGACATAAAATTCTGTGGGATTCCCTTTCTAATCATTCTAATGGTTCCACATGCTAGAGTATTTTCATCTTTCAACCTTTCAAGAAGTGGGAGAGAAGCAAAATAGTTATCAAAGTACAATTTTCTGTGTTGCCCCCAGAATGGCTTTGATAGGCTCAGCACAACTCTTTCCCCAAGCCCATGATTCTATAATTCTGGGATTCTTGTTCTAGGGACTGATTCTTCCCTTGACAGATGTCAAATTTCACAATGTACCCCCTCAGATCTGCAATGCATCACAGTTTATAATCCCCTTTTATTGGTTTCATGGGATTGTACTGCTCGATACTACTCCTTCCCTTGAACAAAATCATTGACTCATCGATGCTAAGTTCCCTTGTAAATGTCTGGAAAATGACCATTGAATGCTGTGTCACGGAATTCGGACGCGTATTGTGGTGTGCCTGGAGACTTGTCAAGTCGCCTTCTGATCAAGGCTAAATTTAATAATTATTTCGACTCATGGAAATTGATCTAGGAGTGTCTTATGTCTTGAGATAATAGTTACGCTGTCCGCCACTGTAGCGCCGGCTTTCGGTAGGCATGCTGTGGAGTCTGTGCTGCCACCTAGGAGCAACCACGGAACTAGACTCACTTTTACTCCTTGCACGCACGATAATAGGCGACTGGTTTTGTTTTGAAAAGTGAAGACACGACGGAGCTGCTTCTGTGTTTACTGTTGGTTTTTGACCGGTTTTAAGTGAAGAAAGAAGAAAGGATGTGGGTTGTAATTGACCCTGGGTGATCACATTGCCAAGGGGCGATGTCCTTGTCGCCGTTCTATTTCCTTTAATTAATTTTTTTTTCTCTACGACCTTAGTACAATCTGTAAGTAAGCATCCACTTTTGTTACCAGGAAATCTAACGATGTGAGAAGGGAACCAGATAAACCCAAGTTAAATTCGTTTGGGTTAATGAAGTACTTAATAGGATAATATTCTACTGTCTAAAACATACTCGTGCACAAGAAAGGTATTCTGCCGTTACCAATGAAAGACTGTGATCTAGATCTTTTTAATTGTAAATTAATTATCAATTATTTGGGGCTTTGTGTAACTGGTTGTAATGTTGTTCAACGTGTTAATTCCTTATAATCTGAAAATCCCCATCAGGGAAGTCATTATGAGTTGGAAATTGTTTCTTGTCACCATTCGGCTGCGTGTTTTTTTTTTTCCTTTCTGGGTGGGTAGCCATTTTGTGGTCCTTCGTCACGTGACCCCGTTGCCATGACAGCAGTGTTTACATGAGTGTGGGCGTTGCCCCTGTTATTTTGACATTTGCCGTCTCTGCTCTTTGTTACGTGCAGACAGCTGACAGGCGTTTTTCGGGGAGATTGTTGAATTCGGCTCTTGGGATGAGACGTGATTCTGTAATGCGTCTATTATTTCTCCGTATGCTTGGCTGTCGTGATTTACTAAAATTTTAATGCGGATAATTTTGGTCCTTGACGACTTGTTTTAACTGTGGATCACTTAAATATTTTATCTGTTTTCTTCTTCCCAATGTTCTTGGTGGAATTTATTTATTGTGGATTTCACATGTTACTGCTCGGGTTCTGCAGTTGAAGTGGTTATTAAGGAACATTTTTCACTCTGAAAAATTTTGTTGTGTGAAAACCTGGTTTGGAAAAAGTGATCAATTAAGTACCCCTTTCTTGGGTTCATTTCTTTGGGTTGTTTCCTATTCCCAGTTTACCCTCTCTGAAGATTTCTTGAAAGTACTGGTTTGTGAGCTCAGATTATTTTCATTTTAATTGGTTTCCATGTTTTTAATTTTAAAGAACCAGAAGGTCGTATAATTAATTTGATTCCTTTCAATTTTACTCCATGGAATTTGAAATTTATCTTTAATTACGATTTATTAATTTAATTTCCCTTTATTTTCCTCTCTTAATTTGAGGTTAAGCTTTAATTACCATCTTTTAATTTTATCCCTTTTATTTGCCTGACTGAAATTGAAATTTAATTACTATTATTTAACCTTCTCTCAATAAAGTTGTTGTAATCCGAAAATGAATTATGATTTTAGTCAGTAAGCATTATTTCTCTTTCTATCCACTTGACCTCTGTTTAGCCTAGCTGTTTCCACGCTTGCTACGATCTTCCTTTGGGAAAATTAGTACTGATTTATTTAATTTGTTTCCCTGGATCGTGCAACTACTGTTGTGAAATACCTAGCTTGTAAGTTCGCGACAGTATTTTGGTAGCAGAGCGTGGTTCTTTTGTTTTGTTTGAATTTTAATTTTCTCTGTGATTCTATTTCCCTTTTAGTAAACTGTTGGTGGTTTTTTTTACCTTTCTTGAGAATTATTGAGTACTGACTAAAATAATAACAAGGCACATTTTGAAAGTGCTTAATTGTAAAGAGGAAGGCAAGATTCGACTTGTGTTAATGCAAATATATTTCTGTTCCATGTGCATTTTGTCATCTTGGGGGAGCCCATCGCTGCTGTGTGAGGTATCTGAGGGTTATGTATTCCCGATTCTTTGGCTTGGGAGCTTGGTATGCTAGCTTGCTGCTGGAAATTTGCTTTGATCTAATCATAAGGCTGACAACCGGTGAGTTATTTTATTTGATTTTCTCTTAGTAATTTCTCAGTCTTGTAACTGAGAATTTTATTTGCATGAAGAAAGGTGAAAACATCTCACATTGTTATTTGTCTTGGCGTGCATCTGTGTCTTCCTGTCTTGTGTTTGATGATTCTATGGGTTTGGCATACCCTAAATTAACCGGGAAGTAAGGTTACTGGATCTCTTATTGTTTTCTCTGTGCCCGAAGGCTCTTATGCGTCACTCATAACCTTTCTTTGGAGGTGTTGATCGACCTGTTCTTTAGTGGAAATCAGCTTAGCGAAGGAAGTGTGTATTGGGCGTAATCTTTGTTTCGGTGTTCCTTACCCAAAAAACTATGTCTCGTACCGTGATTTTTCCCTATCAGCTTCGAAAGGCTGAGTTGATATATGAACTATCAATCCGGAATTTAGAGGTACCTAGTAGCATAGGAGAGTGTGCTGCCTTACTGACAGCAAATGTTCATGTTCCCATTGACCTGTCTATCATTGATCGAACTAAGTGTGGGGAATTTTTAAGTGTGATATGTGACTCGTTGCAAGAAATTAACGTTATTAGGGAAGAATTTTCTGAATTACCTCCCTCAAGAGCTCAAGTGAACAGGTTAAAGGCCAGAGCTCATCACTATCTTGGGCGCATTCAGGACATTCTTGCTGTTAAGCCTGAGGACGAAATAATGACAGAATGTATCAAGTTAATAACTATTGTTTCGGGCATTTCAGCCGAACTTGACCTTTTGTTGATCAACAAAGATGTTAGTAATATGGGAATTTCTGAGAAAGTTAACTCCATCACGCCTTCGTCTGAACCTTCTCCAAATACTATTGTATCCTCTCCTTATAACCCATGTAACTGTGGTATCACAACTTCTGTTCTGGAAAATTTGTTAACTCGAGTTAATTCTGCGTCATCTCCTAATTGTTTGAAGGAGATTTTTAAAGGAGTGAATAATTTTTCTGTTAACTCTATTGAGGAAAGCATCAGGTTTTTAAGATTTCTTGTGGAGCTGACAGAGTCAGCTAATGTTTATTCCGTGGACGACTTGGGTATCTTTCGTGCTCTATTCCCTCACTGTGAAGGGATTTTGAAAAGAGAGATTTCCGAGGCTATATCTCGGAACCTATCCATCAATGCTTTCCATGAGCTGGTACTAGGGAAGTTCATTCCATCTCTTGCTCTCCAAGGCTTAATTCCCAAACACTGTTTCAGAACTCAGTTTTTACATGAAAACTTGTTGTCTTATGTGTTGGACTTGAGATTTTACTGCAAGGTGTTTATGATCTCTGTTCAGGAAAGTGAGATGGTGGCTAGGATTTTAAAAGGCATATCACCCTCGTATCGGCCCTACCTCTCTTTAACCCGATGTCCCACCAATTTCCGAGAACTGGAAGAGGCATGCTCATTCGCTGAGGACGTCAAACATGGTGACTCTACCAGACCTGTCAACCTCCCTCCTCCTGTTAGACCTGAGAAACCTACTGTCTCTTCAGTTGCTAAGGATGGAAATGTTCGGAAATGTTTTAACTGTGGTTCTAGGGGTCATTTGAGGAACACCTGTCCAGTTGTCAAACGTCATTCTGGTGGTTGCTATTCCTGTGGATCCAAACAACATGTGAAGAAAAACTGCCCTTTGTCAGTTCAGAGTAATAATCAATGACTAGAAGACAACGAATGTAACAGGCCTAGCGTTGAAAATCCTTGGACGTCTGAAAAATTTATTTGCCCGCATCAGTGTTACAAGATTTCTGTTCATGTTCCCTCCCAAGGTACTTGTACTCCGGTAGAAATCAATAATGAACCGGTAAACGCTTTACTTGATACCGGAAGTGTGGTGTGCCTAATTAATTCGACATGGTACTATAAAATGAAATCTCCATGTAAATTGCCGGAATTGGAATCTACGAAAGTCAAATGCGTCACTGCTAACTCTCAGTTTTTGAAAATTTTAGGTTCAGTCAAGGTTAAGTTGAGGATTGGCAGATTCACCTGGAAGGTCAGATGTTTAGTAACGCCTAATTTGACTTGTAACGTAATTCTTGGTTCGAATTTTCTGTCTAGCGTAGGTCTAGTGTTAGACTTACAGAGTGGGAAATTTTTTTAAAATTTTCTCCAGACGTTAAGTTTGCTTTGGTTGGTGCTCCATTGAAGATACCCATTTCTTCGTGTGTAGGTTATCCGTCTCCTGTCGAGGATAGTGATCTGAATTGCCTTGATCTGGGGCATCTAGGGGAAATTGAAGCTGAACAAGTGCGAAACCTCTGTAAAGAATTTCCGGAAGTCTTAACAAGTAAATTAGGGTTGACTGATGTCCTAGAATATGACATTGAGTTGGTAGATCATCAACCGGTCAGATCTCCTCCGTATCGTCTGTCTCCACCACGTATGCTAGAATTGAAGAAGATTGTGGAACAGATGGAAAAGGATGGTGTTATCAGACCTTCTACCTCTCCATATGCCTCTCCGGTGTTCTTAGTGCCCAAGTCCTCTGGCGGTTTCCGTGCTGTGATAGACTATCGAGCTCTAAATAGTAAGATAGTACTCCAGTCGATTCCTTTGCCTGATCTCCACACTTGTTTCGGATGGTTTTCTGGGGCGAAGTTTTTCACCGTTCTGGACTTGAACCAAGCGTACTACCAGGTCCCCCTTTCTAAGAGATCCATTCCCCTAACTGCCTTTATTACCGACTGGAACCTGTATGAGTTCCTGAGATTGCCGTTCGGTCTGAGCTGTGGAGCAGCTGTGTTGTCGAGGCTGCTCAATTCCATTCTGTCGGACATAAAGTTCAAGTTTGTGTATAATTATTTGGACGATGTCGTAATTTTTTCAAACACCTTCGAAGAACATCTAGAACATATTAGGGAAGTTTTGGTACGCCTGAAGAAGGCTGGACTTACTGTCAAGCTATCTAAGGTTGCCTTCGCAAAGCCTAGCA
This sequence comes from Anabrus simplex, assembly GCF_040414725.1. Classification (NCBI taxonomy): domain Eukaryota; kingdom Metazoa; phylum Arthropoda; class Insecta; order Orthoptera; family Tettigoniidae; genus Anabrus; species Anabrus simplex. The sequence continues at coordinate 756,726,959 of NC_090265.1, read as the reverse complement.
TGTCCTTCCTGGGGCATGTAGTTTCCTCAGATGGTGTCTCCATAGATCAGTCTAGAACTCAAGGTATCAGGGACTTCAAACCTCCTACGGACGTTAAAGGTGTTGCCCGCTTCATTGGTATGGTCAATTTTTTTCGGAAATTCATTCCAAATTTTGCAGAAATTGCTGCTCCCTTGAATTGTCTTAGACGTAAAGGTGTGAAGTTCACCTGGGGTAACGCCCAACAAGTAGCCTTCGATTCTCTGAAAGCTGCCTTGACCAATGCTCCGGTGTTGGCAATTCCTGACTTTAACAAGGGATTTGTTGTGCAAACCGATGCTTCCAATAAGGCTATTGCCGGGGTACTCTTGCAGGAGTATGATGGTGAGCGTAGACCTATTGCCTATGTATCTAGAACTCTTAATAGTTTGGAAAGTAAGTACTCTGTCTATGAACTAGAATGTCTTGCAGTCTTGTTCGCTCTTGAAAAGTTTAGACCATTCATTGAGCATGTGAACTTCGAGTTGGAAACAGACAATCAGGCTCTTTCTTGGGTGCTAAATAGGCCCAAAAGAACCGGAAGGATAACCAGGTGGGCGCTCCGTATTTCTTCTTTCAAGTTCAACGTTCGTCATATTAGGGGTTCTAAGAATGTCATTGCAGATTGCTTAAGTAGAATGTTCGAAGGGAATGACGAGTCTGAACTGAATCCTAATGTGGGAGAACTTGAAGTCAATGCTGTTGGTGTCGGCGCAATCCTTTCAGATTTTCCTCTACTGTATCATGAGTTCGAAGATCATCAGAAGTCGGATCCTGAATTGAAGGAGATCATAGACGCAATTAATGATGGTACGGAAGTAAAACCCTATTCTTTGTCTAAAGGTGTCCTTTGTTGTAAGGGTCGAAAGGACCGTAACCTAAAAATCGTTGTTCCAAAGGTTCTTGTACCCATCATTTTTAAGTACTATCACTCTTCACCCATTGGTGGTCATCTAGGTACTTACAAAACCAGGCAAAAGATCCGCCAGTTTTTCATTTGGAAGAAAATGGATCATGACATTAGAACGATGATCAAATCTTGCCAATCTTGTGGCATTAGTAAGCCTAACTTGAACAACAGAATTGGATTGCTGTCATCTTCCCAAGCCTCTCGCCCCATGGAACGGTTGTTTATAGACTACGTAGGACCTTTCCCTCGGTCTTCCCTTGGAAATACCCATATCTTTGTATGTATTGATGCTTTCTCTAGATTTTGCTGGATTTTCCCTACCCGATCCACCAACTCCCGTACTTCTATTAACTGCCTAAATTCCATCTTCTCATCCTTCGGTCCTCCCAAGTTTCTGGTTTCGGACAATGCTAGTTCCTTCACTAGTAATTCTTTCAGGAAATATCTATTTGAGTTGTCCATCTCCCACATTACTACCACCCCCTATTATCCGAACCCTTCATATGCTGAAAGGTTAAATAGAAATTTAAGATCTGCTCTGATCGCATATCATCACGACAACCAATGCAAATGGGATTCTTGTTTGCATTGGCTGGCCCACGCCTTCAACTGTGCTACTCATGAATCTCACCGGAAGACACCTATGGATCTTATGTTCTGTTATACTCCATATTCTCCTATGTCTAATCTGTTGTCTATTGAAGATCTGTTGCCTGAATTCTCTAAACCTAAAGATGTCCAAAAAATTTGGGATGAGGCGAAGAAAAATTTGGCTGTGTCCTACGAAAAGGTTAAAAATAAGTATGATAAGGACAGAAAGTCATCAGAATTGAAAGTAGGTGATCAGGTCTATGTAAAGTGTTACCCCATCAGCAAGGCTGTCCATAAGTTTTCTGCTAAACTTGCCCCCAGGTATCAAGGGCCCTGTACCTTGTTGCAGTTTCTAACTCCAGTATCCGTCTTAGTCAGTGATCCAATTGCTAAACGTATTAGGCGTGTTCACCTTTCTCAAATTAAACCTGGTTAACTGGTAATTTTTCTTGTTGAAACCTTTTGTTAAGTGTAACGTGGGTGGAGAATTAACACCCTCTGTTGAAGTTGTTGTGCATACTACTGATTGGTGAGTGAATTTATTATTTGCCTTGTGTTAAGTATTTTCGGTTGGTTCATTTGGTAACTTATTGATGAGTTTCTGATTGGGAACTTGTTACTTGTGAAATTTTGGTAATCTTTTCTGTTTTAGTGTTCTTGTGTTATTTCCCAAATTATCATCTTTATTTTTTGAAAACTGATGCTTGTGTGGTGTACTTCTGAATTACCATTTTAGTAATTTATGGTGTTTACCTTGCTAATTGTACTTCTCAGATAGTTTCTATCCATTAAGTGGGTAATTTAACCTAAGGAATCATGTCCTGGTTGTTTCCGCATTGAATGTTGAACACCAGATTAATTTATCGCGATGTGACTTGATCATTGCTATCCTGAAGAGTAATTGTGGTGATATGAATCGTGTGTGTTTACTGCGTGAATGATTTCCATCTGTCATCTTTTCTTTGTGTGGGTGTGAGTGTGTGGGATTGGTAGTGATTCGAGTGACGTCGTATGTTATTTTGGAGTGGTTATTGGCTTTGATGTTGTATGGTTGGTTAGTGGTGGAGATAATGGTTCGTTTGCCTAGTGCATGGACTCTGTGTCTTAATCGAGCTTCATTTCCTACATACTGATCCTTGTACTTATCTATTGCTCAATGACCTTGTGTTCTCTCCTTGGTTAGCCTTGTGAACCACTTCTGGGTTTGTTCTAAGCGTGAAATATTCCCTGATCTTTTTGTTTGGTAAATGTATTTACATTGCTTACTTGGGTGGAAACTATATTGGAATTCTAATATCTACTTCTGGTGTAATGGAATTGGGTTGTGCACTACTTGAGTATGGTTGTTGAATTTCCTTAACTTTCAACCTTAGTGGTATCTAGAGTTTGTTTTCATTCTTGAGTTGCAGATCACTGCTGGTGTTATGTAATTTACCTATCTACTGGTTGTTAGTATTATTTTGGTTTGCTAATGGGATCTTTTCCGAAGCATGTATCTTCTTGGACCTAATCGGTATGCCTAAGGGCACTGATTTATGATGTTTTGGTGGAGTAATTCTAATTTAATGTTTATTGAGAGGGAATTATGGCTGAAGATCATGGTGTGGAAGGTGTTTATCTTTTAAACTCTAATGAGTTAACCCATGTGTCTTATCTGTGGTTGTTCCTATGGGTATCGGGTCAAGTATTTAGTAGCCATGGCACTTTGGTATGGGAGTGTGTTTCTTTCAATTGTACCTCTGTGTCTCAGTAGATTTTGGGAGGAATTAAGAGGTGTATCTGCAACTCATAGTGAATTAACTTGTCTTGCTATTTATTTCTTCTTGGTATCGTGTACTTGGTTGCTTCATCTCACGTTTCTCTGCGTTACCTGCTAATCCGACGTAATTTTGAGTTTGTTTTTTTACTACATGGTTCTATTTATGTTATGTGCCACTCTATGGCGTTTTCTTTTCCCCAGTGGTTCTGTAAGGGACATCCGGTAGTGTGCGTTGTGTAAGGTATCGCTCCTTATCTTCCTTCTTGGTTATCTAATCTGAGGTCTCACCTTTGTCTTTTGATTTGATTGGATGTACCATTGTAGGATGAATTATTTGGTGATGCCATATAATAGGTTGGTTATTAGATTCCGGATTGTATTCCCTCCTGAGTTTTTTTTTTTTTCGCTCCGTTTCTGTCCTGTTAATTCCATGTTCTTTATTATGTTCAGTGGAGTGTTTGCTGTTGATCTGTAAACTATTCTTGCTTGGTATTTCTTGGGTGATCTGTTGTCGAGGACCGACTATGCGCAGCCCTACCATCTTGATTTGAAAAAGATCTCCAACCGGTCGGCTCAGAGCTACTCTTGCTTGAAAATGGTTTATCTGATAGTCATGGAAATGGGCTTTGATCTGAATTCTGTGCTTTCTGTGTTTTTCTTTTATTGGTTGAGTTGTATCCTTTTCTCCTTTCCCTTCCTGTTTGTGATGCCTTGAATCCGTGAGATGTTGATCCAAGTTTTGAAATGATTCTGTAGTGTTGGTTGTACAACGAAGATTTTGAAATATTGACCATTTAACTCACTGATTGGTATTGCTTGTGCTATTATGCTCAAAGTATATTTTAATTTTCTTTGTTTTCTATTTAATTGAATTTGTTTGAGACCTGTCCTTGGTCTATGTATTATTTTCTGGGGTAATTTTTTTTTCTTGGTTTCCTATGTAACTTCCTTCTTTGGGGTTTATTTTTGTATCTCTTTGTTTCTTCTGTTGGTAACTTGCGTGGAGTGGTTGGATGCCTCATGATGTAGCGATGGCCATGATGCTTCTTGTTTCCCTTTGGTTAAATGATTTATTTTTATGCACTAATTTCTTGGGTTACTTGTTTACTATTTCTTTCTGGGTGTATGTAAATATTTTTTTTAAAATGTGAATCGTGCCTTTCTCTATAGTAAAAGCCCCAAATTTTCATTTAGAAAAATTAATTTCTTAGTATTGTTCAAAGATTTTTGAAACCTGGTTCTCGCCGTCGGGAATTTAGTATGAAACCTCGTGCAAATATCAGAAGTGACTATAACGGTTGGTGTATTACTTCTTCAAAATAGACTGTTTCTGTGTTAACAGATCATTATCGTATGGAGTGATGTGAAGTTGTTCTACAAATCTAATTATGGACTTCGACGCACGTTGATCTGCTTCAACTGCCTGTTGAGTTATCACCTTATCATGTAAGCTCAACGATCTGGTTCTAACCGGTAACCTCGCTTCTCCTAGAAACGTCAAGTAAGAAATTTTATTGCATGTATATTTGAAGTGCTCCTTATCTCCGATCATCTTCGTTTCGTCCTACCCCATGTTAGTCTTTCGGGGGAGGAGGAACTGTCACGGAATTCGGACGCGTATTGTGGTGTGCCTGGAGACTTGTCAAGTCGCCTTCTGATCAAGGCTAAATTTAATAATTATTTCGACTCATGGAAATTGATCTAGGAGTGTCTTATGTCTTGAGATAATAGTTACGCTGTCCGCCACTGTAGCGCCGGCTTTCGGTAGGCATGCTGTGGAGTCTGTGCTGCCACCTAGGAGCAACCACGGAACTAGACTCACTTTTACTCCTTGCACGCACGATAATAGGCGACTGGTTTTGTTTTGAAAAGTGAAGACACGATGGAGCTGCTTCTGTGTTTACTGTTGGTTTTTGACCGGTTTTAAGTGAAGAAAGAAGAAAGGATGTGGGTTGTAATTGACCCTGGGTGATCACATTGCCAAGGGGCGATGTCCTTGTCGCCGTTCTATTTCCTTTAATTAATTTTTTTTTCTCTACGACCTTAGTACAATCTGTAAGTAAGCATCCACTTTTGTTACCAGGAAATCTAACGATGTGAGAAGGGAACCAGATAAACCCAAGTTAAATTCGTTTGGGTTAATGAAGTACTTAATAGGATAATATTCTACTGTCTAAAACATACTCGTGCACAAGAAAGGTATTCTGCCGTTACCAATGAAAGACTGTGATCTAGATCTTTTTAATTGTAAATTAATTATCAATTATTTGGGGCTTTGTGTAACTGGTTGTAATGTTGTTCAACGTGTTAATTCCTTATAATCTGAAAATCCCCATCAGGGAAGTCATTATGAGTTGGAAATTGTTTCTTGTCACCATTCGGCTGCGTGTTTTTTTTTTTCCTTTCTGGGTGGGTAGCCATTTTGTGGTCCTTCGTCACGTGACCCCGTTGCCATGACAGCAGTGTTTACATGAGTGTGGGCGTTGCCCCTGTTATTTTGACATTTGCCGTCTCTGCTCTTTGTTACGTGCAGACAGCTGACAGGCGTTTTTCGGGGAGATTGTTGAATTCGGCTCTTGGGATGAGACGTGATTCTGTAATGCGTCTATTATTTCTCCGTATGCTTGGCTGTCGTGATTTACTAAAATTTTAATGCGGATAATTTTGGTCCTTGACGACTTGTTTTAACTGTGGATCACTTAAATATTTTATCTGTTTTCTTCTTCCCAATGTTCTTGGTGGAATTTATTTATTGTGGATTTCACATGTTACTGCTCGGGTTCTGCAGTTGAAGTGGTTATTAAGGAACATTTTTCACTCTGAAAAATTTTGTTGTGTGAAAACCTGGTTTGGAAAAAGTGATCAATTAAGTACCCCTTTCTTGGGTTCATTTCTTTGGGTTGTTTCCTATTCCCAGTTTACCCTCTCTGAAGATTTCTTGAAAGTACTGGTTTGTGAGCTCAGATTATTTTCATTTTAATTGGTTTCCATGTTTTTAATTTTAAAGAACCAGAAGGTCGTATAATTAATTTGATTCCTTTCAATTTTACTCCATGGAATTTGAAATTTATCTTTAATTACGATTTATTAATTTAATTTCCCTTTATTTTCCTCTCTTAATTTGAGGTTAAGCTTTAATTACCATCTTTTAATTTTATCCCTTTTATTTGCCTGACTGAAATTGAAATTTAATTACTATTATTTAACCTTCTCTCAATAAAGTTGTTGTAATCCGAAAATGAATTATGATTTTAGTCAGTAAGCATTATTTCTCTTTCTATCCACTTGACCTCTGTTTAGCCTAGCTGTTTCCACGCTTGCTACGATCTTCCTTTGGGAAAATTAGTACTGATTTATTTAATTTGTTTCCCTGGATCGTGCAACTACTGTTGTGAAATACCTAGCTTGTAAGTTCGCGACAGCTGTTACCAATGGCCTAACTTTGTGAAGCTTGTCCATGTTATTTCCTGGAATTTTAGAATTGTCATTGATGTGTAAGATGGTGAGTATGGTGTCATACCTGTCATGGCCAAATATTTTGCATCAGTAAAGCCTTACTTTCGGTTTTGGATATGACTAACATGAGACCCTTCATATCGCCTGACGGTACTTCTAAGTACCTCGCCATTTACTAGCTATATATCTACACCAATTGCAAATTTCATCAATTTGAGTATTTTATTGCACTAGAGAAGCATACTTGCATGCACTAAGATCACTTCCAGGTCGAATGTAACAATAGGAGCTAAGAAATAATCAATCAAAATGTCATTTGTTTACAGTGGTAACACTATGACTACACTCCTAAGAATAAAACGATCATCAATATCAACCTCAAAAATGAAATATCTCTGTTTCAAGAATTAGGCCCTTGAAAGTACCATGAGGAAAATACAAGGGTAGGATTTACTGCATAATTCCAAAACCATGAAATATTAGATGGTGCGGTTTGGATACAAAATGTATTTCTAAAGTGAATTAATATTGTGTGATTTTTAATTATTAGCATTCCTATTTGTTCATTTGACTTTTTTAAATACATATATAATACTGAGTCAATTTACTGTTTTAAATGCGATTAATTATTCTCCTTACCTTCACATAATCCTGAAGTGTTTCAATCAACGCATCACAAACTTCTGGGACGATTTTTGATATTATGCACTTAGATATTTTAAATAAATACTGCAAACTTGTGTACGAATCACCAGTTGGTAAGAAACGCAGTGTGACAGCCAACCTTTCTCCTACTGTTACTGCTTCTCTAAATGTTGTGTCTTGTTTTTCAACTTTTTGACTGATCAGTGAAACGAGTTGTTCAAAATCTTGGGTACTCATGCGGACGAAGTTCTTAACACAATGCTGTCCGCTCATGTATCAATACGTGTTTCCAAGCACGGTGCTCTGCAGCCGACCACGTATAAATACATGTTTGTGCAAGTCTGTCTTCTGATGCCATCTAACGGTTATTGAGGAACTATTTGGAGATTATCGTTGATGTGCCTAAATGGTAGAAAAACTACGCTTCTTTTAGTACTGGTTTTGCCCGTTTTAGTGCATCAGTTGCATTTGTTTTTGCCTTCGAATATCTTCCGTGTATCCATCAATGCTAGTAAACAAAAATGGCAGCCCCGGTAAACAAAAACAGTGGACTGACTCCTGGTGATATTATACATGAATTATACTCTGATAATTTGTCATATGTTTCCCGTGATTGTGAGGAGAGTGAAGATGAATTGTCTAATGATAATTCTAGTGCTAGTGTCATGCATTTATGTGGAAGTGATGCGTTGAATGACACGTTTGTTGCACCATGTGAGCAATGACCTGATGCTTCAGATAGCAAAGATGGTCTAGATGTAAATACTGTTGATAATATTCTCCCTATTTCTGGCAGTGAGTGGCCTAACAGGACATTATACTGTTTTTGGAGTCTTTCTCGTGGACGCCTGGCGTTAAAATTTCGCCGAGTGAACCTGAAAATATAGGTTGCGATGCCAAGTTGTTCATTTGTAATGATTTGTTGGCGTATATGGTGGAGGAATCAAACAGATATCAATACCAGAATGAACCGAGATATAAAATCTCACCAAAAACTTTAAAGTGGACAGATATAACTGTGAATGAACCTAAAATGATTAAATTATGATACCCTGCAATAACTCCATGTCTCTGCCAAAACCTTCTGGCCACAGGGGCCAGTTATACGTCAGATGGGCCGGACAGCAATGTGTTAATTGTATCATCAATGGGTTCCTGTACCATTTCTCTCATAAGGCTGTTTCCATATTGGCTTCTTCCAAGGAATAATTGTTTGCTCCACCATCGTCGAGGGCGCCGATTTTTCTTCTTCCCTTTCTTGATAAAAATGACATTGATATGATGGAAAATGCGGCTGCAGTGGCTGGAGGGACAAAACAAGTTTCCATATTGGCTGCAAAACAAGAACAGAAGCGTTCAGGCTTGTCGAAGGCGGCTCACCTCACTCGCGCTATTTATCGTTCTGAATTGTGCTCTGTTTTGGGTAGTGCGAAATTTCACTCGCGAGTAAGTTTCACCCGAGCGACTTTCGCGAGGGAGTTTCGCTAGTGTAAACGCAGCTTAATATTGCAAAACGAGACTACTTAGATTTCTCATCAAGGGAAGAAGTAGTGAAGTATCTCAAGAAGTTTGATCCCAAAACCGATTGATTGGACGATTTTCTTAACACTGCCTATTTTCACAGAAAAAGTACATGGCAATGCTACAATAGAAAGATGTTTTTTCAATAAACAAAGAATGCCTAGTAGAGAATCTTCATGGTGTATGATGCACCTGGTGGAGTATTAGCTGTCAGTGTATTGAAAAAGATGATCCATGCACCCAAAAATGCATTAGCATTGAGAAATTAAGCTTTAGAAAAGTATAAAAAGAGTACAGATAACATTGCAGCCAAAAGAAAGTTAGCAGCAGAAGAAATTAAACACACAGAATTGAAGAAACAATGTATTATGCAGAGTGCTATGTAAGAGACAGAAAAAGTGGAGAAAGAGTTGAAAGAACTGAAAAAATTACATTATAGAGAGAGAGTGTGTGTGTGTTTTTAGTGTAATTGTGAATTGATAATTAAATACATATGATAATAATTCACAAATTTGTTATAAAATCTATGAACTATATAGCATAAAACACCAGTTTTTGTACATAACATATATATTATAAAGCATAAAAACTACTGTATATAGAGTAACATATTTTATGTTTTTTTTCTGTGATGCATATAAAAGTGATAGATTTCATGATTTCTTGTGACTTATCTAGAATAAGTTTTTACTTTGAATAAGCCTGATACTGAATCTATCCAAGAACGGTTCACTTCTACAGCGTGTGTTATGTGATACTTTTTCTTTGGGTGTGTTTATTGTATATAAGTGTTAACAAAGTGATCCAAATAGACAAAAGTGCATTGTCACTTAGAAGCAGCGATACATTTCAAGTATAGAGTAAGTGTGTGTGTGTGTGTGTGTGTGTGTGTGTAATATAGCATTGTAAATTGAAAATGAACAGTCATATAGTATGAAGCTATATATACATTCATTTTTTTTTTTCATTTATGTAAAACTAGCAATTTGTCAACTTTGGAGGGCTGTGAGGGAAGCTGGAAGGCCCTATAAAAAAAGTTAAAGAATTGTTTTAGTTTAAAAAATCACAAACCTGAAATCATCAAGGGTGTAATTCTTCCTAAGGAACTTAAAAATAATTCATAGCATTAGGTACTGGATTGTTGCTGATAATTATACTGAATATACTGGAATTTGGAACTCAAGACACCCCGTGAAAGAGCTTATCTGTAGTTGCTTTCCAAATACATACGAGCCTCGGAACTCGTTTATCAACTAAATTAAGATGCCAGCATGAGCAGACTCATGTCAAGGATGATGGTTTATGGCCTAATGATAGACAGGGTCCTGGAAAAATGCAAAAATCCTGGAGGAGACTAAGATGGACTGGAACCATCAACTTACTCGGTCTCACAGGAAAATGCGAAGAACTACTGGACCTCATGGAAAGGAGAAAATTTATGATATTGGAGCTGAATGAAACCAATGGAGAGTTAGAAAACAGTATAAACTGTATTGGCATGGAAATGACAGAGAGTTGAGAAATGGTGTTGGTTTCATCACGAGTAAAGATCTAGAAGGAGTCGCTGGTATTGAGTATGTTAGTGAGAGAATAATAAAGGTGAATGTGTATTTAGCGAAAGGAAAACTAACTTTGGTACAGGGTGCACCTCAATCTGGATGTTGTCAAGAGGATAAGAACCAGTTTTTGGATGGTTTGGAAAAAGTTATTATTATTGTAGGAGATCTGAATGCACATATTAGAACGGATAGAACAGGATATGAGAACCTCATGGATATGGTGGAAGAAATATAGAAGGTGAATATCTCCTTGACTCCTGTATGAGGAATGGGTTAGTGGTGAAAAATAGTTGGTTCAAGAAGAGACAAAGCCATAAGATAACACGATACAGTTGGGATGGACTACAAAAGACTGTAATTGATTATGTCATCTCAGATGAAGAAAGGAGCAGAAAGGTAACAGATGTCAGAGTAATACCCAGTAAGAGTCTTGACAGTGAACCACCTTCTATTAGTAGCGGATCTGAAAAACTTATATGTGCCAAAAGTACAGAACAGGAAAATGCCAAAAATCAAAGTACGGGAACTCCAGAAAACAGATAAGAGTATCAGAACCAGATTAAAACCCTGTTACCAAGAGATGAAAGGAAAAATGGAGAGGCAGAATGGACCCGACTAACGGAAAGATAAGTATGAAAATAAGGGAGAAGGAAACACCTTGGCGGAATGAAAGAGTGAGAGCAACAATCAGGGAAAGAAAGGAATCGGGAGAAAAATAAACCGGATCTTACTTAAGACGAGGCAGAGGTCGGAAACCTCGAACAATTATACCGAAACAAGAAATTGGACGTTAAAAGAACAGTTACAGAAGAAAAGACCAAGGCATGGAATATATTCACTCAGAAACTGGAGGAAGACAGCAGAGGCAATAAAAAACTACTGTATAGTGTTATCAGAGGTAAAGGGAAACCAATGAATACCATAAAGACACTTGAAGATGAAAATGGAAACCTGGTTAGGACAGAAAGTGACATGAGAGAAGTCCTGAAGAATCATTTCGACCACCTACTGAATAGACCAGTTCAAGAACAAAATACAGAACCAGAAATCCAAGCCTACAATGAAGAAACTCCCATCATCAGGACAGAAACTGAGACAGCCTTAAAATCTATGCCTAAAAGAAAATCTTCAGGTGCAGATGAAGTGAATGCGGACATGATAAAGGCAGCAGATGTCTAGGGTATACAATGGCAGCACAGAGTACTAAATGCGGTATGGACAGACAACAAAATACCTGCAGATTGGAGCAGGAGCATTATAATTCCCCTGTTTAAGAAAGGCAGCAGACGGAAACCCACAAACTATAGAGGAATAACCCTGCTGTCTCATGGGCTAAAAATTCTAGAGAAGATCATAGATAGGAGAGTGAGAATCATCATTGAACCACAGTTGAGCAATATGGATTTAGAAGTAACAGATCAACAGTGGATCTAATTTTTAGCACCCGCACGCTGATGGAAAAGTATTGGGAGAAAGGCAAGAACCTGGTCATTGTATTCCTCAATATAGCAAAGGCCTATGATAGAGAGAGAAGATCTGGGAGTGTCCGAGGAAAAGAAATGTGCCTGAAGGACTAATAAGTTAAATTCAGATGTTGTACAAAGACTGTACTAGCTGTGTACAAATTGGGGAAGGTCGATCATCATGGTTTGAGACCAAGAGTGCAGTTCAGCAAGGAAGTGCACTGTCCCCACTACTGTTCATCACTGTTATGGACAATATAATGGAGAACGTCAAGGAAAAGTTAGGTGAACTGAATGCAGTGGCCTTTGCTGATGATATCATGATTTGGGGTGAAACAGACGAGGAAGTACAGATCAGACTCAACGTATGGAAATCCCAGTTCCAGGAATATAACCTCAACATCAGCGAGACCAAGACAGTGAAGATGGCAGTCAACAGAGAAGGGCGTCCAGCAAGTGTAAAAGTAGGAGACCGCCAGCTAGAGTGTGTGGATAGTTTTCCTTACCTTGGAAGTGTAATATCCAGTGATAATTTGATCAGAAAGAAATTACAAACAGATTGTAAAAAGGATCGGAATTCTACCAACAAGTAAGAACATTTTTATGGGATGACATTATTCCAAAAACAGCCAAACTGATGATGTTTAACAGCTAATTCATACCAATATTGACCTACGGTATTGAAGCGTCACTCACAAAAAGAGATTCATCAAGACTGCAAACATCAGAGATGAAATTTCTTAGATCCACCACCCAGAAGACCAAGATGGACAAGTTAAGAAATGAAGAGGTGAGGAAAGAAGCCAGAATAAAGACAGCCCTACTGGACCGAATCAGCACATCCAGACCATGGTGGTATGGGCATGTGATGAGGATAGAGCCTACAAGAACAGTAGGAATAAATTTGGAAAGGCAGTTGGAGAGAAAAGACCTGCCGGAAGACCTAAAACACAATGGATGGACATGATCAAGATCGATCTAGTTACCAGAGGATGGACAGTGGATGATGTTCTCCATGACAAGTTGTATACGGACAGAAAAAAGTGGAAGAGGCTTATTAACAGTACCCGGGAAACTGGAACTATAAAATGATGACGATGATGACAAAATTGAGTAGTATAATGTGTTAAATATTCTTCAAAATTACTTTATCAATGATGTGTCGTAACATGAAAGTTGGCACGTCTGTTATTGATTTTGATGTAATATTTATTAACTCATCAAAAAAAAGGTTGATTTTTAAAAGATATTTTGTAATGGTCAAAGTTTGGCCGAGTTGTACTGTACATCGATTTTCTCATACAGCCTACTGTATATTGAGTAAAATGCCTATACTGGTTACGTCTTGGTTAATGAGAGTAAGGGAGTGATATGGTCACTCATAGCTGAAAATGATGTGTTCTTTATACAGAGTTCAAAATATTGATCAACATTGGAAACATTCTAGTTTTTAAATGCCAGAATTTGAATATTTATTATTATGGCTCATTGCATCTGCCTTGCCAGTGCCCACTGATTGGTATTTACTGTTCAGATCTTGTTTTATTTGTTATCTAGTAAAGATTACTATTGTTATCAGCGATGGTGGACAGCTTGTTTAGTAGCTGTACCAGGAGGTACACCTCAACCCCGTGCATTTAAATGAAGTGCCTTGAAGAACGCTATCTATCGTATAAAAAGTGAAATATCTAGTACAAGAAGTTGGGACGTTGATCAAAAGATGCATATCAGGGCATCAATTAAATAATTCAGCTTCACAAATAAATATATAAATGGAGTTCTTTGGATGAGAATCTTTGGAAGTCACTTCCCGGGGACCTGAAGTCCCATCCTCCCTAGTTTCACTGTGACAACGGCTAAGCTCAGAAGCACATGGGTAATGGAATGTTCGTAAAAGAAAAATGGGCACTACATAAATATAATGAAAGTAGGGTTCTCTATAATGTAAGAGGAGTACACTAATATTATTCAATGAGAAGTCTTGTTCTCAATATTTACTAAGAATTTTATTAAACTGATACCACACGATAAAATACATGAAATAATACCATATTATTAAGTTACACATAAAAATAAAAAATAGCAAAGAAATCATTTGTATACGGTATGCCTCAAAGTATTTGCTAGTTCATACACTGTTTTGGCTATCACTTGGCATTAGCGCGCACTAATACTATATACACATTACACAAACGTAGGTTTTATTTATCACTGAGCAATGATTCTCGATGGTATGTATTCATTGAATGGATTGTCCATAAGGTCTAAATGACACTATCTCATTAGGCCATATTATTAGTTGGCAGATAATTATAGTTTTTCCAGCCACGAATTCACATCGCCGCATATCGAACACATCGTCTACTTGACCACATCATTTACATATTATACTGAACACATACACACGTATTTCTGGGTTTACCCAACCCGGTTATATACGAAGCGGATCAACACAATGTTGGTTTCCTACCCATCATCATGAACACTTAAGAACAAAATAAATACAAGAATACACTATATAAAGAAATAATAAACACATCGGCAAATAATACATCTAGAATATATGACCCAGTCAAGCCATATGGTAATAGCTCAAATCCATCGTCCTGACGTGGATCGAACCCACGTTCACCCAGTTTTTTTTTCCAAGGTGCAAATATCTGAAACTCCTATTACGAGCTAATCTCTATAAATAAAAATGAATCACTAAATGTGTTGCTAAGCGCAAAACTCAGGAACGGCTGGACCAATTCGGCTAATTCTTCTTTTGAAAGATTAGTCGAAATCCGAGTAAGGTTTTTACGAAGAAAAATTGGAAAAAATGCCAGGAAAAATGTAAAGGCCCCATTCCTCTTTTTCCATTCAAACTGTTTGTCTCTCTTTCCTTCTCCCACGTTTGCGCTTGGCGCTGTCCTCCTCTAATCCAGCACGTTTGCCAAATGTCCGTAAATCTCAATGTTATCGGTTAAAACGGGTGAATATCGGATTATGCACAAAATTTCAAGCCGCATTTGATGCTGTTAACAAAAAAAAAAAAAGGTTTAAAAATAATTGAGTATGAAATTGTTAATATAATGGAATGTTACCTCACATGCAAAATCTTCATTTCATAGAACTTATCATGTCATAACTCCTATTTTATATTCACTATATCTGTGATTTTTTCACTGCTGGTAGAGGAATATTGCAGCTCGACATAGATAAGTTTGTTTTCAAATTTAAATGATAAGAACATGCACTATTTGTGTTTTTTTTTTTCAATCATGTTCAGAGATTTTTATGTGCAGGCACGAAAAATTCAGTCGCTGGCCAACTTCTTGCATGGGGGGGTCGAAGCAAAGCAAATGGTCTTCAGATAGGAAGTTATTTTTAAAACAAACCCCAAGTTCTTATCACGCTTAGTTCTCAGTTTGTGACAGGAAGAATGTCTCCTTGGGTTTTGGTTTCGCGTGAGGCTGGCTGGTTGTCTGGCTGCCTCGACTGCCGGTACGGATCTCCCAAACATACGCTCTCCAGACAGTCGCGTGCAGTGTCGTGTATTGTTATAGTTGGAGACCTTTGTCTACCCTGATTGTTTTTAAATCTTCGCTTCTCAACAAACAAACAAACAAGTTCATTGATTTCTTTAGTTGATTGGTTTAGGTATTTTGTGTGTTCTTCCACGCTGAGTATACTCATTTCAAGACTCATGCCGCCTATAAGACGCAGGCGGAGCAACTTCGGTCGAAGAACTCTAAATGCTACAAGCCAAGCTAATTTTCAGTGTAATCGGACTGCACAACAACATGAAGAGCGATAGGAAACTGGAAGGATTCGAATATTACACACCCATGCAGCGCGTCGTTCAGCTAATAATCTTCCAAGTTTGAAACGAGCTGCTTTCAGTTATGATGTTTCAATTGACTGTAGTGCCTACCAATGCATTGCTATTGGATCTATGAACTCAGTTTGCCAAAATGGTAAGGCATTGAAATACAAAAATGAAGCCGCTGGATTGTGTTGCGCAAATGGCAAAGTGAAATTAATGCCATTGATTCCACCACCAGATCCATGCCAACTTTCAAGGTAACATATAAAAGACTTATCCCCCACATTGCTTTCTTTTAACATATAACAAACAGACTTCTCACCAATATTGCTTTGTTTATTTTATTTTATAGTGTTTGTGACAAAAATAATAAACCTGTCCTCCTTGATTTACAGATACAAGGCCAAATATATCACAGAGCAGGTTCACTGTTGCCGGTGTTGGATGGCGACTACAAATTCCTGCAAATTTATTTCATAGGCAATTCAATACAAGAAATTGATCTGCGTTGTGCACATAACAGTTCAGTGAAGAAGTCTATTGTAGAACAATTACAAACTTTCTTTCATCAACACAATCAGTTGATTACATTGTTCAAAACTGCACTGGATCTCATGCCATCTGATAATCACAAAATTGTAATTAGAACTCCTGTCGGCCAACATGCAAGACATTTCAATGCACCAACAATTGATTAAGTTGCCATTGTTATAGTTGGAAAAAATTCGGAAGCCCGTGATATTGTTTTACATCGCCGGAATGATCAGTTACAGCATGTGTATGAAACACACTGCTCATACAATGCGCTACATTATCCCATCATATTTTGGCAAGGTGAACATGGTTATCACTTCTCAATCAAGATGATAAATCCCCTTACAGGTAATTGTAAATTTGGATATTTTATATCAGCTACTATATGTATTATATGCAAGTTCAATCACTGTCATTAAAACAATAATTTATTTACAGGTGCCAAAACCAACAAAAAAGTCAGTTCAATGAAGTAGGCATTATGGTTCGTGAAATTGAAAACAGTCACATATTGAAATGTGGGCGATTATTTCACCAATATGCTGTTGATATGTATGTCAAAATTGAAACAGAGCATTTGACATTCATCAAGTTGAACCAGAGCAAACTCCGTTCTGAAGAGTATATTCACCTTCGAGATGTGATTAACAGTGATGGAAATGCAGAGAATGTCAGCTGGATGACCATTCTTCCAGCAACATACATCGGAAGTCCTCGATATATGCATGAATATGCACAAGATGCCATGTCGTATGTTCATCATTATGGCACAGCAGATTTATTCATCACATTCACGTGCAATCCGCAGTGGATAGAAATCAAACAAGAGTTATTCCCTGGCCAATCAACCATTGATCGCCACGACATTACGGCTAGAGTCTTCCAACAAAAGTTGAAATCCTTAATGGATTCCATTGTGAAACATAGCGTGTTTGGCGAGACGCGCTACTGGATGTATTCTGTGGAGTGGCAGAAACGTGGATTGCCTCATGCACATATTCCGATTTGGTTGGTTGAGAATATTCTTATGAAGTTGATGAAGTTATATCAGCTGAAATCCCTGATGTGCAAGTAGATCCAGGCTTGCATGAGGTAGTTATTAAAAACATGATTCATGGTCCCTATGGAACACTTAATGAAAATTCACCGTGTATGGTGGATGGTAAATGCTTGTTGTTGTTTTAAGGGGCCTAACATCGAAGGTCATCGGTCCGGATGGTAAATGTTCGATGCGTTACCACGGTCAGTAGTACCAGAAACAATTACCGGAAATGAAGGTTATCCAGTGTATCGTCGGCGGTCAACTGCAGACAATGGAATATCAACAATAGTCAAAGAGAATCAACAATACATTGAAACTGATAATTGTTGGATTGTTCCATATTCACCGATTCTATCAAAGACCTTTGTAAATATGTAACCATAGGAAGTAACATGGCTGTGATTGGAGTTAGTCTAGAGAATTCCAATGATGAAGTTACCCAATACCAAATGGGCCGCTACGTTAGCAGTAATGAAGCAATTTGGCGCACTTTTTCTTTTCCCATTCATGAAAGACACCCAACTGCTGTTCACTTAGCCATGCACTTAGAAAATGGTCAAAGAGTATATTTCATGGCTCAGAACGCATGACAACGAGCTGTTGAACCACCATCTACAACCTTGACCAGTTTTTCTGAATTGTGCCAGAATGATGATTTTGCCCGAACACTGCTATACAAAAATATTATAATTGGAATCAATCCTCAAAGAAATTTCAGCAACAGAAACAAGGAAAACCAGTTCCAGGTCACTCAAATGTATATTCCACTGATGCAATAGGTCAAATTTATTCAGTCCATCCAAGCAATGATGAGTGGTTTTTATTTGCGATTGCTATTAGTCAATGTTCGAAGCCCAACAACATTCCATCATTTACGAAATGTTAATGGTGAATTGTGCGGCTCTTACAGAGAAGCCTGTCTACGTTTGCAACTGTTAGGAAATTACGCTCATTGGGATCAAACTCTCAATGATTGTGCGATTTCTTCACAACCTCATCAAATATGAACAATGTTTTCTATAATTATATCAGCATGCTGCTCATCAAAACCAATTGATTTATGAATGAAATACAAAAGATGATATATGTGATTATATCTTGCATCAAATGCGCATCACAACAGGAAATCCAAATTTACAAATCATTGATATCAATTGAGAACATGTGCTTGATGATGTCGAACAATGTATTATCTCAAATAGGCATGGCCATGCCCAATAGCCCGATGCACAATGCTTTTAATCAAGAGTTGCAACACGAAAAACTGTACGATCTCGATGCTTTAACAGAATCAGTTCGAATAAATCTTCTGCTGTTGAACCAACAACAAAAGTATGTATTTGATACTCTAATGAAAGTTGTAAATGATGGAACTAGATGGATTTACTTCGTGGACGCTCCCGGGGTTACAGGAAAAACTTT
This sequence comes from Anabrus simplex, assembly GCF_040414725.1. Classification (NCBI taxonomy): domain Eukaryota; kingdom Metazoa; phylum Arthropoda; class Insecta; order Orthoptera; family Tettigoniidae; genus Anabrus; species Anabrus simplex. Next base: position 756,708,231 of record NC_090265.1, on the reverse strand, counting down.
CTTAATTTTAGCAACAATTCGCTCACACAATGAAATTGCACTCGCACTTGCTTTATCAGGCATTGCAGCTACATTGTTAGAAGGCAGTCGAACAGCCCATTCAGCGCTAAAATTGCCATTGAATATGCAAAGCAACGAAACTCCGACCTGCAACATATCAAAGAACTCTGCAAGGGCAAAGGTTTGGCAGCAATGTAAATTGATAGTGTAGGATGAACGCACCACGACACATTAGCCCGAACCATACAAGATCTGCAGAACAATCAAAACCGATTTGGTGGAGCGATGATTTTGTTAGCAGGAGATTTTCATCAAACATTGCCAGTGATTCCACAGTCAACGCCAGCTGATGAACTTAATGCATGTTTAAAGACATCAATTTTGTGGAAACACGTCAAGATACTAAATTTAAACCAGAATATGCGTCTCAAGTTGCAAAATGATCCATCTGGAGATATATTTTTAAAAGAACTAATTGACATTGGTAATGGCAAATTACTTTCAGACGTTCTGATTGGCTGCATTACTTTTCCTGACAATTTTTGTCAGTTTACTGAATCCAAAACCGAACTCATTCAAGAGGTGTTCCCAAACATTGCTCAAAATTATAGAGATCATATTTGGTTGAGCGAACGACCTATGCTGGCTGGATGTAAATGAATTAAATTTCAAAATTCAAAAAATAAATTGCAGGTGAATTGAGAACATACAAATCAGTTGATTCTGCTACTAATCAAGGTGTTGTCGTCAACTATCCACCCGAATTTTTGAACTCGCTGGATTTACCAGGATTGCCGCCTCACATTCTTCAATTAAAGGTCGGATCAGTGGTCATAATGTTGCGAAATATCAACCAGCCCCGTTTTTGTAATGGCACACGGCTAGCGGTGGAAACATTATTGAACAACGTGATCGAAGCAACCATTCTAACAGGAAAGTATAAAGGAGAAGACGTTTAGAACACGCATCCCTATGATTCCGAATGACATACCACTTGAATTTAAACGACTGCAGTTTCCAGTGCAGCTCGCTTTTGCTATGACCATAAATAAATCTCAGGGGCAGTCATTGAGTGTTTGCGGCATTAATCTTGAAAACCCATGTCTCGCGCATCGCCAGGTGTTCAAACAAAAAATATTGTGTACCTTAAAGCTTTACAATGAAAAATATCTTCATAGTGTTGATTGGAATTATTTTCTATGATAGTTATTTCCTACGATGTAACACTTAGAGCAATTAAAGGCATAATTACCCCAAGTGACAGCACCAAGGGTCTGACCGTGTACCAAAGGCACGGTTCAGATACGTGGAAACGTGCTAGACAAAGACCAATAAAAGGAAAAAAGGCACTTACCATAAGAAAAGAAAACAGAGCCCCCAAAGGAGCGAGTAAAATACACCTGGTCATGTCAAATTATCACCCCTTTTAAAGGAAAACACCAACACCTTGGGGAACCAAAGATATTTAATCAGCATAATTAAGTAATTAACAAATAGAAAGAAAATCCTCGCTGGAAAAAATAAAATTAAAAATTAAAAATTTTAAACTCAAACCAAAACCCTATGGTCGACCGTTTATAAAACAAATAATTATTTAGTTTTTAAAAGACTTAGTAAGATTATGTAGATTAATGAAACACCTCATCAACTCATAAGTTTTCTTACAACCAAGAGTTTTCTTTGTACAGTACCAAAGTTTTCTTTTAACATCCTTTCAACCGCGAGAAACAACCTTGACAGAAACAGTTTTTAATATTGATACTGAAAACCCCTTTTTAGGATGTGTCAAACGACCCCCTGCAAGGATGGGTAGGTATTACGTGCACTTTTCACGAAATCAAAATAATTATAATAATAAGTACCGAGACACCGGGAGGAAAAATGAGCAGAAGGAAAAATTAAAATCACTAAGAAAAATTAAATGGACCAAGGTAATCCGCGCACAAGGCAGAATTCATCACAGGCACATCAAATCCCAGTCATCAATCCCATCACAACAACATCAACAACATTAGCATTCCCATGGCAACGACCAACAATGGGTCAAGGGAAGGAAGGAGCCAATCACAGGCCGCAAACAACAATAGGCGAAAACTTACAAAGGACAAAAGAAAACGGACGCAGAAAATAACCCAAAAGGAAGAATTAAATTAAGTTAATTAAAATAAAAATTAAACAGAGAAGCAAGAAAGAAAAGGTACCGGGACAGACTGTACACGTAACACCCACATCCCTGAAGCGATTCGCTTGTTAAACTATTCCAGTTAAATAATAGCCTTTTAGCACAAAACTTTTAGGCCTAGAAAAGCCATTAATAAACATTAGGTTTCCCAATTACGATTTCGAAGAATCCAAAACTTTCTTTCACATAGTATGCAAGTCCCAATTTAACAGACGTAATTACACATGCTATAAGTTCCAATAAACAAGCCGAAAATTTGAAATTCCCCAAGGCAAGACTTAGTTTTTTTTTGATGACGCCAGTACATCGTGTCGCACACACTTTCTTCACATAGAGAAATTTTCAGGTCTTTCACAATAAAACAGTAAAAGTTTAGTTGTAACAACACTTACAGTTTCATCTAGATGAAGTTGTGAGGACGGCTTCGGTAGTAGATTCTACTTATGTATTTTTTGAAGAAAAACATAACATACCAAATCCAGACGAGGAATATTAAATCAATACAACATGCAGTTTTCACCAGGGCAAAAGCCCTACGTATGTAACCTTAACCAGGCTCGAACATTTTTGGAGAAATCATCTCGCTAGGGAGAGAGAAGCCACACACGTTCATCTCTTCCTTCTCACAAAACAGCAAAGGCGTCTTCCCGAGATTCCGCAGTGCACGGCCCCAACGATCACATGTGCACAGAGGGTAAGCGCCTGAGTGGTAACGTAGCTCGCAAGGTAGTACATACCTACGCCACTAGAGTGCAGGAGAATACAGTCAGGCACAGACAGGACGTGCATACGAACGGCTGGACAACAAATAACCTTTTCAGCGGCGAAGTTTCCAGCAATAAGTTTTGGAAAGAAGAAATAACGAAGCGGCGAACCACTTATAAGAACACAGTTTTTCTACAGCCATGTGGCTAGTTCAAAAACATTTACCGAGAGGGAAAAATTGTTACGCAGGTAACAACGAAGAAAGAGGAGTAAGTTTTGCCACATTATCTTCACGCCATCAACTTATCAAATTACTTGATTTGCAACTGGGGATGATTATGGTAATTATGGCTCTGTGAGGGATTTGAAGACCTGCTGAACAATTCACATCTACATTACAGTCAATCAGGGTCAATCAACGTCTCTCATAGTGCATTGGCACTGCCGGTGGCTCCAAGCCAACCACATAGTGGCCTCCATGGTATGCACTAGCCAGCGTCTTGATAGGTGTGCTAGGTACCAACTGATGAGCCCAACCTAGCACACGAGGGTGAAACTCTGGCAACCAGGAATGAGTTAGCTGGAAAATTTATAATGTTCAATAATAATAAATAACGGACCATTTATATTAGTATTACTCCCTGTAGAAGGTTAAACAGGTGAAGAGAGAAACACCAAATGAGTTGGCCGGGTACATAACTCACCTAAGAGATTCAAACAGCTCCACTAGTTTTCTTGTTGTGAAATACCCTGTCCACTGCAGGCTTGCAATTTGTCCACACATCTTGGCCCCCACTGGAATTTGGTACGTTGTCAAGTAATCTGATAGAGATCCTAATTTCCTAATTCAAAGGAAACAAAAAGTTCACAGTGGTAATTATTCAGAACAGACGATGATGTTACATTATTGGCAGTATTACTCAACTCACATGTCCACATTTAAACTGAATGATCCCAGCCATTCCACCAGTTCCATGGGACTGCAATCATTTCCCAGTTCAGGTACTAACACACTGTAGTCAAGTTGTCGAGTAAATCTTGGTTGACAGACAGCCACTTGGTACCCTCGTGAATACAGGTATGATGCTACTGATGACGGACATATCTTATCTATATACAATGAAAGGGTATACTCAGAAAAGAAACACAAGTACACTCATTTTAACAGTTACAACATCTTCTAGGCTGTCTCACCTGGTGACTCCCATGCAATCAGCAGATCGAACTTGAGTTTTACATTCTCTTGGAGACACCACACTACCCTGTCATAGTTTTTCTTGCCTGGGATGAAATTACTTGCTTTCAAGTCAATTTTCACAACTGTAAAAGGGCCAAATTTAAAGGTCAGTTTTGTCTTCATTTTCACCTTCAATTTCAAATACACATGAAAATATTTTGGGTTTTACGTGCTTGAAGTTAATTATAAAAATCCTTCATAAATGTCCTGATAGCTTGAATGTCCACTGAACTCAATGTGCAGGCATTACACTGGTAGAGTGGGTCACACCAGAAATTAATCAACTTACTTTGTAGGGCTTGAAATGTCACACAGATAAGTTGTGAATAGGAATACAACATTATCTGCACATGAAATATGTTAAACAACTTTTAATGTTCACAGAAGGATCAAAAATAAATCAAGGGAACAGGGTAAGTTTTGGTTCTGGAGTAACACACAGCACTATTACTTTCCAAGAAAAACAAATGCATTCAGTGTAAATTTACTGTAAAATGGCTTTATGCATTAGTAAGCTACATTAAATTTATAAATTCCAAGTTTTTAAATTAAGAATGTGGCCAATAATAGGCTCTTTGGAACCTAAGACTAGGGTATGGTATTTTTATTTTCTTTCCAGAACTTCTTTTACTGCTGGCCTCTGTTCCTCCGATAACACTCTCCGAGGCCGACGTTGAATTTGTATAAGCGAAAAATCCACAGAAGAGATCTTCACTGGAAGTCCACCCTGTTAATTATAACGTCATCTGCGATATTTGCCATATTTAGTCTTTGTAGATCCCATCGTATCTTTTCCAGCCAACTGTTGATGTGTTTTCATTTGGAGATGTAATCAAACATCATCTTAGCCTGCCGTCTTTCATAAAATTGTAGTCTTCATCTTTTAATTGTATCTGTACATTTTTATATATTGTAGATGTCTTAATTTTTTCTCTTGATCCAAATCACTTTATTCACATTTGAGTCCAAAAATTTTCCTTTCTTTCTTTCTTTCTTTCTTTCTTTCTTTTTTTCCCCCCCTTATTTTTCCATTTCCTCTTGTTCACCTCTTTTGTTCAAATATTATGACAAGATTTATTAAACAGAAATGATGATTACTTTTGTGAATAAATCAACGGTGTCAGTAACGGGTTTTACAGTCCTGTGGTGCACACACTGTGGGATTGGACATTTTGTTCCGCTGTACTTGTACATGAGAGCAGTACAGTTGGGCATAAATGGCAGTCCCCAACCCTTGCAGATTATTATGTTATGTTCCAGCACATTACATCGTCAATACGGAACCAATATGAAATTTATCAGGTGTAACCTTCCAACTTGACAGACACAAATAAACATACCATTTAAAAAAAAAAAATCTTACAACTTTTCTGTTTTCAAGTTTTTGCAAATTTACAATGTATTTTTTTTAAATATAATAAGTTGTGAAAGAATTCTCGTTGCTAATTATCAGTTTAGTTGTGTACTTATACTAAGATACAGAAGATGATGGTATGGAAGGATTTCTTTTTGCTAGTGATTTAATATCGCACTAACACCTGCCATAGCCTTTAGTAACATACAGCAGGATTTGAGTGCAAGCTCACAGCTACACAACCCTAACCAGGTGGCCAACTCGCTTGTCGACTCAAAGATACTTAGAAGGATGCACGAGAAGTAAAAGGAGAATATCAACCGAATGCTGGTGGAATGACAGGAAACAAATGTTCTCATTTTAGCTGAGTGCCTCTTGGTAGTTGGTGGTTGACCCTGACTGGGAGAGAGGATTACCTAAAATCAGCTTCATAGTCCGTATCGCACTTCAATAGATTCACAACTAAGTATTTATTTATTTTCCACCTAGTCGATACAATGATTGTTTAAGGCAATTTAATGGTCAAAAGTGGTACATCTTTCGTATATTATCAACATCTTCAGCCACATAACACTGTTTAGATGAAAAGTACATAAATTTACAAAGTAATGCTTTAGAGGAAGTGTCCTTAAAATTAACATAAGATTGACAAGATTAAAACAAACAAAAAACTCAAGAGAAAATACATAAATTATTTCTACAATTGAAAGCAGTCATCAAGGAAACACTTGTACAATATGTCCTAATGAATATTCTTTTCTTAACAATTCATGAAAAAAAGGTCAATTTATAAATTAAAAATTATACAATTTATAAACAAGGGCCCTTTACTGAACATAATGGAAAATTACTACATACACCTAGACCAATACTTTAATGCCAGTCACAATCTCAATGAAATCTCAGAGAAACCCAACATACTCTTCGATCTATTTATCACTTTCCTCAGAAACAATAATGCAGCCAACCTAAACTCAATCCTAAATTTAATCAAAGGTACTTTTCCAAGACATTTACACTTTCTCCCGCACCCTTCAGCCCCACCTTAAGCCCTCTTCCTAAGCCATATTTCATTTCAATACAAGAACTTACTGATTTCCATGATTATAATTTTTACAACACCCCATTTATACTTTATTCTTTGTTAAAAACCTCTTAGTATTTATATTCCTTGTATTATTAACTATTACCATAACATCTCATTTCACTTGTTATTCTTTAAAATAATATTGTCTTAGGATTTCGCCACAAATGATCTTTGCTCCAATACGGCTGATGATGACCCCTAGATGGGTCGAAACTAGTATCATATAATTTTGTAATTTTGTGAATATATTGTATTGAAAAGGTGGAAACATTTACGTTATTATTATTATTAATTATATATTATCATAGTGTGGCTCTTATTATTAATGCAGATGAAAATATTACTAATTCCTAGTTGTCATTTCTTATTAAGCCTGCTTTCCTTTGGAATAGAAACTCTTGTCATTCTTTCACAGTCTTGTATCTGGTGTAATATTGATGATGCGTTTTTCCTTGCCCTGGCACCTGAGGAGGTGAAGGAGCGGGGGATATATCCAATCGGATATAGGTGTGTCAAGAACCACCTTGCCGTTACCTATAGCTTCAATTAAGGAGGAATAAGTTGTAGGGCTATCTGTAGGTGGAGAAATTCCAATTCTTTTTTTTCGTGATCCTTCTCAAGTATTTTCAAATATACTAGAATTTGGTAATATGATGGGTTCTTATATTCTACAGCCTCATTAAGGTTATCATTTTTCTTTACAAGTTGGTCTAGATGAATGTATAGATCCAAGGTAACTAGAATATAAGGTAGGCTACTCCGGCGGTTGAATCTTCCATTGGCTGGAGCGCTCTGACGTCACGTGGTATGAACGATAGCGAGTAAGGAACACAGTCGCAGTACAGCAAGCCTGTGAATTCTCGTGCCTGTGAAACATCTTCTCAATCTTTCATCAAATAATAGTCTGGTTTAGTCCGATTCGATAAGTAACGGCACTTCCAATAGATTTAAAAACGTGAAAATGCGTTAAATTTCGTCACATGCTGAGCAGGTAGAACATCAACTATCAAATACATGACATATAATACGATAAGAAATAAAATATTGCCATGCAACTCAAAATAAAAAAATTATTTCCTGATGAAGTAAATATTTAGATTAAATGGCATAGGAAAATATGCATCATATCGACATCTTTATGGAATTATATTAAATTATTAAAACATACGTGTCAGGAGACTTAATTACATGATGAACCAGCCCAAAGCTTAGCCTTCTTATTGGCATATTTTCTCAGTGCTAGCTCCTTACTCTTTGAATTAAAATGCCATATCCTAATAAATGTCCTGGTCCTTACGTAGAGACAAATTATTTTGTCATGGAATACTGGAAATTTTGACTTAATAATAGAAGTAAGAGTTTTCACTTTTTTGCATCTGGATACAGTCTTACCGTAAAATAAACCAAATGAAATTTTGAACTGGGCTATATTTTTTAACCACTCATGACTGGGATGTGTGAGGCCCCCTTTTGAAATAACCGAGATCCAGTAACAGGTCTTTTTTCGCACGATATTTTTGTCTCTTTCTTCGTATTTACTGTATATCGGATCACGGATACTGTATTATTTCACGAGCTTTGAAATATATTCAGAAATATAAGTTATTAGCACATAATAATGTTAATGTTTTTGGATTTTACGTCCCACTAACTATGTTTTTGAGCACCTTCACCACCGGACTGAGACAGGATCGAACCTGCCAAGCTGGGCTAAGAAGGCCAGCGATCTACCATTTGAGTTGCTACTCAACCCGGCTATTAGCACATAACAATAATTATAGAAAATATGATTTTCATTCAGTCGTTTATATCTGACACCTTTTTACCGTACGAGCTGTAATAATGGAGATATTCAGGAGTTTATTACAAAGTGTTTCAATAACCAAGCACTGCTGACGAGGAAATATTGTTATGCCATCACAGTAGCAAACTAACTGGCTATGATGGTTGTTGTCGTTATTGTCTTTATAATATGTGAAATAATAATAATGTTATTTGTGTTACGTCTCACTAACATTTACGGTTTTCTGAGACTCGAGGTGCCGTAATTTTGTCCCACGGGAGTTCTTTTACGTGCCGACAATTTATAGCGCCGCACTCGTTTCCATAATATGTTGACTGCATTTTAGTCAGTACAGTGGTTCTACTTCAGATACTGACAACACGAACACTGTTCACGTAGTGAACCACTATAAAATTACTATATATCCGTGATCCGATATACAGTAAATACGTAGAAAGAGATAAAAATGTCGGTCGGTCACTTGCTTTCTTGGCTTACGCTGCGTGAACCATCAACGATAGACCCCAAGTGTAAGCGTACGAAATGTAGAGCATAGAATCCTCTACAAAAAAGTCCGCGATGGCACATACCTATTTCCAACCGGCTGCCCTCTACAAGCAATTTTATGCTACAGTCCGCGGTAAAAAATGTAACTCCTTAAAATTAAATAAATATTTCGATATTATCCTCGAGTTCCTCATCGAAATAAATTGTTTGACCTCCTCCAGTATTTTATAAGGATTACAATAACCTTGTCAGGACATTATTTGCATGAATGGTTCAGAAGTTATGACCATTTTAGACTGTAGTGGTAATACATGTCAGCAGGACGGGCGACTGCTGTCTCATACCACATGACCTCACGCAGAAGGCGGACAGGGAGAGAAACAAGTGAGCGCGATGCGGGAAGAGACCCCTGTGGTATAGATCTTCATATGTGTTCATTAAGCTGTCCTTTTTTAATTTTTTTATGATGGTCAGGTCTTGTTCTATGTTGGTAAATTTATGACCAGTGGCAGTCATGTGTGAACCCATAGCTGAGAATCTTCTATGTTTTTTAGCATTCACATGTTCTAAATATCTTACTTTAAAATTGCGGCCAGATTATCCTAAAATCAAATAATAATATTAGATTAAAAATTGAACAGGTGGAATTTTTTATCTAATATTATTATTTGATTTTAAGTACATTTCAATACGGAACATAATATGAGATTTATAACACGTAGCAGATTGTCCTAAGTATAATGGTTGAAAATACTATGTTTCATGTTGTTATTGGTGGAAAATACGATTTTGAAATTTTTTCTCTGAAATAAATTTGTTATTACGTGTATTATGTGTATGTGAACTTAATGTATTTCTCAGTTTTACTAGGTTCGATTGCTAATTTAGGTTCTTGCTCCTCCAAAAATTTATTAATTATTTTATCAATCATGTTATTGTTGAAACCATTCAAGAGATTGTCGGATAAACAACAGTTCTTTATTCCTTTCAGATTTGGATAAAGGAGTACTAAACGCTCTGTTAACGTAACTATAATATGCTGATCTTTTCTGTGCCTCAGGGTGTAACGAGTTGTTCTTGATAGTGGTCAGTGTGAAAGTGGATTTTCTGTGTATTTTGAAAGAAAATCCTTTTTCTTCTCTCGTTGTGACTACGTCCAGAAAATTCAGTGATCTTTCTACTTCTTCTAAGAGTGAATTTTATACTGGAATCCAAATTATTCAATATATTAAAAACTTTTTTGCTATCGGTGAGTCTGTTCTCTATTATAGCGTAATACTTGATTAATAATTTTCGTGTGTTCCAAATAGTCTAAGTATATATTAGCCAATATTCCTGATGCTGGGGCTCCCATTGAGAATCCTTTTTGTCGGTAAATTTTATTATTAAAGGTAAAATAATTTTGATTTAACACAAATTTTAAAACATTAATAAAATCTTCAATTTCTGGTATGCTTACTAATTTGTAATTTGGACTGTATTTTAAACCCCACTGAAATGATCTGGTCTCAGCTGAACGCGTATGTTAGGAAAAATAATGTTACATCATCTTTGAGTGCTAGTGTGTGTCAACTTCTGTGTGAAGGAGCTGGAACGATCAGTCCTGAGAGGTGGTCTGCTTGTGCTCGAAGCACCATTAAGACAGAAAAAAAGAATAGCAACCAAGATAGATTTGTAATTCACCTAGCAGATAATGACGAGGACGACGAATAGAGGTAAGGTAAATACTGCATTTGTTTTAAAAGTAGCTAAGTTTGCTGGCTATTTTTTGTCCGAACTACATACTCCGATATTTATTATTATTATTATTATTATTATTATTATTATTATTATCTTTCTTTCTTAATCTGCTTACCCTCCAGGTTTGACTTTTCCCTCGGACTCAGCGAGAGAGCCTACGTCTCCCGCCTCAAGGGCAGTGTCCTGGAGCGTGAGACACTGGGCAGAATGACCAGTACCTTGCCCAGGCGGCCTCACCTGCTATGCTAAACAGGGGCCTTGGTGGGGGTTGGAAAGGATAGACAAGGATAAACCAGGAAGAGGGAAGGAAGCGGCCGTGGCCTTAAGTTATGTACCATCCCGGTATTACTCGTTGGCTGAATGGTCAGCGTACTGGCCTTCGGTTCAGAGGGTCCTGGGTGCGATTCCCGGCCGGGTCAGGGATTTTAACCTTAATTGGTTAATTCCAATGGCCCAGGGGCTGGGTGTTTGTGCTGTCCCCAACATCCCTGCAACTCACACACCACACATAACACTATCCTCCACCACAATAACACGCAGTTACCTACAAATGGCAGATGCCGCCCACCCTCGTCGGAGGGTCTGCCTTACATGGGCTGCACTCGGCTAGAAATAGCCACACAAAATTAATAATTAATCCCGGTATTTGCCTGGAGGAGAAGAGAGAAAACACGGAAAACCACTTCCAGGATGGCTGAGGTGGGAATCAAACCCACCTCTACTCAGTTGACCTCCCAAGGCTGAGTGGACCCCGTTCCAGACCTCGTACCACTTTTCAAATTTCGTGGCAGAGCCGGGAATCGAACCTGGGCGTCCGGGGGTGGCAGCTAATCACACTACAGAGGCGGGCAATTATTATTATCATCCCAGTTCCTAGTTCGTGGTTTTACTTTTCCTTTGCCCGGTGAGTTGGCCGTGCGGTTAGGGGTGCACAGCTGTGAGCTTGCATCGGGGAGATAATGGGTTCAAGCCTTACTGTCGGCAGCTCTGAAGATGGTTGTCTGTGGTTTCCCATTTTCACACCAGGCAAATGCTGGAGAAGTACATTAATTAAGGCCACAGGCACTTCCTTCCCACTCCTAGGCCTTTCTAGCCCATCGTCGCCATAACACCTATCTGTGTCGGTGCGACATAAAACAAATTGTAAAAAATTGTTGTACTTTCCATTTCTTTACTGAAAGCGAGACACTGATATTAGCAGCATAAAATTAATATTTTAATAGGCTTACTTTGGTATCAATTAAAGTTTAGTTTTTGTCGAGTTTATTTGCAATTCCTTCTTCCTGTTTTTTCTTTCTCTCTTTCTTTCAACATCTGCGACCACCGCACGGCTTAAGCACAAAAGAAATTATTCTGCGATATTGGTTTGTGCTGTGGTTCATGATCAAGTTTTTATATTTATATTTTGACTTTAGAATAAATTAAATGTTAACATGTTTAAATAATCGATGCAAAATATGACAACCTTGCTTTTGACAGTGCTCACTTGCCTTTTAAGCGACACGCGCCCCTTGTGTCCATAGGAAAGAAACCGACTGACAACCCTCATTATCACTAGGGCGGGCAGACTTACAACCCTCATTATTACCAGGGTAGGCCAAGTTTTGAGATCAGAAGATACTGCATGGGTAGGCATGATTTTTTCGCATTAACGATAAACGCGACAAAAAATATTTTGAAGCGATTTTGCGATATCTTTACGAATCATAATATGACATATTATGACATATATATATATAACATATTATGTTTCTGCTTAAGAAAATATGGATATTATGTTCACGAATTAATGCAAATTAAAGCGATAAGGCCATTTTAAAGCGAAATTCAATTATTCCGCGATAAGTGCGATATTACAGCGTAATCTGTAGTGCATAACGAACTTGAAATTTTGTTCCAAGATTATGTATGAAAAGAAAAGGAAGAGCGAGAAAAGATTCATCAACAGGAAAGAAATATGTTATCATTAAGGGCTGTATTTTTTGGTAATAACGATATGCACGAGTTTTTTTGATATCTTCTTTCTTGTCTATATATGACTTCCCAGGTACAAAAAATACCGCATTTTAGCAAAATGAACTCGCGAAATATCACGAAATCTGATTTATTGCGCAAAATACGCAAATAATCGTGAAATATACCCCACTTGGTACGAAAAATGAGAAGTGGCATCGGAAGAGCTCTCCAATAAACGTTTAAATGCTTCTGAGAACTTGACTATCGTAGTTTCCTTCTCATTTACTTGATAGTGCTGTACATTCTCTACACAAATGCACACAAAGCGGTACGCACTGTGTATCAAAAGTGTGTATTCAGTTCCGCGATCTTTAAGGCAATCGATAAAAATCAATATCTCTTATCGATTATAGCAAATAGAGTTGTGGTCGTAACAGGATACCAGTTGTAGATACAGCAGTGCGCAATGAGAGCTCGTTACTTACAAACATTTATTGACAAATGTCCAACATTTAAGTATTAAACAGTGGCGTATCCTGGAGCCGCCACCGAGGCATGCAACTAGTAACGATGCAGTAGCACAATGTAGTACCCGTAAGTAAATTCCAATCCACTCACCCTAAATACAACATGTAGGTGAACTCCACCCTGCGATTTTCTTTGTAGAATTCCTTGGTGACGTCACTACAGAAGTCTTCACGCGATTTCATTTCAACAAGAAGATCCTTTTTTATAGATGTTACGGAGTTATCCGTGGTAGTTAGAGGTGAAAGAAAGTGCTGGGATGAATAGGTCTCAATCTACGAAATTAAAGTTAATTTAAAATTTAACAAGGTTATATTTTCTTTTTAAGATCAAGAAATAACAAATATAACAGGTACTCAGTAGCCTAGCAACAAATCGAGCATGTACAATTACAATGTTACAGGATTTGGACTCCGAGATCCAGACACATAATTCTTGAGCAATTAGCCCAACTTTAGCCAGATACCAGGTTTGACAAAGGGGCAGAAAACCCCAATCATGCCCAGGAGCTCTTGCTCCCAATTACACAGTAAAGCCTCCTCGAGGCACACAGAAACAATTTTTTTGGGAAGAGCAACCCGCTCTCAAAGTTCCAGCCTATTAAAGGCCACACCAAACTCCACCTTCAAGTTGACCTCCAAGCACATGAAAACAGGGGTAAAAATACCCAACCTACTGAGGCCTACTCAATAAAGAAACAGGACAATTACATGGCCTCCAAAATACCAACTTGAGAGGAGGCGTCCTTGCACTCCTAATACACTTTATTTAAAACCTATTTGGCACTAGGCCGCATATGCAAGGGCTAATCCCATACTAAAGAGGTGACACGATAGGAAAACTTATTACATTACGAAACGAAGAAAAATAGTTGAGAAAACGTAGTCGCCTCAAAAACAATATGAAAGGGAGCTCGAGAGGGTTAGGCACTCTCTATCCCAATTTGTAGTTTAAAGAGATAGAATTTATACCAAGACTCTTTTACAATTTAGAGGAAAGTTACAGGGTAAGAGGTATCGAACCTGCCCCGAGAGTTAAACTGCTGAGCTAGCAAGAAAAGAAGTTATTAGAAGGCCATTACCTTATTGAAGAACTGCTGCCCGACGAAAGAGGCGCTTCCCGCCCCCTGCTACATAATTTACACAATGATAGGTGTTACTGAAGTGGCGCAGAGACCCGAAAATCAGCAGTTTATATACCCTCGCGGAACATTCGAGACCTTTCATGAATGATAACACCCGCCCACAAGCATTTTATTGGACGGCCAAAAGATTACAAGTCAAAACTGAAGAAGACATCTAGGATTGGTGGAAAATTAATTACAAAAATTTATGATTGGCCAATTTCAAAACTGGCGGAGGAAAGGGTTAACGTTGCCAACGTAAAAAAATGGCAGAAAGAAATTTAATAAAGAACAAACTTATAAATACTAAATTTCTTTATAAAAAAAAAAGGTTCCTACACTTCGCACTAGAGTGCACAATTGTAGTTCATAAGAGGTACCATCTAGAACAGGGAAAACAAAAATACATCGAAAACGACACAGTTCAGAACACTTCAAAATTTACAAGTAGGGACTTCTTCTGAGAAACTTGAGACTTAAGGCTTCCTCCAGTAGAGGAGTTTCAACTGGCGCAAAGTTTGAATTAGCGGCTCGGAGGTGTACCGCCCGGTACAGACCTCCCCCCCCAAAAGTCCCTCCAAGGGGTAACACAGAAGAACATAAACTTTTGTTTTAAAACAAGGATTTACAAACAAGTTTTCTTAAAATGATTGGATCCAGTTTCAAAATTTCTTTGTAGTAACTTTTGAAGGAATGTCTTTATGCTTGTAGAAGTTGAATTCAGAAGGAAAAACTTTTAATTCTTGAAAGGGAAGAAAAATTTTCTAAGTCCACCAAATATTGTAGTTGAATCCCAAAAAATGTAGTAATTGTTGATATAAAATGTCCATGTAGCTGATTAAGTACATTCAATGTTGATTAAGATTGACGGCCAGACCAGCCGCCGCTGCTTGTGTCCAGAGGAGACCGCTCGGACCCCTCAAGTACCCTGAGATACCGCTCGCCCGCACTATGAGAGGAATAGTGGAGTTGAAGCACGCCGCGCCCGCGGCGAACATACAGTTCGCGGGCAAGTTGCAGGTTGTGCGCCGCACATCAGCCTTGGCCGGGAGGAGGACTCCGGCTCGCCGTACACTGGTTGGCCTCACTGGAGAGGCGGTACGGCGCCACGCTGCTGCGGGGGCACTGAAACATTAAGATCTCGGCGGCAGAATTTTGTTGGACCAGAATGATTTTAGGGTACATTCATTGTGGTGGAACTGAGGGGCCAGCGGCGTGGAAATATTTGTTTCATTTAAATAGCCACTGTTTTATGTTAGCAGGAGACGGGAGCATGGTAATGGCCATGGCAAGGACAGGATGTCAGTTTAACTGGTCGGGGAAGGTGTACAATAAATGCTTAAGTACAAAGAACCTGACTCCAAGGCAGAAGGCCTCAAAATGCAACAAAAAAAAAAAAAAATAACCTTCCGAGTTCTTTCAAAAATGTTAAAGCAAATATAAAATCAGCTACGTTAGTGCGGAAGCTACACAGGTTTCACCTGCGACAGGTGAACCCTAAATATCCTCTCGGTGGCTGGATTGCTTAATAACAACGTAACCGGCGTAAGAAAATCAAGGATTATGCACGGCCCATGAAATCTGGGGGCAAGCTTGCCCGCGGGAACAAAATTCTTGACCATCACCTGGTCGCCTACCTTCAAATTGGTGGGTCTCCATCCACGATCATATCTTTCCCTAACCTTTTCATGAGACACTTTAAGATTGGCTTTAGCCTTCTTCCAGAGATCTTTAATATTATCTGGATCTATTGTCTCGGGTAGAATGTCACTCAGAGACCAGAGGTTAGAGAGCGGCGTGTTGGGAACAAACTTGAACATCAGAGAAGCTGGAGTAAATTTATGTGATTCATGAACCGCCGAATTCAGAGCGAAAGCTAACCAATGCAGGGACGTGTCCCACCTGGAATGGTCTTCATGATGATAAGCAATAAGAGCCGACCTGAGGTTACGATTGACTCTTTCGGCAAGAGATGGTTGGGGATAATAAGCAGAAGTAGTCACATGAGATATGGACAGAACAAAACAGAATTTACAAAATAGATTGGATGTGAAAGCCTTAGCGTTGTCAGACACAATATATTGACACGGACCAAAAGAAGCAAAGATTGAATTTAAACAAGTAATGGTGGACTGAGCGGTAGCCAGCTTAGTCGGGAATAACCAAGAAAATCTTGTAAAACCATCTACACATACAAGGATGAACTTGTTGGCATTCCCCTTTGACTGGGGGAAGGGTCCTACGTAATCAATGTAGAGACGTTCCATGGGGCGCGACGCTTGATGAGAAGACAAAAGGTAGACATGGTGGGTTTACTAAGCAAGCAAGATTTACAAGCCTTTACTAGTTCACAAATTTCACCGTCCATACCCTTCCAGATAAACATTTCACGGATCTTTTCCCGGGTTTTGAAGATGCCTAAATGCCCCCCTAATGTGGTCTCATGATAGTACTTGAAGATCATTGGCACAAGTACAGCTGGGACTACAACTTTCATTTTTTGATCATGCCTCGATGGGCAACATAAAACACCATTCCTCAGTACATAAGGGACAACATGTTCCCCAGAAGAAAGGGTTTCCATGATTGGAGCCAGCGTTGGATCTTCACGTTCATATTTCTCAATATCCCTAAAGAGCATGGGAGCATCTGTTAAGATGGCATTAACCTCCGATAGCATGGACTCGGGAGGTGATGAACTATGATACACTAACAATTTGTTGGTTATTTTGATCCACCTTTTCAATACAAATTACAGTTTGTGTTGCTAAGTTGTAATGTTACAACACTAATTTACCGGGACATGTTTCGCTTTTATTCACAAGCATCATCAGCCTATACAATTGCCTCAAGGTTTGTCATTTTTGGGTTGTTGTTACAATTTTCATTACATTGAATGTAAATCTAATTTCAGTGATAACAATATTTAAAACAAGAATAATATACACATTAAAAATTTTTATGACAATATGATTTGCAATGTTAAAATGGATTAACTCTTAATTCTAAAACACACTGACGTCCAAAACACAGTTTGTAATTTGGCTAAAAATTGTTTGCGATGTTAAAATAAAATTGATTCAACTATAATTTGGCATTACAATTTGAGTCATAAATATATAAATATTGGATGTTATTATATAGGAGCCATAGTTTCTGAAGTGCGTTGGTTTCTAGAATACAGTAACATTTCAGTATTGAGAATTATAGTTAAGAATTGTGCTCTCTAAATAATGTTATTTAAAAAGACTGTAATTTTGCATTATGCGTGATTAGTCCTGATGATAATCTAGAATTGAAGTCTTGAGTTCGTTGGAAAATGGCTTCTAGATTTGACGAGTCTTGCTGCTGCAGTTTGGCAATTTGATCAGAGGAAGTATTGACATATTTAATTCTTGTTTGTAGCGACCAGACTCTCCGTTGGAAGTTGATTGTTTTGATGTAAGTTATGGTTAAAAGGGGCTTCAATCCAAATTTTGAGTACTGGTATCTGATTATGTTTATTTTGATTTATGGAATGGAAGAAGCATCTGGAATAAATGGAAATGAACTTAAGTAATATTGTGTGTGTGTGTGTTGTGCTTATAATGTGAGTGTTGATGTTGCATTATCACTTACCCCTTTGTCTGCTGCTACAGAATCTTGTGGGCCTTATTGCGTTACTGTGACTATTGTCTGTTGTGGCTCTACTCCTTGTGTTGTACGTATGAAAGAGCTGTTGTGAAGGGCGGGTAGGGGGTTGAGGGGAAGAGATGTTGGGCGGGGCGTTTGCTATTGACGTGCTACGTGGTGGGGAATTCTTATTTGCTGTCGAGGTGAGGGTAGAGGACGATCCTGCAGGCGGGGCGTTAAGCTTTGGCGTGTTATGTGGAGGGGGACTTTTTTGCGTTGCCGAAATGGTTTCAGTTGTGAGTGTATTTAGATTGAATATTTTAAAGAATTTGCTTTTATCTGATTTGAGATTTCGTAATAATGTTGGCAACTGTTCTATTAACGGACTTTTTATTTCGACCGCGTCATTCAAGTTTTTTCCTTTATTAAAGTATTGATCCAAATAAATATATATGTTTTCGAATTCTGTCATTAGCTTCCCCTTTTTGATTCTTTTGATTATTCTAAGGTCTTTATCTATTGAGGTGTAATGATGGCCGGTTTCTTTCATATGATTACTCATTGCCGAGTATTTATTGTGTTTTAAGGCATTAAAGTGTTCCATGTATCTGGTTAGGAAACTGCGTCCAGTTTGGCCAACATATGAAGATTTACATTGTGCGTATGTTAGTCTGTATATTCCGGAGCCTTGAAATTTGTTATTGTAGGCATTTACTGTGTTATGGTTAAAAAATAAGTTTTTGTTAGTGTTATATGTTTTAAAGGCTATTTGCATATCTCGTTTTTTGAGTGGGTTTGCTATTTGGTGAATCTTTGAACTGGTGTAAGTGAAGGTTGCGTATTTGGATTTTTTAGTCTTTTCCGGTGTGAGGTTTGTGGCTATTTTGAGCTTTACTCTGTTGATGATTCGATTTACTATGTCTGCTTTATATCCATTGGCTAGTGCTAGTTCTTTTATAAAATTTATTTCTTTTGTAAAATTCGCGGGTGATAAGGGTATTTTGTAGGCTCTGTAGACCATACTGAAAAAGGTTGCTTGTTTGTGAGATTTGGGGTGGAGCGAGTCATTTCTTATTGTTATAGGCGTGTGTGTTGGTTTTCTGTATATCTGATAATCAAATTTGGATTTTAAGCGTGTTACCATAACATCTAAATAATTCAATGAGTTGTTTTTTTTTCGTCTTCTTTGGTAAATTTTACGTATCTATTGATGTTGTTTAAAAATTCAAGGATTTTTTCGCTGTTATTTTTTCGGTTGTATGTTATTACAAATGTATCGTCAACAAATCTCAGCCAAAGACAGATTCCTTCTATGTTTGGTTTTATAATGCTATGTTCTATGTTACCCATATAAATATCCGCTAATATTCCCGAGCTGGGGTCACCCATGGCTAAACTTAATTGGTGGTAAATTTTATTGTTAAAGGTGAAATAGTTATTATTTAGTACGAATTAAGTAGTATAATAAATTCATCTACTTATTTTTTTTTTATTTGCTAGGGATTTTACGTCGCACCGACATAGATAGGTCTTATGGCGACGATGGGAGAGGAAAGACCTAGGAGTTGGAAGGAAGCGGCCGTGGCCTTAATTAAGGTACAGGTGTGAAAATGGGAAACCGCGGAAAACCATTTTCAGGGCTGCCGATAGTGGGATTCGAACCTACTATCTCCCGGATGCAAGCTCACAGCCACGCGCCTCTACGCACACGGCCAACTCGCCCGGTAATTCATCTACTTCTAGCTTACTTAAGTTCCTATATTTGGAAAGGTTTGAGTTAATAATTTCGATCGTTTCTTTAATGGGGATATTTGAATACATATTGGAAATGTCAAACGAGCTCATTCTATGGTGGGGTTGTAAGTTGAAGTTTTTTAATCTTTCGCAAAATTCAATTGATTTTTTAATTGAGGAACTGATGTATAAATTTTGATATTTTATATGTTGGGCTATTTCTGCTGTTTATAATTGGTCGAATGGGTGTATTGTTTGTGTACTTTAGGTAGTGCCTTTGCCTTGGGTAATGTTGGGTTCATGTTGACCATTGTTTGTTGTTCTTGTTCGTTAAATAAACAAATTGAATTTTTAAGGATTGTTTTTAGATTCCTTTGAATTCTAGAGATCGGGTCTTTATTTACTATAGTGTAAGATTCATTAGAAAAGAATTCTTCGGTTTTTTTGATATAGTCACTTTTATTTACTAAGACTATTGTTTCGCCTTTATCTGCCTTAGTCACGATAATGTCGTTATCTTTTATTTTTGTCTTTAAATATTTTATTTGTTTTAGGAGGGTCTGGTCGGAATTAGTTTTCATTTCTTTTACTAAACTTGGGAGTTTCTTTTTTACTTCATATTTAATGTCATTTTGTATTTCTACCGGCAGTTTCCCTATATTTGCTTCAGATTCCACTATTGTGATAGTTAATTCTTCCATTTTGTACGGGTTAGGCCAACTGAACTTAGTTCCTTTGTTGAGTATGTTCATTTCATTTTCAGAAAAATTGGTGTCTGATAAATTAATTGTCGCGGGGTTGTTTATCTTTAAAGGAATTGAATCATTTTTTCCATTAACGGTTAACTTTTTTTGATCTTCTATTAGGTGTTTTAGTTTGTTTTCTAGGGTTTTTTGCTTTCTGTCTAAGATGTTTAAGAGTTTTTCAATGGTATGTCTTTGAATGGAGCTCCAGTCTAAAGGCGATGTAAAATGGGATATACTTAAGTGTGCTTTGTAGAGTTGTAAGTTTAGTAGCGATTTTTTTCTGTACAGTAACTTTAATTCGTGTTTTAGCCATATTTTGTTTACTCTGTTTTGGGTGTCAAGAGATTTTGAGCTTGATATGTTCTTTCTTTGGGTAGACCTTAAGAATTTCGGTATTACATCGCACCTTAAACATTCTTTCAAAAACCAGATATCTTTAGCAATCTTACTGACTTTAACTTTGAGGTTAATATACCTGTTTGTCTTAGTTTTTGCCTGGTTGGCTATCACATTACATGTAACTAATCTCATTATTAGACCCGTATTGAACTATGCTATGATATACTAACAATTTGTTGGTTATTTTGATCCACCTTTTCAATACAAATTACAGTTTGTGTTGCTAAGTTGTAATGTTACAACACTAATTTACCAGGACATGTTTCGCTTTTATTCACAAGCATCATCAGCCTATACAATTGCCTCAAGGTTTGTCATTTTTGGGTTGTTGTTACAATTTTCATTACATTGAATGTAAATCTAATTTCAGTGATAACAATATTTAAAACAAGAATAATATACTGTGACCGTTCGTGGGACGCCTAACTCGGAGATGATAATAAATTTTATAATTCGCTCGACTAGAATTCAGGGGTTTACACGATCCTCCACTCAGGGCATGGCCCTTCGGAAAGGAAGCGGTCACATCCTATCAATAATTAGTCCGATAATAATCTAACTAAGCATAAATGAATATTTGCAATGAGAAATTGGAAGTATAATAATTTTAATAAAATGAAATAACTGACTACAATTGAACAACTGAATATGCAACGTAAAAATACATTAACTTGTGCATCGCTACCGCACCGTATTTAAAGAATCAAGTCCATCTTGAAAAATAATTGTCAGTCATTAAGTTAAAATCACATCATTACGCAACACTGATTCGATTAAATAAATATAAAGTAATATAATGGAAAATCAGCAATTTCAGGCTCAAATCGTTCATCTTGTTTGTTCATTTCTGACGTATTACTAGACGAACCTGTCCTCCCTGCTCTACTTCTCTTATTACTTCATTATAATTACCTAACTAACTGAGTAATAACTTGAATTTTCTAACAGCGCATGATAAACACCGAAAATCCATCAAATACATAATAATATCAGTGTTCCATAATCAACTAACTGCATGTCTCCATCCAACCAACGGCATCATGTGGCTGCACCTGAAATAAGGTACTATCTACTGACATAAATAAGAAAACTATCAAATGCCAGACGATCTGCGTTGCATCGGCTCCATTCCATCCTGCTGAAAATACACCTACAGCGCTAACTTACTACATCTAGCAATACCACAAGTTGATCTACAGTACAGGTGACAATAATCTCACAATCTAATTGTCGTTCGAGTAGCTTGTCGAAGATCCTACTCGTATATTCGTAAATACATTCCGCTACCCATGTGATACCAAATTAAACTCATGTCAGCTCGCATGCCTAACCAAACTCTTCGAAAAGCACTCAAACAACGCTACGAAACACGCTCATCTAATAAACTCAAATATACGCGGCGGAAATACCTCTCAATACTATTATCCTAACCATTGGCCATCTCAAAGAATTAAATTACTACCGCAATTCACCACTCAATAAATCATTCTCTGCTTATACCGTCAACTATACCTTTAGATGACCCTACATATTTTACGCTACACAATGTCCACCACATAATGAGAAATCATCATTCCCTACATAAATGAGCTAAATATCTTTGAAGAGCTTCACTATTATTCATACAACCATCACTGAGTCGATCCACTAAACATATCACAACACTCCGCGGAATTATACATTATCATAAGATCACCACTTCAAATATTTCACACATCAGCACATCAAAACTTACCTGTGGCATTCAAGATCACACACGCCTTATAGCTGTTCCACTAACACGGAAAACAACGCAGGAAAGATCGCCTAACCCTAGTATTCACCAACGGAAAACGATATTCTAATATACGTAGTAGAAATACATGACGTTACCAACACTGTTAGCACGTTAGAACATTCAAGTCATTTCACTTTATATCACCTGTGTGACATTAAAAAGAAATAAATCTACTTGTACTATAAGCATCTACAAGGATCCTACTGGTTTACTCGGACATCTCTTCTATATGAACTTCCTTATTCACAAATATAGGCAACATCTTGAGTTCAACCTGAAACTTGAACAGAATGGTTAGATCGAATTCGTACAGATTTTTTTAAATCCACTGTTATAGATTAATACTGGCCTGTGTAAATTTTATATCGCTCAATGCTATACTTAGTTTGTTAACGTATTTAGGCCTCAACTTCTTAAATTTTATGAGCTTTAATTCGCATATAAGGGCTGAGCTCTCTACTGCTTCACAATCCTTTTTGTACTATTCAAGAATTGACATTTAAAACAAAATCAAACTTCATTATTTCAATAAAAAACGAGGCTGCTTTTCATAAACTACATGACTACGATCCTGACTGCTTTACATCTGACTTTGACATTGAGGAAACATTATCTTAGAGATTCACAAAGGAATGCAGGCTACCATTGTTTATTCTTCTCCACCTGAAATACGTCATACCACACGCCTGTTAGATAATTAACTGTATATAATTCCGGCTCAATCCATGGCCCCCTTGACGTCTGTTATACTAGATGTAATGTCTGGCCTATCTTCTTCTCAGCTGTTACTGCAAATATTTATTGATACCCGCTTGTGACTACACGGTTTTTCACGCGGTCCGATGTGTACCACGGGGTTCCGAACTTGATCTATCGATTCTCATCCAAAAGATCTACTATCAATTCGCGAGTTGTGCCGGCTCATATCTTACGAATATATGAATTCGCCGCACATCAACAGTTTATTTTACCACCATGCCGTCCACATGCATTTATCATTCCTATGACCTTCAATGACTCCCTGACATGTAATTGCACGTCATTGGAAGGTCATAATACACATTAAAATTTTTTATGACAATATGATTTGCAATGTTAAAATGGATTAACTCTTAATTCTAAAACACATTGACGTCCAAAACACAGTTTGTAATTTGGCTAAAAATTGTTTGCGATGTTAAAATAAAATTGTTTCAACTATAATTTGGCATTACAATTTGAGTCATAAATGTATGAATATTGGATGTTATTATATATAGGCCATAGTTTCTGAAGTGCGTTGGTTTCTAGAATACAGTAACATTTCAGTATTGAGAATTATAGTTGAGAATTGTGCTCTCTAAATAATGTTATTTAAAAAGACTAATTTTGCATTATGCGTGATTAGTCATGATGATAATCTAGAATTGAAGTCTTGAGTTCGTTGGAAAATGGCTTCTAGATTTGATGAGTCTTGCTGCTGTTTGAGTAGTAATAATTTTATTATTTTTACGTCCCACTAACCACTTTTACGTTTTTCGGAGACGCAGAGATACCGGAATCTTGTCCCGCAGGAGTTCTTTTACGTGCCAGTAAACTAGTGACACAAGGCTGACTCCTTCAAATACCACTGGACTGAGCGAGGATCGAACCTGCCAAATTGGGGTCAGAAAGCCAGTGCCTTAACCATCTGAGCTACTCATCCCCGACTGGGTAAAATGAGCATATCCATGAACATCTTCCAGGGCTATATGACTTTGAAAAATGTAATGAAAGCACATCTGGTTCAGGAAGCGTAAGAAGACAGTGTTAGCAAAGTATTAGGAGGTTTTATAAAAGATAGTGAATTTGCATCCAACTGTTCGCAAGCATTATGGTTTCCTACGTCTAATGTGCTCAGCGAGAGGCGCTTCTCTGCTTACACAAAGGCACTTTCTGATTGTCGCACAATTCTGCATCCTGATAATGTTGAAACCAAGCTTAGTTTGTACTTTGGAGACAAGTAATTCAATGTCTAAAAATGTAGGCTGTGTATAAATGTATATCACAGGGCAGATCACCTAACTTCATTTCGAAGTATCAGTGATTTATGTATTTATTTCTATAACAATTTGCATATTTGGGTTTTATAAGATTTAATAACAATGATACATTACAAGAGTTTACTTTAAAACCCCTTATCACAAAATTAGTTACATTTACCCCATACGCTACTACAAGGAAGATTTCGCAGAAAACATCTGTCAGTATAACAATTTATTTCACGAAATACCTACCGAAATAAGGTCAGTTTTAACACCGAAATCAACAGTTTTATTTCACCAAAAAATAAGGACCCTAGTTATCATTAATGTTCTGGAAAATCTCTTTAAGACATGGCATCAAAGAAAAGGGGTTGGCTTCAAGTTTCTTGCCAAACGAAATGTATGGTATGTTGTTCTTGTGGTGGCTGGTAATCTCACCCCAGCCTGTCTCCTGACGGCATTGTGCAATCCTGGAATCCCTAATGACGTCTACAAGCAGCACAATTGTTTGGTGTATTTCGGCTTCATGGTCAGGTAAAATTAAGAAAGTGATCGTAGACAGTAGTGAAGATGGGTCGCTCGACAAGTGTTATGGTGCACAGCAGAGCTAAACAGTTTGCGAGTGAAGGTTGATACGTTTCGGAAAGCAATATTTTAATGTATAGGCCTACATTCTGTAATGTTCGTATCGAGTGGGAGAAAGAAGATACTGTCTCAAAACATTGTTTTAAAAATAAGGAACATTCAGTACGTAAATTTAGCACTCCAACAGTGAAACGGCAGGCAACAATAGAACTCTAATTAGATATGCAAAAGAAAGCTAAGAGTTAAAAAATAGAATTTATTCACGAAACAACAGCGATGCTACTCAAAGCCAACATCCCGCTGGAGAAGGTAGACGACCCTGCAGTCCGGAAATGGCTTCAAAAGTATGTACCCGATATGTACAGTCTATCAATAAAAACTCAACAATCAGTGATAGTGATTAAACCTTTAATGATTAATTTTAGAATTTCATTAAAGCGAAATTAAAGCGATACGGCAATATCTATTTCGCGAAATAACGTGAAAATTAGTATCCTTCTCGCGAAATCGTTCAAAAATTAATGCGAAAAAATCATGCCTCTACGCATGGGTATGCAATGAGCGTCAGGACTATACCATCTGCATATCTCAGTTTGTTTGCGACATGTTTCAGTTTTATCTACATATGATCAAAAGTCCAATTTAGAAATTACACTTTTTGAAAAGACTGTAAATGCAATTTCATGTCAATTGACAATCCTTCATATCTTCAGCTCATTGCAGCACATACCTACTCATCTGGCTCCTTGGCTGAATGGTCAGCACAGAAATACAAAACTGAGCTAAATGTTTGAATCAAACAACGAATGCAGTTAACGATTTAATTTTATAACATCTGATGTGAAGAGCAGTTAGCAATACTACACAACAGGTATTACAACATAATCCTTTAACCTTTTTTCCACTATGAAGAAAAGTGACAGAGAAACAGAAATGCAAACCGTAGAGACATGCATAAATAAAAATATCAAGAAGATGGACAATAGTGCCAAATGAAGTTGAGCCGATCACAAATACAATCACTTGATCGCATTATGAGGACACCAGAAACCTGATTACAAACTTTGGAAACCGAAGCAACAAAGAAATTAGAGAGGATATGGAAGACCTACAAATAACTCTGGACAATTCGCAAAACAAAACGCAAAATTTAAAGAAACTGAAAGAGACTGAACTCGTACTTCAGTCATGTAAACCACGTGAACTGAATTCTGTTCACACACTCTGTCTGGTTCCTTGTGGCATTCACTGGGCCAACCACTGCAAAAACACAAAATAAGACTGACGACTTCACCAAGATACTAGTATGTGAGATCAGGTCTCACGGCCAAATGCAAGCAAACGCAATTGCTCGCATTGGTACATCCATTCATTGGTAGAATCTACCCACTATGTCATCAGTTTTAATTTTTTTAGACGAACAAAGACTTTCATGATGATATTTCCTCTTAAGTCAGGATATGCATACTCAAAACATACAGCACAGGATCGACCCAGTTGGGGAAGACTCATCACAGTCATTAGACTGAATTATTCAAAGAAGAAGAATAAGACAAAATATCATTATACAACTATTATTTAGGAACAAATATACATGAATGATAGAGCAAAACAGTAAAACAAGGTAAATTATTTCATTTTGTAAAAAATCAGAGCATGTAAAACAAAGTTTTTTAAAGGCAAAATTTGTTTGTTGTATGTTCTCAAATTCTCATGCACACAAGCATTACACACCTTTTTAGTAAACTTTACACAGACTGGTTTTTTGCATCGGTAGCACAAGTATCACAGAGTAAATTAGTTTTCCTTTTCTCAAGTCATCTTTTCTTCTTTCATTACAAGCACGCTTCCTATCCACATTCTTACTTTCCGGTTTATCTGCGGATCTTGTTTCAAGCTGCAGATGTAAAAGTCTACGAGACAAATTTTCCAGAAATCCAACCTGCTTATTTCTGGGTTGTTTTTGCAGGAACTGTAAATGAGATATGCAATTACACCACTTATATCTAGAATATCCTATAAAAACAGCAGCTGAGTATCTCCTTATTTGCTGACCACAAAGTAATTGGCACAGTTTTCATCTAGTGAGTTGATTCCTCTTTTGGTTAATTTTGGACTTTTCTGCCTCTTCTTCAAAGGGTTTTTCGTGAAGCATTGAGGTCACTAACAATACTGCTTTGCTCCTTTTTTAAAAATATTTGTTTTATGTAGCACAGATAGGTCTTACGGTGACGATGGGATAGGAAATGGCTAGGAGTGGGAAGGAAGTGACCGTGGCCTTAATTACGGTACAGCTCCAACATTTGCCCGGTGTGAAAATGGAAAACCACAGAAAACCATCTTCAGGGCTGCTAACAGTGGGGTTCGAACCCACTATCTCCCGAATGCAAGCTCACAGCTGCGTACCCCTAACTGCACGGCCAACTCACCCAGTTCTCTTAGTAGCTGTACCATGAACAAGAACTAGTTATCTCTGGTGACGTTCCTGTTGATCCCTGGATGTGCTTTGTATGGATGGATTGGAGAATTTCTTGTCTTCAGCTGAAGAAAGAGTATCTCCATCTGAATGCCTTCCATTGTATATCTAACCATTCTTAGCATCTGTGAGGCACATGAGTTTTATAGTGTATTTCACAGGTCCATTCGGCATATATACCTTGAACTTGCATTGACTGCAGAAACTCACAAACATCTGGTGCACAGATGTGACAGTTGCAATTGTGTATACAGCTCAACAGATTTCCACAAACTTCTCAAACAGTCCTGAGATGGCAGCTGCTGGACCATTTATTCTACGATCCTCTTTAGTAGCAGGACTGTCCAATCGTAGCACAGAAAGCAATATATTAAACCTATGCTCACTCGTGTCACATCTATAAATATATATATATAAATATATATATATTTTCCCGAGCCATCTGTAGCAAACACTGCTCCAGTGCTCTTGCAATTTTATTTGAAAGCCGCAGAATAGTCCTATTTTAAAAAAAAAAAATTCGTGTGGCTATTTCTAGCCGGGTGCAGCCCTTGTAAGGCAGACCCTCCGCTGAGGGTGGGCGGCATCTGCCATGTGTAGGTAACTTCGAGTTATTGTGGTGGAGGATAGTGTTATGTGTGGTGTATGATTTGCAGGGATGTTGGGGACGGCACAAACACCCAGCCCCCAAGCCATTGGAATTAACCAATGAGGGTTAAAATCCCCGACCCAGCCGGGAATCGAACCCGGGCCCCCCTAAACTGAAAGCCAGTACGCTGACCATTCAGCCAACAAGTTGGACAGAATAGTCCTACGAATGCTCTCCTTTCGACTTTCTCCACGTCATGCACATCGGTATACGTCTTCGAAATTCTCTCTTAGTTGTGAGTTTTAAATTCATCCACACACAAGTATATCCTGCAACATATCATTAGTAACTAGAAGCTTCCATACTTGATCAGGGTCTACTCGGCTTTCAACGCGTTTGACTTTTTAGCCCAGGTAGGTGTCCTACTTCTTCCCCCAAATGGCTCATGGAACCATTTATATCTTTTTTTTTAACCCACTGAACTGCAATTTTTCTATAAAATAATATACATTGATTGCGATTTAATCTAGCTCCCATTAAGGCCCACCATTGCGTTAACGCAACATTTTATTTTTGTCCTTGTCCCGACTTAAGGTTGCAGTGAATTTTCATTTTAAGCATCGATATATTGAAGGAACATCCTAGAAATTTTGTTGATCCATTTGTCTACGCTAAATACATGTAATGGCATTTTTCCTGAATTTTTTATGATTGAAGAAAATCACAACATCTAACCAGGTTGAGTTCTGAATTTTATTTTCAGAAATAGAATAGATATTTTGTATCTTTTTTTATATATTCAAGTTTTATAGACATACTTGTCTTTTTCACACAATGAATCTATCACGTGAAGCCTCTTTTTGAAATTTACAATAATGTTGCGTTTACGCAACTTTGGGATTAACAAGTATGTATTCCTGATTCATAGACTGCTCACTTGACTGTTCCTTCCTTCATTGTTGAAGTGTGTGTTTGCAGTGCGGTGAGGAAGCATGAAACTATAATTGTGTGCTGATAAAGAATGAAATCGCAGGAAAGGTACCGTATGCTAAACTGTATTAAAAATGAATTATGTTATAAATAGGACTTTTTGTTTTGCTGTGGAATTACGAATAACATCTTTCGTATTTATATTAGGATTTCATTGTTTTCCGACATGTGTCACATCACCCAGAAAACACTAACTGTGGCAGAACTCGTAGCTATCTTAGAAGAAATAAAAGATGATGATGACTTAGTGATGTCGATGAAGTAACGGATGAAGAAGACTGTCTTATGGAAGAGGAACAAGTACGTGATGTGGCTGGTACCATTGAAATACATTAAGTACTGAACAAGAACCAGAGTATGAACCTGGATGGTCAGCTGTGAAGAAACCTGAAAAGCAAGCAGAAAGGAAGAAGTAGCAGCTCCCAAACTGGAGAAAAGTTTCTCCTGTCTATACTTCTTCACCAACATCAGAAGAATAAGCTAAAATTGGAAGCAATAAAAATCAATGTAGGTGGTAAGTCACCTTACGAAGTATCTTCATTGTACTTCGATTCACAAGTTCTGCAAATGATGAAGCAGCTACCATAGCGTTGTTACTGATTGCGTCAAAATCTTTGCACCATACTGCTTCATACTGGATCAACTTCAACATTTGAGGAGAATCAGATTCACAATCATCAGCATGACAATGGCGTTGCCAATTACAGGATTTGAGTTAGAGGTAAAAAGTGGTGGTGGCCTCTGTTTATTTATTTGGTTGACAGTGTCATCATAAATTCTTTGGAAAATAATAGACTAGTAAACGATGAAAAAATCTCTCAGCTGCAATTTATATCATATATAGCTCTAGCCCTGATGAAATCTGAAGGTGATGACACTAAAGATGATGATGTATGTGGTGATGATGGGGAAGGCAATAAAGAAACTGGCATAGACGGGAGAGAATTCTAATTATGGATGACCGTCAAAGGCAGCTTTACCCACGGAAGTGCGTTGTGATCAAATAGGACATTTCATAATCCAAGAGAAAAACAAAGCTAGAAGAAGATGCCGACTGTGCAAATGCACAACAATTTACAAGTGTCAAAAATGCAATATTCATCTTCATTCAAACCGTTTCGAACAATTTCACTCTCGCTAAATGAAGATGCCTACTAGGCCCAAAGTTGCGTAAACGCAACATTATGCTGAACCTAAACTATTTGTAAATACTTTTTGTTCCCACATTTTCTGGTCTTTCTGATCTAATTTCAAAATAAATATAGGCCTACAATAATATTCCAAAAAGCTATGTTTTTTCAGTGCTTGGTCCTTAATGGGTTAAAAGAGAACACTTTCGCTACAGCAAGTTAACACACTGAAACACAGCTCACATTCTAACAATAGTTCAACACAGTGTGGTAGATCTTAAAACACTCTTCTACATCTATAATACACCACATATTATTTGGTACATTGTCTGTTTGTGTCCACTTCCAGTCTTCTAGGCTATGCACACATTCACCTGCGTACCCGTCTTCCTTTTCTCTAATAATGTCATCTAATTCTTTGGAACTACTAATGCCAACGTCACTGGAAGGTAATTCAGTATCACTTCCATCGGAAAAACCGTCACTGACATCGCTTTCCTCCAAAAAACGTAATATTCGAGCTTCATCAGACTCGGCCATGACGTTGACTTTACCTTCACCAAAGCTTTATGCGGCAATTTACTCGATCATATTTAGACTCTTTGGCGGTGAAATACGTAGCTGAAGAGCAAAGATAGCTGAAATGCGATTACCAACATCTCGTAGACATGTTGGGATTGAAATATCGATATGTATCCATGGAAACCTCAACAAAAGCAATAAAGAGAGTGGACGGAAATTTCCGTCATTGCATTTATGGGAATGCGCGGACAATGACGGAATTATCCATCATTGCAAGGCAACGGGTTAATAGTGTGCTCTACTAGAAGTGCTATCCTCACTTTCTTCTTCTTCCCTTTCTGTACCACTCATGCCACTTCTAGAACATTTCAAACCATTGTAACAGAGAAATCAAGCCGTGATTTTACAGTACTTTCTCCCGCCCTTGCATGTTCAACATAGAATGTAAACAGTGAGGTGCAGTCAACAACTAAAGCAACACTACAAACTTGTAAGAGATGCTAACGTGCTACAATTTAATAAAACAGGTATCTCACATCTCACTTCATCAGGATTCAACCCTGCACCTTGAGCATAGGCGACAAGTGGTTAGCAACAGCAAATGAACTTCTACAGTAATTTATTCAGTTAGATCTTAATTTACGAGTAAAACAATTACATCTAAAGGCAGTGAAAATTTTTAAACATGTAGCTGCAATGCCTTGAGAGTAAATTCATAATTGAAAATATGACAATCATCAATGAGAGCTTTCAAAATAGTCTGAAGCACAAAAAGAGTTTATAAAATAACACAGTGGGTATCTAAGAACCTAAATCTGACACACATTCTTTACAGAGGACAGTGCCCTACAATTCAAAAGGAAAGCTGAGCAGCTTCTACATGCCAAAGAATGGTAGCTGGGGGACACCCAGTTTAACTAGGCCAAAAACGCCAATATTTATTCGATTGTTAAATATGTCACAAATGTTGTTGACAAATGCTGCACATATCCCAGTATTGGCATGCTTCCTGGCAACCAGAAGCAACTTCAATAATGTCAAAATTTTAATTATAACATTTTAAAATAAAATGTTCAAAATTTCCCACCATTTTAACAATATATCACTGTTTTCCTTATAAATTCCAAGTTTATAAGAATTTTCATACTTTTCCTTTGTTTTGAAGTGTGTATCAAACCTCCTACTACAAAATGAACCCCAATCACTAACATACACTGTGATTCATTTTTATCGGGTTTTTATTTTGAGCACCTGAAAATATATATATATAATTTTTTTTGTAAATAAATATATTATATAAAATTTAATATAAATCCTATTGACCTAAAAGAGATACAGATTGTAATACAACACTATGGGAGGAAACTCTGAAAAAAAATCATTATCCGTGGAACAGTAAGAGACTTAAAATTTTATTTTAAAATGTTATAATTAGAATTTTGATATTATTGAAGTTGCTTTTGATTGCCAGGAAGCATGCCATTACTGGGATATGTGCAGCATTTGTCAACAACATTTGTAGCATATTTAACAATTAAATGAATATTGGCCTCTTTTTCCCAAATGCCAATTTTATTGAAATCCATGATCCAGACATTTTTAACATTTACTCTTGGTACTTACTACTGATCAGGTAAAACAAGTTTGTCACATTATCAAATAGTTTCCTCCATTCTCATTACAGACATGAAGGGTCCAGGAAAATACAGTTATCGTAAAATTTTGAAGGAAGAAAGTTTAATAAAATAAAACTGAAAGCAATCCCACAGCAACACAAAGAAACTGTTTCTCCTTTAACCCAAGTCTTAAGTTAGTTAACCTTCCACATATATTATTATTAGAAAAAGCCGTCATTTCCGTACAGGCCATGAAGGCCCTTGAGAGGTGGTAGGTAAAGCTCTGATGATGATGATGATGATTCTTGTTTAAAGGGGCCTAACAGATAGGCTATCAGCCCCTAATGGTACAAGGTGAACATAATGAAAATTAAAACTTCAAAATGTATGTATCAAATGATTAGAGTCTAAAATGAATGACGAAAAAATGATCATGAAACAAAAAACCAGTGGATCCTATTCACAATGCCATAAGTACTCAGATGATATTTATCTAACGGGGTCCAAAATGCAGGTCACCAGCCCCTTATAATCGTACTAATCACTGGCAAAGCGGAACCACGGTACTGGTACTAATCAGAGGTAACGTAAGCTCATGGTGATTCTCGCGTGGTAGTACTAATCACAGGTAATGTAGACCCATGGTATGTCACACACAAAGGCACCACTCGCAGGCAACACAAACCTATGGTGTTTTGCACATAAAGGTACTACTTACAAGCAATGCAGAACCATGGTGTTCCTCAAATAGTGGGACTAATCACACGCGCCAGTATTCCCGTGGAGTTCCTCACTTAGTGAAACTAATCATAAGCGACGTATACTCAAGGTGTTGCTCACATAGTGCTACTAATCATAGGCAATGTAGAACCATAGTGTATTACACATTATGGTAATGCCCACAGACAACTCAAAACCATGGTGTTCCTCACATAATGGCATTACTCTCAGGCAACACAGATCCATGTTTTTCATCACAGTAGTATTTATCCTGGGCGCCAGTCAAACCGGTGTTTTTTCTCACGAAGTGGTGCCAACCACAGACCCATGGTGTTCCTTACAAAGTGGTACTACTCATAGGTAACACAGACCCATTCTGAACACAGTGGAACCAACCGGTGGAATGCACATGATGACACCTATCACAAGCAACGCCTAGACCCGTTGTGTTTTTCACATAATGGTACTGCTTTTATGTAACGTAGATCCATGGTTTTCCTAGCAAGGTGGTACTAGTTGCAAGTAATGTCGACCCACGGTGTTCCACACATAGTGGTACTAATCACAAGTAATCACATGGTTCTAATATCATCCCTTGGTTGCCCCTTTTAGACACCTCATACGACAAGCAGGGGATACCGTGGGTATATTCTACATCTGCGTCCCCCACCCACAAGGGGTGGTAAAGCTCTATGCCCGGCCACCTTTGCTTCCAGGAAATAACCTGGTACTCATTTTTGGTGCAGGCCGAGTGAACCTCAGGGCCACGTGCACCTCTGGAAGTGGAAATCTCGACACACAGCTTCCACAAATCCAATTAGCCTCTAAGGTTGAGTGAATGGAATGTACCAATAATTGTTCAAGTTCATATTAATTCATATTAATTCCGTATTGAACCGAGAATCTAATGGGAACAAGAAAGGTCCACCTATTCAATACCATACAATGTTCGATGCTGGTATGCATCATCTTCAGCCACAAAATTAGAAAAACATATAATGACAAGGTTACAAAAACAATGCATGAAAGTGTACACAAATCTTACAAATGAGGAATGACTTGATTAAAAACATGAGCCGTGAACATTAACTTATAACATTAACATAAAAATATAGCACCAATTACCTCAAAACTTTGTGTAAACGTCCTCTTGACAAAAAAAAACGTTGAATGACATGTGACCAGATTAACAATGAGCCGAGGACAATAACTTATTACTATCTTAAAAGTCCAACACCATATTTCCTTTTTCATAAGAATATTTGTATGAGAGTCTTCTTGATGAACATTCACTGAGTCTTGAAGTAAATGGTGCAAATATTAAGAACATTTTTATAATTGGTTAAAAAAGATTGGTCGTTAAAATAGCTTAACCAGTCTTAAGACGTAACAAATTATAGAACTAAAGAGAACATGAAGGAACTTCAAACTCTGTTTTTCGCAGTAAAGTGCATGTCTTCTCTAACTTAAGAAAATTCTGGCTGGATTTGGTCTGCTAATTATTTTATAACAAATTTTTGCATGAAAATGAGGCGGACGCCGTGTTTTCAGGGTGCTAAACGATGTTCTCGGTTCAAAATGGGACCTGAAGCAGATAAAGAAAAAGAGAGGGGGGATGTTAAGAAAGGCTCTTGAAAAAAGATAAGGTCCCATCTTAAGAATTGATGTGAATATGAGACTCACCTCTGGCAGCGTGCGTGATGTATGTAATAAGACGTTAGAGAAGACACTGAGAGCCGAAAGACACCGTGACCAATGTACGTGTGTTGGACGGGAAGGGGGAGAAGTTGATCAGGGGAGGTATTGAGGGGAGATGGCAGGATTGGTGGGGAAAGTGGGGAGGAGAAGGAGGGACTTAGAGTTGTTGGCAATGAAGGAAGGAGGGAATAGAGAGGGGAATTATGTAGGGCGATGCGGTGAGAGGGCGTCTCATTTTCTTCATTAATAATCAATCAATCAATGATCTGTTGACCAGGTGGCAGAGTGTACCTGGCTTTTTCTTAAACATTTTCAAAGAACTTGGAAATTTCTCAAACATTTCCCTTGGTAATTTATTTCAATCCCTTCTCTTAGTCCTATAAATTAATATTTGCCCCAATTTGTCCGCTTGAATTCCAACTTTATCTTCATACTATGATCTTTCCTACTTTTAAAAGCCCTACTGAAACTTACGTTATTCCTTGCCAACTCTCCACTGACAGACCACATAGTCAAGCATCCTCTTCCCAGGCCAAAGTTTGCCATATTATATAAAATAACATCGCATTTACAAACAAATGTGAGATTTTCCTAAAATAGTCCAGGTATTGTGCCACTACTAATACTGCCTAAAAGTATTAAAAAGGGGGATACACAAAAAAATTCATTAAATTTTACATTACATTAACCCGAGAACAGTCGCAGGGGGTCACTATGACTCCATTAGCGCCGCCACCGCCACCGCCACCGCCACCACCACCACCAATGGTGACCCTGCAGCTTCCCTCTCATTACCTTTTCAACTTTCAACCCTCTATAGAATGTAGTAGTCGCGAATCAGTTCGAACTTACGAGTTGTCGAGCAAAGTTGTTTGCGGATCACCACGACCTTTCGTACAAGTAAATTTTTCTCACTGTATATCCGTGGAAACATATTCTGTACAGAGAAAATCGAACAGATAGCCTTTACCAGTATTCTTTCATTTTATGGGTGTCACAACTATAAATGAATTAGTTGTCTATGCTTGGAAGCATCTCACACGGAGGTAGTTCCTGAAACAACTGGCCCTTCCTTACTTCAGGTCTCGTTTGAAGTCATAAGCTAAGATCAGAAATAATGCACATCCCTGAAGAACTATAATCTATTAGTTTCATGGTCCGTATTGATAGTTCAAGTACAAGTATGAAGGATGAGTTCTCCACCTAATCAATACTTTATTTTACATAGTGTCAATATTATTTACATAAAAAGACAGTAACGGTTTCGACCCGTAAATAGGTCATCTTCAGCTGCTAGCGGCTGTACAGAATAAATACTACTAAAATTAAAATTAAACAACGATGCCAATAAATAAACATGATACCACTATTCTAAAATTACTTAATGTTAAGATATACACATATGGTACAGTTTTGGGGGGTTAAGGGACTATTTTCAAAAATTACATTACTGAGGTTGGAATTGGATATAATTTTTAGAGTTTAACAAGAATCACTGACATTCAGGTGTCAAGTTATCTGTGTTAAATGCCACTATTATGTACAACGGTTTATGAGATGTTTAAAGTGCATTGTTGTGCCGCAAATATGCGGGGGCGTCATGTTCCTTAAAATAAGAGGTTCAGCAACCAGTTCACGGACACATAGCTTTTACTCTGTCTATATCACTGCTGAAAAATATGTTAGCGAGTGCCACTATTCTAAAAAATACTTAACATTAAGATGTATACATATGGTACAGTTTTGGGGTTGAAGGGTTTTACACTGGCCCCAAGATTACTACATATTACAAAAGTTCTATTTGCTGAGGTTGAAATTGGATACAATTCTTAGAATTTATGAAGAATCATTGACATACGGGTGTCAGGCTCAGATATCTAAATAGGTCATCTTGCCAGTACTATGTCCAACGGTTATTCAAAGTGCATTGTTGGGCCACAGATATGCGGGGACGTCGTGTTCATTAGAATAAGAGATTTAGTAACCTGTTTACAGATACATAGCTCGTTCTCAGTCTATATCAATGTTAAAACAACCTAGTTTATATTAGACTTCCTTATTGAGGTTTATGTTGCTGTGCGTGACATATTGAAATCAAGGAAAGCTAGTTGAGGGTGCTCCTCTCTTCATACTTGCGTTCCCTCAGGTTATTTTTGAAAATGTGTGACATACACGCGACAATGTGCAGCACGCTCCTAACTATGCTCAAGGACATATCCAGCTCACAGTACCTCAATAAGGAAGGCTAATGTAAACTAGCTTGTTTATTAACATTGATATAGACTGAGAAAGAGCTATGTATCTGTAAACGGGTTACTAAACCTCTTATTCTAATGAACATGACATCCCCGCATATCTGCGGCCCAACAATGCACTTTGAATAACCGTTGGACATCAGCTGCCTTTTCTCTTATGTGTATTCTGAAAGAAGCTGCTGTTGTTTGTAAGGTGATCCCTAGGTACTTATAAGAATTTACATTTTTAAGTTTCTTGTTTTATAAGTTATCTTTTCCATGGCAGCTGTTCTTGCACCTTTTCTGAATATCATTAGAACTGTCTTATCTGAGTTTATTGTCAGTCTATTGTTGTTTGCATACTCTTGTAACCTGCCCATAGTACTTTGTAGATCATCTCTACTATGTGATCCTAAAACTATGTCGTCTGCATATATATATACACTGATACTGTGTTACTATCTAGTATCTGAGTGATGTCAGTAGTAGTTAAATTGAAGAGTATTGGGCTTGCAGGGTCACCTTGCGGAACGCCATTTGTTTGTATTATGGTTTTTGATCTTGCCAATCTGCCTTTAATTTCAGTTCCACTATATACGAGT
Organism: Anabrus simplex; assembly: GCF_040414725.1. Taxonomy (NCBI): domain Eukaryota; kingdom Metazoa; phylum Arthropoda; class Insecta; order Orthoptera; family Tettigoniidae; genus Anabrus; species Anabrus simplex. Next base: position 756,670,599 of record NC_090265.1, on the reverse strand, counting down.
ACATTTGATCCTGACTTACACGTATATCAAGGGGAAGAGAAAAACTACTTGTAACTCAGAATTACTTAGAAATCAGACTTACACAATACATCACATATTTACTGAAAAACTAATGGAATAGACCTACATGTATAAATTCTTGCAAATAATAAATACATGAAGACAGAAAATATTATTTTGAACTTGATCCAGCCTTAAAGAAATCAGATAGTCTGACTTGTTTCACTTTTCTTGCATTAAGAGTATAAACCTCCTTTTGCAAACTTAGTAATGAATTCAAAGAATTTTCACTACAACTTTTCGCAATGATATAAAGACTACACACATCCATTGCACTTAACACTTCACTCAGTTCAGGTATTTCAAGATTCAAGTTGTTATCTCCATCACTGTCACTATAGCTTGTAGCTGGTCCATCACCACTGCGTTCTTGGCATACATCAGCAATAATCTCTTCATCCGGTAGTTCTCCACATACAGCCAGATTATCATCGAAATGCACAAAAGTATCTAATTCTACACCCTCCGGTAGCGTTAGCTCATTGTCAGACAAAACTTCGTCCCCATAATTATCATTAGAGGCAGCCTCTTCTAGTAAGACACCAGCTTTGCGGAAACAGTTGCTGATTGTGGAGGATGACACCTGCTTCAAGGCAGCCGAAATAAAGTCCATGGCTTGTAGCAGTTACAGGTACAGTTAAGAGGGAAAAATTCCACTCGGACATTCTCCAGAACGATTTGAGGTGGATGTACTGCACATTGATCCTTAAGAAAGATCTTCTGTTTCTTTTTCATCTTAATGTCCAGTTTTTCAACCACTGTTCCATTAGAACCATAATCATCCAAGAATTTCTGTTGGATTCATATTCCGTAGGTTTTGTTTTCGCACCCTTAAAACACCTCGGATTCTTTGATTTTCCTAACACAAGTGGAGGAAGTTTGTCAGATCCATCTGCATTGGTGGTGAGAAGTACTGTTACAAGAATTTCACTTTTCTTCCCTCCATGCCATGAGTCACCTTTTTCAGCTAATGTTTTATTAGGAGGCTGATAATCCCTTACGATACCCGGCATAACCTCTTCTTTCCAATGTTGCACCGTGACGTCCACAGCTTTTGAGTCACTGCATATTGTTCTCCCTGTGATTCCATAACAATCTTTAAATCCTTGCAACCATCCTGATGAAGCCTTGAAATCAGTAGTGATACTCATAAATTTAGCTAAATCTATCGCCTTTGCCTTCAGCATGTCACCACTAACTGGTAGAGCTGCAGCCCGCTTTTGCTGGAACCATGTGAAAAGTGCTTTCTCCAAATCTACGTACCTTCCTTCTTGCTGACGGCTGCGCTTTGCTGATTTTGAACCCAGTTTTAAGAACTCATCCAAAGTAACGGTTTTTTTTTTACTGATGACTGTACATAGCGTGGTATAAGCAATCCCTAAGTGTGGAGTATCGTCCAGCCAGCCCCGTGGTGTAGGGGTAGCGTGCCTGCCTCTTACCCGGAGGCCCCGGGTTCGATTCCCAGCCAGATCAGGGATTTTTACCTGGACCCGAGGGCTGGCTCGAGGTTCACTCAGCCTACGTGATTAAAATTGAGGAGCTAACTGACGGCGAGATAGTGGCCATAGTCTAGAAAGCCAAGAACAATGGCCGAGAGGATTTGTCGTGCTGACCACATAACACCTTGTAATCTGCAGGCCTTCGGGCTGAGCAGCGATCGCTTGGTAGGCCAAGATCTTTCAAGGGCTGTAGTGCCATGGGGTTTGGTTTAGTTTGGATTAGCGTCCACTTCTCGTATAAATTTTACCTTTTCATCTAGGGTATAAATTTTCTTTTTCTGTTCTCCATGGCTAAACAAAAGCAAATGAATGACAAAACTACTGTTTAACAGTTCCCACGAAAGAAATTCTCATATTCAAACAAATATAATGTGTTTTCTTTTGTTTCCGCACCGAAACCATCCACTTTGCTTGTAATGTACCTTAATCTTTGGCGGCATAAGGAGGTCAAAAACGAAGAAGGTAGAGCGAGGAAAAGTGAGATAGAGAGCGAAGGGGATTCGTTCGGTTGGGATTTGTTAAGCCACCAATAAGGAAGGGTCAACATTGTCACTCGGCGAAACTCTTTGTGTTCTGTTTCAGCACCGAAACCCAACCACTCTACTTCTGCCTACACCGACAAAGAGGAAACTTCATAAATACAGTAGTTTCTTTTAAAAAAGCACGTGCTCATTACAATTACGCAAAACTCAATTATATTTCACTGACACTTAATACATTTTGCTAGTGGCTTTTATGCCGCACTGACACAGATAGGTCTTATGGCGACGATGGGATAGTAAAGGCCTAGGAGTTGGAAGAAGCGGCCGTGGCCTTAATTAAGGAACAGCCCCAGCATTTGCCTGGTGTGAAAATGGGAAATCACGGAAAACCATCTTCAGGGCTGCCGACAGTGGGATTCGAGCCCACTATCTCCCGGATGCAAGCTCATAGCCGCGCGCTCCTAACTGCATGGCCAACTCACCCAGTCACTTAATACGTATAAACAGATTACGTATAAATCAGGGTTATCAGATGTAAGGCTTTTTTTCAGGAGTTTTGCTGTATCAACCAGCGTTTTGTCTTAAATCAGGGTTAATTAACACGCTTTTAAATTACATTTTGCCGGGACCTACAGGAAATTACGTACAAATACGAATTACGCAGAACAGAGTTACGTATAAAGCAGGTTCAACTGTTATAACAACTGTCAATGTGTTACCCTTCCAATCATGTTTTCTAATTTCTTAACTAAAATTTTTCTGCTCAGTACACCGAAAGTGAAATCTACAAAGATAGCATAAAATTTTCTTGTTATTCGTAAGGCTTCCTCTATATCATTTAGAAGATTTCTTATTGGTGTACAGTCCCTCTTCCTTTTCTAAAACCAAACTGTTGTTCTGGAAGGTGTGTTCCCATTTCTTAGATAAGCTTGTTTGTAACAATTCTAGAATATATTTTATAGATTTTCTTTTGCAGGGCAATTCCTCTGTATGAGTTTGGGATTTCTTTTTCCCCTTTACCTTGATATAGCATTTTTTATATTTGATACTCTCCAATTTTGAGGTATGTTTGCTGTAGTGATACACTTATTAGAAACCATATATTTAAGAGCGTATTTGCGGTCTCCTTTAAATTTTCATTAAATATTCCATCTGGCCCAACTGCTTTGTTATTTTTTGTTTCAAAGATTGCTGTTTCAATTTCAGTTAAGAGTTATTGAATTTGTTTCAATTGTTTGTGTTCTTCAAATCTGAAGGGCTGATTTACTTGATTCCTGATTCAGTAAATGTGAGAAATGTACTTCCCATGTGTTTAACGGAATTTTCTTCAGGGCAATGTATGGGTTTGTAGTGCATCTTCAGCCTGTTTCTTTGCTTGATGTTTGAAATATTCTGACTGTTTTTCTTTCAACAATTTCTTATATGTCCTATTCTTAGCATAAATCTCTAGAGTTCCCTTTGCAGTTGCTTCTTTAGCTCTGTGTAGCAGATCTAACGTTTCTCTTCGAAGGTTGTAACACTCAGCATCAAACCAAGGTTTCGCTATCCTCGGGGACATAGAATAGAATTATTTATCATCAACAGGTTGTTTCCCAATTAAAGATGATTCAATAAAACATAACATACTACAAATACACCTTAAATAAATAACACTAATTTCCTAAAATAATAACCAAGTTCAAACTAAATCTAGAGACCTTTATATATGCATATTTACAACACCTGAAATAAATAAATAAAATAAATAAATAAATAAAACTAAATCTCCTTAAATAATTGACATTATTAAACTACATCTAGTAACATTTACATATCTTACAGATAGGGCCTTAAATTCATGAGGTCATTAGGGCACGTCTGATTTTAGACAGGGGTGAGTGAAAAAGGTCCACTGATTCACCCACCTCGTTTAGTGATGTTAGTGCCCTCACAAGCTAAGAGTTAGCCCGAGCCACAGTTCTCACTTTAGGCAGATGAAAAATATACCTTTGCCTAGTATTGCGACGAGAAACATGTAATGGGATCAGCTCCAATAATGTTGAGCAATCCACTCTATTAGTCAGACACTTATAAAGAAAGAGGACATTGGCACATCTGCAGAGTGAGTGCAATGTCCTCATGCTCATAGTCTCACAAAAAACTTGTAATCGGACGAAGAGAGAGAAATACCCAAACCCTCATAGCTGACCCATTTTGTGAACCTTATTTGGATCCTTTCCAAGTTTTGTATTAAATACTGCTGAGAAGGTAGCCACGCCTCGCAACAGTATTCTAACGATGGTCTGATTAGAGTTCTAGGAGAAACAAATTCGGCACAGTTTCTTTTCAGAAAACCAAGTAATTGAAACCCCTTCCTAGAAATCTTGTGTAAATGGTTCTCGAAGGAAAGACCGTAGCAGTTTGAAAGTGTCACACCAAGAACATTTATTTTGTTCACACGAGCTATTCTTGCCTGTTTTATGTACTTTGCTGTGTTGTCTAATGCTTGTTCTATATTTCCAATTTCTATTTGCTGTAATATCTCAACCAAATCACATTTTCTTGCTTCTAGAATATCTTTATCTAACTTTCATATGGCAATTTGCTTTGTCCTTTTTCCTTGTGGGGCAGTATGTCTTTCCAACATAATTTTTGTGGTTAGGGAACATTCTTCTTTAGAATGTCAGTCAGACTAGAGTACATTACTTCTTGACTATATGTAGTTATACTCCTTCCTTTAATTAAAAAAGACTGATAGTGCTTTTCCCATTTCTTTTAATTTGCCTATATTTCTGTGCATACAAGTGACTCCACATTCTGGTCTACCTCTTTCCCTAGTAATGGCTAAATCATGTTTCGTACATAAGTTTAGAATACTTATTTCTTTTGTTAGGAAAGTTTCGGTAGCTATTATGATATTGAAGCTTGATTATATTTGGCTTGCAAAATCGAAACCGTCTGACTGTTATCCCCTTTGGCCAGAGGTCTGGCGAGTAAATTTTCTTTAGTTCACTTAGTTGTACACAGACTTCAAAAGCTCTGTTTAGACCTTTTGTGTCTAAACGTTCATATTTTATCAATTGGTCTTCTGTTGTCTCTTTGCATCCCCCAGCATAAATAAAGGCGAATCCCGATTGAATGTCTACATTTTCCATGCTATGTCCTTTCTTGAAACCAGATTGGAAGGGATATAATCAGATATAATCGGCATTCAGCCTTCGGGGAGCACATTTACGACTGTTCACACCATTTTACAGACATCAACACTGACTTTAAATTTTACACATTGAAAATAAAAGTAAATCTTTGAATATAAAGGAAGCAATAGAAATTTACATCGCCAAAAATGCTAATGTAACTATCCTAAATGACCATACACATTTAAAAAATTCCCCCTCTTTGCCCTACTCACATAACATCTATACAAAACTTTCTCATTAAATTAGCCCTTTTCTTAATAACATTTAATATTTGGTCTCTATTTCAATTCCCTACTTTATCAACCTAAAAACTTTAATTTGAATTCATCTACTTACATAAAAGTACATTATAATATGAAGCACGTCAACAACCTCCTCTACTCTCCCCTCTCCAATGTTTATGGAAGTTTCCACAGCGCTACACTTGCCCCGCCCTACTCACCCCTCCCCTCTCTCATCCAACAGGAGAGATCCACAACGCTCCACAAGGCCCCTCCCATGCTACCCCTCCCTTCTACGCGAGCAATGTTCTTTGCCCAAAACTTTCCATGACCACAGTCCTGAAATAATGTCGGCAGTCTAGATAAGTACGTAATTTTTCCATTATATTTAATACTTGTATATTTATTTTACTTTTGTCATTACTGGTTCATGTTATCACTAAACTCTCTATCATTGACGAGTTTACACAAAGTAAACAATAAATGTACATATATAAGCATATTTAAAGTGATTTGATAGAATCTGAGGATGTTCTTGTAGAACGAAACATGTCATTCTTTGTTATTTGTTTGTATTTTACAGGTATGTTTACAGTGTTATAATTTACATTCTAATTGCTGTGTGTTTGACAGACTGGAAAGTTTTTATTGCATTTAACTAAGTCGACACTGGAAAATATGGCTTCATTCTTAACAAAAAAAAAAAAAAAATCTGCATTCGACAATCTCCACCTGAATCAGTGCATGATACCTGACTGTTGAACACCTTTCAAGCTGATATAGGTTTATTGTTCGCAGCAATTACATTTGTTCTAAAGTATTAAAATGAGTGTTTATACTTATATCATTAATGAAAGTGATCGTGGACTTCTAATCCAGATATAGGCCTACTAATGGAAATACATTCATGAGAGATATTAGGATAAAGTAGTGTAAGTAATAATTCATTGACTTCATCATCAGGTGACTTTGCTACATAGTAGTTGGTTTCACTTAAAATCAGACATCTTTTTGTAACATTCAACAGAAATCCCAATCTTTGTCAATTAATAGGCCTATCCCTGAATAGGGGTGATCTCATACTTTTAGGGAATACTTCTTTTAGAAGAAATAACTTCATACTATAACTTAAAATTCTTACAGGTGCTGATTTGATATTTGCCACAAACTTGAAGTGAAATCATGATTATCATGGTGTTATGAACAGTGAGAAATTTCAGATGTGGGTGGAAAGACAATCGTAGGATTAAGAAATATAGGACCCTGTGTTATTGTAATGGATAATGCACCATATCACTGTAAGGTTGAGCAACAACCAACAATGAAATGAAGGAAGGATCAATTAGTGGTAATTATATTACATTGAATATTTCCTTCTACTGAATGATATTTAATGATGTTACAGAAATTAATTTTTATTTTTCCTTTAATTTACAGACATGGTTAAGGCAGAATGGTGTGTGTCTACCAGAAAATGGTACAAAAGATGAGCTGCAAAGGTTGTCATATGAATCAAAGTCACATAAAGAGGTACAGAAACATCTAAACGTGAGTTTAGATAATGTTGTTTACTTTCATGTTGTTGACTTTCACGTATGCATAACAATATTTCTCTGTTTCTTTAAAACCAGGTACATTGTTGACGAGATGCTGCATAATGAAGGCCATACTATCCTACGACTTCCTCCATACCACTCATTTTTCAATGCCTTCGAATTTGTATGGTCTGTGGCAAAACAGTATTATTACAAAACAGAGGCTTCAAGACCTGGTCATGGATTGGACAGAGCTACAGCTGTGTGGAAAGAATCTCTTGATCAGGTAGGCCAACTGGAAATGTTATTTATTGGATATAGGCAAGCAGACTTTATCATATACTTGTCAGGTTGTGATACTTTAATATATCCCACAGGTGACAGCAGAGATGTGGAGAAATGAAGTGAAACACACTGAGAAGATTGTTGAGTTCTACAATAATGAGGTGAGAGGTCTTCCTGAAGTGGAGGAACTAGTCATTCATCATGGAAGCAGTAAAGAAGAAGAAGAAGAAGAAGAAGAAGAAGAAGAAGAATAAGAAGAGTTAGCTGTACCATTGTAAGAGCCATTCCATGAGAATAAGGATTTTATAACTTTGCTGGGAAATAATACATTTTTAATTGCCCTATCCTTTCAGATATAATGAAGTTACATTTGAAATTTGTGGGGAAGTGTGTATCTACGAGTTACAGGGCGGTACACCAATCGGAGTGAAATTATCTTGAACTGCTGTGGCGCAATGTGAGGAGAAGCGGGCAAGGGGGAGAGAGAGAGAGAGAGACAACACCGTGAAAGCAATACACCACGTAAACATTGTACACCTGAAACTACGTATGCATTTCTTTTAAATCATATCGCAGTAATCACAAAACTTGGAATTAATTTATACTTCTTTTGCCTTACATTTATTTACACCATATATATTTGCATCTTATGTGAATTTAACTTACCGATTATAAACTCCTGGCAACGGGTCGACTTGAACCACCAATCTCTAAGTCCATAGTTGCCACTCGGCTAAAATGTCACTTGAGAGGTAATTGTAAAAAGTCTTATATATAGGCTGTACAGATTAGTGACGGGATATTCAATTCATTTTAATGAATCAATTCAATTGATTCCGTTCACGTTACTGAATCAATATAGTGAGCTGATTCACGGACCATTAGAGTCATCAATCCTATTGCATCTGTGTAGTGTGTAGTGATAAGAAAGCAGCAACAACATTCAATGCTTGCTACTGCCATCTGGTAATCATTCTATGAACTGCTTTCCTATGCGTCATCTAACTTTCAGATTCAGTACTATATTTGCTTATTATATTACTGCACAAAACTTATGTAGTTAATAATAATAATAATAATAATAATAATTACTGACATAACTCAAATTCTATACACTATCTAATGGTTTTCCACAGTTCTCTGAAAGTCACAACTCACACACATATACATATATAGAGACAGAATTAGATGTAAAAATACCTCACAATAAATAGCCCAGATATTAAATATAAATCAAATAATTTGCTTTACGTCGCACCGACACAGATAGGTCTTATGGTGACGAAGAGAATAGAAGAGATAGGAAAGGGCTACAAGTGGGAAGGAAGCGGCCGTGGCTTTAATTAAGGTACAGCACAAGCATGTGTCTGGTGTGAAAATGGGAAACCACCGAAAACCATTTTAACGGCTGCCGACGGTAGGATTCGAACCCACCATTCCTCGAATGCAAGCTCATAGCTACGCGACCCTAAACGCACGGCCAAGTAGCTCGGTCATCTTTGAAAATGTCTTTTTCTATCAACATATAATTTTTTTAAAATCATCATATTTTGTATAGGCTACACGAGATGTACAGTAGCCCACTGGTTTTCTGATTAAACATATTTTTATTTAAGCTATTGCATCAGTCTGCTTACGTACTCACTGTCCATGTACAGCGGTGACCTCGTGATTCGATTATTGAAGTATTGTGCAATCATGCGACACACGAACTGAGAGAATACCGAGCGGTTCTTCCGCATATAAAACAGACAAATTCAAGTGGTCATGAGCATGACTCATAGTCATAGAGTAGGCTAAATAACAATGTTATTGGTGTAATGTCCCACTAACAACTTTTATGGTTTTTGGAGACGCCAAGGTGTTGGAATTTAGTCCCGCAGGAGCTCTTTTATGTGCCAGTAAATCTACTGACATGAGACTGAGCACCTTCAAATACCATCGCACTGAGCCAGGATCAAACCTGCCAAGCTGGGTTCAGAAGGCCAGCACCTCAATCGTCTGAGCCACTCAACCAGGCATGGAGGCTAGAGAGCTTTAAGTAATTGTCGAATGTCAACTAGTTATAAAAATACCAACTGATTAAACTAATATGGTAATTAGAATAACCTAATAAGCCTAACTACTTACAAGCTAGGTACTTTGGAATTCTGTTCTATCTTTTCAACACTGCAAATAAATCCATCTTTTATTTAAAACTCCCTGTAAGAAAAGGCCAGTGAATGCGAGTGGTTATTATTTTTAATGAGCTGAGCTTGAGAGGAAGTTCGGCTCCCCGCCAATGTCCAGTATACCGATAATGAACCGTGTGTGTGTTGTGTCTCGCTGATCCGTGACTGCATACGATTCTTTCAGTGTGCCATGATTCACTGTGTCTCGCTGCAGCGGAAGCTCGGCTCCCCGCCAGTGTCCAGTGCGCCGATAAGGAGCCGTGTGTGTTATGTGGCTCACTGAGCCGTGACTGCGCATGATTCGTGTGCCGTGGGCTTGCCGTTCCTGTGATCAATTCACTCGGACACTTGAATGCACTCAGTAGCCAACACTAGTATAGGTACATAGTAGGTACATTACCATTAAGAGAGATAACATTGCAAAGTAATTCGTCTTTACCATGAAATACATTGTCATTGTACATGACTGAATTACTATCAACATATCTTAGAGAAACAATAATATACATGAAACCCAAATTACGAGTTTCATTTCCACGATACATTCCTCCCATAAAATGGAGACTATGTAGCTTATCCACCTTCATTTCAGCCACATAAATACTCAGCAAAAATTACAAAATCACATTAGAGCACAAATACAATTTTTTAAGTAGAAATAGTCTGGAACATAGATTAGTGAGGTTGGACATCCCGCCCGTCATCATTCATGAGTCGCTGTTGAACATATGGTGCTTGTCAAAACCAGTAAGTTGCTATTTTACACAATAATAGTGAAATGTTGATGAAGACGACACATACATCCAGCCCCCGTGCCAGAGAAATTAACCAACGGTGGTTAAAATTCCCGACCCTGTCGGGAATCAAACCCAGGACCCTGTGACCAAAGGCCAGCACGCTAACTATTTAGCCATGGGGCCGGACAATAATAGTGAAAAACTACACTCACTGCAGCTATTGTTGACTGGATATTTCTTTTCTTTAACCCGATGAGCGCTATGCCCGCCTATAGACTGGCTGACGCGGCCGATCCACCAGTGCAACGCCCGTCTATAGACGGTGCACGAGAATTTTAATTTTTTTGAGTTTCCCGGTTCACTTTCGAGTGCGTATTTGACTCTGACATGTTCTGCCATCTGTTGGGCATTATGCAGAACTAATTAATCAGAGATTATAGCTTCGGGAAGTAACTTACAGAGCTTTTTGTAGATATCTGTGGAGTTCATCTGTGATGTAAACAAACATGGCGGAACAACAATTTAGTTGCTCTTTCAGAGATGTTATTTCGGATCACAGAATCTTTCAGTTATTAACCACAGTGGAAAGTGATGGAGATAATCATTTTAAGGAAATTTTAAGCAATTTTGAAAGTGAGAGTGATAGAGAGAATGAACATTAAAACAAGAATAATAGTTAACACCACCTTTCCAATACTTATCTTTCCTTATATTTAGGAAATAAACATTACAACAGGCGTTGTAAGATGGGACATGTTTTGCTTAACAGTCGTAAGCATCATCAGCATCGGCTGGAAAGGTGGTGTTATCTATTATTCTTGTTTTAATGTTCATATCTGATGTCCAATACGGTCTACAATGAGATTTATTACTTGTAATAGAGAGAATGCCGAAAATATTGTATATGAGAGAGAAACAGAGCCTCCTTCTAAACGAAAGAAGAAAAACACGGTGAGTACAAAAGCTATTTTATCGCTAATTTCGTGGAGGATGGATTACTTTTCTTCACCAGAGTTTTAGGTAACTGTGACAGGCTCTGAGGGCCAAGTAGTGTTTGATGACAACCTGAAAATCATTGACTTTTTAGAAACTTTTGTGCCAGTGGAGTTGGTGCAGATAGTTGAACAAATCGGCATCACAAACAACCAGTAGAAAACATTTAAGTATCGCCACATTCCAGGTTTGGAAAGTATTTTAAAATATCAACTTATATACTTCTAAGAAGTTACATGTATTAGTTGTCTATAGATTTTCAAAAATAATATTAATTTGGGGTCTTTACTTTGTATGGGCACATAAGTGTAATTTTGTTTTCTCTAAAAATAATATTGAACATAAGTGTAGGATTTTCTATTTGCATTTAGATTTATAAACAACCAACATTTATAAACATTTTAAGCTAATCACCCCACTGATAAGTTAAAAATTGAGGCTTCTACAATTTTTTTTACATACGAATGAAAAAACTCGGCACTGAGATACCAAACAGTCAACTGGTAACTCAGCACTTAAAAGGTTAAAGAACAGTGAGTACCACGAATTAATATCCTGTTTTGTTGATTCCTGTAAACTTTGTATGTACTGGATGAAAACTTTGTAGACCAATTGATTCAGTTTTATGTTTATTGCACTCAGTCGTCACGATAGTGCTTTCAATGACAACAGTCGGTCAAGTACAAATCCTGTTGAACCTAACCGGTCATTATAATTTGTTTTCAGTGGATCACAACCAAACCTGTTCCTATGAGTGGTTTTGGAAGAATACAATGGTTTTGTCACAAGCCAATACAGACTCTTAAATCAATGTGTGAAAATGGGAAAGTGCAGGAAACCCTCTTCAGGAATGCCAATCTCGAAGTCCATAGTCTTTTTGGCATTGTCACTCTGTCGTGACCCTAAGGGATATCAACAGGCTGAGGACTAGGGTTCGGAATTCTTGGAGCGTATAGTCAGATCAGCAAAGTTTGAATATTAATTATATTCTAAAACCCAAGAATATTCACACACAAATATATACAAAATAAATGTACAATTTTAACACAATTTCTCTGACACCAATTACTCTCAATCCCTTCTCAACTTCAGATCCTTCTGAATTTCTCTCTTTAAATACACATAATAATAATAATAATAATAATAATAATAATAATAATAATAATAATAATAATAATAATGTTCACTGGTTGGATACTTAACTACGGCGTGGAATTGGAACACGTCCAATTGAAGTCGTCTTTCTTCGTTCTTCATCGTAGATATCCCTAGAACCCGTAGCTCTATTCTCCCAAATATAAGTATTTACTAGTTTATGACGATGATTATATTCCAACACCTACTTTGACAATCGATGTGGTAAACCCTTATGATCGCTCACTGATGAATCACACTTAATTTCAGAGCCTAACATCCCTTACACAATATTTCACAACATTAAGACAAAAGCTCTTGGTTTACGAGCTTCTACGCAACATCGAATGTTCTAAATCCTTCTTTGGAACATTCTGCCATTCCAATTATCATCACATTTATGAATTACAGACATATACAAACTCTCCTGTAATTTCCCTTTATGTATACATGTGTTTATGTGCCTGCTACTTTTCAAATCACTGTTCTCCTATTGGTTCCTTAGCATGGAACCTCCCAGTCACGTGGCAACTTCATGTGATCTTCTAGAACAATTTGGAAGCTGTTTCTATGTCCCTTACACGTGACTCCGTACATTTCCAATCCAAAAGAAATGCGCATTTAACTTACACAGTATTTCACAACATTAAGACAAAAGCTCTTGGTTTACGAGCTTCTACGCAACATCGAATGTTCTAAATCCTTCTTTGGAACATTCTGCCATTCCAATTATCATCACTCTTATTTATGAATTATAGACATATACAAACTCTCCTGTAATTTCCCTTCATGTATACATGTGTTTATGTGCCTGCTACTTTTCAAATCACAGGCTTTATACCCTGGAGGTCACGGATTCGAACCCCATTCGAGTCAGTTTGCTCACTCTGTTATGTGCGAAAGGCGCATCACGAACCGCCGTTCATGACAACTCAGCTGAAATGTCCCTTTAGAGGTAATTGTAAAAAGTATTATATACAGGCTGTACAGATATATAGTTCATTACCAATTCCACCTCGATAGCTATGAAACGCACACTGCATAGCGGTTTCGCTCTATAGATAAATCATAGTATAGTGAAAAAATTTGTTTTGAAGAAAAAAAACATCTGTCGGGCATGAAGGTCCAGAAGGAAATTATTTTCATTGGCATTCTTATTTATGTGTTCACCACCCTAGTACGCTTAAATAAAGCTTATAAATGCTTCGTAAGACTGATTCTCGAATATGGATCTGCAAGCTGGGATCCGTACAGGATGGGTTTAATAAATTCCCTAGAAAAAGTTCAAAGAAGAGTGATGCGTTTCGTAACCGGGAATAGGAGGAATACTGTTAATCGGGAAAGTCTTGAATCTAGAAGAACTAGAGCTCGCCTGTGTGGTCTTTATAAGAGCTATATGGGAAGGGCTGCTTGGAGTAGTATTAGGAATAGGTTGGAACCTCCCCCATAGTTAATGAGAAATGATCATAAGCATAAAATTAGGGCCAGAAACCAGCATACGGACGTGGGCAAGTTTTCCTTCATTAACAAGATCATACGGGATTGGAATAAATTACCTGCAGCAGTCTTTGATAGATTCCCTTCCGGTATCAAGTAATTTAACCCTCAATTTGGCGCGCCCTTCCGACAAACACTCTCGGGCGCGTGCGGTCTTTTAGATCGCAACGATTATTTTCATAATTTATTGTACGCCCTTGGAATCTAATAAAAATGTTGAAGTTTAATACTGTTGCAAGTAAGTTTACTTTTATTTAGATAATATTTAAAACATTTTTACGTACTCAATGACCGCATTAGAAAAATAAAAACTTGTTGAAAATTGAGTTGATTTAAAAATACATTTTGAAAGCTTTGAAAAACAACTTTCCGTTCTATTTATTTTTTCTGGTTTGTAAAATGGAAGCTATTTGAACTAGATATATATTTATCCTCCCCTTCATCCATTGTCTAATATTTATGGCATGAGTAATCATAAATTAAAACATCATTTTTTCAGAAATATTTGTATTTCAAATGATAAAAACTTCTAATTTTACAGCATGACAACCACCTTTGTGAAAAATATGTATATGAGAGAATTATACATTATTTTACATATATTTGAGTTCATATTCAAGTTCAATTTTGCACTATTTTCTTTATGTGAACACACTGAAGAATTATTGTCATTGTTCTAACCAAATATTGGTATAGTCGACAATCTTTTGTACAATATCGTCTGGAAAAAATAGCTCCCAGGTTTCAATTGGAATTTTAACATGCCTGGCTAAACCATTAGGCCCTGGAAGGCGTATTACAATATTATGACCTGGTCCACAACCAGTCCTTGCGAATGTTGGGTGCGCATGCCATTCTCTCTCACCGTCCTTGCCTGTCAAATTCACTTCGGAAACACCAGCACCACATCAGTCATCACCAGATAGCTCACTATCTGTATCATGGTCACTAACCTGAAGATTGTCAGTTTCACCATCATCACTTTGTGGCTGCTGTCTGGAAGTATCCTCTGCTGCCTCATCAACTTCTTCCAATAGGCATCCTACTGCTTTGTCTCTGTCTTTCACAAATGCAGTTATTCTTTCACTTTCTTCCTTTTCAACACTCTCTATCAATAATCGGATCCTTTCTTCTTCAGCAGGATCCATATCGAGATGTACATGCACACGAAACTAAACAAATCTAGTAAAACACACCCAGGCGCGCACTGGTCACAATGACTGAGACACAAGTTACACGGGCGCACCGGTGTAAAAGACCGCAGACTGACTCGACCATCTACCTCCCTGTCTACAGGGCGACTGAGGAGGGGCCACCCTATCAGGTCGCTAGATGATCCCTTGGAGGATAGTCTGGAGGAGGGGGGGAGGGAGGGGAGGCATAGCTGACCTTTAGACGGATTCCTTGTCCAAAACTTTTAGAGTAGGTCGTTTAGACTGCTGCGCGCCCGACTGAGAGTTAAGATCATTAGTGCTTGTGTAAAGTGAAAAGTAAAAGTTGTAAATTACAGACACTGAATTTGTGATTTTCTGCTTGGTTTAGATTGTGAAACTAGGAGTTTTTTTCTTGTGGTATTCTCTTTCCAGGGAATTCCTAGCTGTACTTATGTTTCTGTAATTGTTGTTGTTGGGTAATTAACATTTTCAACTTTACTTTATTATTACTTGTAACGTTAAGCTAGTAGTAAGCTCAACCTATAGTTTTGTAAGCCATAGTGTTAACACATTGGAGACCGAGCCCGAGTATGTATTGGGGTGGGGTAACAGCTCAGACTGACCATACCCAAGGCTAACTCAGGCCCGCGTATTTGTTATATTGTCAACAATGCCAGGACGAGAATCACTCGAAAGGTATACATACCACTTTAAAGAAATTTTCTAACAGCTATACCATGCGTTCATGTCCTCTGTCATTTTCTCGAAATTATAGCAGCTTATTTTTGCTCGACCTCGCTTCTACACTTCATACTTCCAGCCTTGCTTCCATCTGCTCAAGGCGCGCGGTTTCAGAGTTTTGTTTACATCGTGCGAAGTGTTTAGACTGCTTTTTGTTTCTGCTATAATGATTGGATCATTGAATGAAGGTGGAACTGTAGAGATTTTTTATGACAGTGGTTCAGAAGAAGAGGTAGACGATTCAGATTTAGACCCTGATTTCGAACTTCATGTTAGTGATGAAGGTATTTATAACCTATCGTATTCCACCCAGGTGTGATTTTGCACTTCGTAGTTTATTTAGCTAATGTTTCATAATCTTCATATGACTGGGTTTTCATTTAGAATGAAGTGACGCAAGCGATGATAATTCAAAGGCAGGGACTGATTCGCATTCGTCGGGTACTTTTGGCGATTTGGATGCACTTGCAAAGCCCATGCAGATAAAGGAAAAGTGGAAAATGGGAAAGTAATGAGGAAAGAGACATACTGGTGGTATCCAATGTGTTCTGTAGCACTTTGTGTCCCTGAATGCTTCAAACTATTGTGCACTCAGACTCATTATTTGTAAGACTTTGTTGTCAGACTTTTTTTGTTGTTGTTGCAAAAGGCATACCGTTGGAAAATGTGTAATGTGAAAAGTATTCAATAGATCTTAATGCAACTTTTTAATCTGTAGAATGGACACTTTTAATTTTTGATGATATATACGTGGTACAATTGCAACCTACCTACTATTTTCTACAAATTTTAAAAAACCCTCAATAATGGCAGTCTGCCTGCCCATATGCCACCTTAAGACATGGTCTCCAATGTTTAAGTGTATGAAACTGTACATGATGCTGGATTTAGAATGTTAAATTAGTAGTATTTCTTGCAATATTTTTTTCCATGGAATTCCTATTCATACTTGAGTTGTTTTAGATGTTGGGTAGTATGTTTTAACTTTATTATCATTTGAAGTGTTAAGCTAGTAGTAAGTTCAATCTATAGTGTTGTAATTTGTAGTGTTAAGTCCTGGAAATACTTAAGTTGTGTGTGAATTTGTATATGATGATGCTGCATTTAGAATGTTAAACTAGTAGTAATTCTTGTAATATTTTCTTTACATATATCTGCTTGTTGTACTCTTGTTTGCTTGTTTGTTTGTTTGTTCTTGGGTAATTATGTTAATTATGTTAGTGACCATTGCCACCGGGATATTTCCCATTTGCAATTTATTTATAATAATAATAATAATAATAATAATAATAATAATAATAATGAGTGACAGGAGTTTAACGTAATTTGGAAGGAATGTTTTGTGTATGATAAATGAGTACCAGGTTAACTACTGGGGGGCAAAGGCGGTCGTGCGTAGAGTTAACCACTCTACCACACCAAGTGCCAACGTTATGGATAGTGGAAGCCTTTACCTTCCACCCTTCTAATCTCCTTCATGGTTTGTATGAAGATAACTTTGCTTTTTGCTTTTTAAATGTTAGTATTATGTTTGTTTATTCATACCCCTGCTTTGTAATTCAGTGACCATGGAATGGCTCTTGATGTTGGTAAATTATAATAATTATTTGTATTTATATCCTTTCTCCTTATTCCACACTTTTGTTATTATTATTATTATTATTACTACATATCCCTTAACATGTAAATAAACTTATATTTAATACAGTAAATTATGCTTATCTCCTTGGATTCATTTTTCGTTGCATATTGTTTTTGCTATGATAACATGACTTCTTTATGATATAAATAAATATAAAATAAAAGTATTTCTTCCCAAATATATTTGTTATACATGCACCTATCAGACAACCAACTAGGGAAGTCTTTTATTAAGGTGCCTAATGTTCTTTCGTACATGTATAATTGAAGAACTGAAGATCCATATACAGGTAAGTGGGTCGCCCATGTGGTAGGCCCATTACGTGTCATAAGAAACTGAGTGAACTGGCTGTGCAGTTCGATCACATTGCTGTGAGCTTGCTTTCAGGAGATGGTGGATTCGAACCCCACAGTCGGCATGTCTGAAGTTTTTTTGTTTCCCTCATTTTCATTTCAGGCTAGTGCTGTGGCTGTACTGTGCCATATCATATATGCCCCAAGAGTACAATAAGTAATATTGTGTAATACTGTGGACTCATTGCAAGAAGGAAACCCTGGTGTAATCAGGAAGTTGCGCAACGCAAGCTCTCGGGAGCGCGTGGCATCGAAAATAACTTATCTTCCATGGTAACAGCGAATATCTCATATGAGGCAATCGGGAAAATTACGAGATTGTTTGAAAGCGGCAGATTCAAAAGAGACCAATCACAAGCTTGAAAGTGCATCGTTGAGTTAGTGTCTTTCAGACAGGCAAAGAGGACCAGCTAATTGTGAATGTGTTGTGATACAAGAGAAAGGCAAGGTTAGCCTGATAAAATGAGATTTATATAAATATGTTTTCACTGAGTCAGCACTTTCTACCAAGTAGGTGGCTGGGGCATTGCGTCATATCAGTGGAGACCCCCAAGGTGTTACTAATACAGGAAGTCTTGTGAGCGCGTGAGGTTTTGAGACGCTATCGGATAATAACTCTGCTCTGAATTGTTAGAATGTGTGGTCGGAACTTCTTATACTAAGCACGTTGAATTGTGGTAACATTAACAGTGATGATTTTCTTAAACCAAGTAGACAGATTTATATCGTGAAATGTGAGACGTTATTTAACGAGTAATATGCATTATCTAGGTGCAAGTGATATTATTTAATCACAGAAGTGTACACTACAATTTACAAAGCAATTACCTTTGCTATATATAATAATGTATTACGTTGCAGTATGCCAGAGTGCGGTTTTGGCACGGGATTGTTAATGACTAAGATGGTATTTATTATCGATATCTCCAAGCCCGTGTATTCAGTTTGCATTCGTAGTGCAAAAACTTTAATCAGTACGCGTTCCATGATCGTGAAGATCGTGTGCGTATTGTTATTCATGGCTCGGTATAAATTAATGGTGTGTGTGCGGGAACACCCTGTCTCAAAAACGGCGATGGAAGAAACAAGGATCATCAGTGTATTGCGATGATGGCGTAATTTACGCAGACGTAGCGGCATGGGGACCATGAAGAAAGCTGAGATGACACCAGTTAAGTTTATCTTAAATTATAGGCATGCTTAGATAGAGTTAGGCTAGTTCAATCCTGATGTAGTTTAATTGTAAATGTCAGTCTTTTTGTGGCTGAGCTATCTTTTTATATTGCAATGTTACTTTCCCAGGAGCAGACGTGGACTCTGACCACAACTTGTTGGTCATGAAATGCCATCTGAAGTTGAAGAAATTGAAGAAAGGAAAGAATGCAAAAAGATGGGATCTAGACAAGTTGAAAGAAAAGAGTGTGATGGATCGTTTCAAGGAACATGTTGCACAAGGACTAAATGAAAAGGCTGAAAGAAACACAGTAGAGGAAGAGTGGAGAGTCATGAAAAATGAAGTCAGTAGGGCTGCTGAAGAAATGTTAGGAAGGAAGAAAAGATCAACTAAGAATCAGTGGATAACTCAGGAGATACTAGACCTGATTGATGAACGACGAAAATACAAGAATGCTAGAAATGAAGAGGGCAGAAAAGAATACAGGCGATTAAAGAATCAAGTGGATAGAAAGTGCAAGGTAGCTAAGGAAGAATGGCTGAAGGAGAAGTGCAAGGATGTCGAAGGCTGTATGGTCCTGGGAAAGGTAGATGCTGCATACAGGAAAATCAAGGAAACCTTTGGAGAAAGGAAATCTAGGTGCATGAATATTAAGAGCTCAGATGGAAAGCCACTTCTAGGGAAAGAAGACAAAGCAGAAAGATGGCAGGAGCATATCCAACAGTTGTATCAAGGTAACGATGTAGATAATTTCGTTCTGGAACATGAAGAGGCTGTTGATGCTGATGAAATGGGAGACCCAATTTTGAGGTCAGAGTTTGACAGAGCTGTGAGTGACCTAAATAGGAACAAGGCACCTGGAATTGATGATATTCCCTCTGAATTACTGACTGCCTTAGGAGAAACCAGCATGGTAAGGTTATTTCATTTAGTGTGCAAGATGTATGAGACAGGAGAAGTCCCATCCGATTTTCGGCAGAATGTTGTTATACCTATTCCCAAGAAAGCCGGTGCTGACAGGTGTGAAAACTACCGCACTATTAGTTTAGTATCTCATGCCTGCAAAATTTTAACATGTATTATTTACAGAAGAATGGAAAAACAAGTTGAAGCTGAGTTGGGGGAAGATCAATTTGGCTTCAGAAGAAATGTAGGAACACGTGAAGCAATGCTGACTTTACGTCTGATCTTAGAGGATTGAATCAAGAAGGACAAGCCCACGTACATGGCATTCGTAGATCTAGAAAAGGCATTCGATAATGTTGATTGGACCAGGCTATTTATGATTCTGAAGATGATAGGGATCAGATACCGAGAACGAAGAATTATCTACAACCTGTATAAAAATCAGTCTGCAGTGATAAGAATCGAGGGCTTTGAAAAAGAAGCAACAATCCAGAAAGGAGTGAGGCAAGGCTGCAGTTTGTCCCCTCTCCTTTTCAATGTTTACATAGAACAGGCAGTAAAGGAAATCAAAGAGAAATTTGGAAATGGAATCACAGTCCAAGGAGAGGAAATCAAAACCTTGAGATTTGCCGATGATATTGTTATTTTATCTGAGACTGCAGAAGATCTCGAGAAGTTGCTGAATGGTATGGATGAAGTCTTAGGTAAGGAGTACAAGATGAAAATAAATAAGTCCAAAACAAAAGTAATGGAGTGCAGTCGAACGAAGGCAGGTGATATAGGAAATATTAGATTAGGAAACGAAGTCTTAAAGGAAGTAGATGAATATTGTTACTTGGGTAGTAAAATAACCAACGATGGCAGAAGTAAGGAGGACATAAAATGCAGACTAGCACAAGCAAGGAAGAGCTTTCTTAAGAAAAGAAATTTGCTCACTTCAAACATTGATATCGGAATTAGAAAGATGTTTTTGAAGACTTTTGTGTGGAGCGTGGCATTGTATGGAAGTGAAACATGGACGATAACTAGCTCAGAAAGAAAGAGAATAGAAGCTTTTGAAATGTGGTGTTATAGAAGAATGCTGAAGGTGAGATGGATAGATCGAATCACGAATGAAGAGATACTGAATCGAATTGGTGAGAGGAGATCGATTTGGCTAAATTTGACGAGAAGAAGAGATAGAATGATAGGACACATCTTAAGACACCCAGGACTTGTTCAGTTGGTTTTTGAAGGAAGTGTAGGTGGCAAGAACGGTAGGGGTAGACCAAGGTATGAATATGACAGACAGATTAGAGCAGATGTAGGATGCAATAGTTACGTAGAAATGAAAAGGTTAGCACAGGATAGGGTGGCATGGAGGGCTGCATCAAACCAGTCTATGGACTGATGACTCAAACAACAACAACATGTTATGTTTCAGGGGAAATGCATGTTCAAACCCTGATGTTTTATTATTTTATTCTTATTTTATCTTTTTATTAGATGGAAAAGAGGGAAATGATTTGGTGTAGATAGGGGTATGTGTCTGTCATGAGGTTAATGTGTATTCCAATTTATGTTACGAGATGTACACCCTTTCATTAAGGAGGCTGCACAGCCTAAAGGTTGTATGGGAATAAATTTTAGCAGGGAACAGTTTGTTTGTTTTAAGGCATGTAGCCAGTGGCGTATCCTGGAATCTCCACTGAGGCATGCAACTAGTAACCATGCAGTTAACACAATGTATTAAGTAAATTTCAATTCTACTCCCCCTAATTACATGTAGGTGAACTCGAGCCAAACAGTTTTACTGTAAGTTTCTAGACTGAACGTGCGTACACAATTCTTGTTTTCTATTTTTAAATTTACGAGGGTCCGCCTCTGTGGTGTAGTAGTTAATGTAACTAGCTGCCACCCCCGGAGGCCCGGGTTCGCTTCCCGGCCCTACCACGAAATTTGAAAAGTTTTACGAGGGCTGGAACGGGGTCCACTCAGCCTCGGGAGGTCAACTGAGTAGAGGTGGGTTTGATTCCCACCTCAGCCATCCTTGAAGTGGTTTTCCGTGGTTTCCCCACTTCTCCTCCAGGCAAATGCCGGGATGGTACCTAACTTCAGGCCATGGCCGCTTCCTTCCCTCTTCCTTGTCTATCCCTTCCAATCTTCCCATCCCCCGCAAGGCCCCTGTTCAGCATAGCAGGTGAGGCAGCCTGGGCGAGGTACTGGTCATCCTCCCCAGTTGTATCCCCCGACCCAGAGTCTGAAGCTCCAGGACACTGCCCTTGAGGCGGTAGAGGAGGGATCCCTCGCTGAGTCCGAGGGAAAAGCCAACCCTGGAGGGTAAGCAGATTAAGCAGAAGAAGAAGAAGAAGAAGAAGAAATTTACGAGGGAAGGTAGAGGTCTTGCGGCTTTAACTATTTGCATCTTTTCATCAAACGAACGGCCAGTAAATGGCTTTTCAAACTGATTTACAATTATATCCGTTTTAGACTCATCCATCGTTAATACCACATTGCGCAAAATATAATAAAACTCCGAAAACGACGAATAGCACAGGAACAGCACACACAGAATGAACTCACTAATCAGCAAAAAACACAATGAATTAACTCACTAGTTAGCCACAACTCAAGCACTGGAGATAAGTCACCCCAGTGGCATTGGTCAGTTTCGTCACATTGGGTTCTCGCTAGGGGGTAATCTGTGTGTCCCGTTCGCTGTAAACATGTCGACTTTCTCCAAGTTGCTAACAGATGGCAGAGGGTAGCACGGGTATGGGGTGACAAATTCTGACCAAGTTTCAATTGCAGCGACATCGTTCGGAAGGTTTCAGAACTACGTCTGCCACTGAATGCAATTTTAAGATTGAATGCCTTACGTCGTTAACTCCTCCATTTGCTGTCTCTTTCTTCCGAGAGTGGAGTAGACGGCGAGACTACACCAGCACCACACGTAATCAAGCAACGGAACTAGTACAGTTGCGCGGACCTTTTGAACTTCTGAGAGATGAGATCGTTAATATTTGACCTGAAACAACCTAAAATCGTAAATCAGACAGTTCTTTGTGTTATCATAACGCATGCAATGAATGCCTTGCATTCAAGGAGAATACGCCCCTGCATGTAGCATGTCTTACAGGTGTTTGCATGGCAGATGTAACCAGCTTGAAAGTGCATCGTTGTTTTTCAGATAGGCAAAGAGGACCAGCTAACTGTGATTGTGTTGTGATGCTATGACAGAAAGGCAAAGGCAAGATTACCCTGATATAAATGTGTGCTAAGACAGGACGAAGGTGCCTGCTCTTTAATGTAAGGGGAAAATATAATGGTGTTAGCTGCGTAGTTAGAGAAAGGCATGATTTGCCTAGAATGTTCATTGATACTATGAGAGTTGAACTCTTGTACCACGAGGTGTTAGACCAGATGTGCCGTGTGTTATATAAAGTAGCCGTGTTGAATTGAAATGTGTAATTAAGGCTGTAGTAATGTGTACTGAAAAGCACTGAGTTGAGTTCGAGGCCTATTGTTTGTATAATGAACAGAACAGTGATTTGCAGCATTAATATGTGAACCCCGATATATTAGAATCTGATGTATAGTAATTTCCACGTAAGGAAATACCCCAGAAAGTAAATATCGCCACCCGATGCTCTTCTTTTCTCTTTTTTGTAATGGCTGATCACTGCTGCCAACCTGCCTGGTTACATATTAAAATCACCAGACATAACCATAACAAACTAACCTCAATGTAGGAAACACCGATAATCAATGTTTCCCTACCCTAGTAAATGATAAAAGATAAGATCAAATAAATCAAGATAATTATGAATATCTCGTCGATTTCCACGCTCAATGAGGAATTAAGGAAATAAACACACTTTCTCACTCAAATTATCCGTCTTTATTTTGATATACACTAGGCGTACTATAACCATATTCTTGACAAGAGGGGCGTGTTAAACGATGCAATTTATTTAATAAGTCTTTGCAGTGTGATTTTAGAAAGTTCCAGACATCCAATGACTTCCCTTTCTTTTGCGCGAACATTTCCTTCTCTCTTCAACACCGGTAACCAGTAAGGAGAGAAATTATTGGGCATATTTTCAGCCTGCAGGCTGGTTATATCTTCAAGCTTATCAGGAAATATATAGGAATACTAATGTGCCAAGCTCCGTGAACGGAAATTAGGTCAGGTTTCAAGTTCACTGCGGATTTGAAAATAATAATGTTATAAGTTCTACTGCCAAAATTTCGTCCCGCAAGAGTTATTTCGTGTACCAGTAGATCTAGACATGAGACTGACGTACTTGAGCACTGTAATCATTTCACGCAAACAATGTTAATAAATGCATTATCCGAACATGCCACAATTCTACTTACTTGGTATTAGCCAAATAGATTTACAATCCCACAGAAAAAGAAAATATGCTTTAAATATTCTCGCAAATGTATCACTAGTGACTTTAACGGCGATGCGGTGGCAACACGCAATTCATGCTAGAACAGTGATTGAACGTTGCCAACGTGCCAGATTAACGGTTAATGTAAGACGTCGTATCGGCAAGTAGGGTCCCTAAACTGTATGGTTACCGACACTGAAAAAGACCTGCAAAATACCCAACAGCAAGAAAAGTAACTATAAATCGATACCTTAATATTATAGGGGAGAAAGGGTAAGGTTGCACCCTTAGGGTACGTCCTTACACGGAGAGGACTATAGATGTAGGCAAGAATTAAGAATCCAATTAGCTGATGTCATCTCTTGCGAGGCAGGCTGTCTCATAGCTGGAGAATTAAAAGGTCAGGAAATTTATGATACGACGTGCAAGATGATCTACCCTCAACATGTTTAATTGAGCCAGGATTTCCTTGTGGTTTCTAACAGGAAGCAGTTTAGCATCTCATAAATTGTATTTCAGATATGCGGGTACACAGTGATATTCTGGTTTTTTTTTTTTTTTGCATGATATTTATAGGGTTTTGTGAAGTGTTTTATTTATATTGATTTGTGTCATATATGTTACTGATGTTTATGTCATTGTCGTTACAGACTTGTTTCTTACATATGAGCCGGTAGCTCACTTTGACGGGAAGTCGGCTATTTAAGCTGTCCAATTGTAACAGAACGGTCTGTTGTAAATTCAGTGTAGTTTTAAGTACGGACCCCTGGAAAAAATGAATTGTTTACAAATGTTGTAAATATAATTTGTAATATTGATCGGATCTAGTATAATTCTATTCTGTCGCGGTATGTCCTATGAATGTTAATTGAAATAATATCCGTCAGGATTTATTAAGATAAATTTAACTGCGTCAACTCCAAGTGAAGTGTGTATTTTTCCCCAGATTTATTTTGTATTTTTATATTAATACGGGATATTGCCCGACCTTTCATGTAATGTATTAATTATTTGTTAACAATGTGCACGGTACACATTTGTAATTTGGCATTTGTTTGAGCCATTTTTAATCGTTTTACTTGTTAATTTGTTTATTTTGCGAACATTCCATAATGTTCTTAGACAATAAATCTATCTTACCCCTTATTTTGAATTTTATTTACGGAATAATGTTACTGTTTCCCATTCACATACCTATGGTATATTTATCCTGAGACTTTTGATTTATTTTAGCCCTGTTTTTATTTTTTGTGAACGAACACGCAGCTCTCTGATGGCGCTGGTAGACTATGTTAGGACGGGAACAGTACAGTACACTTATTTACATTTTAAATCCTAGCCCTCTTTCCTATCCCATTCTTGCCTTACAACCTGTCTTCATGTGATTTAAGCCAATACATATGTAAAAATCTGGTAATGTTGTTTGACTCATTAGTGCTCCTGTACATTTCCTGGCTTTCCCTAATGTTGTAAACTTGAGATACACAAACTTGTAAGCTGAAAATATGTTTATAATGCCCCTACTGCTTATTGAAGAAAGAGGACAGCATCCAAGCAAAAGGAAGGACACCGGGCTGAGCGCTCATCAGACGTCTGGTATTTGAAGGTGCTCAAATAAGTCAGTCTAATTTCCGTAGATTTACTGGCACGTAAAAGAACTCTTGCAGGACATAATTCCGGCATCTCAGCGTCTCTGAAAACTGCAAAAGTACTTAGTGGGATGTAAAGCTATTAGCATTATTATTAAAAGAAAGGACAGATATGATGTGGTAAGTCCTTGAACTTACAGAAAATGCAATGAATTATACGATCTATATTCTCTCCCCCTCCCTTTAAGAATACAGTTATAGTAATGCGTACACCAGAATAAAGGTAGGAAATGTTTAAAATTAATTTAAGCGAGTGAAGGAGAGAATGTATGACTAGCTCAGGTTGGCAGATTCGAGTCCGGCGGTATTTGAAAGTGCTCAAATATGCCAGCCTCATGTCTAGATTTACCGGTACATAAAAGAACTCTTGCGGGATGAAATACTGGCACCTCGGCGTATATGAAAACCATAGAAGTAGTTAGTAGAACTAGTAACATTATTATTCTCAATTCCGCAGTGAGCTTGAAAGCTGACGTAATTTCCGTTCACGTAGCTTGGCACATTAGTGCTTCTATATGTTTTCTGGATAACCAGCCTGCAAGCAGAACATATGCCTAATCATCTCTCCTTTACTGGTTATTGTAGAGGGAAGGAAACGTCCACACAGAAGAAAGGAAAGGCATTAAGTAATGTCTGGAACTTTCGAAAATCACACTGTAAAGACTTATGAAATAAATTGCATCGTTTAACCTGTCCCTATGGTTATAGTACGCCTACTGTACATCACCATAAAGACAGAAATATGAAACATTTATTTGAGTGAGGAAGTGTGTTTATTTCTGTTCTGGGGTATCTGTGGAACGCAGAGAGGTGAAAGAAGGTGTGGGGTTAAATGGGTCTAACAACGATATCAAAAATTAATTTAAAACTTTAAATAAAGGTTATATTTCTTTTAAAATCTCAAAGTTAACAAACAATATGTTCAGGTACTGGTAATCAGGTACAAAACAGCAATAGAGATACAAAAATTGGAAAACCCAGCATTAGGGAATTTAACAGATATGGGCTTCAAGCCCCTAATTTTCGACTTTACAATATCACCAATTCGTGTTTACATAGACAAGGAGAAAACTCCCAAAACAACAGCACTTTGCTCCAAAATCTATAGCCTTCCAGAGGCACCCTTCAATGTTAAAAAATCTCAGAAAAGAGCTTACAATACAAGGTCTCCAACATTGACCAATTTCTTACAACCCACTTAAGCCAACATTACACAAAACCTTACAATCTCTGACCTCTCTAGGCACAATTTACAATTTAAATTTTTTACTATTACCCAACCTACTGGGCCTTCGTGGAAAAAAGAACAGGTTAAATTAATGGACCAAAAACAAACTGAATGGAGGCGTGCACTTGCACTCCTAGAAAATTTAGTATAAAATCCTAACTGGGCTCTCGGCCCGATGATACAGGGGCTAATCCCAAGCTACTGAGGTGACTCAAATGAAAGTTAATTTAATACTTTATGGAAAAAGAGAAACAGTTACAAATCGTAGTCACCTCATGATAAATTGAAGGGGAACTCAAGAGGGTAACGCACTCTCTGTCCCCGATTTACAGTTAAAGACTTTTATTGAGTTTACATTAGAAAGAAGACTATTACATTTCAGAATGAGATGGTTACATATAAGTCTAGAACCTTCCCCTCGTATAAGTCTGCGGAGGTACCTACAGAAATATAAGACAGGTGGCCATTACCTTGGTGGTTGAACTGCCTGGCGAAGAATGAGGTGCCCCGCCTCCTGACTTAACACACACATTCAGAAATTCGGTGATCCAAAGACAAGGTAGCCATAAAAGCCTCAGCTTATATATCCTAGTGGATTGTTCGAGCGGATTCTGGACTAAATCCGGACCCACCCTCTCATTTTTATTGGCCGAATCCAACGTTACACCCAAAAACCAACAAGAAATCTGTGATAGGCTGAAAAATAATTACAGAAATATCTAATTGGCCAAATTCAAAAGCTGGCAGGATGAGAAGGAAGTGTTGCCAACCCAAAAATAAAGGAACATTGATTTAGTTATGAAAACCTAAAAACACAAAACTTCTTTAAATTGCAAGTTTTTCCACCTTGCACCAGAGTGCATGACTTTAGTTTTTGTAGAGACATTTATGGAGAAAAGTTCAAACTTCTTGATGTACACCAAAACAAAACAAATCCAATCAGTTTAGGAAACTTAGAAATGACAAACTTCTCAGTTATTCAGTACTGACATCATCTGATTAATGTCCCAACTTCATACAGTAGTAGTTTCACGTTTGGTTCGATAGAGTTCTTTAAGGCGGAGCGTTGTCCTGATGAAAGATGACCTTTTTCCTTGCCAAACCAGGCCTTGTTTCATGTATCTTTTCCTGTAGTTGGTCTAGGAGGTTTGCATAGTATTGCCCCGTAATTCTTTGGCCAGTAGGAAGATAATCTATCAGCAGAATGCCTTTTGTATCCCAGAAAACTGAGGCCATGTCCTTTCCAGCCAAACGCACTACCTTTGCTTTCTTTGGTGGTGGCGGTGAATCAGCATGTTTCCACAGCTTTGACTGCTGTTTGTCTCTGGGGTATAGTAGTGGACCCAAGTTTCATCTGTAGTCACAAACCGGTGCAAAAAATCTTGTTGGTTGCACTGAAAACAGGCCAGACTTTGTTCGGACATTTCCAATCTGGTGCGTTTATTGTCCAATGCCCATCTTGCGGATAACTTTTTCATACCCAATTCTTTGGTTAAAATATAATATACCCGTTCAGAAGACATCCCTACAGCTTCAGCAATCTCCCGCACTTTCAGTCGACGATCCTCCATGACCATTTTATGCAATTTTGTGATAAATTCTGGGGTCGTAACACTTTTTGGTCGTCCACTACGCGGATCATCATCCAAGCTCTCCCGACCAAATTTAAACTCGCTGGTCCACTTGGCAACAGTTGAAAATGAAGGAGCAGAGTCCCCCAGTGTGTTCTGAAAGTCGGCATGAATTTCCTTTGCTTTCATACCTTTCTTTACAAAGTATTTAATCACTGCTCGAATCTCGGTTTTTTCTATTGTCGCAAATCACTACGCGGGAACAACAAAGAGTCGTCACTACCACACTCCTGCAGCTAGAGCACTGACATGCCACGTGTTCACTCACAAAGGATGCGTGATTATTGCGCGGGAACCTCGTTGCTCTAGCACTGACATCTATTATTATTATTATTATTATTATTTATTTATTTTCCACTAATTGTAGTTACAATTTAGGGATGGTGAATGGAGAAAGGGCATAGCCCCACATACACAAAAGTGCCTCCATCACCACTTAAAAGTATAATATACAAATATACAATTACATTCTACATAGTGTTCTTATTTACATAGGCATATTTACATAATACTCACAAGACCTGTTCAACATTCAAGTAATTCGACACACCCACACACAGTCTCTCTCTCTCTCTCTCTCTCTAGAAACCCCATAATCCCATAACTTTTATCCATCCTCCCACTCATACTGAACATTCACACAGTAGATAAATTATGTTTTGTACAGAGGGTTTCGTTATATATACATCCTTTTTACATCTTTACAAAATTTTTCTGCAGATAGTTCTTTTATCAGCAGTGGGAGTTCATTCCACAACCGAGCAGAACGACTAAAGAAGCCACTTTG
This sequence comes from Anabrus simplex, assembly GCF_040414725.1. Lineage (NCBI taxonomy): Eukaryota > Metazoa > Arthropoda > Insecta > Orthoptera > Tettigoniidae > Anabrus > Anabrus simplex. Next base: position 756,641,162 of record NC_090265.1, on the reverse strand, counting down.
ATATGATGCTGTTCTTGCAAATGGAGGGAAAAGGGACACACCTCAACCTCTTTGAGCAGAACGATAGTTCAGCTGTAAGCGGCTGAAAGGGTTTATATGAACGTTACCTGCGAGGGATTTTCTCAGGAAAGCAATATCTATTTGTTTACAGAGGGTTGTTATGGAGGGCAGTGACCTGGCTGTATTTAAGTGACCGTGTTGAGTAATTAGTTGTTCTGCTCAGCGTTGCACTCCCTCTAGTTTCATCATGTTCTCCACTGTAGCAGGGTGCCAGGAAGGAAGCCCGTACAACAGTATTGGCTGTACTAATGACAAATAGGCTGTCTGAACGGCTTTCTTTCTGGCTCCCAGTAGAGATCTGCGGATGAATCCCAGGACTCTGTATGCTTTGCACCTTATTTCCTCAACATGCTTATTCCATTTTAAATTGCTGCAGATGTGAATGCCAAGCAATTTTATTGAGGTACAAGGCATCAGGTTTTTACCACACAGTGAAATTTCGTGTTGTAACTGTGATCTTGCTCTAGTTAAGCGGATATATTTACATTTCTGTACATTTATACACATTCTATTTATTTTACACCACAGAACCACATTATCGAGATCTGACTGTAACTTATTTACGTTGTTCTCATTGCGAATGGCTCTGTAAATGATGGTGTCATCAGCGTACTGTGCCATAGAAGATGATACACAACCTGGCAGATCCAGCGTAAATATTGTGTACAGCAGCGGCCCTATCACACTACCTTAAATCACACCCGAGGTGACCGAGGTTTGTTTTGACCTGGCCCCACTGAACACAACGCTCTGCGTCCGACCTACCAGGAATGATCGAAACCATGCCTGCAGGTTGCCTTGAATGCCATACTTGTTAAGTTTTAACAACAGTCATTGATGAGGTACCTGATCAAAGGCCTTACTCCAGTCGAGAGTTACGCAGTCCACTTGGGATATATTAGACTGGTCCAGGGAATGTTGCCACTCATCAATTACTGTTGTTAAAAGTGTAGTACAGGATTTTCTAGGGAGGAATCCATGTTGGTTGTTATTCAACAGATTTCTCTCATTCAGAAAATCCAGCACATGTTTAAATATTAGGTGTTCCATGCATTCACATAAGCCAGATGTAATAGAGACTGGGCGGTAGTTGTCTACATTTTCCCTGTCACCGTCTTTGAATACGGGAACGACATTTGCTTTCTTCCATTCTTCTGGAACAGTCCCACTGTTCATTGAAATGTTAAATATTGCACAGAGAGAAGGTGCTAATGCTTCTGCACAGCGATGGAGAATTCTGACCGGCACGTTGTCTGGGCCGTTCGCAGCGTGAGGTCTAGTTCTCCGAAGACTTGTTACGACCTCGTTAGCAGTGAAGTACAAGCTAGTTAGGGACAAAAAGGGAGGGGTTGACCTTGGAGTGAACATATCTTCATCCTTGTCAGCAGTGGAGAAGTTATTTTTAAATTTACTATTGAATGTGTGTGCTATTTCTTGGGGAGAGGAAACTGATAGTCCGTTGTACTTGAAGACGGATGGAGCACTTTTGCCGATTTTGTTTCTAATGAAAGCCCATAGCTCTTTACTATTGGAACTAAGGCTGTGGATATATGAACTGTAGGCATCACGGATTAATGATTTGAGTTTGTTCCTAGCCAGTCTGTACTTCTCCCACCTACTGTCACTTGGGTTTTCCTTCATTTCCTGTATAAACAATTTCTCTTTCGAATACCTGATGTTATCTCTTTATTGATCCATGGCGTTTTTCGCTTTAGAGATAGAAACTTTCGGCACAACTTGATCGACACATTCAAAAAATACTTTTTTTCCAGTTTTCCCAGATCTCGTTGATATTTATATCACCGGTGAAGGACGCGAGGGGAATAGGAAGACTTTTTGATAGAAGAGAGGAAAGATCGTTCCAGTTGGTGCGGGAAAAATTACATATTGTTCTGGAGTGGAGTTTTGGGGAGGGTTTTCTGTAGCTCAAAGTTGTAATTATGGCTTGGTGATCACAAAATCCAGGTATTACGTCCACGAACTGGACGGTTGATGGAGAGTTAGTAAGGAACAGGTCAAGTGTGGAGCGGGAATTTTGAGTAATACAAGTCGCTTCGAACACTAACTGATGGAGGAAAATGTCGTAGAAGGTGGAGAGAAAACTATTAGCAAGACGATTGTTTGGTACTGGGGCGGCATTTCTAGACCAAGTAATTTTAAGATTCAAGTCACCAGCAATATAAATTGCGTCATAATTATTCTGTACTTGTTGCACACGATCCAGAGAGGAAAGCAAGGCATCGTTCATTGTTTGTGAGGACTTCGGTGTACGATATACAGATCCGATGAGGAATTTATTACTACCGCACATAATTTCTACCCACACGGCTTCAGCTGTCGTCTCCAACTCGGGACGTCTAGTTGGATTACACTCTGGTTTTGCGTCAATAAGAACTCTGCCTCCTGTGGTTAGAATGCGGTCCTTAGGGAGCAGGATGAAAGAATCTGGTAGCACTTCTGAGTCATTAATTGTGTCTGAAAGCCATGTTTCACTGATACACACAACAGAGGGATCTAGGCTTGAGAGCAAAGCGAGAATATATTCTTTTCTACCTGGACGTAAAATGCTGCGTGCGTTAAATGCAAAGAGAGATTATTAATTACGTATTTACAGTTGCAGCTATTTACACAGTCACTGGTATTGGTAAAGAAAGAGTTCATTAGTGGCGGCATTTCGCATTGCCAGCAAGTCCACGTTCTTCCTCCCTTCTTTAATTTCCTGTATTCTGAAGTAGAAATTTGTGCACATGTCCTGTGACTACTTGACGAACAATTATTACAGTTTACAAATAGTTGATTACGATGCCTGCTGCTTTCACATATTGTACAATGCTGAGGTCCGGGGTCAATTCACCGTCTCCAATTAGCGCGAGAGTTAGGCACCACAGTGGCCGCCCAGCAATCAGAAGTCTGACAACTCTGCCTTCCCCATTACGACGCGGCCACCCTACCGCCAGCAGCCCAAGGCTTTCACTGCCACACCAAGTAAGACACTTCAGAGAACATTTCTCACTTACCAACAGATTTTCCAGTATATGAATCTTCTTCAAATCACCACAAGACTTATCTGAATGCACTGACACACTTTTCGCGTACGTCACGGCACTTTTTATCAACAAAACTATGATTAATGCACGGAGAACACTTGTAACGACCAGCATGCACGCCGCCATCTTGCCTGATTCCGAGAACTTTTCAAACTGTCCTCGTCATATGCAACTAGGCAGGTTGGCAGCAGTGATCAGCCATTACAAAAATGAGAAGAAAAAAAGAGAATCGGATGGCGATCTTTACTTTTTAGTGTAGGGCCTTACGTGGCGATTACTATAGGATGTTGAATCCCATAGGGAACCTGAAATATTTGTCCCGAATGAGTAAATTTATAATTGCAATATAAATGGTCCATTATTGGACATGATAAATTTTCCAGCTAACTCATTCCTGGTTGCCAGCGTTTCGCCCCAGTGTGTGAAACAGGGTAAAAATCAATATTATGCTAGGGGCTTTTACATTGCACTGACACAGATAGGTCTTATGGCGACGATGGGATAGGAAAGGCCTAGGAGTTGGAAGGAAGCGGCCGTGGCCTTAATTAAGGTACAGCCCCAGCATTTGCCTGGTGTGAAAATGGGAAACCACGGAAAACCATTTTCAAGGCTGCCGATAGTGGGATTCGGACCTACTATCTCCCGGATGCAAGTTCACAGCCGCGCGCATCTACGCGCACGGCAAACTCGCCCGGTAAAATCAATATTATGACGTTACATCATAATTAGCCCACTTGAGAAGTTTCAGCGTAATGATTGTTAAAGATTGTTGAACATGACAATCACAACAGCCCATCAACACGGATTTGGAAATCTCGAACTCTGCACAGTTTCGTATGCAGTCCATTTGTCCACATGTTATGAACACATTTCTATTGCCTCAGTAATGATATTACCACCTCTAGCCACACTTACAGCTGTGATTCGATCAGACATGCTCACAATGCAATCTCGAATATTCGATATGAGCTTCCATTCCGCATGGAGCGCAGCCCGAAGTTGAGGCAGTGTGTAGGGGAATGACACCTAGCACGTCTCCCAAGCATATTCCAGACATGCTCTATCGGGTTTGGGTCGGACCTACGAGCAGGCTACACCATGCGCTCAATTCCATCTTCATCCATGTAATCATGTACAGTACACTAACAGCAATGTGTAGACGAGCACTGTCGTGCATCAGGATAAAGTTCTCGCCGAAGAAGCACCACGTGATCCACTAAAATCTCCTCAATGTATCAGTAGGCTATCAGACTTCCATTTTCGACGAACACAAGCTCCAAGAGCACATCAGTGGTAATCCCAGCCCAGAGCATCACAAGAGCCTCCACTGAACGGTGTCCTTGCAAAGAAAGTACAGGATAAATAACTTTCCCCAGCCCTTCTCCCTACTCTGTCCCTTCCATCCAATGCCCTCAAAACACAACCTAGATTCATCCATGAACAGTACTGAGCTTCACTGCTCCACAGTCCACTTTCGATGGGCACTGGCGAAATGCATCCGAGAGGCATGGTGCTTACGTGTAAGCAGAAGTCCTTGGGTGGGTCTCTTGGACATTAAATCTGCTTCATACCTCTTCCTTACTATCTTTTCACTGATGTTTGTGCCCCGTATTTGCTGCAGCCTCCACAGCTGTTGTGTGTCGATCAAAAAGAATTTGTATTATGAGAAAGTGATCATCACGCTCAGTGGTGCTTTTCCTATGACCCTCCTTGTCGTATATGTACCTTGTAACAGTTCTGTACACGTTAGAACAAGATATGCCTATAACGTCTGCTACCTAGTGTTTACTGTGACCATCCTCCATTAATACCACGACCCTTACTGCGTTTCAAGGTGGAAGAGCCATTGTGACCTGACTTAGAAGGGAGACTATTGTATACAAGCCGTAATGTCCACAAAAATAAGTGGCATGAGAATTCACTGCAATAAACCATCACAGCTGCTTGTGGTTATCGTTGTCAAAACATGGGAAATGGCATTATTGGAGTTGTGATTGTCATGATCGGCAATGTTTATCAATTATTGCGCTGAAACTTCTCAAATGGGCTAATTAACTTACGATACATTGCGATACTGTTGTAATGTGTAACATGTAATTTATACAAGGTTTGAAATGGACTAACATTCAATTTTGACTGTGTTTTGCTTTTTATGCTAGTGAATGTATGTATAGTTACAATGTGATGAATTTCTTCTTAGTGATGATGATGATGATGCTTGTTGTTTAAAGGGGACTAACATCTAGGTCATTGGCCCTGAACGGTACGAAATGAGACGAAATAAATGACAATTTAAAAGTACAAAATTTATCCGCTGACCAGAATTCAATGCGTGATGAAGAAGAATGAATGGATGAATATGAATTTAAAACGTTCAGAGGATCCGACCCGCAATGCCTCACCTTACCAGAAACCATATTACTGACCAAGAGACTGCTTCCAAAGAACAATTCTGAATCAATGATGCTTGTTGTCTAAAGGGTAGAGTAAAGTAGAACCATGGTATTTCTCAAGTTGCGGTACTAATCAAAGGTAACGTAAAATCACGGTGTTCCAAACATTATGGTACTACACACAAGTATTGTATGTCGTACAGGTAACGAAGACCTATGCTGTTTCCCACATAATGGTGCCACTTGTAGGCAATGCAAACCCATGGTGCACCTCACATAGGTGTACTAATCACAGAGACTTGTACAATTCTGTGGTGTTCCTCACATAGTGCGTACAAATCACAGGCAACGCCCAGACCCGTGGTGTTTCTCACATAACGGTACAAATCACAGGCAGTATAAGCCTGTGATGTTCCGCATATAGTAGTACTAATCACAAGTACTGGAAACCCACAGTGAACCGCTCTCTGCTGCTACTAATCACAAACCTATTATGTACCTAACATAGAGGCACTACTCGCAAGTAAAGGCAACCCATGGCTTTATCCGCGTGATGGTACTAATTACAAGTAGTTTCATGGTTCTAATTCAATCATCTCTTGGTTGCCCCTTATGAAAGGCAGGAGATACCGTAGGTGTATTCTTCGTCTGCGTCCCCCACCCACAGGGGGTATTTCTTCTTAGTAACAAAGTAATGACAGAGTCAAGACCCAAGAGCACAAGTAAAGAGAGGGGTGAGGAACAGTTGTACGAGAGAGAGACAGAGACTACCCTTTAATCAGCGATGTAACATTAGGCCTGCTGACTTCTGCAGAATGAACGAATAAATACAGTCAATAAATAATTTCACTAGAATGTCACTCTGAACGGCAAAGGTGACAGTGGATATTTTTGTAAACTGGACCGAGAAAAGTTGCTTTTACAGTTCTTAAGTAGAAGAATTTTCAAGTGGTCGCATCTATAGAGTGAGTTGGACATGTGGTTGTATTTGGAAGACCAGAAAATGTTTTTTGTGGTTTCCTGTTTTCACACCAAGTAAATGCAGACCATTTCTGAAACGGAAGCGTGCAAAGAACTATCTACGAAATGGTACGACTAAAGACAAACTCACTGAATTCTCGCACCTCAGCATCGAATACAACATCTATCGACGTCAGTGAAATCATCAATACCTTGACATCCCAGAAAGCAGGTCCAGTTTCATCAGACACTGATGCGAGTACAGTAAAGTTTTAAAAATATAAAAACAAAAGATAGAATTATTGTATTTCAAATCCCTACAAAATATTTAATTTTCAAAATAAAGTTCATTAGTAAATCAAATAGTCATAGCACCAACACCATGAAGAAGTCAATTGTAAACAAACAATAGTATTCAAAATCGACTTTCAACCTATTAGGTCATGTTACATGTTGAAGAGATGTTAAGTACAGAACAAAAATGGCCAACCAGACACCAGTGGGATCCGAATCTACAACCTTCCAATTTCGCATCGGTTGCTCTACCAATTGAGCTATGGTGGCCTAGGTCATCTTTGTTCTGTTGGAAAGGATCTAAGCTACTGCATCACACTGTAGAGTGCGCACTAGTTGCCCGTTGAGGGCCAAGTCAATGAATATTGAATTTTTTTTTTTGCTAGTTGCTTTACGTCGCACCAACACAGATAGGTCTTATGATGTAGATGTTGATTCCCATAGGGAATCGGAAATAATTGTTCCGAATGAGTAAATTTATAATACCAATATAAATGGTCCGTTATTGGACATTATAAATTTTCCAGCTAACTCATTCCTGGTTGCCAGCGTTTCGCCTCCGTGTGCTAGGCTGGGCTCATCAGTTGGTACCTAGCACACCTACCAAGACGCTGGATAGTGCATACCGTGGAGGCCACTGCGTAGGCTAATTGTAGCCACCGGCAGTGCCAATGCACTATGAGAGACATTCTCATTATCAAAAATTGATGCCTGCTTGGCCATCAGATGATGTAGATGTTGATTCCCATAGGGAATCGGAAATTATTGTTCCGAATGAGTAAATTTATAATACCAATATAAATGGTCCGTTATTGGACATTATAAATTTTCCAGCTAACTCATTCCTGGTTGCCAGCGTTTCGCCTCCGTGTGCTGGGCTGGGCTCATCAGTTGGTACCTAGCACACCTACCAAGACGCTGGATAGTGCATACCGTGGAGGCCACTGCGTAAGCTAATTGTAGCCACCGGCAGTGCCAATGCACTATGAGAGACATTCTCATTATCAAAAATTGATGCCTGCTTGGCCATCAGATGATGTAGATGTTGATTCCCATAGGGAATCGGAAATAATTGTTCCGAATGAGTAAATTTATAATACCAATAAAAATGGTCCGTTATTGGACATTATAAATTTTCCAGCTAACTCATTCCTGGTTGCCAGCGTTTCGCCTCCGTGTGCTAGGCTGGGCTCATCAGTTGGTACCTAGCACACCTACCAAGACGCTGGATAGTGCATACCGTGGAGGCCACTGCGTAGGCTAATTGTAGCCACCGGCAGTGCCAATGCACTATGAGAGACATTCTCATTATCAAAAATTGATGCCTGCTTGGCCATCAGATGATGTAGATGTTGATTCCCATAGGGAATCGGAAATAATTGTTCCGAATGAGTAAATTTATAATACCAATATAAATGGTCCGTTATTGGACATTATAAATTTTCCAGCTAACTCATTCCTGGTTGCCAGTGTTTCGCCTCCGTGTGCTAGGCTGGGCTCATCAGTTGGTACCTAGCACACCTACCAAGACGCTGGATAGTGCATACCGTGGAGGCCACTGCGTAAGCTAATTGTAGCCACCGGCAGTGATTTGTAAGATTTGTAAGATTTAGATTTATTATTTTTCTTTAGATCTACAGTAATAATACCCATTTGATCCGTTATAAAGAAAAATAACAATGTCCAGCCTAAGCCAAATTACATACTACTAACTTGGTGGACCCTACACAGGCGGAATACCGGGCAACCATGCAAGGTTCCACCCCTAACTAAATCTGTTAAGCTGCCTCTAACATGGACGGATGACCGGCTCACATGCTAGGGCACCCCCTATCTCTAAATTAAGCCTATAACTAATTACAACATTAAATCTATACTAATCTATCTTACGCTGCCTCTAACATGGACGGATGACCAGCTCACATGCTAGGGCACCCCCTACGTCTAAATTAAGCCTATAACTAATTACAACATTAAATCTATACTAGTTCTAAATCTATACTAATCTATCCTAAGCTGCCTCTAACATGGACGGATGACCAGCTCACATGCTAGGGCACCCCCTACATCTGAATTAAGCCTATAACTAATTATAACATTAAATCTATACTAATTCTATCCTAGTACCTCTTATCATTAACTAATAAATCAAAACCAATACTGTCTCAATACACATAAGTACACCTTCACTTGCATAAATACCCTCTAAACTTCGCTATCTTTCCTAATATCCATAAATACACCTTCACTTGAAAAAATACCCTCTAAACTTCGCTATCTCTTTTAATATCCATCCATCGAACTCAACAATCATTCACTTCATTTCCATGCCACATATCATTACATATCTACCTCTTATCATAAAGACACCTTTACTAGAATAAATACCCACTAAACTTCGCTATCTTTCTTATCATCCATTCGCCACCATGCCCCTGCTGAACATACACACAAACCTTTGCACATTCCATTCCTCCTACATTTCCTCTACTTGTCTCTCTCAGGGTTGCTGATTCCATGCTTCAGCGGTATTATGAATGTCACAGACCCCATACACGCTAACCTTAGCACATTCCATTCCTACTACATTTCCTCTACTTGACTCCCTCGTGGTTGCTGATTCCATACTTCCGTTACACTCACATTCTGCTAATACGTACTTTAACCATTACAATGCCCTTCGAACTCAACAATCCATCCATCTTATATCTCAAGACACCATTATATGAATAAGTGCCATACAATTACAGTACACTTAAAAACACCTTATCACCTCGCTACCTCTCTTATCATTCATCCATCATATATCTATTATCATCACCTTTCATATTTAACACTTCAATTCCAGTAGATACCATCCAACCTCCTTTATATCTCCAAACTCGTAACAATTACACTACACATATAGACATCATTACTTGAGTAAGTACCATCTAAACTTCGCTACCTCTCTTATCATCCATCCATCTAAACTCTGATCCAACTTCTAAACATCAATACATATCTACCTCTTATCATTCTTCACTTGAATAAATACCCTCTAAGCTTCACTACCTCTCTTATCATCCATTCATCGCACTCCGCAATCATTCTCTTCAATTCCATACCACATATCCTTACATATATACCTCTTATCGTTAACTAATAAATCACTCACCAATACGATCTCCGTCATGCCATCACTTGAATAAATACCATACACTTGGTCTATCCATCTTCTACCTAAAGACACCATCACTTCAATTACAATTATACTACACATACAGGCACCATTACTTGAGTAAATACACACATACAAACACCACCATAACTACGCTTCTGTCCTCCATCATAGGCAAACTATGTTACTTACTACTGTTACTTGACTTTTTACTTCTCGTAATTATTCCTTCCATTTTTCCTTTTTTGTCCCATAGGTCCTTCAAACTCAAGCTTCTCCCTTTGATCACGGCACTTCTTACTTCTGCTTCCTCCCTCAAACCATTATTCTCGCTCCGATTCTGTCCGCTTGTCTTCCCCTGTGGTTCTTTTTCTTCCCTCGCGCAGACTTCCGACACTAATTCGTCCATTAAATTCCTGACTACTTCCATCCTTCTTGCATTTACTTTTTCTTCAGCTCTTTTCATGATCTCTTCCCAGGAACCCCATCTACTCAGTGTTCCTTCATTTACAGTATGTACATCAGCCCTGGTAGTTTCTTCTTGCCTCGAACTGTCAGCCCTGCTAGTTTCTTCTTGCCTCAAACTCTCATCCATTAATTTCAGTTTCGATATTGTCCACTTACGGGTCCAATTCCTGTCGCTCACCACGAGTATCTGACCACTAATATACGCTTTCAATCCCTGAATTTTTGCTTTCACAAGATGTTTCTTAAGAATTTTAAAATTTCTACTCTCTTCTCTTCCGAAATCTCTCTTAATTCTAATGTTCTCACACTGTAGATTACCAGCGTTCCTTATCACTATGTCTGCCATCAATGAAGATAACAGCGACACTTTTATGGGCCTGTGCCCTCCCACCTTGCCAACTCTCTCCACATTGTCTATATCTACCTCACTGAAATTTATTTTCATTTTTTTTTTGTATAACATCTACCACTTTGTAAATAATGTCCACTTTAGATTCTGCCTTGTCTTCCTCCACCCCATAAATAAATATGGATTTCTTCTTGCGCTCCTGTCTGCAGAATTCGATTTCTTTCTTCAGGTTTACCATCTCTTCATCCATATTTTTTATTTTCTCTCTTAGTGACACCAGTTCTTTCTCGCTGCCTTCTATCATCGCCTTCGTATTCTTCATATAATCCTGAATCCACTGTCTCGTCTTTTCTTGCTCCTGGCCTTGTTCTTGAAGCATTTTCTTTAATTGTTCAAACGGACATACCTCCTGTATTACTTCTCTTACTACTTTCCTCATAACCTCTACGTCTACCCAATTCATCGTATCTATCTCCTTGCCGACCGCTTGACCTTACCGCTTCCTCACTCTTAATCCACTCCACTCAGCAGGCGCACGCCACACGAGACGTCCGTCCTCCTCACTGGCTTAAGCTAGACTGAGCCACCGGCAGTGCCAATGCACTATGAGAGACATTCTCATTATCAAAAATTAATGCCTGCTTGGCCATCAGATGATGTAGATGTTGATTCCCATAGGGAATCGGAAATAATTGTTCCGAATGAGTAAATTTATAATACCAATATAAATGGTCCGTTATTGGACATTATAAATTTTCCAGCTAACTCATTCCTGGTTGCCAGCGTTTCGCCTCCGTGTGCTAGGCTGGGCTCATCAGTTGGTACCTAGCACACCTACCAAGACGCTGGATAGTGCATACCGTGGAGGCCACAGCGTAGGCTAATTGTAGCCACCGGCAGTGCCAATGCAGGCATCAATTTTTGATAATGAGCATGGTTCTCATAGTGCATTGGCACTGCCGGTGGCTACAATTAGCCTACGCAGTGGCCTCCACGGTATGCACTATCCAGCGTCTTGGTAGGTGTGCTAGGTACCAACTGATGAGCCCAGCCTAGCACACGGAGGCGAAACGCTGGCAACCAGGAATGAGTTAGCTGGAAAATTTATAATGTCCAATAACGGACCATTTTTATTGGTATTATAAATTTACTCATTCGGAACAATTATTTCCGATTCCCTATGGGAATCAACATCTACATCATCTGATGGCCAAGCAGGCATCAATTTTTGATAATGAGAATGTCTCTCATAGTGCATTGGCACTGCCGGTGGCTACAATTAGCCTACGCAGTGGCCTCCACGGTATGCACTATCCAGCGTCTTGGTAGGTGTGCTAGGTACCAACTGATGAGCCCAGCCTAGCACACGGAGGCGAAACGCTGGCAACCAGGAATGAGTTAGCTGGAAAATTTATAATGTCCAATAACGGACCATTTATATTGGTATTATAAATTTACTCATTCGGAACAATTATTTCCGATTCCCTATGGGAATCAACATCTACATCATCTGATGGCCAAGCAGGCATCAATTTTTGATAATGAGAATGTCTCTCATAGTGCATTGGCACTGCCGGTGGCTACAATTAGCCTACGCAGTGGCCTCCACGGTATGCACTATCCAGCGTCTTGGTAGGTGTGCTAGGTACCAACTGATGAGCCCAGCCTAGCACACGGAGGCGAAACGCTGGCAACCAGGAATGAGTTAGCTGGAAAATTTATAATGTCCAATAACGGACCATTTATATTGGTATTATAAATTTACTCATTCGGAACAATTATTTCCGATTCCCTATGGGAATCAACATCTACATCATCTGATGGCCAAGCAGGCATCAATTTTTGATAATGAGAATGTCTCTCATAGTGCATTGGCACTGCCGGTGGCTACAATTAGCCTACGCAGTGGCCTCCACGGTATGCACTATCCAGCGTCTTGGTAGGTGTGCTAGGTACCAACTGATGAGCCCAGCCTAGCACACGGAGGCGAAACGCTGGCAACCAGGAATGAGTTAGCTGGAAAATTTATAATGTCCGATAGGTCTTATGGCGACAATGGGAAAGGGAAGAGCTAGGAGTGGGAAGGAAGCGGCCGTGGCCTTAATTAAGGTACAGCATTTGCTTGGTGTGTAAATGGGGAAACCATGGAAAACCATTTTCAGGGCTGCCGACAGTGGGGTTCGAACCTACTATCTCCCGAATACTGGATGCTGGCCGCACTTAAGCGACTGCAGCTATCGAGCTCGGTAATATTGAATTTTCACGACCTGTACCTTTCTGTTCTAAGTGTTCCACATACATGTTTGATATTATTGGAGAGAGAGGTGATCCCATCGCAGTTAAGGCATTCTTTAGCTAGTGTTGACAGGTTTTCTGAAAGTTTCTGGTCTAGTAGCAGAAATAGCAGCACCTTGGTGAAACGTAACTTGACGTCACTGAAACCGAAATGCTTTCTCCATTATGTAGATGACACCTTTGTTTTCTGGCCTCACGGTAGCAATAACCTGCAGCTATTTCTCGACCATCTCAACTTAATTCACGTGAATATTGAGTTAACCATGGAAATCGAAGTAGACTGAAAACTACCATACGTAGATGTCCCAGGTGGTAAGATTTATTAAAAAATAAATCATCCGTCCTCCACTGAGGGTGACCATAAAGATCTGGAATAAATAATTTACAGTATGTAATGAAATCATATCTTTAAGGAGATTACGATTTCAAGTATAAATGAAACTGTGTAATTTCCAGAGAACCTCTTATGATCTGTAATAAGGTTTTCTCTATTTTTACATTTTTTTTTTCATTTTCTATAAAACACTGCTCCGCCTTGTCAGTACTTCACAGTTTATTATAATTATTTATCGTACATGTTTTGAGAGCTACTACTCTCTTCTTCAGCGGTGCTAAAACATCAAACTAAATCCTTGGACTTGATACATTTCTACAAATACAATCATCAGCAGAACAAATTATACACAAATCTTGAAATCGTTAAAATACTTCTTTGTGTCTCAACTGTTTACTTACTTACATACTATATCATTTAGTAAAAACTTTTAAAATAGAATAATCAAATGATAAAATGAATAAAACCTATTAAATTAGTCACTATATACTAAAATTTATAATCTGCTCTGCTCTTGAAACTCAAGTCCTTATTTTACACCTAAAAAGAAATCAAATGTTTCTTTGTGTCTAAATTTACACTTACTATGTCATTTCATCATCATCATCATCATCATGTGTCCTGCCATACGCAGGTCTTCACATGGCAGCTCTCCACGCAATCCTGTCTCTTGCCACCCTCTTTGTTTCCTCATACTTGTATTCTATCCTGATACTGTCCAGCATCTGATATCTTCTCCGTCCTCTTTGTCTTTTTCCATTTACCGTTCCTTCTATAGCATCTATAAGCAAGCAATCTCTCCTCATCCAATGACCAATCCAATTGTGCTCTCTCTTCTTGATTACTTTTAATATATTTATCTCTTCCCCAACTCTTCTCAAGACTTCTTCATTCCTTACTTTTTCTATCCATTGTATACTTTCCATTCTCCTCCAAATCCACATCTCATTTAGTAAACACTTTAAAATAGAATAAATTTCAAAAAATGAATAAATCCTATTAAGTTAGTCACTATATGTTAATTTCAAAATACTTTCTGCTCTGTACTTAAAATTTCTTCTTTCCTTAAGTCATTATTAACACTTAAAAAAGAAAACATTTAAATTTCTAATCTGTAATTCAATTATTTATTCCACCAATTGTCAATTAACTTACTGCTATAGTTCTGAGACCTTTCATATAAATAGGAATTTCTCTTCTTAAACCCGTCCGACCATGCAAGCCATTTTAACCATCAAATTCCTTTAAAATAAACTACCAACAAACCAACTTTAGAGTCATTTTTACGAAAAAGACAACTCAAATGATCAGGGAATTTTATTTTACTTACTTCAGTTTCAGCTGGTACTAAATTTTTCAAAATTAAAACAACATTACGGTAGTCTGAACCAAACAAACATGTCCTTGCCCAATTTCAAAAATGGCTTTCACGGGAATAAAACCAGCTTTTCAGTGGTTAGGCCGTGTGCATTTGCAGAGTTTCGCCCAGATGTGTCATTTGGGCTTATAAGCTGGATTGGCACACCCCTCCAGGACTCTGCTTAGCAGTGGCAGACCAACTGCGTGGGAGCGTGTCAACGACTGGAACTATTTCTTTCGCTCTCTCTTTCTCTCCTTCGTCTTTATGTGATTGTACGCTAATCTGCACATCACATTTTCTTCATTCAGCGGTTCATTTAAATTATTCTCATTATTGCCTCCCTGGTCAACAAATATACATATTTTCTCTAGAGCGTCCATTAATTTTCCTTTCGTTGTTGTGTACAGTATTCCCATATCTTTATCTATTTCCGTAAAATTACGATTGTACTCCTCCGTGTGTTCACCTATTGCCGAGAACCTTTTGTGTCTTACTGCATTCACGTCCACTTTGTATCACGTCTCCAAACTCCTACCTGATTGTCGTACGTATTTCTTTCCACAATCCTGGCACTTGATGCAATATACTCCCTATTTATTGAACCTACTGGACCTATTAACCTTATGTCCATTGAGTAAAATTATCTTATTATTGTTGTTTGTCTTAAATGCAATTATCAATGCCCTTTTTGTTAAAAATCTTTTTTATTCCATACAAGTGTCTGTTGTGGAATGTTATTACTGCTACATTCTTCCTTTTCTTTTATTCCAAAGTTGATCTTGCTCTTTATTTTGTCTACATATTTCTTTGAATATCCATTTCTATTCGTGATCCATATATTGTATTCATCTCTATTTTGAAAGCTTGTTTTTTTAAGGGGAATTTAAAGGCCCTACTGATCATACTGTAAAATGTTGCCTTCTTCTGCTGCCCTGGATGGTTGGAGTCCTTCCTAATAATAGTGATAGTAGTCGTTTCTTTTCTGAACACCTGGTACTCTAATTCCCTACCACTTCTTGTTATTTTGACGTCTAAATAGTTCAGCGATCCTCCTTCCTCTGGCTCCATTGTAAATTTGATAACTTTGTCTATTTCGTTTACCCTTCTTAATACTTCTACCGGACCTATTTCTTGTTCATCTATAATAATGAAAACATCATCCACATCTCACCCATTTAGATAATTAATTTTCTCTCCAAATAGTCCAGGTAAATATTCGCCAGAATACCTGACACCAGGGAACCCATGGACAACCCCTTCTCCTGTTTGTATATTTTGTTATATACAAAATAATTGTTCTCTAATGGTAACAACTTAATAAATTCTTCAATCTCTCTCTTCTTCTCCTTTTTTTTTTTTTTTTGCTAGGCTTTACATTGCACTGACCCAGATAAGGCTTATGGCGATGATGGGATAGGAAAGGGCTAGGAATTTGAAGGAAGCGGCTATGGCCTTAATTAGGGTACCTGGTGTGAAAATGGGAAACCATGGAAAACCATCTTCAGGGCTGCCGACAATGGGATTTGAACTCACTATCTCCCGGATGCAAGCTTGTAGCTGCGTGCCTCTAACCGCACAGCCAACTCGCCCGGTAATCTCTATTTTACTTAAATTGCTATGTTCTGTTAAATTCCTTCTAACAATATTTATTGTTTTATAGACGGGGATGTTGGAATACATGTCTTTAATACCCAGACTATGAATTGCGTAATTTTCCTTCATTTCAATATACCTTGCTGTGTTACAGAAATCGCTTGTTTTACTGACTATTGCTTCCGTTATAAATTTAAAATGCTTTCTTAAGAATACCTGTATAAATTTGGCCAAACCGTACATTGGACTATTTCTATAGTTTACTATTGGTCTTATGGGAATTTCTTGCTTATGGATTTTGGGCCTCATAGTAGGCATTCCCTGGTTCATATTTATTAGACTATTCATGTCCTTGGAGTCTAAAACAAATCCCACTTCTTTCAACACTTCTTAGAAATTCTTTTGTACTATGTTCGTCAGTTCTTTCATAATTAAAGTGAACTTATCATTGCTTAGAAACTCCTGTTTCTTGTTTATTCATTAGAACGATCATATTACACTTATCCGCTTTGGTCATTGTAATGTTGTTGCTTTCAATTTTCCTTTTCAATCCTTTAATTTTCTTATTCATTGTTGTCCCCCATAAGTCCAACCCCTCGTCCACGTCGTGGGAGATGGGCAAATGTACGAAGTAGGGGATACCCTGTAAGGGTGAAGTACAGCGGGGACCTTGTGTGCCCCAGGACCGCTACGGTAGCTGTGAAGGCCTCACAGGAACCCTGAAAAGTAACGACTAACGGGGTTCTGGTGAAGTCCTTAACGGCAACTGAGGCGGAAAAGGAGACCTTTGGTACGGCAAAGTTGGCAACCCTTCCTCTTGGGGTAAAATAAAGAGGAAAACCACTGCCTTGTGGTGAAGAGGGATCTTCAAAGGCTACGGGAGACAGAAAGCAGCAAGCTTGGAGGCGTAGGTGGCAGCCCCACCACCAAACTCGGGTGCTGTGGGCCAATAACTCGCACAACCTTAAATTACCTTATTACAGAAACATCAACGATGAGAAACCGGACTGATCCAAAGATGACGACCTTTGGCTTGAAAAGGATTGTGAAAACTGGGCTATGGAATGTGAGGACTCTGCGGGAAAGTGGAAGGCTACGACAGGCAGTGGCATGTATGAGGAGTTATGACCTGAACATCCTAGGTTTGAGCGAGGTGGAGTGACTTTGGGGAATTGGCAACCCATGATGGAGCTACATTTGTATACTCTAGACGACCCGAGGGTGACGGACCGAGTTATGGAGGTGTGGGTATATTAATGGATAAGGAGGCCAAGAGGAGCCTTATGAGTGGTACCCAGTGACGGAAAGGATAATAGTGGAACGTTTTAAGACCAATATTAGAAACATTGTGTTGATAGTATGCTATGCACCTACGGAGTCGGCGGAGGAAGAAGACAAACAGGCGTTCTATGGACATCTTAATAGAACGGTTAAGAAACAGAAAAGAAAGGATATCATCCTAGCTGGAGGAGATTTGAATGCAAACGTGGGACAGGACTATGAAGGACTTGAACATATTATGGGAAGGCATGGTTTAGGGGAACGAAATGAGAATGGACAATTGTTTGTGGACTTCTGTGCAAGCCACGATTTGGTTATTGGTGGTACTATATTTTCACATAAAGACTGCCATAAGGTGACATGGGTATCACCGGATCATAGGACAGAAAACCAGATAGATCATGTGGTTATTGGACGAAGGTGGAGGAGTTCATTGTTGGATGTGAGGAACAAGAGAGGTGCAGACATTGGTAGTGATCACCATCTTGTTGTGGCTACCTTTAGAATTAAGATCCAGGCTCAAAAGAGAAGGACAGAGCAGATAAGGAAGTGATATGATGTTGGAAAGCTAAGGGATGACAAATGTGAAAGAAGCCTTCAGGATAGAACTAAAGAATCGATTCCAAGCACTCACTGAGGTGGAGGATGAAACTATTGAGGAAAAATGGGTGAAGACTAGATCTGTATTTACTGAAGTAAGTGAAAATATCCTGGGTTTTTAAGGACAGGAGGAAAAAAGACTGGATGACTGACCAGACATGGGAAATTATCAGACAAAGGAAAGAGATAAATGAAGTAATGAATACATGTAAAACACGAGCAAGGAAGGCAGAATTGCAATCCAAATATGCTGCGAAGGATAAGGAAGTAAAGAGAAGTGTGAGGAGAGATCAAAGGAAATGGATAGATGACCTATCTCAACAAGCAGAGGAGGCAACCAGAAAGGGAAATCTTAGAGAACTCTATACCATCACCAGAGTTCTGGCAAGGAAGCAGATGTAGAAAAACCGTCCAGTCAGAAACAAAGATGGTGTCCTAACAAACTCTGAGGATCAACTGAAGCGATTGCAGGAACATTTCTCTGCAGTATTAAACCACTCCTTAAAGGAGCAAGTAGATGCAAGAGGAGGAGGAGGAGGAGCAGGAGGAGGAGGAGAAGAAGAAGAAGAAGAAGCCCAGCCTGACCCAAGGATTAAAGTCTGCATTCCATCAGTGGAGGAAATAAAGCGGGCATTAAGAGAGTTGCATATTGGTAAGGCAGCAGAAGTCATGAAGGTTGGTATGGATACCACTGCCAGTATGTTGCAGCCGCTATTTGAAAGGATATGGGTTAACCCATTAGTGCCTGAATTAATTTTTTTCTGATATTTACTTACTTATTGTGTTTTGCTGCATGTCTGAGACCAAAATAAACTAATAAAACAAGTTTCAGAATTTTGGAATCGCTAGGTCATAAGATATTTGACGTTACCATATGGCAACGCTAGGCGCTTGCACTACCTATTTTTAAACAATGAGTTTTGAAAGTCGAATTTAGGTTGCAAAGTGTTTTTTTTTTTCCGTGCAATAACAATGTTGTAATAGCATTATTTATTGTAATAATATGGAATATCAGTTTTTATTCACACCACGGCAAAAAAAATGAATTATTGAACAAAGGAGAAAATATTTGTTTACAGTATATAGACACATATGTACAGTTCGTTGCCTGTCAAAATAAAACACTCACTGGAACAATAGAATATAATCAAAAATAAGAAAATGAAGAATCAAAGAACTTCAGATGCAGTTATAAACTATTAGTCTATACTTTCGGAGTCATATAAAAGCCCACCCTCAATACTTGCGCGTTAGCCACAGAGATAGAGAATGACAATCTTTCACTGTCTTCATATCATCCTGCGTGTCCCAATAAGAACGCTTGGAGGGCAACCTATTATATCCAGAAATGAAAAGTATGGCGATAAAGCAACGAATTTCATCACAAGTTATTTGTGGGTCCGTACAATTTAAAAACACTCCAAACATTTTAGTCTCTCGAACTAAATGTTCGATCAGCTGGTTATCGGTAAACAATTCAAAAATGTCAACAACAGTCATGGATTTTCACTTGCTATAACTAGGCTCCGGAAATGTCAACAGTCACCCAATATTGAAATCAGCCCCATCGGTCTATCTTGGTTTTTTTGTTTAATTTATTATTTCCTCTATCAGTTATCCGCTCTTTTGCAGCGTCGGTTATTGAAACAGATCTTGCATCAGTAGACAGAAAAGGCACTTCGTCCTCTGGTAACACACCTTCACCATCGTAACTAATCCCGATTCTTTCATTATTTACAAGCTTCATTTCAGCACTGACACATAACTGTCGAGAGAGAGATTATCAATTAGCCCACCATCATCTTCATCACCAGGAGCCCTCATCTGTAAGTACATTTACATAGGGCGGTTCTACAAAAATATCACCATCGAGATCTTCAGTCAGTAGCATATCCAGTGCTTCTAAAAGGGAAAATCCCTTCCTGCAATGAAGATGTATGAATCAGTATGAAGTATTATGATCTGACAGCTGCAGCAATTTTACTGAGTATAAACGCCTAGCGTTTCCATATGGCAACGCTAATGATTCAACAAGCAATACTACGGCATTGTGCGCCCATACTATTTCAAATACTTACAGCATATATAATGAAGTGTGCACAACCCTACTGTAAACATAATCCAATGAAAGAACTTCACTTATAGATTTTATATCCTTCGTACGTGAAGCCGGCAGCCATTTCGCAGGAATCTTAAAATAACCAAGAGTCCACCAGTCTTTGTGTCACAACAATAGATTTTAAAATGAAATAAACGTGATTACTAGATACTACAAACTCTTCTATAACTGTCGGATGACACCACAATCTTCCAGATTATTTCTTGTTGCCTACAGCATTAAAAGAAAAAGGTGCGAAAATCGTTGCCATATGGCAACGCTAGGCGCTAATGGGTTAATGGAGAAATGCCAACAGATCAGAAATGTGGGTTCCTGGTGAAGTTGCCTAAGGGCGATACGTCAAACTGTAACAACTGGAGGGGCATTACGCTTCTTTCAATCCCTAGCAAAGTCTTCACCAGTGTTCTGTTGAACAGAATTAAGGAGTATATCAACTTGAGGCTCCGATGGGAACAGGCAGGCTTTCGATCGAATCGCTGATGTGTAGACCAAATAAACACCTTGAGGATAATTCTGGAGCAGTGTGCTGAGTAATCATCTCGCCTCTATGCAGTGTTTTACCAACCTTATTCAGGAAACATACCGTGATTATACATGCAGAGTCATACATGAGGGACATGTATCTGAGCGTTCCGGAGTACATTAAGGTTGTATCCTCTTGCCAACCATGTTCCTGGTGGTGATTGATGCGGTAATGCGGAATGTAACGCAAAATGTGAAACGTGGTATCCAGTGGGGATTGGCTAATAGGTTAGAAGACCTGTGTGTCTCCTGTCTGAAGGACATGGTGAAATGCAATCAAAGATTGAAGATTTGGTAAAAGAAGGAAAAAAGGTGGGACTAACGATCAACTCAAAGAAGACCAAGGCCCTAAGGATGAACACCAACAAACTAGACCCATTTGTCTTCAGTGATTAACCTATAGAGGATGTGGATAGTTTCACCTACTTGGGCAGTGTAGTTACCAAAGATGGAGGAGCAGTACAGGATGTTTCTCAATGTATACAAAAAGCAAAGGGTGCCTTTGTTCGGCTCTATCTGGCATGGAAGAATAACAAAATATCTATCAGGACCAAACTTTGCATTTTCCGAAGTAATATCAAGGCTATTCTACTATATGGGTCCGAGACCTGGAAAGTGACTAAACTGATTACCTCCATGTTGCAGACCTTTGTCAACCACTGTTTAAGGAAGATTTTAAACATCTACTGGCTGGAAGTAATCTCCAATCATGAACTATGGAGAAGGACGGGTGAAACCGAGATGGCCATACAGATCAAGCGGCGGAAATGGAAATGGATAGGACATACGTTGAGGAAACGGAATGAAGCCATTGAGAGAGAGGCATTGGATTGGAACCCGCAGGGTAAAAGGCGGAGAGGAAGGCCCAAACAAACGTGGCGAAGATCTGTACACATGGAGGCAATGAAAGAAGGCAAGACCTGGAGGGAGGTGAAGAGGTTGACTAGCAACAGGATCAGATGGAGATGCTTTGTTGATGCCCTATGTTCCACAAGAAACAACAGGAATTAAGTAAGTCATGATTGCTTCTTTATCTCTGTACTAAATTATCTTAGAAAATATTTTTCCCACTTCATGCCTTGTAGCTCCTTGCGCCCAAATTCCACTTCGGGTATGACCTGTTCTACTTCTGCTATTATCTCCACTACTTCCCTCTTATTATTATTATTATTATTATTATTATTATTATTATTATTATTATTATTACAAATTTTCATCCAATTTCTAATATTGCCATTTCTTCCGAGCTAAATTCTGTACCTGTTAACTTCTTAACTGGAGGATACAATTTAATTTCATTACTATTCGACCTCCTATTGTCTTCTTCATCGTTTCCTTTCTCATCTTTCTGTCCCTTCAGTAATTCAAGTTTCCTATCTTCTTTTTTAGAATGAAATACAATGAATCCTCTACACAATTTCTCTCTCATCTCATACCAAGGACTTAAGTTTCAAGAGCAGAGCAATTTTAAATTTTAGTATATAGTGAGGAATTTAATAGGTTTTATTAATTTTGATTTGAAATTATTCTATTTTTAAAGATATTACTAAATGACATAGTAAGTAAGTAAACAGTTGAGGGACAAGGAAATATTTTAATGATTTCAAGATTTATGTATAATTTGTTCTGTTGATGATTGTATTTGTAAAAATGTATCAAGTCCAAGGATTTAGTTTGATGTTTTGACACTACTGAAAAAGAGAGTAGTAGATAATCTATATAAATAAAAATGAATCGCAAAACGTGTTGCTAAGCACAAAACTCGGGAATGGCTGAACCTACTCGGCTAATTCATTTTTCAAATATTCGTCGAAGACCGAGTAAGGTTTTTACGAAGAGAAAAATTGGAATAAATGCCAGGAAAAACGTTAAAGCCCCATTTCTTCTTTTCCATTCAAACTGTTCGTCTCTCTTTCCTTCTAACACGTTTGCGCTTAGCACTGTCCTCCTCTAATCCAGCGCCGTTGCCAAATGTCCGTAAATCTGAATGTCATCGGTTAAAATGGGTGAATATCGGATTATGTACAAAATTTCAAGCCGCATTTGATGCCGTTAACAAAAAACGGTTTACAAAATATTGAGCATGAAAATGTTGAAATAATGGAATGTTACCTCAAATGCAAAATCTTCATTGCATAGAACTTATCATAATTAAAATTGAAATAATTGATAAGGAGATTCCACCTATTCAATACCAAAGAATAAGAAATGTAGTGAATTACATTCTCATTTAATAATAATTAGAAATGGTACCGGTTTTGACCCTAGTCCAGGTCATCATCAGCCGATTAAGAAATGGAACAATGCATAGGATCAGTAGAAGAGGCAATATGAAAAGGAAATGAACGGGGGTAGACACTGTAAAACTTAGAAGAAGTAAAATACAAGTCATTCAAAAGAAAAACAGTGCGCAATTCTCTTAGCAGCAGCAAGGCACACGTAGCGCTAGGCAAAGTCCCATAATGATTACGAATAGCGGAGAACTGTTCAAAGCCAGTTATTTAAACTTTAAATAGAACTTATCTTATATTCACTATATTTGTAATTTTTTCACTGGTGGTAAAGGAACATTTCAGCTCGATGTAGATAAGTTTGTTTTTAAATTTAAATAAGAACATACACTATTTGCGTTTCTTTTCAGTCATGTTCAGAGATTTTTATGTGCAGGCACGAAAAAGTCAGTCGCTGGCCAACTTCCTTGCTATTGAATTTGCATGGGTGGTCAAAGCGAGGCAAGTGGTCTTCGGATATGGAAGTTATTTTTAAAACAAACCCCAAGTTCTTATCTCGCTTAGTTCTCAGTTTGTGACAGGAAGAACGTCTCCTTGGGTTTTGGTTTCGCGCGTGACTCAGCTGGCTGGCTGTCTCGCTGCCGGTACGGATCTCCTCCCAAACATACGGTCTCCAGACAGTCGCATACAGTGTCGTGTTTTGTTATAGTTGGAGACCTTTGTCTACCCTGATTGTTTTTAAATCTTCGCTTCTCAACAAACAAGTTCATCGATTTCTTTGGTTGATTGGTTTATTTTGTGTGCGCTTCCATATACACTATACTCATTTCAAGACTCATGTCGCCTATAAAACGCGGGCGGAGCAACTTCGGTCGAAGAACTCTAAATGCTACAAGCCAAGGTAATTTTCAGTCTAACAGAACTGCACAACAACGTGAAGAGCGAAATGAAACTGAAAGGATTTGGATATCACAAACCCGTGTAGTGCGTCGTACAGCTAATAACCTTGAAGTTCGAATCGAGCTGCTTTCAGTTACGATGTTTCAATTGACTACAGTGCCTATCAATGTGTTGCTATTGGTTCTATGAACTCAGTTTGCCAATATTGTAAGGCACTGAAATACAAAAATGAAGCCGCTGGATTTTGTTGTGCAAATGGCAAAGTGAAATCAGTGCCACTGATTCCACCACTAGGTCCATTGTACTCATTGGTTTCAGGAACAGGAACAGATTCCATACATTTCCTTACAAATATCCAAAAATATACCGTAATAACTGCTTTCAAATGACTTCATTTGGAGCAACAAATGTTCTTCGGAACAATTTCATGCCAACTTTCAAGGTAACATATAACAAGCAGACTTATCCTCCACATTGCTTTGTTTACTTTATTTTATAGTTTTTGTGACAAAAATAATAAACCTGTCCTTAATTTACAGATACAAGGCCAAATATATCACAGAGCAGGTTCACTGTTGTCGGTGTTAGATGGCGACTACAAATTTCTGCAAATTTATTTCATGGGCAATTCAATACAAGAAACTGATATGCATTGTGCTCATAACAGTTCAGATAAGAGGTCTATTGTAGAACAATTACAAACTTTTATCATCAACACAATCAACTGATTACATTGTTCTGGATCTCATGCCATCTGATAGGCCTAATCACAAAATTGTAATCAGAACTATCCATCCGAATTTTTGAACTCGCTGGATTTGCCAGGATTTTTGCCTCACGTTCTTCAATTAAAGGTCTGATCAGTGGTCATCATGTTGTGAAATATCAACCAACCGCGTCCTTGTAATGGCACGTGGCTAGCGGTGAAAACATTACTGAACAACGTGATCGAATCAACCATTTTAACGGGGAAGTATAAAGGAGAAGACGTTATGATACCACGCATCCCTATGATTCCGACTGACATACCATTTGAATTTAAACAACTGCAGTTTCCAGTGCAGCTCGCTTTTGCTATGACCATAAATAAATCCCAGTGTTTGCGGCATTAATCTTGGAAACCCATGTTTTTCGCATGGCCAATTGTATGTTGCCTGGTCCTGTGTTGGAAAACCATCACTTTGTTTACGCGCCAGGTAATTTAAAAAAATATTGTGTATCTTCATAGTGTTGATTGGAATCAGTGTTTTCTATGATAGTTATTTCCTACGAAGAAGAGGAGTAAGTTTTGCCATATTATCTTCACGCCATCAACTTATCAAATTACTTGATTTGCAACGGGGGATAATTATGGCTCTGTGAGGGATTTGAAGACCTGCTGAACAGTTCCCATCTATGTTACAGTCTATCAGGGTTATTTCTGGGTAGTGATATGCTTATTCACAATCAAGATATTAATATTGCAGGTAATGAAAACACGTTTTTCCAGTAGTTTGTTATTAACTTTTGGTAGCAGTAGAAAATTAACTCATTCGATGTTGATAATGTAGCCATTTGCATTATTCTGATTTTTGTGTGCAGTACGGACTGAATTTGAGTTCGTTCCATTGTCATTTATTTTTGACAGAATGACGTCTGTCGGGTCAGCTAGTAATTATAATAAAATGTCCTGTCCTTGTACCATTCTTCCTCCACTAACTTGTCCCAATAATGATCTCTCAGCAGTACATCGCTCTTAACTAAATCTATCCATTTCCTTCATGGCCTTCCCATGGGTCGTCTTCCTTCTACCTTTCTGTCAAATTCCTTCCTTGCAGTTCTGTTTACTGGCATCCTCTTCATGTGACCAAACCACTTCAGTCTTGATATCTGAATCTTATTGAGGAGAAAATAATCTATTCCTACTTCTTCTCTAATTTTCTCATTCCTAATCTTGTCTTTCCTGGTTTTCTGGATTACAGTGCGTAGGAATTTCATTTCAGCTGCCTGAAGTTTGGAATTATCTCTATTGGTCAGTGTTGTGGTTTCGAGACTGTATGTAAGAATTGGTGTATAATAGGACTTGTACAATGTCATTTTTGTTTTCATGGGTATTTGCTCATCCCACAGCAGGTGTCTTACCTGGTGGTAAAATTGTGTTGCCTTATTGATTTGATTGTTCACCTCATGTTTTGCTAGGTTGTAATTTGATATAATGCTACGCAAGTATTTGAAAACTGGAACACTGTCCAGCTGAGCTTCATTTAACATGACTATTGGTTCTGCTCCTTCCCCTTACACTTTCATCACCACCATCTTGGTTTTGCCGATGTTTAAACCATATTTCTTAAACTCCTCATTCCAGCTTTGTATTCTCTCTCCCAGTTCCTCTTCTGAGTCACTCCAGATCGCAACATCATCTGCAAATGTGAAGGCTTTGATATCTCCATGTTCCTTCCTTTTAATAGATTTCATTACTACATCCATTACAATAATAAATAGAAGTGGTGACAATGAGCTGCCCTGCTACACTCCTCTCTTTGTTTCAAACCAGTCTGACAAACCACATCCTACTTGAATACAGCTTCTGTTCCCACTATACAATATTTTCACTTTGTCTATGAGGCTGTCTCGCACTTGAAGTTCTTTCATGCATTGCCAAATTCTTTCCCTTGGTACACTATTGTATGCTTTCTCAATGTCCAAAAATATTAGAAATAAAGGCTTGTTCTTCTCCCAGTATTTTCCCATTAGCATCCTAATTGCAAATATAAGGTCTGTAGTTGACCTTCCTGGTCTGAAACCATACTGCTCTTCTTCCAAAATTGGTTCAACAATATTTCTGATTCTGGTCTCTATTATTTTTTCCAATATTTTCAGGACATGAGACAGTAGTGTGATACCACGGTAATTAGTACATTTTCGTCGGCTTCCTTTCTTGAACAGAGGTACAATGATGCCCATCTTCCAGTCCTCAGGTATAGTATTTTCCTCCCATATTTTGTTGAGCAGTCTGTAGAGCCATTGGATTCCTGGAATTCCCGCTGCTTTCAGCATATCTGCGCTTAGTTCATCTATGCCCACTGCCTTTCCTTTCTTCATGCTCCTGAGCGCATTTTCAACCTCAAGCCATGTAATTGGTGGTTCAGTTGTGGTTCCTTGACTTGGCTCTCCTCTATCCGTTATGTTTTCTGTATCTCCATTCAGCAGGTTTTCGAAATAGATCTTGAGCTCTTGTTTAATTTCTCCCTCTTCTTGTGCCAGAGTTCCATCATCACGTTCTATTGCTTTTATGGTCTCTTGATCCCTTCGCTTGTTTTTCACTACTCTTATAGCAATGTCATATTTCCTCTACTGTCGTCTTCCAGTTTGTCTGCAAACTCATTCCATTTCTTCTCTTTTTCTTCCCTTACAATGTTCTTTACAGCAAGTTTCTTGTTCCTGTATACTCCTTGAAGTCTTTGTATTTCTTGTTCATTTTGTTCTTGTCCCTGTTTTTATTTTTCCTTGTCCAGTGCCTTCGTTATTTGGTTTCTTTCTTTCACCGCTGTTTTCACTCTATCATTCCACCATGGTGTCTCCTTTTTTCTTTTGATAGAACTTGTAACTCCACATAGGTTTTTGGCTTCTCCCACAAAGGTGTCTTTGAAGGCCTTCCATTCTTCATTAACGCTGGTTACTTCACACTTTGGCAAACTCTGTTGAATCCTTCCTTTCTTCCTTTATTTGGACTTCTTGCAACTTCCAAGTTTTAACCCTTGGTTTTTTCGTAATAAGTTTCTGCGTTTCATTTGTCTTATGTTTGAAGTCTACTACCAACAATCTGTGGTCACTGTCCATGCTTTCACTAGGGATGACCTTTACATCTGTGATGCACCTGCCATCATCTTTATTTGTGATGTCTCTTTTTTTGAGGAATGTATTTTTGATTATAAGATCATTTCTTCTGCATAGATCTAATAGTTGTTCTCCTTCTGGGTTCCTTTGTCCCAATCCATGTGAACCAATGATGTTCTCGTACCCAAGTCTGTCTACCCCAACTTGCGCATTTTGATCTCCAATAATAACAACATTTTCCTCATTAACTGTATCTTCCAGGTCTTGCCGAAATTTCTCTTTGTCTTCTTCACTGCAGCCTGGACAACATGGTTAAAATAATCAATTCAGATTATGAAGGATAGTTGCTGTGTTCTTCGGCAAGGGCCTCTGACAACCCATTGACCAAGAGGCTGATAGATAAGGCAGACATGGTGTATAAATCGCTTGATTTTCCTGAGCTTGTTGCTGGTCCGTCTCGAAGCAAACTCAAGTCACGCAGTATACAGGAAACCCACACACACCACTCCTTATCAAAAAAGCAGGTGGCTCTAAAATCACTGATCAACAGGGCCATAGCAATATCGGATGCAGAACACCTCACAAAAAACCCCAGGAGAAATGGCTACTCGCTCAATAACATCCGACGAGTTTACAGAAAATCAGAAAACAAAGAAAAGGCCGCCGTAGAAGAAGAAAAAGCGGGGGAAGAATTGACCTGCCCAGAAACAGTGATACTTCCTTACATTAGACACTACAGACAGATTCGGCAAGATACTAAACAAATATGACATAAAACCATCTATAAACCACACCGGAAGTTAACCTGTCATCTACCACCAGTAAAAGACAGAATTACAGGCTCCTGGAGTCTACCACATTGAATGTAGCTGCGGAACTTGTTCTATTGGTAAAATGATACGTCTGATCTCTTAATTCTCCTTAAAGAACATATCCAAGAACCAAGACACAGATATTTCACCTGTAGCCAAGCATTCCTATGAGACAAGACACGAAATATCATTCGACACACCCAAGATCTTAGGATCTTGAAAGGAAAATTGTGAGGCTATCGAAACACCCAAACAATATGAATTTAGACGAAGCAAAAGTACAGAAAACAACAACAGGTTCAATCCGGAAGAAGAACCAAATAACTCTACACACCGTGGAAGCTTCACTTCTAAGAATACCTTTGGTGAAACGGAAATGTGTCTAGTGCCTAATTTCAACAAGAATCCGCTCTAGCGCCTAACTGTTGCCAACCTGCCTCTCTGTTGTTCTGTCATTTTGCTAAGGTGCTTACATAATACCATACAACTTGTTCTTGTCGTCATCGTCAGTGCAGCGTGCATGTGAGTTCACACAGGATTGTTGGAAACTGGAGGAACAAATGTTTACTGTCGACAGTTATTGGAAAACAAAGTTGATAAAGTCATATCCACAGCAATTTCTGTGTAGGACAACATCCAATGAGCAGGTCCACCATTTGGGCTTTGTCGAAGGAACTGAAAACCAAGACCGTTTTATTAGACGACGACAATCTCCTGAATGCAACATTGAAAAAATATATGGAATGCAACAAAGCTTTGTCGACTCTACCAAAGCTTTCAATACAGTCGAACATTCAAGTCCTTTGAGTGCTTCACTGAAGCAAAAAGTGCCAAAGGCCTGCATAAAAATGACCTCATTAACGTGAAGTTGTAGAAAATCCTGATTTAAAAAATGCCCATTCAACTGGCTGATTACTTTCCCAGGTATTTGTCATTCTTCTCAACAGTGTTTATAATGGTAATTGAGGTCATTCCATCCCTGACCCAGTCACTGACTGGAAAACAGGTTCTAGGTTTTCAAGGCCACTGTAAGTAAAGGTTCAATTCCAAAGCCTTATATGGTATGAAGAGCAGAGAGAATTTAGAAATGATTTATTAATTCTTGGTATAATAATTCATAATACCAAGGATCAAATCAATCATACAAAAGGAGTGTAACAAAATATATACCTCCACATCAAAACTGGCATTATGAAATAAACAAGTGTTACATGTGTCTGCTGAATAATAAATCAATTTTGAATAATCAAAGATTACTGGGGAGGTCAAAGATCAGAAACCAGTTTTCCCCTTCTCAAGTAAATTAAATTGCAAACCAGTAATTTCTCAAGATAAAACAATTGTGTTAAAGATACTTTTGTTAACAGCTGACAAACTTCTCATAGCAGATGAATGAATACACAAGTCAGAGCCTTATAAAGTCCAGAAGATATTTTATTTTTTCATTACTCAAAGCCAATAATACCGAAAAATGCTCAACATTAATTTTTACAGCGTACCATTAACATACCTGCCAACTTTACAAAACCAAAAATGAGGAGATTTTGATATGAAAATCGGGAAAAATCAAGAGAAATCAGGAGATGCAATTGGTCAAAACGGCTTATTCCTTGTCTTGCCCAATACAGTACTATGATATATTTATAACACTTATTGTCTCAAAGCCCGACTGTTGCTATACGAGGCTACAAGGCTAAAAATTAAACATTTCTATTCCCTCACAGGGAGTACGTGAGTGAGATGATAGGTCTCTGATAAGCCTGCCGAAAATGGTATGAACTCGTGCTCCACATGTGTGAATCAGTCATGCACTTAGATGCCATTACTTAGCAAATGCATAGATTAATATACTGCATCAAGCGCCCGCGCGATTATGCAAAGCGCAATGCTATTTGGATCAAATAACTAGCTGATGTATCCGTGCTTCGCTACGGAATGCTCAGAAAGACTGAACTTCTAGTTTCCCCAACTGAAGTCAACACAGGTCATTACTATGACGTCAGTGCGAATGTCGCGATTAAAAGCAATGCTGTCACATGAAATATTCAATAACATGAAAAACAGCATATTTTCTCACTTTTAACGAAAAGTACTGTGGTACCAATATAAACGGTCCATTATTGGACATTATAAATTTTCCAGCTAACTCATCAGTTGGTAAATAGCACATCCACCAAGACGCATGGCTACTGCATACTGTGGAGGCCACTGCATAGGGTAATTGGAGCCACTGGCAGTTCCAATGCACTATGAGAGACTTTATCTCTTTACCAAAAATTGATGCCTGCCTGGCCATCAGATGATATAGATGTTGATTCCCATAGGGAACCTGAAATGAAAAAAATGAAAACCTACAACTTGTTTTTCAGTCATTGACCGGGTCAGGAATGTAATGAATGAAGCAGATATAGGCTATTAGTACAATGGGGTCGCCACTTCCAAAGTGATTTTTATTAATGAATGATAGATGCTATGCAATGAGAATGGAGAGTGTTGCTGGAATGAAAGATGACAGGGAAAACCGGAGTACCCGGAGAAAAACCTGTCCCGCCTCCACTTTGTCCAGCACAAATCTCACATGGAGTGACCGGGATTTGAACCACGGTATCCAGCGGTGAGAGGCCGACGCGCTGCCGTCTGAGCCACGGAGGCTTTGTCCCAAATGAGTAAATTTATAATACCAATATAAATTGCCTGTCATTGGACATTATAAATTTTCCAGCTGTAGTTCCTTATTCCCCGACTTTACATAAAATTCTGTTCACCCATTTTCTCGTACCTTGGCGCTGGTATGGACTTAGCAACAAAAATCCATATTTATATTGAGATAAATTAAAATTAGTCAACTGTCTCCAAAAATCTCTAGAAAAGTCACTAGTCGTTATCATTGAAATTGTCACTAAATTACTAAGAAAGACTCCATATCTAGTGAATAGTCTCTAGACTCTCTAGAATCGACTAGACTGATGTGAGCAGACATGAACATAGCACGCAAGAACACATTGCGATATACAGGTTTCAATAAACATTGCACATTTGCGCACATTTCTTGCATTAATAAACATCGATATTTCGTTTGAAAGTGGCCAATGAGCGAAGAACTTCCGTCCGCCCTCTGACGTAAAAAAGCTGAAATGGCAGGATTAAAAAACAAATGTTTGAAGTTCACCAAAAAATAAGCTACAATCGGGAGAAATAATAGAATAATCAGGAGGCAGGAAGAACTGCTGAAAATAAGTCTCCCGCCTAAATCGGGAAAGTTGGCAGGTATGCATTAAATACGATACTGCTGTCATGTACACGTGGAGCCAGATCACAGTCCGATCACACATATAACTTACACCAATTTCCACATCTAAATAATTTACCATCTAAAACAGGTGTTTTACAATCAATTATACAAACTTCATCAATAAAAAAATATTATAAATTCATATTTCAATATCAATGGACAAGAAAAAATTCCGAGAAAATTGTTTTCTGGACAGCTATCGAACTTAAAGACACCGAGATGAAAACATGGGAGCTTACAGAAGCCTAAAAAAAAAAAAACACACCACATTATGACATTAATGGAGAAACAAGTCAACTTAGGGTCATATTCATGAACGTGACTTTGACTTCGACTTGCATAAGTGCCCTTAGTTGAGTTTCATGGAAGTCTGTTTCATAGACGCAACTTTTACAAAGTAGACTCTGGTGTAAGTAAACTTTGGTAAGTTACGATGTGAAGAATTAGATATGAAGTTGGCAGTGAAAACAATGGAAGAGCAGTGTAGCATCTCCCATCACTCAATGTTTTTTCTCAATAAAGAGGTAGAAGAAGAAGAAGAAATTCAGCTGTTCCTGTACTATAGATCGCATTGGATTCTAAACTAAATCCAATCCAGTTAATACAGGTAATTTTTATTTCTCGACAATGGATGGAAAGAAAAAATTGCCAGCCTTCAACAACTATGAAAGGGAGGTGTTACTAGAACTAGTGAAAGGGAAGAAATATATAGCTGAAAACGAAATCAATAAACTTCAAATCGTGGTTGGCTATGCCCTGATAATTGAAACTAAAAATCTTTTTCCTGTTACAGAAAACCTCAGCATGGTTGCCACCTGGACTTATTATTGGTACATGGGTGGAATCAATAGCTCCAACCACTCCAGGGAATCGGGATCTTTCATACACATGTCGCACATTATTATGACATTCAGCTTCATTTTGGAACGAAACTGTGGTCTCTTTCGGGCAGTCAGGATCGATATTCGATATTCTTTTGATTATTCTACATACTGAGGGCTGGCTTACTCCTCGTAAATCAGCGGAATCAATTTGGAAATTACCTGAAAACCATGGAAGTGTGAAAGACTATTGTATTTACCATCAGGATGCATTAATCTGTACTGATCATCCCTTAACCTAAATAGATAACACGATGAGTAGAAAGTGCAAAAAACTTTGCGCTATAGTAACAATTTTACTCTTACCTATAGCATATCATCTTAATGACCGGGCGATTTGTCCGTGCGGTTAGGGGCGCGTGGCTGTGAGTTTGTATCCAGGAGATAGTGAGTTCGAACCCCACTGTTGGTAGCCCTGAAGATGGTTTCCCATTTTCACACCTGGCAAATGCTGGGGGGCTGTACCTTAATAATTAAGGCCACGGCCACTTCCTTCCCATTCCTTGGTCTTTCCTATCCCATCGTCGCCATAAGACCTATCTGTGTCAATGTGACGTAAAGTTAATAAAAAAATCTTAACTAAATTAGCAACTCTATTATTGGAGGTATGGGTGATACTCGATTATTATATTTCTGTAATTCGTTTTCTAATATTGTTAGTACATCTAATACTGTAGGTTTGTCGAATCTATATCGTTTTCTGAACTCATTTTCTGTATTAAAAATTCAACTGGGTTTCGTGCATCTCTTTATGCCTAATCCTCGGCGTGTTATAATGTACTGAATAATTTCCTGGATCTCTTCAATTTCGTCTACAAAATTAACTACATGAGCAATATCTGCCATTTCATTTTTCTGATCTCAGTGTCTACTTAAGTACGGAACATCAGTGACTTGGAAGTAAAGTCACATTCTTAGTTTACTTACCTCCAAGTAGCGATTATGAAATGGAAATGGTGACTTACCGCCTCATCTCGTTCATGAACACGACCCTTAGTTCAAACAGGACTCACTCTTGAGACTGGTGGTTTGTAATGTGATGACAGACTAACAGAACCAGATTGTGGTGGAGCTAAATGTTCTCCACAAACAATTACAAGTTGCTTTACGTCCCACACATGCAGATAACTCTTATGGTACTGTACCGGAGGTACATCCACTCGTGTATTTAAATTAAGTGTCTTTAAGAAGGCCACCTGTCACTTGTACTTCAAACTATATGGTAGAAGTAGTTTGAACATTTATCAACAGATGTTGCTACTATCAACTTATGTGCGTCCTCTGGGGCGAGGACGAACAATTAATTTTCAAATTTTGTGTTTCAAGGTTTCCTAAACTGAACTGTTTATTGTTTTTGGTGTTCTAAGGTTATCAGCACTTCTATCACTTCCCACCAGCATAAAATTGTAGCCAATAGTAAATTTTGTACATTTAAGTAACAAATCAGAGTTTTTGATATTTATTTGACTGTCCAATGAAAATTGGGGGGTGTCAGGGTTTCGGTCCTCTCCGCTATAAAAGCTGGGACCGTTCGGACCATGTTGTCAAGCAGTCAAGAGATTTAGAGCGTGTTCGTAGTGGAGTCAAGGGAAGGGCTGCCTCGTCCATCGCCGGGAGGTCCTCCAGCTCAAGGTAATGGCAGACGTCATTTAACCATAGTTTGAGGGGAAGGTTTAAAATTTCTTTCGTAATGTAACTTCTATTTCTCAGTGTAAATTCTCAAATTAGTCTAAAGAACTTAACCAAACTTAGGGAATAAAGAGGGAGAACCCTCTTGTATTCCCTTTCATCTTAATATTGAGGTGACTATGATTTTGTAATCTTAAAAATCTACCTCTTAATTTTGTAAATTAAAACTTTCTCTCCATCTAGTCACCTCTGTAGTATAGGCTTAGTCTCTGTAACTTTGGGCTCTAAGCCCACATAGGGTTTTAATGATGTTCTGGTGAATTTCAAAGGAGTGCTAGTGTTCGACTCCTAACATTTTGATTTACGGCCAGTCACTTTAACTTTTTGTTTTTAAATAAGGCCACGTAGAATGGGTACTTGTTACCCCTGTTAAAATTCACTATTTTCATTTATTTTTCCTATGTAATTTCGACTGTTGAGCAAACAAGACAGTGTCTACTGTTGGTTTTATTGAATGTAGATTGTGCCTTAAAGGAGTGGAACTTGTAAATATTCGAGAATAGTCTCCTAGCGAGTAATGGTGTAGAACAAAGACGCTCTTCCTGTTGTGGAAAATTTTGGAGCTCTGTCTCTTTGAGGAAGTAATGAAAGGTGCTCTTGTTAAATTTATATCTGGAGAGCTTCAAGCTCATGATGATGAATCATGTCATCTAATTGTTCTAGGAGATTCTAACTTTGTTTATCAATCTCACTTTGTACCTGATTTGTTATTTGCTTAGCAAAGTGTAAAGTTTGAAAATAAAAAAATCAGGAAGGAAATATATACCAAATTTTAAATTGCTATTTAATCCTCTATCCACCCATTCATGCCCGCACCTTCTTTCACCTCTGTCCACCATGGTATCTCCGTAACAAGTGGTAGCAGAGCGAGGTTGAATGGGTCTGGATAAAGCCCCTTTTGAGGGCTACTCAGAATTTAAAACTGAACTCCAATTTTTTTTTTCTGTTTCTGGAATTTTCTCAATTTTGTCAGCACCGCAGTACCTGCACATGGAGGAATTAATTTATGAACTTCTAATTAGGAAAGTGCAATATTGCAAAACTCAAAGAATCTTTATAGTTTCCCATCTGTATTCCAGTATTTGGGGAGAAGGATATAGATGAGGCTATGTCCACCATCACTGATAATACTACTGAGCTAGTGTCTATTGTAAGTTTCTTTGAAGTAAATGACCATCCTACAAATCAGCTTAAGCGTGTTCAAGCAAGATTGTTCCATTTTTACAATAGGGCAAGGGACCTATTGTCTCTGAAACTGAAGGATGAGCATGCTAAGGAAGCCAGTAATTTAGTGGAACACCTTTCCGACCTGTCCAATAGGGTTAGTCAATTGTTGTCAGGAGCCACTAATGCTAAAAGCGACTATATTCAAACTGCAAACTTAACAATGGAAGAGGATTCTAGTAAGTCTGCTGACAGAAGGAAATCGGTGGTTCCACAGCAAACGTTTGCCCCATCGGAACAAGTATCTGATCATATACAACATCTTCCACCTTTCTTTATCCGTAACACAGCTGTTGAACCCCTCAACTTCCAATGCCGTCCCCTATTATTTCACCAGGTTTTAGCAGCTTGTCCCACCCCTTAGCCATGTTGCTTAAGGGCATTTCAAAATTTTTAGTAAATTCAACTAACGAAGTGATTTCCTTTGAGATTTATAGTAGAATTCCAGGATCATGCTTTGGTGTTCGCTCTGTCTCATTCTCAAATTCTCCAAATAATTTACCCATATTCTGCAGGCGTCCTCTCTGATAAAATTGTGAAGGCAATAGCTGACAGATGTTCTATAGAAGAGTTCCATGCTCATCTCTTGGTCAATTTCATTCCAGCTAGAGCAATGTCATCCTAATACAGAAGTACTATTTCCGAATCCAAAGGTTGGACGCGAATTTGGCTAATTTTATTCAAGACATAATATTTTACACAAGGGTATTCGCTCTTAATTTCCCCAAAGATATAATTGTACAGACCATTGTCAAAGGGATTCCTCCATCCTACCGGTCGTATTTATGTTTCGCTTCTAGACCTCAAGACATTTTCCGAACTGAGGTAATGGTTGTGTCAGCAGCAGAGGTAGTGAGGTACACTGACACCTTACGAATCGCTAGGGAGACTCCTCTGTCATCTAACAGTTCTCGGACACCACCTTGCCGAACCTTTACTCCAAGCAAGTTTTATGTGTGCGGATCGGCAGAACATCTTCGCAATAAGTGTCCCTTTGTAAAACCTAGTGGAACTAGCAGCGCAGGCCCTTCCCAGGGTTGTCTTAAGTGCAGTTTGTTCTCCCACCCGGCCAAAAATTGTACATCACCTAAAAGCACACCTTCCTGTACTACTTCTGGTGCAACCTCCACCAACTTAGGCGATAGGACGTGACTAGCACCGACGGCTGAGTCAAGAAGTTCAGCTTCACGAGGCTCAGCCCACATCAAGTCGGGCATTGAACCCTTCGAGGAAGAAACCCTCTCTAATTTATCTTCTGAAGGCCAAAGGGAATGATTTAACACTTTGACTATCAGGAAGTAGCCAGGGCATTTAAACCTCCAGCCCAGCCATTTGCACTGTGAAACAAAAATAATGTGAAAATTTGAGCATACCTGGGGAAGGAATTCTAGTAGGATTATAAGGTGTGATATCTGGTGTCGCATGTACCAGGGTGCATAGGGATGCCACACTTCCTGCAGTACCCCCTTGTATCGCATACTTTTTTCTTCTTGAGACAAACTAATCTTCTTGTCGGGTAAGGGTCAGTTTTCAGTGGTGAAAACTTGAGTAGGGGGGGGGGAGCCTGGTGAATGGAATTGGGTGGGATGGATGCTAGTGATGACGTGTCGGAGAGAGCTGGAGAGGCTGTTCTGACTTGGGTCTGGGCTGAGACTGGGTGACTGGTAGGAGGATTATGACCTTCAAGATAGTATCTGGAAACTGTCTGTATAAACTATAGATAGGTAATTTTTATCTGGGTATTGGACTTCTGGAAGAGATGGAAAGAATTGAAGAGGGTGCACTATGTAGAAGAAAAACCTTTTTTGGCCATTTGCAGGTTTTTCTCATGAAGGGATATAGAGCAAGGTACTGGTCAGCTGTGTCTGTCCCATGCATGTGCTGATTGTAATCTGCAATGGATTCCGGCTTCATTGTTTTTCTGCTGAACTTTGAAGTCACTTCAACAATTTCTGCAAAATGCATGGATGAAATCATTGTGATTATATTCTTGTCCATCCAAGAGACACGAAGAATTTCCCCATCATGTATGAATGTCATTTCCCCTCTTTTCAAGGATTTTTGATGATCCTTAAGATTCTTTGGTACTCCCCTGTTTTGCCTGATAGTCCCACAAACGGTAGTATTCTGTCACGTAGGGTTTTTTCAAGAGCAACACTTTGTAATAATTATCCATGCAAACAAAATACCCTAGGTCTAAATATGGACTAAGGAGTTCGAGGAAAATACTATTTAAGGCCATTCAACTTACACCATAAATATGCAATTTGCAAATATACCCAGTTTTTTATTCACGCACCATCCTAATCATTATGCCATACTTAGTTATTTTAGGTGGATTGTAAACTCGAAAATGTAACCGGCCTCTCCAAGCAAGCATGCCCTCATCTAAAGTGATCTTTCAGTCGGGACTGTAAACCACTGAAAACAGATCCGAAAGTTTTTCTAATATTGGCCTGATTTTATAGAGCCTGTCTGCACTGTTTACATAGTTACTGCTGTTGCTAAAATGTAAAAACAATATGATACTTTCAAATCTGCTCCTGGACACTGTCTTAGGAAACAGAGGCGTAGAAAACACGGGATCTTCGGCTTCAGTATATTTCCAGTAACTAACATCAAACCGATAAACTGTTCCATTTCAATCATTGACACGGGTCTCCAAGTTTGATAGATTGAATATTTAGTGAATTGACGTGGTGCGCTACTGATAAGTTGCTGTGCATATAAATTAGTTTGCTCACAAACGGAAAAAAAGTGTCGCTGATAAATATATTTACAAAAGACATTTTATCTTCACTGTTTGGTATGGCTACATTTAAACTTACATTTGCTAGAACCTCGGGTAACGGGGGAGAATAGCTCGGAGATGGGTAAGATAGAGGAACACTGTCTGGTATTTCAACATTATCGCGCATTGTTGTTTCATCCTCATCACTTTTACAAATCTGGGATGAGCTCATCACCAGAATCATCATTATAAATCATTTCAACAATCTCTTCAACTGATATAAACTTACTGCTCGCCATACTGCGTCTTGCCAGTGGCACTAACACAACACTGGAAGCAAGAGCGTGGGCTTGGAATGTGCCAGGAAAGAAAATTTTTCGCTGGGTGATTCTAGGCGGGAATTACTGTTTTGACATAATTACGTTAACGAAGGTTGTTAACGTCCATCTACCTACCATCCATGAAAGAATGAAGGAACTACGATCCGTACCACGGTTTTTAACTTGAAGTTTTTGCGGAAGTTCTTATCCGCCTTAAGGCTGATACGGGAGAATACACAGGCGAAATGTTATCCGCCGTAAGGCGCATACAGGAGTCAATGTGTTAAAATTGCTTTTGAAATCCCAAGATTCGTGCCATTTCTCAAAATCGATATAAATAATGAACCCATCACTGCTTTATTAGACTCTGGAAGTATTAGCTCTATTACTTCTGAGGAGTGGTACTCTAAATTGATAGCTTGGTGTAAATTTCTGGATTGTCATTTGTCTTCTATCAAATGCGTTTCGGCAAATTCTTCACTCTTAGAAATTTTAGGCTTCATTTCTGCAAAAGTTTGCATTTCTAAATTTACTTGGAAAATTAAGTTTTTATTGCTAAACAGTTGTCTTGCCCAGTAATTTTGGGGGTCAGACTTTGTGTCTCATTCTGCTCTCATGCTCGATCTTCAGAGCAAGTCATGCACATTCAAATTTAATAGTAACGTAAAAATTCCTCTTTTAAAATGTAATCCCGCTTCATCTTCATCTATTTCGCTTACCCAGAGTGAGATATCGTTAGATCTTAGACATCTACCTGAGGACCAGGCTGAGAGTATTCGAAGGTTATATCAGTCTTTTCCCTATGTATTTTCGGAAACCCTCGATGGCACTGACATAATTGAATACGAGATATAGGTAACTGATTCAGTCCCGGTAATATTTCCTCCATACAGGTTATCTCCACCTAACATGAAGGCTCTTAAGAAAATTATCGACCAAATGTTGAAGGATGCCTTTATTTGACCTTCAAAGTCAGCGTATCCATCAATTATTTTTCTTGTACCGAAACCCCAAGGTGGTTTCAGGCCTGTCATTGATTACAGGGACTTAAACCGTAAGGTTGTGTTACAATCAGTGCCTCTTCCTGATCTTCATTCATGGTTTTTTATGGTTATGAAAGGCCAAGTTCTTCACCATCTTAGATCTTAACCCTTTCCCACGGAATATTTTTGACTCACTGTCGGGCGAAACCTAGAGTAATAATTTGCTTGTCAGGTATAGTTGTGGAGTACCTGCACTAAATAATTTATTCTGTAAAAATTTCGATTTCTCTCAGATTCATATCCTGTCCCAAACGCTTCCCATACCATTTTTATTATCATACCTACAACTTCAAACTCATTACCATTGCATTTGTCAACATATTGATCTAATTTGTAACAAATATCCTCCGCATTCCACTGGTTATGAGCAGCCATGTTGCTGCAATGTGTTTACATTCAGTCAGCTGTCCGTTCTATCTAAGAAAACGTATAAAAGAACACTTTATTTTAGGATTCTGTGCATGCCAGTAGTATCCAGGAAGCGTAGGGAATTCACTGGTTCCAAAAAGTTATATGTTTAGCAGACAGATGGCAGAAAAAGTCGGTCTGAATGTCGAGTACGCTTTACTACACAACCCGCGGGAGACAATGTGCGACTCCAGTACACTTTACTATGCAATCCACAGGAAAGAGTTAATCAAGCGAATAATCAGATTCCTCTCATGGAAGAATCCAAGCATCTGTCGGCTTTCGCTACTGATTGGAATTTGTACTAATACAACCACTTGCCTTTTGTGCTCTCCACTTGCCAGCAGTTCTTACTAGACTGCTGGATAGGCTCTTCTCCGACATCAAGTTCGAGTATATTTACCATTATCTTGACGATGTTGTGGTGTTTTCTGAAACCTTTGAAGAACATTTAGATCATCTTAAGGAAGTTCTAAATCACCTTCATAAGGCCGGGTTGACAGTTAAATTATCTAAGGTAGCTTTTGCTAAGCCTTCTGTGTCTTTCTTAGGCATATTGTGTCACCTGATAGTGTTTCGATGGACCATTCTAGAATGCAGACTATTCGTGACTTCAAGCCTCCTAAGGAGATTAAAGGAATTGCTAGGTTCATTGGCATAGTGAATTTCTTTAGGAAATTTTTTCTCTACTTCGGTAATAGGGTGGCGCTGATAGGGTCCCACCCCACAAGAAATAGCTGAAAGTCATGCAGTGGTAAAATAGCTTAGTAATGTCCTCAGGGAACAGGTGTTCAATGAGACACATGACTGAGTCAATCGGCACTTTAGTGAACAAGGACTCCACATCAAAACTCACCAAAAGTGCATTAGGTTGAAGGGTTATGGTTGACAGCTTGTTGATGTAGATGATGATTCCCATAGGGAACCTAAAATATTTGTCCTGAATGAGTAAATTTATAATACCAATATAATGGTCCGTTATTGGACATTATAAATTTTCCAGCTAACTCATTCTTGGTTGCCTGCGTTTCGTCCTCATGTGCTAAGTTAGGCTCGTCAGTTGGGACTTAGCACACCACCCAAGACGCAAGGCTAGTGCATACCGTGGAGGCCACTGCATAGGCTATTTGAAGCCACCAGCAGTGCCAATGCACCAATACCAATAATACCAATAATGTCCGTTATTGGACATACCATTATATTGGTATTATAAATTTACTCATTCAGGACAAATATTTTAGGTTCCCTATGGGAATC
Organism: Anabrus simplex; assembly: GCF_040414725.1. NCBI lineage: Eukaryota > Metazoa > Arthropoda > Insecta > Orthoptera > Tettigoniidae > Anabrus > Anabrus simplex. Next base: position 756,599,723 of record NC_090265.1, on the reverse strand, counting down.
AACATCTACATCATTTGATGGCCAGGCAGGCATCTATTTTTGGAAATAAGACATAGCTCTCATAGTGCATTGGCACTGCCGATGGCTTCAAATAGCCTATGCAGTGGCCTCCACGGTATGCAGTAGCCTTGCGTCTTGGGTGGTGTGCTAAGTCCCAACTGACGAGCCTAACTTAGCACACGAGGGCGAAACGCAGGCAACCAAGAATGAGTTAGCTGGAAAATTTATAATGTCCAATAATGGACCATTATATTGGTATTATGACAGCTTGTTGACGAAATACCGAGAGTCCCTGATGTATGATTCAGTACGTCCTATGTGTGACTGAAGCAATTTGCTTGGGTATTTACCCAGAGCATACGTAGGAGAACCTACTGCACTAACAATAGGTCTGAGAGGAACATCTTTTTTATGGATCTTAGGCAGTCCATATAATCTAGGTGGCACTGCATCCCCCGGGAACAGATGTTTAGCCTCCTCTTTTGGAATTGAAGATTGCCTTAAGAGATTCACGGTGGCGTTGGACACAAGAGTGGTGGGGTCACATGAATTTTTACAGACGGGACGGAGTGGCTATGGGAAGTCCACTTTCGCACGTAGTGGCTAATTTCTGTATGGAGCATTTTGAGGAGGAAGCTATTGCTTCGGCGCCCGTCACACCTATGATAGGGTGGAGGTATGTTGATGATGCATTTGTGGTCTGGTCAGAAGGTCCTGAGAAACTTCACCTACTTCTAAACCATCTAAATCAGTAACATCCTTCAATAAAATTCAGTATGGAGATGGAGTATGACCGATGCCTTCCTTTCTTGGATGTTCTAGTAAGAAAAAAATGGACGGTTCCTTAGGACATACAGTCTATCGTAAGCCTACCCCACACAAATCGCTATCTTAATGCAGATTTTCATCACCATCCAGCACAAAAACAAGGCATTCTCATGACACTCGCCAAGAGGGCGAGACGAATTTGTGGGCCATCAAATATCCAGGTGGAGATGGACACGCTCAAAGATTCGTTCAAGGGTAATGGTTACAGCGATTTGCAGATTCATAGAGCCCTGCATCCCAGAGAAACAACCAAGCATAGCTCACAGAAGGAAGAAGTGAAGGGAACTGCCTACTTGCCTTACATTCACAACACCACAGATCGAACTGCCAAGGTCCTCCGCAAACACAATATAAAAAACCGTGCTTGGCACCGCCACTATAATTGCTCACAGTCTGAGCACAACCAAGACAAATTTTCCCCACTTTTACATCCTGGGGTATACGAAATTCCCTGTACTTGTGGTGAGGTATACATTGGTCAAACATGCCGGTCCATTGGTACCCGTATCAAAAAACATAAACGTAATATTCATCTCAACCAACCAGACAAATCGTCAATAGCTGAGCACGCTCTATCGTCCGGTCATGATGTCAGGTTCCAAGATGCTCGAGCTCTTAACCACACTGAACACTACAGGTCCAGGATTATACGGGAAGCTGTGGTAATACATAGAAATCCTACCAATTTCAACAGGGACACCGGCTATCAATTAAGTAATACCTGGTTGTCATTAGGAATTTACGTAGGTAGTTCCCTTCCCAGTCCCTTCACTACTGTTATTTCGTCTTGGTGTTTTCCAAATTCGTATGTTCCTCATCGCCAGATGTTTCTTTTCGTTTTTTGCTATTTGTTTTACGTTGCACCAACACAGATATGTCTTATGGCGGCGATGGGATAGGAAGGGCCTAGGAAGTTGAAGGAAGCAGCCGTGGCCTTAATTAAGGTACAGCCCCGGCATTTGCCTGGTGTGAAAATGGGAAATTGAAAACCATCTTCAGGGCTGCCGACAGTGGGGCGCGAACACACTATTCCCGCACTTAAGCAACTGCAGCTATCGAGCTCAGTACCAGATGTTTCATTCCAGGCTTGTGTCAATATCATACACCTGTCAATGTCATATGTTACGTACACATGTTATGTGAACCTCTTAGACTGATTCTTATGGTTCGGTCAGCTTCCGCTTCGAACGCTAGCGCTGTGCCACGTCCTGGGAGCCATCTGGTGGCGAATGAACGTGCTATTACCACTTCTTTTATTACAACGTCTAAATTTTAAAGAGTCATTGTTTAAGAAGCCTTTCTCGTGAACAGTCAAGATTTCTTCTGATGATGCAGGTCTCTGCAAAACGTAAAGTATTTCATGTTATTTTCTTGACACGGCATAAGCCCAAAAGCCTACACAGTATCATGTCTCTAAGTACGGGCCGTGAAAGCATCAATGGTAACATTTCCTATGGGATTTACTTTACAAATTCGGAATTCGTAACATAATTCCTCCTTTCTCAAATGAGAAGGAGTAGGAACAGTTCGAGATATTATGAAAGTAAGAAACTAAAATGCAAGAGAAATCTGTACCTTTGCTGAATTTTTATGTTAGCTGATGAAAATTACCAGCGATCTCTCTTTCATCCACAAAACACGCTCTGATAACAAACATACCCTTTGCTGGTCACACAACACATAATAAACAAGAATAATAATAAATTTTAAAAATTAGTGAATAACACCTTCAAAGAAAATAAAACACACACACAGTTCACACACAAGAAACTGTGTTAAATTTTTTTTATCAGGTTAACCAACATGACAACTACCGAAAGGAAGTAAAAGTGGCGTGGAAACACTACGAGGTCCAGATGAACGTATATCATTGTGTTAAGAGCAAGGTACACGGTAATCACCTCAAACTCAAACAGAAAAAATATTCAAAATAAAATGACAACAAAACAAACACAAGTTAAATAATAAATGAAAATTAAAGAAATGAATGTGTTAGGAAACACAAGGTTCATACCAATGACTTTTAAGAAAAATATAAAAACAGTTACAGATGATGGCAGTTAAAATTACATTGAGGTAAGTAAAATAGAGAGAATGTATGGTTTACAAGTTTGCATAGTACATTATTGAGATAAGAAAAAAAAGATAAAACTCGATGCAGGGGTTAAGTTAACTTGCTCCCATACCAAAAACACTTCTAGTAAGAGGATAAATTAGCATACATCGGGCAATACAGATCTATGGGAGGCAATCCCATGGAAATTTAAATTTACATGTTAATTACAAATACTGAAACCAAGAAAAGGGAGTGCTAAATTTACATTTCAATTACAATATTATTGAACAAACTAAAAGGAAATTGCCTAAAAAAAGTAGGATTTTAAAGACTAGTTTGAAAATTAAGTCATTTTGACAAACAAATTGGCGAAAATAGACACCGGGGGCAAACTCTGGCACACTAAGTAAAATTTATATTTAAAGTTGCACCGCATAGCTAGGCAACCCAAACAAACCCAGCGAACCGTCTGTACCACTGCACCACCCATAGCTAATGGCCCTGTGCAAGTGAAACAAATCAGGAAGCGACACACCACTACACACCCAGAAAAACGATAAACATAGAAACAATTAAAACTTACCTCCAGGTGGTAGGAAAGAACAACAAAACCCGGTGGATCAAGGTATCAACCTGTCAGCGAGTCAAATAGTTTTGAGCAGAAACAAGACAAATTCTTTTAACAGCAAGAAAAATTTAATTCATAGTCTCAAAGGGGAAAATTAAAAAGAAAAAAATAACAGATCGTCCCCGTAAGATTTGCTTGATAGGATAAAAATACCAAATAACTAAATCAAGATAAAACCACGTTAAAACTCAATTAAAATCAGGTTAAAATCAAACTAACATCAAGTTAAAACCAAATTAAGGTCACGATAAACACAAATTAATCCCAAGTTAAAACTAAATTAAAACCGCCAGCCGGCAAGAAATGAATTGAAAGAAATAAAACCGTACAATCATACCTTTTTGTTACACTAGCAACTAATCTCAAACAAAACCATACAATCATACCTTTTTGTTACACTAGCAACTAATCTCAAACTTTTCTTTTCTTAACAGATGGAAATTATTCATTTAAAACTGGTAAGTCACTCTTGGTAGTAAATGAATTTACAATAGTTCTCCGATGCTTCTGCACACTTTCAGAGACATTTTCTCCCTTTCTTAATTTACATCACTGGTGGGGCTACGAGATACACTGGGAGGTCCAGCACAGTATATCAAAACCCCTGTTGTAAGGTACCAAAAGGAAGGTAGAAACCCCAAAACACAGCAGGAAAATGAAAGAAAGAACGTAAATGTGGCCCACAATTAATTAATCATACCCGTCACGGGTCACATAAATACCACAGAAACGGTATAACGACTGGGCTGTCCACCATTAACCCTAGAACTGCTGCAGGTTTATCTGTCAAATGCTGCAGTTATTTTCCTCAATATACACCATGAAAATAAAATCAAGCCTGTAAACTCATATTAATAACAATAAATCCTATTATACACCAATAGAAAGCTGAAAGAATGATCTACATGAAGGTGACAGAAATAATTTTAAAAATTATCACTTTCTAACTATCAAAAAATACAATTATAATTTTCTGGAACAAAGTGAATTGTTGAAATACTCTGCACCAAGAAAAGAATTTCTGATAGATAATTTATTCCTGAAACATGATATTATGAAACACAGAAGTATGTTCTTACATATTACTCCAAAATTCTTCACTTTTCATTTCAAATGCTAAGTAAAAACGCAAAATTTTTCTCGAAACCAACTTTGAGTACTTTGCTTTCTGCGCTCATTTTTGTATTTTCTTGTGTTCTGATCAAAGTATTTATAACAATCTACACAAATATCAACAGTTCACACTTATCCCTTCACTGGTTTCTTCAAATATTAACGTAATGCCAATAATAATATAACCTGCACCGACTTGAACATTATTCGGGTTATCGGAATTTCCCATTACTTCCGAGGCACCTTGTACTTCGCTTTTAATTTTACTACTTTCAGGAATAATTTCCTCATCCGAATTAACACAATAATCATTGTCATCATCAGCACTGTCACCAAGATCTTCGAAAATCAAGTACTCGATTTCAAAATCGTCAACAAAGCGGGCTGCCATCTTGATACTTGTTTTTCAAAGGAATTCAAAATTGAAGATAAAAGTATCAGTATTCAGCTGGTATCTATATTACTGCCATCTGCTGTCCAGTTAAAATTCTACGGCGGAAGATCGACACCGTCCATCAGAAAGACAATCACACTTGATGAAACAGTGCATCGTCTTCCAGGAAAATGGCCCGCAGCTCTAGGGTTAAAATCATAATTCACAATCAAAACAATCAGCATCACCAAGGAAACCATCATTTAATTATTATTATTGTGAGAACCAATCCTGTTAGTGGACCAATAATGGTAGGAAAAATGGAGGAAAATTAAGCAACAGGCCATAGCCCAAACACATGTAACAACAAAATGAGAAATTAAACTTTAATTAAATTAAAGGAACAAGAAACGAACTAAGTACCAAACAGCATCCAACCATGATAATCCTTACTGGAACTCCCATGTATTAACCCAGATTTAAACCAAGATTTAATTCGAAACAGGGAAAGAATAGTTACCACCTGGTTTTAATAATAATAATAATAATAACAATAACAATAATAATAATAATAATAATTGTACCGGCTGGTACAGCTCTACGCCACACATTTGAATTTTCCGCCTTTTTTAAAGTACTCCTCTACAGGAGAAACTGTGAACTTAAAACTGGATCTACTTAAACTTTTGCTCTGAAGATGTCACTGTTGTTAATTTCGACGTGTTTTTGTTTACTATTTATCTAGAAGTTTGGACATTGTCTCATAGATGTCTCTACTAAAAAACTATGATCATGCACCCTGGTGCGAAGTGAGGGAACTTTCTTGAAGATATTTTGTACTCATAAGTTTTCTTATTACTAAATTCCGTTCTTTCATTTGTGGGTTGGCAATATTAATCTTTTCTTTCCGCCAGTTTTGAAGTTAGCCAATCAATTATTTCTGTAATTAATTTTTGACCAATCGTGTCTTGATTTTGTGTGTAACTGTGTACTGTAGCCAATAAAAGCCTGTGGGTGTGTCCTAATTATTCGTGAAAGGTCTCGAATTTTCCCCGAGGGTATAAAAACTGCTGATTTTCTTGTCTCTCGGCCACTTCATCAACTTATAACCTAGTGTATGGACATGTAGCAGGAGGCGGGAAGCGCCTCTTTCATCAGGCAACAGCTCTTCAATAAGGTAATGGCCCTTTAACATCTTTATTTTCTTACTAGCTCAGCAGTTTAACCCTCGGGAAAGGTCCGAATCCCTTTACTATGTAAACTATCTTTTTGACATGTAAATTTTGCTGTTTGATGTAAAAACTTCATTAAAATCTGTAACTGCAATTCAGGGATAGAGAGTGCTTTACCCTCTCGAGCTCCCCTTCATATTGATTGGAGGTGACTATTGTTTTCTTCCTTTCTGTAATGTCTTACAATTTTCTTATACGAGTCATCTCCATAGTTTGGGAATACCCCCTGTTTCATTGGCCTAGTGCCTCGTAGGTTTTAAAAAGGTTTCATGTAGGAGTGCAAGTACACGCCTCCATTCATCTTGGTATTTTGGGCCATTAACTTAACCTGTTCTTTTGTGTTAAGGCCCAGTAGGTTGGGTACAAGATACCCCTATTTCTTTGTAATTGTGGTAAATATCTGTTTGTGAGCTGAGAGCTCAGGAATTGTAAAACTTGGGGCTTGAAGCCCAGATTGTTAAATTATCTCTAAATCTTGGCTTTTCCTGGTCTTGTCGGTTATTTGCTGGCATGTTGTTATTTGTTAAACTTTGAAATTCTATGTGAAAATTGTTAAGTTTTGCTATTTTTGAAAATATAACCTTTAATGAAATTTTAATTCATATCTCGGCTTTGTAGTTAGACCTATTCACCCCGGCAACCTCTTTCACCTCTGCTGTTCCACCAAACCACGGTAATAATAATAATAATAATAATAATAATAATAATAATAATAATAATAAAAATATTTTTGAACACACAACCTTAGCCAGATACTTAGGAGGTTTCTTAGGGTGATCATAAAATGCTTAGTGTTTAAACAATGCCAAAAATAATACATCATTTTCAACCCGATCTTTAGTAGTACAGTATGTTGGTAAATTTTCCATGAGTATGCTGATAATAAATTTCTAACGCACACCAAACATTTTGCATGATAGAAACAGTTTCCTTGAAAAGGTTCTGGAAGTAGTTCATTCCCGATGACGAATATTGCAATTTAATTAAGGACTGATCACTTAAGGTATGGTTGTAGCAGTAGAGAAGTTCAAACATGGCCTAAGCCATTTTGTGCTTACCGGAGGAAGCTTTCAAATTCAAAGAAAAGCAACAAATCTCACTTTACGAGGATGATTTTTTTTTTTTTTTTTTGCTAGTTGCTTTACGTCGCACCGACACAGATAGGTCTTATGGCGATGATGGGACAGGAAAGGGCTAGGAGTGGGAAGGAAGCGGCCGTGGCCTTAATTAAGGTACAGCCTGGTGTGAAAATGGGAAACCACGGAAAACCATTTTCAGGGCTGCCGACAGTGGGGTCGAACCTACTATCTCCCGAATACTGGATACTGGCCGCACTTAAGCGACTGCGACTGAGCTTGGTCGAGGATGAAATAAAAAAACCCTGAGCGTTCTGGAGCACAACCCTCCTATTTAGGAATACTATCCTTAATCCATGCCGCTGCTCCAGTCCTTGCCCCGACGATAATCACAAAAGCGCCTGCTCTCCATGTTGAAACACCAGCGAGTGCCACACTTCGTTTCGCTTTCCCCCCGGGGTTGAGGTTTCCAAGATGGCCGTCTCAGGCGTTGATTGGCCAGAGTAAGAATGGGGGGGGGGGGGGGAGGCTGCTAGTTAGACCTACTGCCGCAGGGTGGCAGTACCAACCACAGAATATATAAGATTGAAGAATAAAACACAACTTGGCAAAACGGTCACTGAAGGTATCAAATAAAGACAATGTCTCCCAAAGCATAAGAGATTATAGGAAGAATACAGTAAAGTAGTATGTGATACAAATTTCTATGGCGTAACAGCCCATGCGAAAACATAGATTTGGAGGAGACCAATACGAAACCAAGGTTTCAGCCTCCCCCCTTAAGCTCTCCATATTTCCATACGTCGGCACTTGTCGTAGTCCAGTGTTTAAAATCAAGCTAATTTTTGGTGTATCAGTCCACAATAAATAACAATCACTGGTACCGAGTCGAACTTCAGATACCCATTGTATGCAGAAGTGAAGGTATTCCTGAATCAGAAATGTTCATAAATCACCACAATTCACATAATTAAGTTAATAGTAGACTCAGTTCAAGGTCCACAGGTTATCAGTTACCTTTAAACTTCCACTGTGCCGCAACACTGGTATTTTTTTTTTCTTTTTTTAATCTACATTTCAAACTGAGTTCTAGCTTCAAATTTGCTACATGTTTTACACTAAGCTCTCACTAGATTTCACCTTTAACATACAGTTTATTATAGAACACATTACCTTTACCATGCCCCAAGTTCATTTGGAGTTGATAAATTTCTGAAAATTTCTCACATATCTCAAGTGACTGTTTTCCGTTTGCTGACTTCCATCAGCTATCACACTCTTAGTTATAAGAGAAGTTCAGAGGACCATCAAAGGTCAGTTAATCAGGATTGACCACCTAACACATCTTAAAACTCAATTCCAACATTTTAATTTTTTTAAAATACTAATTATCGGGTTGTTAACAAAGAAACACACCATAAAGATTGTTCTATTGCAGCCAAATGGGCCTGAATAGATCATAGAAAAACAAAGGGTGTTGGAGGAAAGAAAAATGCAATATTGGTGGGTGTTAATTACTTAAAATAATAAGATCCAAAATATATTGCTCACATCTTTAGTAAGGTTGGCACTAGAGTATACCACTAGCTCAAGAAAATACCAAGAGGAGAAGATGCAAGTGTCCAAAACCAAGACGAAGCCAACTCAAACAGAATCAATGAGATAGAACAGAACACCCAAAGAACATCAATCTACATGGGGTAGAAAGTAACTACGCAGGGAAGTGCCCATAAAGCATAAGAATCAACAGATTAAAGATAAGGGAAGGAACATTACCTAACAGGATATTTTTCCTTCTTTTATTTTTAAAAATTCCTATCATATGCCCCAATTTTAAAAGCAGTAAAATTCACACACACACTACCATACAGTTTTGTTATCACCTGCACTGTTTATGGTAAGTTCTTATTCATTGTAATTTCCTTCTTGTTGTGCTGTGTTGGTGATATGTGCTTCCACATTCGTTGCATTTATTTGCTGATCATCAAACTATTAACTTAATCCAAAACCTAAACTTCTAGAGATACCACATTTTGCAGTTCCAAGAATTTCAGAAACCGGGTCGAGGTCTCCAATACAGTTGTAGTACTTATGACCACGAGGCTTGTGAGTCACATAATTCAATCCATTACAAATAAAATTTGGAGGATGTATCAGTTGCTAAAATAAAATAAAATAAAACCAAATAAAGCATTTTGGGCCATTAACCCAGATGGACGGTCACAATTATCAATTGTTCATGTTACAATTGAACTTTACGGCGTACAGCCGGTGCCAAGCGCTGCAATCCTCCATATTTCACAGCCAGCGAGCAACTCAAACCCTCTCACCAAGCCACACTTAAATTGCCTGGCTCCGCCAGGGAAGATGCGTGCGCATACCGCGCCTAGAGTCAGAGATCTGACCGTAAGTTCATGACTGCTCCGAGAGAGCACAGCGGCAAACAGACCCACAACAGAATCCAAAAATTGCAGAGAATATAATTAAGCCCAAACTAGCAGGAGTTCTTTCTAAGTACAAATATAAGTAGTACATATTTCTGGCAACGCTGATAAAATAACTTTAGTCCATACCTTGGCAAAAGGTTCAGTTTCACAAATTTCTAAGGTAGAGGTACCAATTAACGTAAGAAATTTCATTTTTCCGTATTGAACCAAGAATTACAATAAACAAACTTGATATTTCCACCTATTCAGTACAATTTTAATGCTGTTATTCAATTACAACATATTAAATTTCACAGGACTAGTTTTGATGCGGACTTGCGTCATCTTCAGCTTTTTCGGAAAATAGGCAACCTTAAAATTCATGACATGTCTTAAAATGTTTGGCATGAAATCCAGTTAAATCTATAATTAAAACCTTAACTCAATAAAACTATTATGACAAGACTTGCAAGTCAGTCTTTGTTGAGCGATAGATAAAATGTTGTGTTCCAATTCACTATAACTTGTATACTGCTGAACCATCTCGAAAAACGTGAAGGTTGGTCATATGGAATTTTCTGCATAAAATCTTCTATGTCTTAGGCCTGTGAGGTGGAAACATTAAAGTAGTTTCTTGTAATGTTTGTGAAACCAATGTTTCCGGGTTCAATGCGGAACCTGTAAATATATTAAAACGCGGTTAACGGTCCTGTGTTAAATGTGTTGTGGCTCTAATCAGCACAATTATAAAGTGATTGTATGTAGGACTCACTTCAAATGCCGTGATACGATGCTATTACTAGCCGCGCTCAATGAACAATGAAGGCTCTGAGAGGTTTGCATGATCGGACGTAGCTAAAGAGGGGAAGTAGGGGTGGGTTGAGACGATGTATGTGGGCCGCGCGTGTGGAGGGAGTCTGGTGGGCGTGGACTGCGGAACGAATATCGGGAAAACTTATTGCGAATTATACGTAAAATTAAATTCTTGTTTGGGATTTGAACATTTTTTAAAAATGTTATCAGGAAATCGAAGAGAACTTTTGGAGTTTCAGATATATCATTGAGATTGAGGTTAGCTTTAAAATATTGGTCTATATGAATGTAACATAACTCAGTAGCGTCCAGCAATGGTCCCTTGCTCAAAATCTCTAATATTTTAATGTCTTGCTCCAAGTTTGTAAAATTATGTCTTAGCTCATGGATATGTTGTCCCACAGCGAAGAATCTATTATATTTTACTGCATTAACGTGTTCGGCATACCTTATCTTAAAGTTGCACCCAGTTTGCCCTAGGTAGGCGCTGCCACAGTCATTGCATTGGAACCTATAAACACCTGACGTAAGATAAGGGTTAGATTTATTTACAGTAGCTGCATTGTTTAAACTTCGGTACTTTTGTTATCTGTGCGAAAATATATCTTTACATTATTCTTTTTGGCCGGCCCCGTGGTGTAGGGGTAGCGTGCCTGCCTCTTACCCGGAGGCCCCGGGTTCGATTCCCGGCCAGGTCAGGGATTTTAGCTGGACCTGAGGGCTGGTTCGAGGTCCACTCAGCCTACGTGATTAGCATTGAGGAGCTATCTGACGGTGAGATGGCGGCCCCGGTCTAGGAAGCCAAGAATAACGGCCGAGAGGATTCGTCGTGCTGACCACACGATACCTCTTAATCTGCAGGCCTTCGGGCTGAGCAGCGGTCGCTTGGTAGGCCAAGGCCCTTCAAGGGCTGTAGTGCCATGGGGGGGGGGGTTTATTCTTTTTGAATATATTAGTGACTCTGTGAATGTTGTTATTAAATGTAAAAGTTGAATAGGAATTATGACTTTGTTTATCTTTGGTAAGCATGGTTTGCAGACGATGTTTAATCTTATTGATTATACTTTCGATGAAAGAGGCCTTGTAGTCATTGGCATAGGATATATTGCGGATAGTATTCAGCTCCTTGTTTAAATTAACTTTAGTCATAGGGATTCTAAAAGCCCGGTCTACGAGGCTGAAATACGTAGCTCTTTTGTGAGCTTGTGGGTGTGTTGAATTTTGTCTTATAGTGACGCTAGTCTGTGTTGGTTTCCTGTAGATGTTAAAGGAAAAAGTAGGAGGCTGTCTCTTAATAGTTACATCTAAAAAGTTAATTGATCCCTTCTTTTCAGATTCCACGGTAAACTTGATGTGCGGATCTATGTCATTGAGTTTACTTAAGGTGGTCTTTGCATCTATTATCCACTCATCTAGAACTACGAATACATCATCAAAGTACCTAGACCAATGGTGTATGTTACTGAACGTATTTCCGTTATCTATCGCGGAATCCTTTAAAAAATCCAGATAAATTTCTGCTAAAATCCCCGAGGCCGGCGACCCCATTGATAGCCCATTTTGTTTATAAATTATATTATCAAAATTTCCTTGTTTAGTTTTTGTCTCTCTTACTTTGTACTTCTGACACGATAAATAAATAAATATTATCAAAAATAAAGTAATTATTGTCTATTAACAACCTTAATAAATTCATGAAGTCCTGCATCTCTAGTACGCTTAGGTGACTGTAAGTTTTTAAATTGTTGTGAATGATCGGTATTATCTTACTGGTATTAACACTTGGAAACATGTTAACCACATCGAACGAATGTATTGTGTGGTAGGGTCGTAGTTCGAAGTCGTTCAACTTGTTAACTCCATTCCATTTCCATGTCACTACAACTTGTATACTGCTGAACCATCTCGAAAAACATGTAGGTTGGTCATATGGAATTTTCTGCATAAAATCTTCTATGTCTTAGGCCTATGAGGTGGAAACATTAAAGTAGTTTCTTGTGATGTTTGTGAAACCAATGTTTCCGGGTTCAATGCGGAACCTGTAAATATATTAAAACACGCTTAACGGTCCTGTGTTAAATGTGTTGTGGCTCTAATCAGCAAAATGATAAAGTGATTGTATGTAGGACTCACCTCATGAAGCCGGGGCTTCCAACAGCCAAAGCACTTCCAAAAATCCACAAGGCCGGAGACCCCATTAGACCAATAATAAACTATAGACCAAGTCCTTTTTACAAAGTAGCACAGTTTATTCAGAAATTCCTCAAACAACATTTTAAATTTAGGGCTAATAAATCAATTAAGAATACTAATGAATTAGTTAACAAGCTGAACGACTTCGAACTACGACCCTACCACACAATACATTCGTTCGATGTGGTTAACATGTTTCCAAGTGTTAATACCAGTAAGATAATACCGATCATTCACAACAATTTAAAAACTTACAGTCACCTAAGCGTACTAGAGATACAGGACTTCATGAATTTATTAAGGTTGTTAATAGACAATAATTACTTTATTTTTGATAATATAATTTATAAACAAAATGGGCTATCAATGGGGTCTCCGGCCTCGGGGATTTTAGCAGAAATTTATCTGGATTTTTTAGAGGATTCCGCGATAGATAGCGGAAATACGTTCAGTAACATACACCATTGGTCTAGGTACGTTGATGATGTATTCGTAGTTCTAGATGAGCGGATAACAGATGCAAAGACCACCTTAAGTAAACTCAATGACATAGATCCGCACATCAAGTTTACCTTGGAATCTGAAAAGAAGGGATCAATTAACTTTTTAGATGTAACTATTAAGAGACAGCCTCCTACTTTTTCCTTTAACATCTACAGGAAACCAACACAAACTAGCGTCACTATAAGACAAGATTCAACACACCCACAAGCTCACAAAAGAGCTACGTATTTCAGCCTCGTAGACCGGGCTTTTAGAATCTCTATGACTAAAGCTAATTTAAACAAGGAGCTGAATACTATCCGCAATATATCCTATGCCAATGGCTACAAGGCCTCTTTCATCGAAAGTATAATCAATAAGATTAAACATCGTCTGCAAACCACGCTTACCAAAGATAAACAAAGTCATAATTCCTATTCAACTTTTACATTTAATAACAACATTCACAGAGTCACTAATATATTCAAAAAGAATAATGTAAAGATATCTTTTCGCACGGATAACAAAAGTACCGAAGTTTTACACAATGCAGCTACTGTAAATAAATCTAACCCTTATCTTACGTCAGGTGTTTATAGGTTCCAATGCAATGACTGTGGCAGCGCCTACCTAGGGCAAACTGGGCGCAACTTTAAGATAAGGTATGCCGAACACGTTAATGCAGTAAAATATAATAGATTCTTCGCTGTGGGACAACATATCCATGAGCTAAGACATAATTTTACAAACTTGGAGCAAGACATTAAAATATTAGAGATTTTGAGCAAGGGACCATTGCTGGACGCTACTGAGTTATGTTACATTCATATAGACCAATATTTTAATGCTAACCTCAATCTCAATGATATATCTGAAACTCCAAAAGTTCTCTTCGATTTCCTGATAACATTTTAAAAAAATGTTCAAATCCCAAACAAGAATTTAATTTTACGTATAATTCGCAATAAGTTTTCCCGATATTCGTTCCGCAGTCCACGCCCACCAGACTCCCTCCACATGCGCGGCCCACATACATCGTCTCAACCCACCCCTACTTCCCCTCTTTAGCTACGTCCGATCATGCAAACCTGCTCAGAGCCTTCATTGTTCATTGAGCGCGGCTAGTAATAGCATCGTATCACGGCATTTGAAGCGAGTCCTACATACAATCACTTTATAATTTTGCTGATTAGAGCCACAACACATTTAACACAGGACCGTTAACCGCGTTTTAATATATTTACAGGTTCCGCATTGAACCCGGAAACATTGGTTTCACAAACATCACAAGAAACTACTTTAATGTTTCCACCTCACAGGCCTAAGACATAGAAGATTTTATGCAGAAAATTCCATATGACCAACCTTCACGTTTTTCGAGATGGTTCAGCAGTATACAAGTTGTAGTGAAATGGAACACAACATTTTATCTATCGCTCAACAAAGACTGACTTGCAAGTCTTGTCATAATAGTTTTAATGAGTTAAGGTTTTAATTATAGATTTAACTGGATTTCATGCCAAACATTTTAAGATATGTCATAAATTTTAAGGTTGCCTATTTTCCGAAAAAGCTGAAGATGACGCAAGTCCGCGTCGAAACTAGTCCTGTGAAATTTAATATGTTGTAATTGAATAACAGCATTAAAATTGTATTGAATAGGTGGAAATATCAAGTTTGTTTATTGTAGTTGTTGAGGTACCAAGTCGAAAAGAATAATAAAAGAGGGGTTTTTTCACTTTAATTCCGTCACAAAGTTAAAATCCCAACACAGAAATAGCGCTTACCTCGGAGGATGGTATCCCCATGGCGGGATAGACGATGAGTAAGTCTGCTCCCTAGGCCGGTAAGAAATCAAAGATGCAGAAAACTTGCTTCGCTCTCACGAGGAGCCTGAAGCCGGAAACTGGTCCAATCACCAGGTAACCAATGGGGCAATCGCATTACTCCCAACATCCATATTCACCACTTAAAAACAGTTTTATTTCGACCAATATGGTCTCTTCATTCTTGGTGAGGTAAGTTTGTTGTAAGTTCAAGAACTTTTCTTGATGCCATACTAATTTCATCACAAAAAAAAAAAAAAGGACACATGGCAGTACACGCTGCCTCAAAATTTATATAACAAAATTTCACATAATAATAATTTCAATATAAATTTTTTATCAAAGTTCATGACTTGTTTTCCACGCAGGTTCAATATGATTTTACAATAAAACAATAGTTTACACATCCGAAATTAAATAAAGAATTACATAAATTTTTCATAATACAATGACAAGATTTCGATGACTCCCAACTGGTCACACAAGCCAATGCCTCTTCATCGGCTGTTGCTGCTGTTCTTCTTCAAGAAACTGAACTCGGAAGGCGGCCTATTGCCTATGCGTCTAGGACCTTGTTGGCTCAGGAAGCCAATACTCCATCTATGAGTTACGACTTGCAGTCCTGTTTGCTTTGGAGAAATTCCGCCTATATCTGGAGCATGTTAAATTTGAGTTAGAAACAGACAATCAGGCTTTAAGTTAAGTTTTAGCTAGGCCCCGTGGTACAGGACATATAGCCCGCTGGGCTATCCGCATCGCAGCATTTCAATTCAACATGAGACACATTAGGGGATTTGAGAATGTGATCGCAGATTGGTTAAGTCGTATGTTTTCTGGTGACACTGAATCCATTGAACAGGAGGAGAGACCTTCTCCTTCCATTTCCCAACTTCCTTGTGTTGGTGCTATTTTGACAGATGCCCGTATGTTATTCCAAGATATGGAAAAATATCAATGGGAAGATCCAGTGCTGGCTCCGATTATGGAGACCATTTCTTCTGGTTAACTTGTTGTCCCTTATGCTCTGAGGAATGGGGTTCTGTGTTGCCCCTCAAGGCATGATCAGAAAATGAAAGTTGTAGTTACAGCTGTTCTTGTGCCCATGATCTTCAAGTACTATCATGAGACCCCACTAGGGGAACATTTAGGCATTTTCAAAACCAGAGAAAAAAATCAGAGAAATTATCATATGGAAGAGTATGGATGGCAAAATCAGGGAAATGGTTAAAGCTTGTAAATCTTGCTTGCTTAGTAAGGCAACCTTATCCACTAAGCTAGGGCTATGGTCATCTCATCAAGCATCTTGCCCTTGATTACGTCGAACCCTTCCCTCAACCTAAGGAGAACGGGAACAAATTCATTCTCATGTGTGTAGATGGTTTCACTAGATTTCACAATTTCTTGCCTTAGTACTATTTTTGCTTTTTTTTTTTTTTTGGTCCGTTTCAATATGTAGTTTCCAATAATACTAAGGCATTCACATCTAATTTATTCCGCAAATTTTGTTTTGACTTATCCTGCTGAACGGGTTAACCGTAATCTTCGATCGGCTTTGATAGCTTTCCATCATGAAGACCATTCTAGGTGGGATACTGCTCTGCACTGGTTATCCTCTGCGCTAAATTCAGCTGTTTACGAGTCACACAAGTTTACTCCGGCTTCTCTCATGTTTAAGTTTGTACCTAACACGCTGTTGTCTAATTTAGGGTCCATCAGTGCAATTTTGCCAGAGACAATAGATCCCGATAATATCAGGGACCTGTGGAAGAAGGCTAAAAGTAACCTTAGGGCTTCTCATAAGAGAGTTAAAGAAAGATACGATTGTGGACGGAGTCCCACCAATTTAAAGGTTGGAGATCAGGTCATGGTGAAAAATTTTGTTCCTGCAGGCAAGCTTGTCCCCCAGATTTCACGGACCATGTATTATTTTGGATTTCTTAACACCGGTCATCCTTTTAGTGAACAACCCAGCCACTGAAAGAATTTTTAGGGATCATTTGTCACAGGTAAAACCTGTATAATACTTTGGTTTTTCAGTATAGGCCACTAAGTCATGGCATTGCAAATGTAATCATATTTCTTTCCTTAACAGCTCAGAATCTTAAACTTTATATATAAGTAGAATGTTGAGGCCCTCTGCCCTATCAAAATACATCTAGGGTATTATTTCTTTTATGTACCACCTTTGTACAAACCTTCCCCTTTAGAAAGATTTTGCTTTTCTTGCGTTGCCCGTCTGCCATTACCTTGCCCCTGCCTCCAAAACCAAGCCTGCATTCCACACACTCACCCTCTATGGCGCCCGCCTTACATGCACCACCAACACAAATATAAACAAACTCTCTCTCTCCATAAAAACAGTTACTGTCGTCCAGAAAATTGTTTCAGTGCCCTAATTGTCATCTGAGGCCATGTCGCAACAACTCGCGAGTGATGTTGGCAAAGGGTAAGGGTCCACCCCGTTCTGGTTCAGTCTCTTTCACGACGGCAAATCTGAGCACCGTCATTAACGACAAGGGTTGAGGTGCAGTTCTACTACTGCCAACTTCATCCTCTAACGTTAAGAATTTCATTCTTCGGGTTCCGTATTGAATCAAGACTCGCAATAAACAAAGAAAATGATAAGATCCACCTTTTCAATACTATATATTACGTGAAAAATTCTACATTTCTGTTAAATCATCATGTTTATGAACTTCTGGTACCGGTTTCAACAAAACTTTCTTTTTTGCTAGTTGCTTTATGTCGTACTGACACAGATAGGTCTTATGGCGACGATGGGACAGGAAAGGGCTAGGAGTGGGAAGGAAGCGGCCGTGGCCTTAATTAAGGTACAGCCCCAGCATTTGCTTGGTGTGAAAACGGGAAACCACAGAAAACCATTTTCAGGGCTGCCGACAGTGGGGTTCGAACCTACTGTCTCCCGAATACTGGATACTAGCCGCACTTAAGCGACTTCACCTATCGAGCTCGGTTCGACAAAACTATATGTCATCATCAGCCTAGGACAAATTATACAAAGACAATAAAAATACATTAATCGTGACTCTTATAGTAATATCGTAATAGTAATTTAGGAAATATACATGTTAAAACTAAAATATTTACATATACAGTAGAGTCCCGTTAATCCGAACTAATTGGGACCGGAGTCTGTTCGGATTATGAAATTTTCGGATTATCCGGAAAATATTTTCTAATAATAATGTTATTGTTTTTACGTCTCACTAACTACTTTTACGGTTTCCGGAGATGCCTAGGTGCCGAGATGTTCTTTTACGTGCCAGTAAATCTACTTACACGAGGCTGACGTATTTGAGCACCTTCAAATACCACCGGAGTGAGCAAGGATCGATCCTGCCAAGTTAGGATCAGAATGCAAGCGCCTCAACCGTCTAAGGAAAATAGTTTCTACAATACAGTACAGCACATACCTTAATTTGAAATGTCCATTCTTTAGCAGTTACAATAATAAAAACGGTATAAAATTACAGTATGGTAGTTAAGAACCCGTAGAGGAGAAAATGACTAAAACTAGGTTAAAACTTGTCTCCTAAAACTGCTAAAATAAGTTCGGGTTACACTTTTGCATTGTACCCGGGATGCGAAGAGCTGCTTGCGATGTTTATTTAATAGATCTGCCACTCTCTCAGTAGTAAAGCTGCAGAACGTGAGGGTGTCAGTGAGCAGTTCATGAGGAAAACGTGGAAGAAATTGTGGCCGAGTCTCGCATTCATCGAGAGTCCAGCGGAAGCGTCTGCAAATGTCAATCTCAAAAACTTCCTGGGTGTGAGGAAGCTAATAGAAATGACATTAGCGAGTGGATGGAAGCTGTCATCGATTACAGACAGACCAATAAATTATAGTTGATGAGGAACAGAGTAACGACGAAGAAGACCACAATGAACAACTTGTGTCACATTCAGATGCCGTGGCCGCCTTAGAACTTGCCGTACGCTACGTCGAGCAACACTCCGCTGCTACGCCCACTGATGTGATGATTATGAGACACTGGTTTAACACTGCATCTTCGAGTAGGTTCCAATCACTAGGGCAAAAGAAACTAACAGACTTTGTAAAGATAAATGACCAGTGATTGATGGTTTATGATGTGTAATTATGTTGACATTAAGTTATTCTAGTAAAATATGACTAATAAAATGCAAGTAAATCTTCATTCTATAATACAATGCGTTCTTTCATTTCAATAACGAGAATTTTTTTTAAAAAAATTGAATATTTCAGTTCAGATTAACGGGGTTCGGATTAGCGGGACTCTAGTGTATAAGCTGATAGTCATTAATATAATAGTGGTCGTTTCATCCTCGGGTAGATCTTCAATAGTTGGTCCGTGGCGACCATTACCATAGCTACCCCTCTCAAGGTAGCGGGCGGGATGTATCTCAGGATACTTGGAGGTTCCGGGGGACCCCACCTTGGCATCGGCAGTGGCGGCCGCTCTTGCTGTCAAACTTGGAAGTTATTTACCAGAAATCTACGACTTCATAAACACTTCAAGACTTATGTTCTGCAAAATAACTTATAAATGAACTCTCCATCAAGAAATTTTCTGACTCTAATCTTCCAATTCAAAATCTTCTAAAAAGTAAAACTTCAACATTGTGTCAAGTCTGGAAGGACTTTTGGGGGTGGAGGTCTGTACCAGAGGTACACCCGCTCTGTGTATTTAAATTAAGCACCTTTTGAAAAGCCATCTGCGACTTGTACTTCAAACTATGTGGTAGAACTAGTTTGAAGATTTATCAACAGATGTCGCTACTATCAACTTATACGTGCCCTCTGGGGCGAGGATGAACAATTAATTTTCAAGGTAATTTTGTGTGTCAAGGTTTCCTAAAGTTTCCTTTATTGATTGTTTTTAGTGTTCTAAGGTTATCAGCATTTCTATCTCTTCCCGCCAGCATAAAATTGTAGCCAATAGAAAATTTTGTACATTTACCAATCAGAGTTCTTGATATTTATTTGATTATCCAATGAAAATTGGGGGTGTGACAGGGTTTCGGCGCAGAGAAATCTGAAACCTTCCCCTCTACTATAAAAGCTGGGACCGTTCGGGCCATGTTGACTTTCGATCACTCCAGTCAAGCAGTCAAGAGGTTTGCTGTGTTTGTAGAGGAGGCAGGGGCAGGGCTGCCTCGTCTATCGCCGGGAGGTCCTCCAGTTCAAAGTAATGGCACACTTCATTTAACCATGCAATAGTCTTTGAAAGATAGTTCAAGGGGAAGGTTTAAAATTGATTTTGTAATGTAACTTCTATTTCGGGCAGTAACTTTAACCTTTTGTTTTTTAAATAAGGCCACGCAGAATGGATACGTGTTACCCCTATTAAAATTCACTAATTTCATTTAATTTTCCTATGTAATTTCAACTGTTGAGCAAACAAGTCAGTGTCTACTGTTGGTTTTATTAAATGTAGATTGTGCCTAAAAGAAGGCCTGGAACTTGTAAATGTTCGAGAATAGTCTCCTAGTGAGTAATGGTGTAGAGCAAAGACGCACTTCCTGCTGTGGTAAATATTGGAGCTCAGTCTCCTTGAGGAGGTATTGAAACAAGCAGTGGTGCTCTTGTTAAATTTGTATCTGGGGAGCTTCAAACTCATGTTGTTGAATCATGTTGTGTAAATGTCTAGGAGATTCTAACTTTGTTTATCAATCTCACTATGTACCTGATTTATTTGTTACTTGTTTAGCGAAGTGTAAAGTTTGAAAATAAAAAATAAAATTCAGGAAAGAAATATACGAATAATAATAATAATGTTACTTGTTTTACGTCCCACTAACTACTTCTTAAGGTCTTCGGAGACGCCGAGGTGCCGGAATTTAGTCCCGCAGGAGTTCTTTAACGTGCCAGTAAATCTACCGACACGGGGCTGTCGTATTTGAGCACCTTCAAATACCACCGGACTGAGCCAGGATCGAACCTGCCAAGTTGGGGTTAGAAGGCCAGCGCCTTAACCGTCTGAGCCACTCGGCCCGGCAAAGAAAAAGAAATATACGAGGATTGGGGCAAAAGTCATGGCAACTATTTTCTTTCTTGTAGATATGTGAATGGATCACAAACGTATATGTGTCGTGTGGAAGTTCTGCAGGCATAGTGTGTATGCAGAACAACAGATGGCCCTGTGATGGCTGGTAGTAGCGCAGCGAGAGCTGTGAAATAAGTCAGTTGGTGAGTGTCGTGCTAGATGGAAGTAACCCATGTTGAGCAGCACGCTTACATCAAAATGGCCGTTCTCCGAGGGAGAAATGCGATATAATGTCACAGTGAATTAGAGGAAGCCCTTGGGAATAATACCCTACCATATCGTACAGTAGCACGGTGGGTAGGAAAGTTTCAGCAAGGACATGTCTCAACCAGTGATGAGCAATGTTTGGGACGACCTGTCAGTGTGCGGACCGACGTGGCATGTGCCGTCATCGAGCAGCTCTTGGATGAAGACAGACAATGCACGCTACTGGAGTTAGAGAGGGCAAGTGGCATCGAGAAACGCACCATCCACAAGATATTGCGTAATGAGCTGCAACTGCGCAACTGGATACTGCATGCACTGACGGAAGTTCAAAGGTGGGTGATTACGGAACCACTATGTGGTAGGCAGTTTGCAACACGAGAGGACATTGCTAATGCTGTGCGCCAACAGGTGACCCGATTCACACATGGTGCGGCAAATGCTGAGGCAGATGGTATTCAGTGCCTCCCACATCTTTGGCAGCGTGTGGTGTCAGTAGCAGGGGACTACTTTGAGGGTCTTTAGGCCCAAGTTTGTCATGTTAACTTTATGTGTACTGTGTTGTCATTCTTTTGCACCCGAAGGCCATATTGCCCTGTATACTACCGTAATAAATTAGTGTGTTATGATATTTCAGTGCTATTCATTGTCCACACATGTAGTTAACACCTTGTCCTTTTGTCTGTATATGTCGTATTTTCCAAACGAACGGGTATCTTCAAGAAAAAAAAAAAAAATAGTTGCCATGACTTTTGCCCCAACCCTCGTATTCCAAATTTTAAAGTTTTAAATTGCTATTTAATCCTTCTCTATCCACCCATTCATGCCCGCACCTTCTTTCACCTCTTTCCACCATAGTATCTCCGTTACAGTGACGATGGAACTGGAAAGGGCTAAGAATGGGAAGAAAGCAGCCATGGCCTTAATTAAGGTACGGCCCCAGAATTTGCCTGGTGTGAAAATGGGATACCATCTTCAGAGCTGGCAACAGTGGAGTTCGAACACACTATCCCCCAAATACTGGATACTGCAGCTATCGAGCTCAGTACCTATAGCAAAAATAGTATTCTTTTATAGCTCTTGACCAGTAATTACTGAAATAAGGGATCATTAACTCCTTCAAGTTCATCTAACAGACCAGGAGGGTCTATATTTTGTCCGTGCTACATATGGCATTTATCTCTGGATGATAGCTGGCAGTCATAATAATCTGACTCCACTGCGTGCGAGTTATACAGTAAATCTGGATAAAATACCCAATAGTTAAACATCCAGACCTTTGATCAACTGCACAGGAAACTAAGATGCTATTAAAAGATTATATCCGACACTTTATGGCAGATAAATGGAAAGCTAAATACTATGAATGGATAAATAGTACCTTTGAAATGGAAATGGAAAAAAGAACTATTAGTAATACAGAACCCCTTCCAAGAACAACTAGATTCAATTCTGACTCAGAGACATGTTTGAATCTAATTTATAAGAAAAAAATTATTAATAATTTAATTTGTTTCAACAAAAAAAATTCTGGTGAAATTATAAGGATGACAGGACTAATGGCAGGTTGCAACAGAGCAGTAATCTATTACATGTTATGGGATTTGGTAGTCATTTAAAACAAAAGGTCAAAATAAAAGACTACAATACTAAAATACAGAATCACATTAACATGAATTTATTACAGATAACAAAATCAAATTAGTTGATCATCTGTTTAATATCCTGTTTCTGTAAGCTAACAAAAAAAAAACTAAATCACATTTGCAACATTAGCGATATCTAACAAAAAGTATGCTTGGAGAATCTAGATGCAGAAATAAGAAGTAGTACACTGACGATTAGCATTTTGTGTTATGGGTCCGGTTGAATGGATGCAGTAAGTTAAAATAAAAACCAAAATATTCTAAATGAATTCATAAAAGTTGATCAAGATATCTCTTCATTTCAAGCATGTTTAGGAATAGTTGGTAGCATTAAGATGATAAAAAGTTGGGACAGATCATAATTACTAATGGGACTACAATATTTATAGCAGAAAATATGCTGAAATTATATGTAGTAACATTCATGATATGGAAGATATTACTATTCTAATAAAGTGTTAAATTACTCATCAAATATGTTAGTATAAAAGTACTGTACAACCGTAACAGACA
The DNA here is from genome assembly GCF_040414725.1 of Anabrus simplex. NCBI lineage: Eukaryota > Metazoa > Arthropoda > Insecta > Orthoptera > Tettigoniidae > Anabrus > Anabrus simplex. The sequence continues at coordinate 756,576,267 of NC_090265.1, read as the reverse complement.
AGGTCTGGTAGTCTTCCTATCTGCTCTCTTTAGGATTTCCTTCGGGAAAGGGGGGAAATATGATATCCTAGGTAACTTCACGTGAATAACAAAGGTTCACAGTTGATAATTACAGAAGAGATCAATTGCAGGCAGTCTGAAAATGTATTTCAACCTGTTTCCTACAGAAAGAAGGTGCAATTAAAGACGACTTGCACACATGAGCTAACTATCATGGTATGATGGCCAAGGTAAGAATTTTTTTTTCTTTTTCCCTTGAACAGTACAGTCTTAACTTAGTTTCCTAGCAGTGCAGTAGAACCTTGTTAAGTTGGATAATTTCGGATCAGAGCACATCCAGATTAATCGCACAATGTGGGAAAAATCAAGAAAAGACAACATACATACAAACATACATATCGAAAATTTCCTTTACACTGAACAAAACACATTTAAAACATATCTAAACATTATGAATACTTTTTTTTTAGCTTCAATCCAACAATCCACAGTAACTTCCGTTATTTTAAAACAAAAATCTTCTATTTTTTTCCTGTTTTTCTTCAAGTCTGACACTGCCAAAGTTCCAACACCTTTATAAATTCTACCTGATGTTTTTAAATTTGTCATCAGTAAGAACAGTTTACAAACATGTACGATACAAGTGAACTGATCTCGCAGTTGCAGCTGACAGGAAGTGACAAGGGTGGTCTGTCTCATGGCATGTCCTAGCACACACCCTCGCTGTACTGCATGCACCAGCTAAAGCAATCTCTCTCCTGTAATTCACTTTACAAAGGAAAGAATTTAATGTATCCTCCTAATTCAATACATAATTCCGTCATTAGATGGAGTAATGAAATTCAAACATGTTTCGACTAGTTTCAGCTATTACAAGTTGTCCATTTCATGGCCGTATCGATGAATATAATCAAGAAGTTAGTAAAATAACCACCTAATCGATACTTTATTATTGCCTCAGGCAAAATTAAATATAAAATTAGCACTTACAGGACATGTTTCGACCACTTAGTGGTCCTCTTCAGTTGTATAAAGAAAGAATTGAGAAGTAAAAACATTAGGACAATAAGCAAAAATAATAAAAGTTCTTTGGAGATTCTTTTGTTAAAAAATGGAGGTCATCAGAACAGGACATCTTGCCTCTCATTCTTGTTTGGAAAATATGTTTATTCTGCGCTGTCTAGAGGATTTGTCTTTGAGCGCGACCTGGTGAAGTAACGATGTGACACAGTCTGACAGTTCATGCAAATCTTTAGAGAGAAGGGAAGTAGAGTTTTGTCGTCATCTAAAATATTATGTGAGGGAGGAGGGAGACTGGGTTGTGCTTCTGCGATGTCGTGTTTGATTATATCTCTTGTCCGTCTTGTCTGTTTTATGTCTACCCATTCCAAGTATTTACTAATGTTCTCATATAAGATGTTTTTTGCTCGTTTTCGTTAAGATTCTCTTCACCGTTTTCTAATTTATCAAGAACGACGTGGATGTTTTCCAGATTTCCTTTATTTATCATACAGATAATTTGAAGGTCTTGTCTGATATTGGTGAATTTGTGGTTGGACTCTTTCATATGGGATCCCATGGCAGAGAATCTTTTGTATTTTTCAGCATTGACGTGTTCTTGATATCTAATTAAGAAGTTCCTTCCAGATTGTCCCACGCAAGTTTTTTTACATTGAGTACAAGTTAGGTTATAAATACCAGATTCCTGGAATTCGTCATCTTTAAGTTTATTAGCTTTATTGTGACTAAAGAACCTATGTTTCGTGTTGTTGTTGGTTGAGAAGGCTACTTTGGTGTTGGCGTTTCTTGAATAAGTTGGTGATTTCGTAAATCTTCGGGTTATTAAAGGTTGAATTTGACATATCCTTTTTCTTTTTCTGAATGCTGTTTAAGTTTAATTTGTTGTTGGTATTTGCATTTAGTAATGATTTTATTGATGAATTTCAAACAGAAACCGTTATGTAGAGCTTCCTGACGAATGAAAGATAGTTCCTTCTTTCTGTCTGTTTCTGTTAGCGGAATTTCAAAGGCTCTGTTGACAAACCTATAATAAGCAGAATTCTTTTGTGAGATGGGATGTAAAGAATCACTTTTGATTGTGGTCGGTGTAAAAGTGGGTTTCCTGTATATTTTAAATTGGAAATGGTTGTCTTTCCGAATTGTTTGGATATCTAGAAAATTGAGTATGCCTTTCTCTTCTTCTTCAGCTGTAAATTTTATGTTTGGGTCTAAATTATTCAAAGTATCTAGAATACTGTGACTGTCGATTTCCTTATTAATTATATCAGCAAGATGGACTACCAATGGAAGCGCCGGCTTCTGGAATTTTAGCTAACATATACCTCGATTATTTGGAACATACTCAGATAGTAGGCCACATTAAAGGACTTCATCTCCGGCTTCGATATGTAGATGATACCTATGCCATAATTAATATTGTGGTGTGTCATTAGTTTCCTTGGTACCAATCGCGTTATAAGATATTGCACAGGTGCACATGCTCCCTCCTTGTATTTGTGTTGTTGGACATGCTAGTAACCTGTGAGAACAGAGAAGAAATGAAGTACAGTGAAACCTCGGAATGTCAGTAACTTGGTCTATGAGTGTTTTGCAAGACGAGCAAACATTTTAAATAAACTGTAACTTGATAAGCGAGTGAGGTTCCGCAATACGAGCATCAAGTGTGCCTACGTTTTCCCTTCCCCTGTGCCTATGCTCCTGCTCATCCCCAACACTTTGAGGCGTTGACGACTTACTGGAGGAATTCAAGTTCATTAAGGGTAAGTTCCTTCCTCCCAACACTACTCCAGCCTATGGATCAGCAAGTCATTTCGAACTTCAAGAAGCTATTCACCAAAGCACTATTTCAGCAATACTTCGAAGTGACCGAAGGAAGAAGCTTCCTTCCGTGAGTTTGAGAGAAATCATTTCCACATCATGAACTGTCTGAAGATCATCGATAAAGCCTGGGATGGAGTCACCAAGAGAACTCTCACTTCCGCTTCGAAAAAGCTGTGGCTTGATTGTGTTCTTGGACGTGACTTTGAGGGGATTGTTGGCGACAGTGAGCCGCCGATTGTCGATGAAATTGTGTCCTTAGGGAAGACTATGGGGCTGGAGGTGAATGACATGGACATTCAGGAGCTGGTGGAAGAACATAGCCAGGAACTGACTACCAATGAACTGATGGACCTGCACCGCGAACAACAGGAGGAGGTTATGGAGGAGCTCGTCCGGGGAAGAGGAGAAGGAAAAGTCATTGGAATCTCTCACTTCAACTGAGATTCAGGAGAAGTGCAAAATGTGGGAAACGGTGCAAAATTCTGTAGAGAAACACCACCCGAATAAGGCTGTAGCAGCGAGCGATGAATCAGTTCAATGACAACACAATGTCACATTTTTGTGAAATCCTCAAAAAGAAGCATTGTCATTGGACAGGTTCCTAGTTAAAGTTTTACGAAAAGAAAACAATTCCAGTGAGCTAACAGATAGCAGTGATTCTGTTCCTGAAATTCGTGCTACACAGTAACTCTTGTCATGTCATCTCTCGTCTCCTTCACACCAACAATGACTCCATGGTAAGTTAAAGTGCACTTCAATTTGTTTTACGCTATATTTTGTTTTAGAAATGGTACTTTTGTGTTGTGGACGAAACATCTGCGTTTCAATTGTTTCTTGTGGGAAAACTTGCACTAGAATGTCTATTGAACGTGTGGAATAAGTGTTACATGGTACTGTTAACTCAATGTGTACAGTTAGGGAGCACGTCGTGCACTGCTCCATGTACGTCTAGGGCTGGTACTTACGGTTACAGAGAGGGGAAGTGGAGGGGCATGAGGGGTATTTTTCGGGGAAGGTAAGGTAGAGGTGACAGAGAGGGGGAGTGGAGGGGCAATAAGGGTAATGATTGAGGAAGGTGAGGTAGAGCTGGGCGTGTCTTTGGGAGGTTTCTTGATATGTATTGGATTCTGTTTCTTAATTATTTTTATGTGGGTGCTTTTTAAAAACGGGATAACTGTATTAAAGAGAATATTAATTCTATCTGTAATTTCATTTAAGTTAAAATTTGGGTTTGCATACTGATCTATACTAATGTAAAATTCTTCCATTATATTGAGTAGAGGGCCCTTGGGGATCATATTTAGAATCTGCATGTCGTTTTCAATATTTGTAAAATTATGCTTATAATCCTCGTTATGTTGAGCTATAGACGAAAAGTTATTATGTTTTAAGGCGTTAATGTGTTCATTGTAACGGATAAAGAAATTTCTTCCAGTACGTTGGATATAACTAGCCTCACAATTGTCACATTTTATTCGATACACTCCTGAACAACTGTATCTACTATTATCATTTAACAGATTTGGTGCTGTGCAAAATGTTGGCACTGTTATGCGTGGTTTTATATGCTATTTTTAGATTGCATTTTAAAAAAAATATTAGTTATGGAGGGTATTATTGCATGTGAAAAGTACGTAATCCTTCTTGGGGTCGTTAGTTCTGGTTAGTCTTGATTTGGGTTGATATTTTATCTTTTGAATGATTTTATTGACTATTTCTCTATTAAATCCATTTTGATGGGCTATTTCATAAATTGTGTTTGATTTTTTTCAGCTCTTCCTGGGAAAGAGGTATACAAATGCTCTGTGTACCATACTGTAATAAGCTGATTTTTTTGTGGGTGTTAAGGTGGATAGAATCTATTCTAATTGTATTGGAGGTTTGTGTGGGTTTCCTACATACTTGATATGTCAGGTCTAGTAACAGATATATCTAAATATAATTCAAAATGCAGTCATTTTCTTTTTCTATTGTGAATTTTATATGTGGATCTATTTTATTTAGTTGTTCTAATATATTTGTCTCATTGGTGAATCTATTGTCTATAATAACAAAAATGTCATCTACAAATCTGCACCAGAAAAAAGATGTTCTCAATTTTGCTTATCTCTCGGTGCTCTAAATGATCAATGTAGATATATACCTGAAGTATACCTGAAGCAGGAGATCCAATAGGAAGACCTTGCTGTTGGTAAATAGTGTTATGGAATTTGAAGTAATTATTGTTGATGGCGAATTCAAGTAAAATTATAAACTCTTCTGTTTCTAGGATGCTTAAGTTACTGTGGTTTTTAAAATTATTTTCAATTAATTTTATTGTTTTGTGAGTAGGTATCGTATGATGCTAGACTATGGTACTGCTTGATTTCTAGTTTTTTGGTATTGTTGCAAATTTCTATAGAGTTTAGTATTGTTTTCTTGGCTAAAAACTTGTGTAATGTTTTTTCAGGAATGCTTGAATAAGCTGCGACAATTTGTAAGTTCGAGTTCCGTATCTGTCCCGTGAAAGTGTAGTCTCGACAGTTAGCGATGGACTCAAAACGGCGTTATAGGATAAGAAAAAACAAAGCTGACAGACTGTTAAAGATGCCAATTTCGTATGTTGTAATAAGACAACAGACCTCTTAAGTGGCTGTTCAGCTGCCTATAGTCTATTTAACTGGCTGAAGGAATGAAAGTCGAATGCGTTATGATAAGTAGTTGTGGGAGCAAGGGAAAAACAGGAGTATTCAAGGAGGCACATTTCTGTTTCATTATAAAGATTGAGCTGTTTATTGCTCTGCCCCCAACAAGTTTTTTGGGCGCATTGACTCAACACTCCAGAAAATATAATCGTGTGAACTTTTGACATGCAGCTTGATACTGCGATTTTAGCCAAGGACATTCTAATAATTTTTATGTTTGGACAGACACCTACATCGATATCCTCTTTTTATAACTTGTAAGAGCAATCAGAATCCTGATTTTTCACCATACAGGTTTGAGTTTGAGGCTGATGATGCCCTTAATACGGGCGAAACATGTCCCTTAACATTTTATAATAATATTTAATTTCTAAAAAAGATGACTTTGTATTGAATAGGTGGATATTAAAAAAATAATGACACTAGTAACATACTTTGTATTTATGTACATTTCAATACGGACCTAACATGAGAACTATAACGTGGAATACCCCGGCTTGACAAAAATAATAATACTTGGGCTACAAATTACAATAATTTATGCTTTAAACAGGATACTTCAATGAAATCATATCTACTTACATCATAGGCCAATGATTTGTAGATGAACATAACAATCAAGAACAAATCCATGTTAAACAACAGCAGGCATGGTGAATAGTAGTTTGGAGCACACATGATAGGACTTCCTTGATAAATTAAGCAGATATGCGATAACTGAAAAAGGCTTTACACAATAAAACTTGTTTAATATAACACAGACAAGAAATAATATGATGCACACTGCAAATCACATGCTAGTTTGACTTTAAAATCACAGTTGTGACCTTTTTAGCTTCCTGCAAAAAGTCTTGAGAAAATATTTTGTCATAACAGGAACCAGAACTCCTGGTCCTCAACATAGAAATAGACTCCAGAGATTCATTGGACATGGATGATACTGAACTCTGTTCTAAATTCGGTTATACTTACAGGTCCATAGGCTCAACGAATTCTTGATACCTGTGCCCAATTGAAATCACTTGCAGCATCTTGATTTGCAGCCGAAGTGTCATCAATCTGAAGAGCTGTGGACTTCCTCTGAAGCTGTCATCACCTCATCTGTAGTTTCATTCTCTTCCTTGCATAACATGATAGGAAACTTTTCCAAGAAAAAGCTAATGAAATAAAACTGTGCATCTTCAATGTTGAGCATGCTTTAACATAATCATCCTTGAGTGGAAACTCGATGTAGTCACAGGCAGAACAAAAGTAGTTACTCACTGATGAAAAGAAAAGGGATTTATCGGTATCCTGGAGATCATTCACTATTTTTGAAGTCTGAATGCCAATAACTAACTCACCATCACATCATTTCTTCCACCACGTACAATGTTAATATAACACCCACATACCGCGAAAAAGGCAAATTTTTCTCCCTTTCTTGATTTAAGTACACACGGAAAATCAACAGAATATGATTCCTCAAATGTCTGGAAGTACTGTTTCGCATTGGATTTATTCATGATAATCTACAATAGGAATGAAGTACATGAAAATGTCTCAAGAACAAATGCCTCGATATGTACTGAAAATCAAAATGAACCTGGATCACTGAATGTCACATAAAATTAAAACATAAAACACTCAAGGCAGTCAAACACTTCATTGAAACATGTCAGAGCACACAAAGTCTTAAACCATTAAATGAACACGAATCCAACCTTGTGAACAAAGAATATGCACATGGTAAAAAGAATACACACACGTGAAATGAATGTAATTCTTCTTCTTCTTGTCCTTTATAATTTAATGGGCTTCGCTAATCGCGGTATACCCAGTCACAGGAACAAATGTAATTAGTCCAACGAATACAGGAAACTGCGAAGCACGAAGTTATAACACAAAAACTCGAACACTTCATTAAAATATGTCAAACTTAAAAGGCCAAAACTTTCAAGGAACACCAACTTCGTGAAGAAAGAACAACACTCACAGGGTCAAAGGATATAGGTTAAATCACAACAAGCGTACGGAGCGGAACAAATAATTTCTGGAGCAGAGCCTGTCGACACCTAAGATTCTCACCAAAGAGGATTCACACGAAAGAACTGCTATCCCGACTTTAAATTCAATTCCAATAACAACACAAACATCACACGGTTAAAAATACCAATCATATCAAAGAATGAGTTCTCGACTATCGTGGAGTTACCTTCGACCAAGATTGAGTGTGCTTCGACCCACGCAAACAATCGATTGTACAGAAGTGGAGAGATTATCGAATGTAAACATTTCAAATTTCTGTCCGTGAAGTCGTACAACATAAAACCGTAAAAGTTAGCAGGTATGTAATGTTATCACTCACATCGTGTGACTTTCTTCATTAGATTTAGTAATGTTTTAAAATGATATGTTAACTTTCGCTCTCATGACAAGCTGAAGATGACCTCTGTGAAGGTCGAAACAGGTACTGCATAGTAATAAGACATAATAAAGTACTGATTAGGTGGACAGTACCCATTCTTCGCAATTGTGAATACAAGTATCAATACGGACATGAAACTGATAGATTATAATATGGGTAAATATGTGGTAAATATGAAAACCGCTGCTGCGGATGCTCGATCATCATTTGTTTCACAAGTGTTGCTGGCATGCTGGGTGCTCAAATAGCTGATCTCGCGGGATATCGTACTTTTTTAAATTTAATTTATAGACAAGAAAAGTGTTCCACCGATCAATACTCATTTATTGTGAATAAATTATTACACTAGTACCGGTTTCGGCCTGTCATGGCCATCATCAGCTAGTACATAACATTTATAGTCATTAGACAAAATTATAAAGATGTTACGTTAGATCATCCGGATGTCTAATGAAGAATGGAAGTAAAATATATTGCAGTATTGTTATGTTAAAATATTTGTGATTAAAGTTGGTGGTGATGGTTACAATAAACTAAAACCTATTTAGTGTATATGGATATGAGTACATTAAACACATTAAAAACACATAGGCCATAGTATAAAACACTTGAAAAATTATAACACATTAAAACATAGTATATATTTTTAAAAGTCTATTAAAATTTGGGTTCATGTTGTGTAGCACTCATTTTTCAATCTTCTTGTGGTTGTTGTGCTAATTTAGTTGTATTAGGTGATCGTCGAGAATGTTCTATGGCTGATATACTTTATATTGATGTGTTGTAAGAACTCTTGTCATTAAATTTTTTTTGAAAATTGAGTATTGTGCAATTCGACTATTGATGTACTCCAGTAAGTTTTATGTATACTGCAAGACAGGGTTTGGTTTTAGAGCAGTTGGTGGCGGCACCTCTCCTATCTATGCACGTTATGCGGTTGTTATTATTGTTGTAGAGGTTGTGTATCGGTATGTTTGGAGACTTGCTGTGTTCTGTCAGCAGGATATCGTATTTTGCGAGAGTCGAGGCTGTTGGTTACGGAAGTCTACCTCGCTCACATTTGAGTTCCATATCCGTCCCGTGAAAGTGTTGTCTCCATGGTAAGCGATGGATTCAAAACGGCGTCTGCGGTCATTTACTGTGTGTGACAAACTTAATAAAGTTGTAAGCGAAGTTGAAATATATGGAAATCATGCCGTTGGCAGAAAGTACAGTACTGATGAATCGTGTATTCGTGATTGGCGGAAGAAGGAAAAACTTCTAAACAGTAACAGCGATCGCAGAGCGTTCTGTGGGCGGAATGCAGTGTTTCCGGAAACTGAACGACTCCACAAATTTGTGATAGAAAAACGTGAGAGGAAAGGGTGTTTCTAATGAAATGTGTCAATTGAAAGCACTAGCGATCTCAAAAGAACTCAAAACACAGGGTTTTACTGCAAGCCGTGGATGGACCTGAAACGTTTATCAGAGAAAGGGATTGTGCATTTGGAGACATACATCTATTTTACAATGTCTCCCTGCGGAGTATGAAGAAAAATTAACAACCTTTTAGCATCACATTATTTATTTAAGGAAGCAAAATTCTTATTTGCTGTCGCAAATTGTCTATTTTGAAATGCCGTTGGAAAATACACTGGATACGAAGGGTTCTCAAAGTGTAACCATCAGAACAGGTGTTAACGAAAAGCAATGATGAATGGTAATGTGCGTATTAGTGTATGCAACCAAACTCCTTCCATATGTGGTTCTGAAAAGGAAAACATTTCCAAAAGGAAACTTGCCATCCAGTGTTATTGTTAGAACACGAGTCCGGCTGGATGGACAGTGCATTAGTTGAAGACTGGGTGAAGCGTTTGGCAACGTCACCCGGGAGCTTTGTTACAAAAACGAAACATGCTTGTGCTGGACAGTTACCGAGGACATACAACTAATAAGATAAGAGTTTGAGGGATGTTCCACCATTCAACACATTGTAAAATATATTAATTTATAAGAAGACCGATTTTGACTCCCTTGGAGTCATCATCAGTTCTTGTTGAAAATCGAATCAAGGGGAATTTGATGATAATCATCATAATGAAAAATTACATACCTAAAGGCAATTGTCTGGAAACACATCAATGGGTTGCAAAACATTACCTTGAAATGTAACTTAAACATGGTAAGTTGTACTTGGAACTTAAAAAGTTCTTAGTTCTGGCTTAAACTGTCTCGTATTCATGGAACATGGAGCACTGGAAACATGCACTGGTTGAAAATATACACAAATGCAACATGAACAGTGAACACCTATAACGAAATGAAACAATTGGTGTTTCAAGAATGTTCTTGGGCTTGATAGTCTTGTTTCTATCTGAATAAACTGGATGAAATATATATAGATTGAAATAAAATGTACAAAGACATAGTTCTGGCTTAAACTGCCGTGTGTTCATGGGACACAGAACACTGGAAACATATGCACTGGTTGAAAAATACACATACGACATGAAAGACTTATAACGATATGAAACAATTAGCACTTCAAGAATGTTCTTGGGTTTGATAGTCTTATTTCTATCTGATTAAATTGGATGAAATATATATACATTGAAATGAAATGCGCACACACACACACACACACACACACACACACACACACACACACACAGAGAGAGAGAGAGAGAGAGAGAGAGAGAGATATGAACAGATCCACTTATTTTAACAGCAGGTCAGCGCCAGAGGGAACAGAGAGAGTAAGTAATACAAATAACATTTCGATTCAACCCGAACACACACAAAACAGTTTCTCATTCTTTCTTTCTTTTTTTCCTCAGACACCCACCTTCAGTGCACGTTTCCATAAGCCAAGGCCATACCATCACCATTCTACATCAACAATAGTTGATGACAGTTACAACTGCATAAGCAAGTGTTCCATAATGAAGGATGTTCCCCCAGCTCTTCAACCAACTTAAATGTACTAATAAGTTTATTCCAAATTATCCTAAAACACTGCAAGATTATGTAAACTAAAACTAAGCAAGTTCTAAATGTTTTCATTGTCAAACGTATTTTCATTTCAACTATGTCATATACTCAAGTTGTTAGAAACAGGGCCGACAATTATGTTTCGTGTTCCACAAACACACGGTAATAATTCTAAATTAGATCCAAGATCTCTCTTTAAAATACTAAGCGTTTCAAGCCAATGTATAATTTCATATTCCAGGTAGATGAAAGGTCCAACAAGTCTATTCCGCATCTTCAAACACACGTGCAGTGTTTTAGCCCAGATCCAAGAACTTTCATAAATTACCAAATGTTTCATGTGATTGTGTGGTATAATTGTCAACAAGTTTTGTTTTCATAAAGGTTCACACATTCCCGTTGATGTGGCAAGACCGATTGGTACGTCTATGCCGAGTGATACAAACATACGACAGCATTTTTCCTCATATTCAAGAACATTAAAGTGCCATGTGTTTCATATCAGTGTATTAATTTTCATTTAATGTGTATATTCCCAACTATGATAGTGCATTTGTTTCCAATAGATTGAAACAAAACCAACAGTTCTATTCTGTGTTGAACACATGACAATTTTTAAAACCAAAACCAAGAACTTTTTAAATGCCAAGTAGTTTATGTCTTTGTACATTTCATTTCAATGTATATATATTTCATCCAATTTAATCAGATAGAAACAAGACTATCAAGCCCAAGAACATGCTTGAAACGCCAATTATTTCATATCGTTATAAGTGTTCACTGTTCATGTTGCACTTGTGTATATTTTCAACCAGTGCATGTTTCCAGTGCTCTGTGTTCCATGAACAAAAGACAGTTTAAGCCAGAACTAAGAACTTTTTAAGTTCCAAGTACAGCTTACCATGTTTACGTTACATTTCAAGGTAATGTTTTGCAACCCACTGATGTGCTTCCAGGCAATTGCCTTTAGGTATGTAATTTTTTATTATGATGATTGTTATCAGATTCCCCTTGATTTGATTTTCAACTAGAACTGATGATGACTCCAAGGGAGTCAAAACCGGTCTTCTTATAAATTAGTATATTTTACAATGTGTTGAATGGTGGAACATCCCTCAAACTCTATCTTATTAGTTAAACGTCAACACGGAAATGAAGATCATAACCTACGACATACAACTGACGCCGTAAAAGATATGAGGAAAGGAAAAACCGATCTTGCGATAATTCCTGCAGTAGGCCTATAAGAATTTCATATTGTTCCGTATTGAAGTGAATTCACCAATAAGTTAAAAGTATAAAATGGTTCAACCTTTCAAAACTATTAAAATAAGAAATGCAAGTTTGCATTCCTATTTAATTAAAATTGGTACCAGTTCCGACCAGTATTTTTGGTCATCATCAGCCGATCACAAATAGGTGTAAAACAATGCACAGATAAATAAATTGCAAAGTATAAAGAATTCTATAGGTTACACAGTGCCTTATAAACTGCAGCTGATAAATATGTTTTATAGTGCTTCATAAACTGCATCTAACAGTATAATCTAAACATATTTTTACCTGTGCATCTTTCAATGCACAGTACTTCTTATAGATTTTAGTGCTTCACTATCAGCAACCTATAGAATTCTTTATACTTCGCAATTTATTTATCTGTGCATTGTTTTACACCTATTTGTGATCGGCTGATGATGACCAAAAATACTGGTCGAAACCGGTACCAATTTTAATTAAATAGGAATTATTTTAAGAGTATTGACACGTTGAACCATTTTATACTTTCTTTTAACTTATTCGTGAATTCCCGGACGACTCACTTCTATTCTACAGCCGTTGGATGTGTACATGAATCGGCCTTTCAAAACTGCAATGAAACAGTTGTACACCGAATGGGTGTCTGATGGCGATCACGCGTTAACACCAACCGGACAAGCGATGAGGCCTGAAATGGGACTAACATGCAGCTGGATGAAGACCGCATGGGAGCGCATTCCCAACGATCTAGTGTCCAAAAGCTTTAAGAAATGTAGAATTTCAAATTTAGTGGATGGTAGTGAGGACGACTATTTGTGGAAAGATGCCAGTGTCGAAAGTTCCTATGGTGAAACTTCAGATGACTGAACTGTGAATGATCTGAGTACTGGACAGATTTTATTTATGATTTTTGTAATGATGTTATTAATTGAAAGCTGTTTGAATTTATATTTGTGGTATATTTGAAGAAAACTAAATAGGTTTGTACGTTAATTGTTTTTTTCCCCATATTTTGCCATCTCAAATTTAGAATGCGGGTCTTATTTTGTGGCGGATGGTATCTGGGATTATACAGTAATGTTAATTTCGTTCTCCTGGGTACTTTGTCATCCCATAAAAGCTCTCTGACTTGATGATAAAATGTTGTACCTTTACTTAGTCTGTTGTTAATTTCAGGGTTGATTTCATTACTTCCATGAATGATGCTACCCAGATATGTAAACTGTTCTACGTTCTCTAACCGCTCTCCATCAATGTTTACTTGGCTTCTCTTTTTCTCTTTTCCACAGTACACGACTACAGTTTTCTTTTTACTAATTACCATTCCAAACTCCTTCCAGATTTTTATTCCAGATGTCCAGTCTGCTTTGTACTTTTCTCTCTTTCCACAAATCACCACACCATCTGCAAATACCAAAGCATCCACTTCATCACTACTGATACTCTGTTTTACACGTTTTATGATTTCATCCATCAATATAATAAACAATAATGGCGACAGTGCACTGCCTTGCTTAAGACTTTTTTTGTATAAAATGTTTCAGTCACCACTCTCCACTTGTACACTGCTTTTACTCTCATGATACACATTTTTATCTTGTTAATGATTTTACTACATTCCTTTTCAGTAGGCATTCCCATAAGTGTTTTTATCTTAACTGTATCATAAGCTTTTTCCAAATCCAAAAATATGATGCTTTTCTTGTTCCTTTCCAGATGTTTTTCCATTATCGTTTGCACTGTAAATATCAAGTCTATTGTTGATCTACACAAGTATGAAGGATGAGAGTTTTCCACCTAATCAATACTTTATTTTACAATACCTAAAATTTTAATTACATTAAAAGACAGTACCAGTTTCGAACTCTTAAACAGGTCATCACCAGCTGTTGATGAACCTGCTTATTTAATAGCGACTGTACAGAATAAAACATGAATGCCATTATTCTAATAAAATGCTTAATGTTAAGATATATACATATGGTACAGTTTTGAAGTTAAAAAAAGGCTTTGACTTCCTAGAGTCCCATGAATGCCACATATTTTAAAAATTATATTTGCTATAATGTTGAAAATAGGATACAATTCTTATCGTCTAAAGAGTCATTGACATCCTGGTGTTAAGTTCAAATTCTTATGCTCTAATGCCAACATTATGTCCAACGGTTGTATAAGGTAGTTCAGAAGTGCATTGCTGGGCCGCAAATATGTGGGGAATGTTGTGTTCAGTAAGATATGAGGTTCTGAACTTGTTTTACAGGTAGTATGCTCATTCTCTGTATATATCATTGCTGATAAACATGCTAGCTTTTACTAGACTTCTTGTTCAGGCATAAGTTGATGTGTATAACGTATTGAAATCAATGAAAATAAGTGTGGGTGCTCCCCTCTTCATACTTGCATTCAGTTCAGGTAAAGTCAAAAAATATGCGAGCTGGGTATGTTCTCGAGCATGGTCGGGAGCGTGCTGCACACTGTTGCGTGTACGTCGTGTGGCTGTTGTAGCATTAAGATTCTAGATTATAGTATTGTTGATCTATTCAGTCTAAAGCCATATTGTTCTTCCTCTGTGTTTCTATTATATCCCTCAGTCTTTTGTTTCTGATTTTCTCAATTATTTTTAGCCCATGTGATAATAGGGTTATACATCTATAATTTTCACACTTCTTCCTGTTTCCTTTTTTGAACAGTGGTACAATGTTTCCATGTTGCCAATCCTCAGGTATCCTTTCATCCTTCTATATGGCATTGAGGGCTCTGTATAGCCACTGTAGTCCAATGCTTCCTGCTGCCTTAATTGTATCAGCATTGAATTCATCTTTTCCACTTGCTTTACCTTTGGTCATTGCTTTCACTGCCCTTTCAAGTTCCAACCATGTTACCAGGTTCTCTTCTTTTTCTCCATCTATTATTTCCATTTTCTTATCTCCTTCTTCCTCTGAGCAGTCATCCTCATTATAAAGTTTTTCAAAATACTTTGCCATCACCTTCCGAAGACCGTTTTCATCATGTACTATGGATCCATCTTCTCTAATGCCTTAATTTTTTTCTTGATTTATTATTTTTTATTTTATTACCCTGTATAATAGTTTCTGATTTCCTCGACTATCTTGGTCAATTTTGTTGATAACATTTCTCCTTCTCGTTCTTGATACTCCTCTTTACTTGTAGTTTCAATCTTTCGTATTCCACATATAGCCTTTCTATCCTATTCTCATCCCTCTGATACGTTTTTTGCTTTTCCTTATCCATTTCTTTCTTCACGTTGTTCCTTTCTTTTATTTATTTTTTTATATTGTCTTTCCACCACCGTGTCTCCTTTCCCTTAACCTTTGCTTTTGTTTTCCCGCATACCTCAATTGCTGTTTCCACAAATGTCTGTCTTAAATTGTCCCACTCTTCTTCTCCACTTCGTATTTCCATGTTAGGCAACTTCCTTTTATACAATCTTGGAATGCCATTCTTTCTTTATTTTCAAGTTATTTCTGATACAAAAGTCCAACAGTTTCTCTCCATCTTCATTTCTATCATCATACCCATGTGGCTACCATTCTCATACCCCATTATATCAGTTCCCACATGAGCATTCAGATCTCCCATTATCAGGATCCCATCTCCAACTCCGGTTCATTGAGGAACTTTTTTTTTTTTTTTTTTTTCCACGCTACATCCTGTTTGTGGAGCATACACCTGTATTATCTTCAGTAGTTCCTTCTTTACATGTACGTGCATTATTATAATTCCTTCATTTACATACTCAACTTCAGCTATCAGTTCAACATTCTGATTCACTACAAATCCCACTCCATTTCTTTTCTCTTTACTGTTACCCATCCAGTACAAGGTGTACCCCTTTCTTAGTTCGTTTCTTTCCCTTTCGATTTTACTTCACTTAATCCCAGGATGTCGAGTTTTCGTCTCTCCATTAGGTCAATCAATTCATTTTCCTTCCCATTCATTGTTATTTATTGCTCCAAATCGGGTTTTGTTCTCTGATCTAACACTTGCACAAACATCAGCATTACCATCATTCTGTGCAAATGTAGTCAGAGATTTGTCAATTCCATTTCCATTTTTTTTTTTTTTTTGCTAGGGGCTTTACGTCGCACCGACACAGATAGGTCTTATGGCGACGATGGGATAGGATAGGACTAGGAGTTGGAAGGAAGCGGCCGTGGCCTTAATTAAGGTACAGCATTAAAATGGGAAACCACGGAAAACCATCTTCAGGGCTGCCGACAGTGGGATTCGAACCCCCTATCTCCCGGATGCAAGCTCACAGCCGCACGCCTCTACGCTCACGGCCAACTCGCCCGGTCATTTCCATTTTTAAACTTCCATCCAAGGCTTGTATTATAGTTAAAAGCAAGTACAAATTTACTCAACTGCTGACCTGCTAAGCCTAACGTAACTGAAGATTTTCTTTCGAGGTTTACTCCCTTAGCCTTTGAAGATCTCTCTTCTCCACAAGGCAGTGGTTACCTCTTCTAATGTTCCCCAGAGGATGGGTTGCCTCATCCAGCATCTTCGCCATTCCGAAGGTCTCCTCCTCTGCCTAAGATGCTGTTAAGGTCTTCACCCGTAACCCTGGGCATGGGTTCCACGTTATACCCCGTGAGACTGGGTCCCTGCCTGAACTTAGCTCTCCTTCACACCGGTCTACTGATGTGGAGGATACCCACGCCTGGAACGTGGATGCGCCAGACAAGAATTACTCAAGTGAAGGATAGGGAAGATGACCCTATCTCCCTTGAGCCGGGTTAATGGTTGTTTATGATGCCACAACCAGTTTACATAATACAAGCTAAAAGTGTGCTAAAAACATTATGAAGGAACAAATGAAAACAAAAGAGACATGACGGAAATAAAAACAATACAATATTTACATCATTAGATGGAGCAATAAATAACTCGTTGAGACAAATTCAGTGAAAAAAGGTTAATATAAAACATAATTGAATCTAAAAAGTGTGTTAAACCTAAGAAAAGAAATGAAAACAAATGATACAGACGGAAACGAACAATAAGTGCTTATAGTCAGGTCGTGCATCTCATTATCTAAAAATTTTTCAGTTTGATAACAATTCAAAAACAGGATGAAATCACTGTCTTGAAAATTCATACACAAAATTTCTGTCTTTGTAGAAACACCACACCACGAATGACTAGGAGGGGAACAAAAAAGCTTGAGAAAACAAATATGAGGAGACAAGTGCCAGGTGACAAGTGATGGAAAAACTCCAATGAATTTTAAATTTCAGAACCGCAGCATTCTCAATTTCTTCTCAATTTAGCGGTACCGTTCTCAATGATTGTTCCCAATGTTGGCTAGGTGTGTTTGCCTTATTTTAAATGGTCGGAAGGGCAGCGACAAAATTGAGAAGCTGTGTTAGAGAAGCCAACAGGTGCATTGTAAACTGTAAGTGACCATGGTGGAAACCGTCAAAGAAGTTCCAATCTGTAATGGAAAAAATTAGGATGTGTGAGAAACATGGACTGATAAGTAAAAAGTGTAAAATGGGTGTGAAGAAAACTTTAAACTTACAGTATTTAAAAGGTGGTTATCCTCTCGAAACGGCCTGGCCTTCTCAAAGTTAATGGTTCTGTTCATACGATTGAGTCTATTGTTGGCTCAGCTGTGTTTGCGAGGCTGGAAGGAGCGGAGGGGGAAGGGGGGGGGGGTGCAGGGCTGCTGGGGAGAGGGTGGCTTGGGGTGTGGGGAGGGGGGTGGTGCTGAATTGGAGGTGGGGTTTGTTTTTATTATAGAAATTCTGACAAATATAGGGAATGAATGTTTCAAGTAGAATGTTCTCTTTTCGTTGATTTCATTTAAATTGTGAGAGGGGTTCATAAACTGATCTAAATTGATGTGGATGATCTCGAGAACATTGAGTAAGGTGCCTTTTTGCTCATAATGCAAGATCTTAAGATACTCATCTATTGATGTGTATTCGTGGCTGCTTTATGATGTTCACTCATAGCTGAAAAACAATTATATTTGAGAGTGTTTTATATTAACCTTTTTGTCACCGAAGTTGTCTCAACGAGTTGTTTATTGCTCTATCTAATGATGTAAATATTGTATATAGTATTGTTTTTATTTCTGTCATGTCTCTCTCGTTTTTCATTTGTTCCTTCATTATGGTTTTTTTTCGCTATTGACTTTACGTCACACCGACACAGATAGGTCTTATGGCGATGATGGAACAGGAAAGGGTTAGAACTGGGAAGAAAGCGGCCGTGGCCTTAATTAAGGTACAGCCCCAGCATTTGCCTGGTGTGAAAATGGGAAACCACGGAAAACCATCTTCAGAGCTGCCAACAGCAGGGTTTGAACCTTCTATCTCCCGAATACTGGATACTGGCCGCACTTAAGCGACTGCAGCTATCGAGCTCGGTCATTTATGTTTTTAGCACATTTTTAGCTTGTATTATGTATATTACTTTAACCCCCCTTATTTTAATGAAGATGGCTCAAACGAGTCGAAACAAGTTTGAATTTTATTACTCCATCTAATGATGGAATTATGTTATCTATTGAGTTAGGAGGATACGTTTAATTTTTTCCTTTGTAAAGTGAAAACCGTCGATACGGAATGATTCTAATATCTTGCAATCTCCTGTAATTCTTGCACAAAATGCATTTATACTTTCTAAAATGTTTATTTGTAAGTTTAACTTTTCTCCCTGATTATTGTGCAAGGCTTCTTAACCATTTGTTCCTCTAAATCATTCTAGATTATACAGTGACCTGAGTTAAAGTGGGCCAATTTAACGAGGTTCTCCTGTACTTTCGTACTGATATTGAGCATATATATTCCTCCCCAATCACCATATACATCAGATTATTTCCTTTCCATACTAGAAAATATTACAAAAGGATGGTTTTTCCAGTCTTCCTGTGTCCATTTTTGTTACAATGTATACAAATACCAAAATAAATAGGTATATACAATGATGCCTATGCGACTAGTTTCAAAAGGTGTAATAGTGACTTGCAATACAGTCACTAGATCAAGCTTCTAGAAATAACAATCCTTGAGATGCTTGTCTGCTTATTTTTTTAAAAAAGGACGAACAATTTAAAAATATCTGACTTTTACAACCTTGTATTTATCTCTCAATCTGCATGAAGCTTACTATTTTTAGGATATCTGTGGACTAGACAGTATATAACATTTTTTATTTATCTGCTTGTATCACTAAAACCTCCCCTACCAAATTTAGTAAACAGGCTATACTTATTAATTAATGATCATATGTTTCCTATCCAGCCACATTATTGCTTATCAGTCAATACTGAGCAAACTTCACAGCCACATTTTTAGCGAGACAACTGATATCAATATTCTTTACAATTGACTGAAAGTGCAACAAGGTGGTTTATAAAACCTTATCTGGAATACACAGACAAGGTATAAAACACTGTCCATGTTATATTCATGTTGATAAATATTTACCAAAGAATTATGACTACAAAATATATGAATGGATTGATTTAAATAAATGTTACAATATCTCAATATCTC
The DNA here is from genome assembly GCF_040414725.1 of Anabrus simplex. Taxonomy (NCBI): domain Eukaryota; kingdom Metazoa; phylum Arthropoda; class Insecta; order Orthoptera; family Tettigoniidae; genus Anabrus; species Anabrus simplex. The sequence continues at coordinate 756,556,579 of NC_090265.1, read as the reverse complement.
TTATTTATTATAGAAATTCCTTTCAAGCAACAAGCAAACGTAAAGTTAAATTTATAACTGTAGCTCACAGCAAAATAGAATACCGTATACTTAATTCAATTATCTCTTATCTTCTACTACAAAAATGATTCAGTACTTGGTAGTGTACATAGCTATGAGGATATTATTATAAATGTACAGACTCATGTGCTTCAGGAGTTTAGAAAAGAATTGTAGATAAGTGTTTTAATTTAGTCAGGTCCTAACGTAACTGCTACAGCATTGCTGAATGGATTTCTCTGGTTTGAACAGCATAGCACTTGGTCCTGAGATCTAAGTGCGATCATATTTTCAGTTCTTCTGTCTTAGAATAACACCCATGGTTTCCCCTGCCTGTGGAGCATGGGTTGGCGACCACAGGGCCCACACCTGAGCCCTAGCATTGTTTCTACCTAATTGTACTCTGGTCCTCACTTTCATCTATCCTATCCAACCTTCCCTGGTCAATTCTTATTCTTTTCCGACCTCGACGGTATTAGAGCATTACATAAAATTAGTTTCATGGTCCATATCGCACTTCAATAGATTCACAACGAAGTATTTATTTATTTTCCAACTAGTCGATACAATGATTGCCTAAGGCAATTTAATGGTTAAAAGTGGTACATGTTTCCTATATTATCAACATCTTCAGCCACATAACACTGAAAAATACATAAATGCTTTAAAGCACTTTGTCAATTTATGTATTTTTCATCTAAACAGTGTTATGTGACTGAAGATGTTAATATATGAAATACATAAATGCTTTAAAGCATTACTTTGTCAATTTATGTATTTTTCATCTAAACAGTGTTATGTGACTGAAGATGTTGATAATATATGAAATACATAAATGCTTTAAAGCATTACTTTGTCAATTTATATATTTTTCATCTAAACAGTGTTATGTGGCTGAAGATGTTGGTAAAATACAAAACATGTACCACTTTTAACCATTAAATTGCCTTAGGCAATCATTGTACCGACTATACTGCTAATAATAAGAGTTGGCGTCTGACATTTCTTAGAGGGAGGTCCGTTTACTGCCTGCCGAGGCGGGATAAAGGGAGTGGCTGTGTGGTTGCCATGGAAACGAGGGTGGGGCGACTGCGGTTGCCATGGAGATAAAACTTCAGGGCAGCTCGTCTTGCTGGGAGTTGCCAAACCTGTCACTGTCACTGTTAAGAACCTGATTGTTTGTATAAGAGTGATCGCAAATGGGACGACACCGCCTGGCCAGGTAGTCTACAACAGATCACAGAGGTCAGAATGAAGGAGGGAACAAGTGAGCCGGAAGCGAGGGGTAAGAGTATGTAGAAAGGAATGCTGGAATGTGGCAACATCGTGAAATGGCACGTGCAGTGCTCCTCCCTCCAACCTTACCTGTCAGACGCCAACTCTTATTATTAGCAGTATAGGTGGAAAATAAATAAATAGTTGTGAAGGTATTAGAGCATTCGAGTCCTAGGGAGTCTTTTATTTTCACGACCTTTGTGGCCCTTGTCTTTCTTTGGCCGATTCCTTCATTGTGTCGGATCCCCTCCGTTTATTATTTCTGATTAGTGTTATACAGAGGATGGTTACCTAGTTGTACTTTCTCCTAAAACAATCACTACCACCACCACTTAGACAATGATCGTTTTAACAAAAATTATCCTCCAAAGCTATTTATAAAAGCCTAACATAGTTATAGATACTTGATTATAAGATCAAATTTATAGACACAAATTCAAATATAAGCCAGCATCTTTCATTTGAAAACACTTATAATCCTTGATGATGATATATAGCAGAAAAACAGCCTATTTGCCCTTGTCTACTGACGACAAAATATTCTCAAAGTAAGCATCACCAAAACTCTAACATCTTACAGTTATTAATATATCAGTGCCATAATTCATGCCAATGAATAATGAATATATACATTTGATCACTTTCACTAAAGATCGGCAAAAATGTTTTCTGAATATTTTATACACAAACAGGAAGGTTGCAATAAATTTAATGTCATGCATTTTTTAATTTCATGAATTAACAATTGCAAGTTTTAACTGATAAAATAAACTAGTTGTATTAACAATATTCCCCTTCATTAAATCCCCTGCCTATGCGGTCCCAGGGCACATTGACCCGGTATGTATCATCTAGTAAGGGTCCCAGCTCAGAGTTACAAGCGAAGACCTCAATGTAATCGACAGCGGAGAAGATGGAATTCAGAATGGTGGAGATCGTGGAAGAAGCAACCCAGTATTCCGGGAATAGTATGGGTATAATATTTATCAGCAGCACTTGTTTCCCATGTTAGGGGTGGTTGCAAGTGTGTCTGTTTCCCATGTAAGGGGCGGCTTCACTAACTGCTGACAGTAGTCCTAAACTGCCTTTGGGAGTAGCAACCTCATCGTAATAGCCTAAAATGAGTGGTGGTAATTATCAGCCTCAGAAAAGGTTAGGTCATAACCTACTGAAAGCAACGCACAGTTCTCGTTTTAATCTTGTCAATCTTATGTTAATTTTAAGGACACTTCCTCTAAAGCATTACTTTGTCAATTTTATATATTTTTCATCTCAACAGTGTTATGTGGCTGAAGATGTTGATAATATACGAAACATGTACCACTTTTGACCATTAAAAATTGCCTTAAGCAATCATTGTATCGACTAGGTGGAAAATAAATTAAATACTTAATTGTGAATCTGTGGTGATAAGTCGGCAACCAGCAATTAATATTATGAAGGTGGGAATAATAAATGTTATGCCCTCACAGGAAAATCAGAAGAGTTGATTGATTTTATGAAGAAAGAGAATGTTCCAATGATGGAACTGAGTGAGATCAAGTGGAGGGGAAAGGGAGTGGAGGAGGTAATGCAAACAATGGAGTGGGAGTGATTGTTACCAAAATCCTGGATGAAAATGTGGATAAGGTAGACTATGTTAGTGAAAGATAAATCAGAGTATGACTGAGGACGGAATATGGAGTGAAATAAACCCCAAACTGGAAACAGCAAGGAATTCTTGGGGATACTCGAGGAAATAATCACCGATGTGGAAGTGATAGTCATGGGAGATCTCAATGCGCAGGTTGGAAATGACAGAACTGCTAAAGAAGAAGTGATTGGTCCGTTTGGATATGGAGAAAGAAAGAGTGAGGGAGATGAGTTGACTGGTTTTTGTGAAATGGAATGATTGTGGGTAACACTTGGTTTAGAAAAAGGAACAGTAGAAACACCACTAGATATGGCTGGGGAGAAAGAAGGACAAAAACAGTTATTGATATTTTTTTTGGTTGAGAAAATAAATTTGAAAAGATTTAACAATGTAACGGCACTACCAGGTGAGGTGTTTGATGGAGACCACAGAATAGAGGTAGCAAATTTGAAAATAGGTAAAATTGTGAAAATAAAAGAAATAAGACAGAAGAAACTAAAAGTATAGAAATTAAAAGATAAAAGGACTCAGGAGAAATTTCAGGAGGAATTAAAACAGCACATCCCTATATCAGAAATAGAAAGTGTAGAAGAGAAGGGACCAAATTTAGACACACATTTGTAAGCTGTGCCGAGAAGATTTGTGGCAGAATTTCGATGAGAGTGAATGAACAACAGACACCTTCGTAGAATGAAAAGGTGAAGGAGGTTGTTAAACAAAAGAAGAAAGCATGACAAGAATAGAATAGAGATAGGAAAGAAGGAAGTTGTTTTGTTTTCTTGCTAGTGGCTTTACGTCGCAACGACACAGATAGGTCTTATGGCGACGATGGGATAGGAAAGGGCTAGAAGTTGGAAGGAAGCGGCCATGGCCTTAATTAAGGTACAGCCCCAGCATTTGCCTGCTGTGAAAATGGGAAACTACGGAAACCCATCTTCAGGGCTGCCGACAGTGGAATTCGAACCCACTGTCTCTTGGATGCAAGCTCACAGCTGCGCGCCCCTAACCGCACGGCCAACTCGCCCGGTAAAGAAGGAAGTAAGATAAAGTATCAGGAAATCACAAGTGTAAAAAAAGTTATAAATGAAGAAAAGAAAAAATGTTGGGAGAGATATATCGAGGAATTACACTGTTGTCACAAGTAGCCAAAATACTAGAGCGAATAATAGAAAGGAGAATGAGAGGAAAGGGTGGAAAGAAATTTACATGGAGAGTAGTATGGATTTTGACAGGGCAGGTCAATGATAGACCCTATATTTACTATGAGATTACTGATGGAAAAAACAGTGGGAATATGGGAAAGAGCTGGTGATGGAATTCCTTGCTCTAGAGAAGGCATACGAGTGTGGGAAAATCTGCAAAGAAAAAGATGTGGAAGGCAATCAAGGGAACAAGTGAAGAATTGTTCCAGTTTTGTCCAGACTCCAGAGGGGAGAACAGACTGGTTTAGAAACTTAACTGGACTAAGACAGGAAAGTGTATTGTCTCCACTTATGTTTATGGGGGTCTACGTTGCTTCACGTCCGTAGGTTTAACCACTACACTGCCCTACACGTGTCCCCCGGGTGGTGCTAAGAAAGCAACAGTGATAAGATGAGACCGAACTGTCAGAAACGACCTCTCGGTCAAAGAGCGAACAAGAAGGAGATGTGTGGTCCTTTTCAGGATCTTCAAGTTCGTAGAATTGGACCATCGCTGCGCATTTGTCAATTGAATATTGAAGGGATTAGTTGAGCGAAATGCAAGTATCCTTCCAGGATTGCACTGAAATATGCAGTTGATATCATAGTGCTTCAAGAAACACACACAGCAGACGAACTACAGTTACAGAGTAGAGGGAAAATTCCAGGCTTTAAATTGGTAGCGTCTAACTATCATCAAAATTATGGCCTTGCAACTTATGTCAGGAATGATATAACAAATTACCAATTTCTATCAGTAAATTCTGAAAATGACATTTTTACTACTACAGTTAACATTGAAAACTTGACAATAGTTAATGTGTACAAGCCACCAGATATTACTTGGCCTAATCCTCCTATACCTTCTCTGCAGTATCCTACTATATATCTCGGTGATTTCAATAGTCGTCATCATCATCTTTGGGGATATAACAAGGATGACTCTAATGGTGAAGTTCTTATGGACTGGATGGAAACTGAAAATTTGAATCTGATTTTTGATGCTAAGGACCTGCCTACCTTTCAATCAGCTCGCTGGTCTCAAGGCTACACCCCAGATCTTTGTTTCACAAATCGGCTTCATAATTCACACAGTCAAGTTCGACGTACAGTGCTCAACGGTTTCCCACAGTCAACACAGGCCTGTTCTCTTGGAGGTTGGGATGTCTTTACCTGTTGTTCGTTCACATCCTAAACCAAGATGGAACTTCAAGAAAGCCAATTGGACTGAATTTGCAAAGCAAACAGACTCCAATATAAGATGGATCAAACCAACATGCAACTACAGCAGATTTGTAGGGGTTATAAAAGGTGCAGCGAGACGATGCATCCCTAGAGGATATCGTAAGGAGTATATCCCTAGCTGGAGTTCAGAGAGTGAGGAATTACTACGAGAATATGAAGAACATCCAAATTCCGACAATGCAGCTGGTCTCCTCCAATCCTTGGATGAGAGTCGAAGAAGGATCTGGCATGAAACAGTGGAATCCCTAGATTACACCCATTCTAGCAGAAAGGCCTGGTCTATAATTAGGAAACTGGATTCTTCAAACCCTGCAACTAAGAGATCAAAAACAGCCATCAATCTGAATGATTTTGCTAATCATCTAATATCAGTTTCTAAAAACACAAAAGACAAGCGAACCAAAAAGGATATCAAATTAAAGTTGAACATCAAGAAAAGGGCAGCGCGACAGTTTTCTGAATTCTCTACTCCATTCAAAGAAGGGGAAACTGAAGCCGCAATAAAAAGTATGAAACTTGGAAAAGCTGCAGGATTTGATGGAATTTATCCTGAATTTTTGGCTCATTGCGGACCAGCCACAATAAAATGGTTAACCAACTTCTTCACTAATATTCTGCAATCTGGAAACATATCACCTCTGATGAAGAAAACAAAGATAATAGCCATACTGAAACCAAATAAAGATCCATCTAAAGTGGAAAGCTACCGTCCAATAGCACTTCTAAGTGTTACATATAAACTCCTTGAGCGACTGATCTACAATAGAATTTATGAAACAATCAACAGCTACATTCCTATAGAGCAAGCAGGATTTAGACCTGGAAGAAGTTGTAATGATCAAGTACTGTCTCTCACCACGTATATCGAAAATGGATATGAGAGGAAATCAGTAAGCGTGGCTGCCTTTTTGGATCTATCAGCTGCCTATGATACTGTCTGGCGAGAAGGACTCCTTCTAAAATTTTTTAGTGTGATCCCATGTCGTAAACTTACGGCCTTACTTAGCAATATGCTCAGTAATAGGTACTTCCAGATCTACGCTGATAATGACAGAAGTAGAGTGTTTAAATTAAACGATGGTTTACCTCAAGGATCAGTCCTTTCCCCCTTCTTTTCAGTCTGTACATATATGACCTCCCAGACACATCATCAAGAAAATTCATTTATGCTGATGACATTTGTTTGGTGACTCAGTGCTCCAACTTTTATGATGCTGAAACTACTTTAGCCACTGATCTGGAAGCCTTGGATGTATACTTCAAGAAATGGTGCCTTCTCCTAAATCCTCAAAAAACAGTTATATCTACATTCCACTTACGCAACAGACAGTCTAATTACAAACCAACAGTCAGATTCCGAGGTGAAGTGTTGCCGTTCTGCAGTACACCAAAATACTTTGGAATAACACTTGATAGAACTTTGACTTTCAAGCAACATCTTTCAAATGTAGCTGCTAAAGTAAAAACTAGAAATAATATTCTTCAGAAACTTGCTGGTACATCATGGGGAGCCAATACTCATGTTCTACGATCAACAGCATTAGCCTTATCATATTCTGTTGCTGAATACTGCTGTCCTTCTTGGATCAATAGTGTTCACACAAAGAAGATCGATGTACAACTCAATCAGGCAATGCGCATAATCTCGGGTTGCATTCGGAGCATGAACACACTATGGCTTCCTGTTCTCAGCAATATTGCACCTCCAGCCCTAAGACGATCAGAAGCTCTCCTAAAGGTTTGGAAGAATATTCAGCAGAACCCCCAACTACCCATCCATCAAGATATTACGCACACTGAACATCAACGACTGAAATCAAGGAAACCACCCTGGCGTACAGCAATGGATCTTGAAAGAAGCTCTTTTCATGTTAACAGTTCATGGAAAGCCCAGTGGGATCAGTCTTCGGTAGTGAACAAACATCTGGTTGAGAATCCTTCTAAATGAGTACAAGGATTTGATCTTCCAAGACGACAGTGGAGAATCATCAATCGGATAAGAACTGGACACGGCAAATGTGGTTATCTGTTGTGCAAATGGGGTTGGACTAGGTCTGCAGATTGTGATTGTGGTGTATCTTCTCAGTCAATCCACCACATTGTTGCTGACTGCCCAATTCGAGCTTTCAAAGGAACGCTGATGGACATTCACCGCACATTGGATGAAGCAGTTGATTGGGTTATAGTATTGTATTGTATTGTATTGTATTGTACGGACTTGTGACTACGCACATTTACCCTGAACCATATACATGTGTGTACATAGATTCATCATACGATAAATAAATACTTATGTTTATAATGGTTATGGATGAAATTCTATAGGAAACAAAGGCAAGATATGGAGGGCAGTGTTCTCCCCACGACCTTTTTAATGGGCGCTCCGCCCTGCCGTTTTTACAGATCGCCTGGCTAACATGACCTAGATATGTGCTAGTTACATAATATTAATACATATTTCAGTCATTAGGTGCCCCAAATTAAAATGTAAATACTGTAAAACTGTTTATTTAAATGACAAATCTTCATTATTGTCAACATAATTGCATCAATTACATTGGAGTTTAAATGTTTAGCTTGACTACCATGAAGTGTCGTGCGTGAGTGGTGTCTGGATTAGTGCAGAAGTCACAAACCCGTATGGGACTCGACAGCAACCTAGTGGTAAGGCCTGGTGTTACATTATTATGAACAAGCACTAGAAAATTAAAAGTTCAAAATACTCTGTTATAAAATGACAATAACACTAAAAAATTCTTCAATTTTTATTTCTTTACATAGTATTCCCCGCCTGGCTACTCATTCGCGCAACCCGGTTGACGAAAATTTCTGGGAAGAACACTGGAGGGGATATGAAAATATTGTTTGCAAATGACATAGTGATCTGGGGAGTCAACAATACAGAAGTGCAAATCCAACTAGAGGCTTTAAATGACAATATTGAGAAATATTGTGTGAAAATCAGTGTGGAGAAGAGCAAAACAGAGGCGATGACAGGATGAGAAGGAAAAGGAATCATTCATATCAGGTTGTTGAATAGTTCAAATATTTGGGAAGTGAAATAATGCACGATGCAAGGTTGGATAAGGAGATGAGCAGAAGGGTACAAGCAGGAAGTACGTTCTACCAGAATGTAAGGAACCTGGTGTGGAGCAGAGAGGTTCCTATGAAATTTAAAGAGATAATGTACCCCTATATTAACGTATGCATCAGAGACTTGGACTTTAACAGCAAGAATTGAGAGTAAAATTCAGGCCAGTCAGATGAAGTTCCTGACAAGTATGGTGAGGAAGACAAGGAGAGAGAGTAAGAAATGTTGAGGTCAGAAAAGAGATAGGGGTACAAAAACTAAGTGATAGGATGGAGAAGAATAAATTGAGATGGTCTGGACATGTTCTGAGGTTAGAAGAGGGAAGGATACCAAAACGAGTGTTGGAGGTAAAGATAGAAGGAAAGAGGGCAAGAGGGAGACCCAGAGCAAGATGGATGGACTCTGTTGAGAACAGTATAAGAAAAAAGAAGACTGGACTGGAATACATTTGCTGAAGAGACGTGGTAGAAGGAGAGGCAATGGTGGAGAAGTGCCATCAACACCCCGACCTGGCAGGAGCTGGACAACAGGAAATGAAAATGATGATGGATAAAATGAATCTAAATTTTGCTGTGAGCTATATGTAGTCTGTTAATAATATGACAGTGTTGGTCTTACATCTAAGTCTATATTGTTTTCCTTGATGTACTGCCTAAAGCTGTTAAGCTCTGCTGCAGTTATACCTTGCCAGCTCTCCAGTTCGGAGAGCACACGTAAATTTGTACAATGAGTCATTAACAAATGGACTGTCTGCATACTCAAGTTATCACTGTACAAAATCTTAAGTTTTTCCAAATATTTCATTGGATTTCTCAGCAAAACTTTAGCCATAGTTTGGTCACCAATCCCTGTTGAAGACCCTAGCTGAATAAATTTAATGTTAAAACAATTTGAAAGGAGAAATTCCAAATGAGTGTCACCACAGTCAGCAATGCACATGATATGTTCCAGATTCTGAAATGGAGGAACAGTCATCTTCTTCATTGAAAGAGATGTATGGTCTAAGAACTCACAGTTATAAAAAACTAATTTTTTAAGATTTGGACAAAACTGACTGATATAAATCAATGCATTCAAATCAATTTCTTCGACATGTTCCAAATGTAACCATGTTAAAGCACAGCCTTTCATTTCCAGTAACTGTTTAACACGGTCTGTGAAAAAATCACAAGAGAGAAGTTTGAGCTCAGTCATATCATCTAGCGCTGCAAGAACAGTAAGATCACTTACTCGTTCGTCATGATAGATGGAGACATGAGTGACTTTCGGGCACATCTCGATCAACAGATTCAAGTGGAAAGTTGTTACATCACGACTCTGAAATATACGGAAACCAAACTGAGTGTTACATGGAGCAATTGATCTTACATATTCAAGGACTTGACCAAATTCATCACAACGTCCAAAATCTTCCAAAAGTGGCAACTTCAGTAATAACTGTGCATAGCCTTCAACAGAGACAGATGTACGATATAAGTGCACTTCTTTGAGTTTTTGACAACTCTGCAAGTAACTCACACTGCGGTCCGTAACTGATCGTGAGGCAGTAACGTCCAGCTTCTGAAGTTTCTTACAATTCAGGCTCACTAGAGACAAAATATGGTCTGTGCAATCAAAACACAGACAAAGAGAGGTAAGGTTCTTCATAGAGGTAACACCTTGTATTATTGATCTTTCCATGTCAGAGGTTTTCCAACCACCAGATGCAGATCCTAGGTTAAGACCTTCCAGTCCAGTCATTTTATGAAGATTTTTGAACAAAACATGCCTCATTATCTTAGGCCAAAGTGAAAAGTCAATGTTACGAAGATGCGGGTGAAGAGCCACCTCGGTCAACTTCACTACAACATTCATGTGGTTCACAAACAAAGACATAGAATCATAAATAGCAAATGTACTCTTGTTTTCTTGAGATTCAAATTTTGTGAATGTACTTTTGGTCTCCATTATTAAATCAGCAATAGACGACAGCACTTGGTGAGCCATTTTATCAAAAAGGTACCACGGTACACTAGCATACAGGAGTTCATTCAATCGATCCAGTTTGGCCTGCAAGAATCTAATCCCTTCCGCTGAGTCTCTTCGTGAAACAGTGCATACAGGTTCTATCATAAGACGGCCCATCTCTCTTACAAACATTCCCACAGCCTGGAGAGCAAGAGCCTCCAAGCAGGGAGGCTGCTTTTTCTTAGGCATTTGCAGTGCCGTGGGTGGAATGCATCAACCAAAGAACCACACCACGACTGCAAAGAAAAGACACACACTAAGAAATGAAGATATATCCTGTGGGTCATGCTATGTTTCTCATAATTAACTTAGGATATTCAACAGTTACAACAAAAAGTTTTACAAAAATAATTCAGTAAAGAATTACAATGTAGAAAATCATGCACAAAGTCTATAAAAGCAAGAAAATGAATTTCACTGACTATAGCAGATTGGTATATCAACATAACACTTTTAAAAAAGCTATCCAACATCACAACTTACTGTATTTTGAAGGCTTATTATGTGAAAAGAAGGAAGGTTTTCCCTCAAGTCCCAGCTCCAAGTAGGTTTCTCGCTGAAGACAAAGCACCAAATGACCACAAGGTGTTATACAGACACAATCATCAACATCAATATGAGTCTTGTCACTCAACACTGACAGCTGACCTGGCAACAAGAATAAAAACATAATTATCTATCATGTTAATAAATACCATAATAATTAGGGTTAGGATTTTCATGTTGGAGCATGACTGATATATGCTTGTTATGAAAAAATTAATTGAATTATAGGACTTTGTTAAGTCATATTTATGCATAAATGGCCAATTTTGTGTCATAGAGCATATTTTAGTTTGTAAATGGTCACATTCATAATATTTTCACTCTTTCAGGTAGTAAAGATCTTTTCTCAAGGGATTTCTTTCTTCCATGTACAATTGAGTTGTTCCATTCCTCCGAATTACACATTACATTTTTGTAATGGTAAGAATCTACCTTCCTCCCCTATTTCTATGGAATTCACAATATTCACCTTATCCTTACGCAACAGTGAGCTATTTGTATCACCTGTTGTTACACTACGAGCAGGTAGCTAGTGGGCACCACACTGCGGACAAGTGTCCCAGAGGTTATTGAATCTTGCTGAAGTCTGAAGTGTGTGTTCTGTGTATTATAATTCAGAAAAAAATGCTTTAAGTGAAGCAAAGTATTCAAGTAAAATTACAACAGTTCGTCTCAATATGGTGAGAAAGTGTACTGTATTGTATACCGTGCGATGACCTTGTTTAACATTCAGCAGCATGTGGCAGCAGAAAAGCACAAACGTGGAGTACAACGAATTGAAAATGGAAAGGCACCACAGCATATGCTCCTAGTAGAATCGTGCCATTTTTATTCACCATTCTGTGATAACTCTGTACAGCCTTCCTTTGTGCAGACATTCTTTTAAATATGCTGAACATTCCAAATTTTTGTGAATTCTTAAAATAAAATAATAAAAATATACTAGCAAATCTCTTCCCAATCTTTCTACATTAAGAAAGGACTACATCAGCCAAAGCTACTAAAAAACTATGCAAAAAATCAAACAATTTGGCTCCAAATAAAAAATAAGGGTATCACTTGATGAAACCACAGACTCTATGGGGACTTTGGAAGAAGATGGTCCAGGTGAAAGGTTTTTAACACATTGGAGACCGAGCCCGAGTGTATATCGGGGTGGGGTAACAGCACAGACTGACCATGCCCGAGGCTAATTCGGGCCCACGTATTTGTTATATTGTCAACACAGACAAGACGAGATCGGGCGAAAAGTATACATAAAACTTTGTAGAACATTTATAACAGCTATACCGTGCGTTCGTGTCCTCTATCGTTTTCTCGAACTTTTAGCAGCTTATTTTTTCTCGAGTTCGCTTATAAACTCCATGCTTCCAGTCTTGTTTCCAGCCGCTCAAGGCGCACGCTTTCAGAGTTTTGTTTACATCGTGCGAAGTGTTTGTACTGTGTTTTGTTTCTGCTATCATGATTGGATCATTGAATGAAAGTGGAATTGTAGAGATTTTAAGAGATTTTTGATGACAGTGGTTGAGAAGAAGAGGTCGATGATTCGGATCTAGACCATGATTTCGAACTTCATCTATTATATCATATTCCACTCAGGTGTGATTTTGCACTTTGTAGTTTATTTAGCTAATGTTTCATGATCTTCATATGACTGGAGATTCATTTATAACGAAGTGAAGCAAGCTCTGATAATTCAAAGGCAGGGACTGATTCACATTCGCCGGGTACTTTTGCCAATTTGGATGCACTTGCAAAGCCTGTGCAGATAAAGGAAAAGCGAGAAATGGGAAAGTAATGTGAAAAGAAACATGCTGGTGGTATCCAATGTATTTTGTAGCATTATGTGTAAGACTTTGTTGTCAGGCTTTTTTTTTTTTTTTTTTTTTTTTTTTTTTGTTGCTGCAAGAGGCATTCCCTTGTAAATGTGTAATGTGAAAAGTATTCAATAGATCTTAATGCAAATTTTTAATCTGTAGAATAGACACTTTTAATATTTGATGATATATACGTCTTATAATTGCAAGCTACATACTATTTTCTACAATGTTTTAAAAACCTTCAAAATATGGCGGTCTGCCTGCCCACATGCCACCTTAAGACACGGTCTCCAATGTGTTAATAAACTTTGAACATTTAAAAAAAGTCCATTTTTCTACCAATAGAAAACTTTTTTTTTCTATTTGCTTTACGTCGCACTGACATAGATAAGTCTTATGGCGACGATGGGATAGGAAAGGCCTAGGAGTTGGAAGGAAGCGGCCGTGGCCTTAATTATGGTACAGCCCCGGCATTTGCCTGGTGTGAAAATGGGAAACCACGGAAAACCATCTTCAAGACAGCCGACAGTGGGACTCGAACCCACTATCTCCCGATTACTGGATACTGGCAGTAAACTGTTTGACGTACCTATGCATGCCATATGCATTTAAGGAGTTCAGCATGACAATGTACTGTTCTTCATAACAGATGCTGCACCTTATATGCTGAAAGCTGCCAAATCAAATGGTGCATGTGACTTGTTTAGCAAACCTTACCCAGAGTTGCACAAGAGATTTGTAGTCAATTCAGTGAGGTTGATAAATTTATTCGATGTGTCGAGGAGGTCTTCTTGAAAGCCCCTTCAAGTATTGTATCATTTAAGTTGTTAGCTGCCAGGACTAATGGTTCAGACGGTTGAGGCGCTGGCCTTCTGATCCCAACCTGGCAGGTTCGATCTTGGCTCAGTCCGGTGCTCAAATACGTCAGCCTTGTGCTGGTAAATTTACCGGAACGTAAAAGAACTCCAGTGGAACTAAATTTTGGCATCTCCGAAAATAGTAAAAGTAGTTAGTGGGGCGTAAAAACCAATAACATTATTATTATTATTATTATTATTATTATGTTAACTCCAGAAATTCCCTTTCTGCCTTCTCCCATTTTGATAAGATGGGAACTCTGCAACTATTACTGCCAAAACATTGCGAAAAGTATCACTGATTCATTTGATAGCAGTGAAGCCGCTTCAATTGGACTAGCCCAGGAATTAATGTCTAATTCTGACACATCAGGTCAATTTTCATACATCAAATTTTTGTTTCCTTCCTGCTACTATAATCAGAAGTGCCACTAGTGAAGCAGAGAGAACTAGTGGAAATAACTGTGAATAAATTTAATGTTGTTTGTGGTAAAGTAGGGCAAGAAGTGGGAAAAGTGTTAGATATCAGTAAAGCCTATCGCACATTATATTCCATTTCAGTGATTTTGATGGGTGAAAAGTTTTCTCTTAATCATTTAGAATTAGATTCAAATGATATTGTCCATTTCAAATATGCTCCTGTTGGGTCAGCAGAAGTAGAAAGATTTTTTCGAAATACAAGGCTTTGTTGGCTGAAAATAGGAAATATTTTTTATGTGAAAATTTGCACATGGTATTCATTGTATCCTCTCTACAGAGAAACAAGGAAATGACATTTGGTCCTTGTTTCAGTGACGGTGAAATCCTGACATTCACCTCCCCGCGGTAGAGAGGGGGCAAAGACTGCATATACAGGCGGCTAACGAATGAAGGGATCTATTATCTCCCGATATAAGGAGATCCCCTATACCAAGTGCCAACAGTCTCCTTGAAAGTGGATGAGCGGGTATGCCGTAAGGGCACTCTATTGTCCTGGGGACAAGAAATTGTTCCCAAAGGCGGAAAAACCAGTTTGGTCAACGGCATTAGGATGCAGAAGGCAATGGGAAACCACTGCATTAAAGATCCTAAGAGATATTCCAATAGATCCACATGGCATGGCTGCAACGTCAAGATCGGAGCTTTTTTTTTTTTTGCTAGGGGCTTTACGTCGCACCGACACAGATAGGTCTTATGGCGACGATGGGATAGGAAAGGCCTAGGAGTTGGAAGGAAGCGGCCGTGGCCTTATTTAAGGTACAGCCCCAGCATTTGCCTGGTGTGAAGATCGGAGCTGGCCGTGTGGATCGTCTATCTCCGTTTGGAGACGGCGTCTTAAGAAGATTAACTGTATATGGCAACTCATGGCTCATAAACTGCAGTAAAAAGAAGCATGTGAAAATAATTGCAGCATGTACACTGACTGACAGAGCAAATGCAACACCAAGAAGGAGTGGTTCGAAAGGGATGAAAGTTGGGGAAAAAACAGAGACGGCACGGACGAATAATTGATGTTTATTTCAAACCGATATGCAGGTTACACAATGCGCACGGCATCGACTCAGTAGGATGTAGGACCACCGCGAGCGGCGATGCACGCAGAAACACGTCGAGGTACAGAGTCAATAAGAGTGCGGATGGTGTCCTGAGGGATGGTTCTCCATTCTCTGTCAACCATTTGCCACAGTTGGTCGTCCGTACGAGGCTGGGGCAGAGTTTGCAAACGGCGTCCAATGAGATCCCACACGTGTTCGATTGGTGAGAGATCCGGAGAGTACGCTGGCCACGGAAGCATCTGTACACTTCGTAGAGCCTGTTGGGAGATGCGAGCAGTGTGTGGGCGGGCATTATCCTGCTGAAACAGAGCATTGGGCAGCCCCTGAAGGTATGGGAGTGCCACCGGCCGCAGCACATGCTGCA
Organism: Anabrus simplex; assembly: GCF_040414725.1. Lineage (NCBI taxonomy): Eukaryota > Metazoa > Arthropoda > Insecta > Orthoptera > Tettigoniidae > Anabrus > Anabrus simplex. Next base: position 756,540,986 of record NC_090265.1, on the reverse strand, counting down.
CGTAGCGGTGGGCATTTAACGTGCCTTGAATATGCACTAGAGGTGACGTGGAATCATACGCAATAGCGCCAAAAACCATGATGCCGCGTTGTCTAGGGGTAGGGCGCTCCACAGTTACTGCCGGATTTGACCTTTCTCCACGCCGACGCCACACTCGTCTGCGGTGACTATCACTGACAGAACAGAAGCGTGACTCATCGGAGAACACGACATTCCGCCATTCCCTCATCCAAGTCGCTCTAGCCCGGCACCATGCCAGGCGTGCACGTCTATGCTGTGGAGTCAATGGTAGTCTTCTGAGCGGACGCCGGGAGTGCAGGCCTCCTTCAACCAATCGACGGGAAATTGTTCTGGTCGATATTGGAACAGCCAGGGTGTCTTGCACATGCTGAAGAATGGCGGTTGACGTGGCGTGCGGGGCTGCCACCGCTTGGCGGCGGTTGCGCCGATCCTCGTGTGCTGACGTCACTCGGGCTGCGCCTGGACCCCTCGCATGTGCCACATGTCCCTGCGCCAACCATCTTCGCCACAGGCGCTGCACCGTGGACACATCCCTATGGGTATCGGCTGCGATTTGACGAAGCGACCAACCTGCCCTTCTCAGCCCGATCACCATATCCCTCGTAAAGTCGTCTGCCTGCTGGAAATGCCTCCGTTGACGGCGGCCTGGCATTCTTAGCTATACACGTGTCCTGTGGCACACGACAACACGTTCTACAATGACTGTCGGCTGAGAAATCACGGTACGAAGTGGGCCATTCGCCAACGCCGTGTCCCATTTATCGTTCGCTACGTGCGCAGCACAGCGGCGCATTTCACATCATGAGCATACCTCAGTGACGTCAGTCTACCCTGCAATTGGCATAAAGTTCTGACCACTCCTTCTTGGTGTTGCATTTGCTCTGTCAGTCAGTGTATTAACTATGCACTGAGAGTTTTAATACAATGTCACAAAATACGAGGCTCATGGTTTGTGAGACATTAGGAGGTGAACTTTAGCACTCTGACAGTCGTGAGATAAATTATTGTAACTTGTACAGTTATTTGCATCAGAGTGTTTGTGAAGTGTTCAGTGAAACCTGAAATGAAATATCTACGAAAACAACCAGGCCCCCCAAAGTTAAAGAGGTGCCAATGGAAGCCATTGTAAAGCAAGCAGTGCAGGAAGCGCTGAGCAGTAGACGAAATACATCCGCATAGGGTTGGGAAAAATCAAAATGGCCGTCCAAGACCCATAATATTGTGAAGTTTGTTTTGTACCGGAAAAGAAATGCAATGTTTGTAAACAAAAAAAAAACTCAAGGGTACAAACAAAACAATTCGAGAGGACCTAATCCCAGAGAGACTGTGGCTTCTACAGGATGCTATAAGTAAGTTCAGTGTGTGGAACGTGTGGTTGAAGGATGGCATAATTTATGTTAAGCAGGGAATTCGTAAAATACCTGTGTCAAACCGCGAAGATCTCGATCGTATTCACCGAGATTCTGTAAACTAAATACCACTATACAGAATTTCAACTGTAGCAGTACATTTTTATCATAAATTTCAGTTTTAATTTTATCTAGTGCAGTTTTTCCTTTTATATCTACAGTTAAATTGCAAGTTGGCAGCAACAAGCAACCAGGAAGCAGATGCCTCTAGTTTCAGCCTCTCCAACCCATAGTCCCAGCCCCCACCCTAAGTAACGCTAATCACCTTCAAGACATTCTTTCATCTTACCCTACCTCCTTACAAATAACTCATGTAAAAACCCAGAGCATTCTCCCACATTTCCCGGAATTCTCTAAAATATTCTCAATCTGCAACGTGTATGCCATTCTATTCTCCGAGTCGTGGTTGTGTCATTCTATCCCTTCATCTCGTTAGAATGAATGGTTATTCATAAGCAGGGAACGGATTTATATGTACTAATAATTATTGAAATATGTACATATATATTGTTATTTTTATTGAAATATGGAATTATATATGCACTTAAAATTACACATGTAACATTAATTTCTATTTAATATCAAAGTTCAAAGAAGCTAAACAAAATGTTGCACTTCTCATTTTAATATATCTGAAAAACACACACACAATCTTTTATTCTCTGTTACCAAAACAATGGATTACAAAATGTTCTTTTAAGTGCTGGAAAGTGAATCTTCTTCTATCATCTCTAAGGACAGATTTATATTGACTGAAACTGCATTCAACATTGGAAGAGGTAATGGGGGCATAATTCAACTTCACAATATCTGCTGGGGTTAAATCCAATGTTAATTTTACACTTGAATCTCCACACAGCATTACAGCAACCTTTGTCATTTCTTCATATGCAGGGTACTTTGAAAGTACAGTAGCCATCTTCATGTTTGCTACATCTGCAACTTTACCTGTACCACGATTTAGTTGTTCCACAGTTTTATTCACAATTTCACAACTTTCAGAAAGTGAGAGATGCAAGTTTTGGAGCCTTTTCAGTGTTTTTGCGATGCATGAAAAATTATGATGAATGTAACTTAAGTCATTTCTCACACTTGTATCACAGACAAACTGTTTTCGCAGCTTCAATTGAGGCTACATCTTCAGAGTCCATGGCATGCAGAACGTTCTTTAATACAGTCTATATATTCAACATAATATTCAACCGCTTGAAGCTATGTACCCCACCTAGTCAGAATCGACTTAGGCAGCAATGGAATCTCTGGGTACGTTTCTTTCAAAAGATGAACTCTTTTGTGAGCTTTGACAAAACTTTTTTCACTGAGGAAATCAATAAATTTACTTTGGGCTAACTGCCTCTTACCACTTCTGCCACACGATGAAAAGCATTTGCTACACATGTTAAATGAGTCATCTTAGGATATACAACACACAATGCTTCTCCAGCTTTTATCATATAAGGTGCAGCATTGCTAATAAAAAGTAACACTTTATTATAGTTAACGCCCTGTGCCAGAGGATACCCATAGCCTCACTGAACAGTTTTGCTATAGTTTTGTTATTGCACTTTTCTAGAACATCACAGTAAGAGAATCCGTTTATAATAATCTTCGCTTAACACACCAATGATTACATTGCCAATTAGCCTGCCTTCTTTGTCTGTTGTCTCATCAATGGAAACCCAAATTGGACCTTCTTTAATCTCTTGCCGTATCTTCCGAACAGTTTCATCATATATGGCTGAACAGTACGTTTTTCTGAACAGGTTGAACCTCCAGTTATTTAATTTTTAACATCCAGGATAGATCGTTTAGTATATTTCTCGAGAAATTCCCTGAAGCACTGATTATTCAGTGTGAAGACAGGTATGTCAGCAGAGATGAGAGCACAGCAGAGATCGGTGTTGAACTCTGACGTTACACTGGAAGTTGCTGGTTGTGTCAGAAACAACTGTCTCTGCTTGGAATCTCGTTGTTTGTTAGCCTGGTGTTTACTGGTTGAAACGTGCTGTTGCACATGGAACCTTTGAGTAGATGTCACTGTACAATGACACAAATTACAAAATAATATCTTACTGTCAGTTGATAAACCATCTTCTTTAAGTTCTGATACATAACTTTCAGGAGCCTCCGTGGCTCAGACGGCAGCGCGTCGGCCTCTCACCGCTGGATACCGTGGTTCAAATCCCGGTCACTCCATGTGAGATTTGTGCTGGATAAAGCGGAGGCGGGACAGGTTTTTCTCCAGGTACTCCGGTTTTCCCTGTCATCTTTCATTCCAGCAACACGCTCCATTCTCATTTCATAGCATCTATCAGTCATTAATATATCACTTTGGGAGTGGCGACCCCATCGTACTAACAGCCTATATATGCTTCATTCATTACATCCCTGACCCGGTCAATGACTGGAAAACAGGTTGTAGGTTTTCATTTTTTTTTTCACATAACTTTCAATTTTAAACTGGTTGACTGAGCTACTTTAGGCATATTGTAACAACGTTAATGTCTTCAATGAATATCAATATAGAACTGCACACACTGAACATACAAGATCACTAGGATCCGTCTCACTGCTAATTCAAACTGTGAATGACTGATAGTGAAGTAGATGGAGTTATAAAGCAATCAAAGGGAATGTCCGAATTGCGAACTAATCCGGAAACCACTAACACATCGTCAATGAATGAGATTTCCCTAGTTACGAAATTATGCCACAGACACAGTCGAAGTTATGTAATGCAGCTTATCAGTGCTGTAAGTGTGATTCAGATAGTCACAGTACTGACCGGCTGATCTCCACCACTTCCGGGCTAAACCTCTCTCTATCTTCGCACCGCTTATCAGCTTATTTTATAAGCCCAGGCGTGGACAGGCGTGATAATGACCTGCACACCAGTTCAAATATTAATTTTTTTAATATAGATTTTTAATTTATTTCTCTATTATTGAGAGGACTGCTAATTTAATATAATTTAATACTTTTTAATAATAATGTTATTTGCTTTATGTCCCACTAACTACTCTTTTACGGTTTTCTGAGACGCCGAGGTGCCGGAATTTTTTCCTGCAGGAGTTCTTTTACGTGCCAGTAAATCTACAGACACAAGGGTGACGTATTTGAGCACCTTCAAATACCACCGAACTAAGCCAGGATCGAACCTGCCAACTTGGGATCAGAAGGCCAGCGCCTCAACCGTCTGAGCCACTAAGCCCGGCTTAATACGTTGTACCGTTTTCATCGTCCTGAGATCGGAATAAAGGTCGTCGTACGAAATTATAAGTTTGCCATGCACGGTAATGATCGCGAAGATTACGTAATTGGGCCATACGTCAGAAAAGAATGCATATATTAAGTAAAATAGGCCGTGATTTCGAAGTGTATACATTTTACGAACGTATATATTCAAGAAGGCCATGCACGTGACGGCAAAGATATTTATTTGATGAATTAAAGATGCCTAGATCACGGACTGAGACGGAAAGTTATAAAGGATCCATGCGGCCGTAAAAAAATAATAGAAGGTGTTCAAGATTGTTAAAACAAGAAGAAGTAGCTGAACAAAAAAAAAAAATCCGTTACGAAAAACGACGTAAATTTATCCTCGAGAAGTAAGGCCAATCTTTGAGTAAATAAGAAGGGAGATATTGCAGTAATTTCCGGCTGGAGAACCGTCGAAGCGAAAGAATATTTGGAAATCAAATATATACGAAGGAATATCGTGAAGAGCGAGTTAGAAAATACCCAAACAGTAGTCGGAGTATAGGCTCAAGACCGTACGAGAAATCAAGTTGAATATAACGCTGTATAGGTTGATTAGCCGAACAAAAGAAATTTTTAGAGAGCTAACTTGATATATTCTAACTGTTAAATTGCTACAAAGAATTAACCTTGAGTTACTGTCCTAAAAACCTGATCTTAGATACAAACTTGATATACATTCCTGAGAGTATGGATGTGAAATTAACTCCCGATTTGGAAATATTTCTTTCTTTTATGACTGACTGCAACAACATGATGAGAGGCTAAATCGGAGATGGAGCCGGCTGTCTGACGGAAACCGCCCAGCTCTTTCTACTATCCCGAGTCCCAGAACTACGACCTGATGGTGACATAACGAAGGATGGAGTCGTTCTACGCAATCCTAAGATGACAACATCGAAGCCAGAGCCAGTCATCTAACGTCAGTGATCGCAAGATAAGTTCCAAAGAGTTATTTTATTTTCTTGAAATTAATATGCAGTAAATATAGTTGTAATTATAGTGAACATTGGTATGTTGTTTTTACGTAGTTCTTCGTGATAAAATCACAGTCGTTACCATCTTCGCAATGAGATTGTCCTTGTTGACTTCTTATTATTAATGTGGGAATAGGTATTTCTTCAGGAGTTACAATCAATGCCATAAGATAGGAATGCTTATAACTGAGCAAGGAGAGATTCAGAATGTAATTTTTAACCATTATGGGACAAAAACATCGTATTTAAAGTGACGTAACCCTAATTTTATATTCTTGAAGAAGATAGTTGATTTCTGAATAACCTATATGTGTTTGCTGATACGACGCAATGAAATGTGAGTACATATTAACTTATTTGATTTATATATGCATTTCATTTTTAGGCTAATGTGTTTATGCGCATAATATATGATTTCTAACCCAAAAGAATACCGTTATAGTACAGTAATGTGGTGTTAAGTTGATTTGCCGTCATGTTGATGATGATAAATGTTTACGTAGAGAAATTATGATTTGAGTGGCATGTTAATGTGGGATTATGAATAATTATTCGCTGTGATATGTTTATGAGAATGAATAATGACATATTATGGATAATTGTGGCGGTAAATACGGCGTATTATGGGCCGATGGTGATGTTTGCCATACGCGGCAAAATATATATATATGGTATGCGAGATATATTGGGTTAGTGGTACACGAGTACAATGAAATACATCGCGGATTTCATACATGGGTTACCATAAACTGTCTTCAAAGGAAATATCCAAGTAGGGAATAAATAAAAGAAGGGAAACTTGTTGTCTTCATAGATAATATATATCAACGTTGTACTGAATATTATTGGAAGCATGTTGTCAAGAATGAATTTAATTCATAGAACAATCCCATAATTTAAAATCTCTACCGCAATTAAATAAAATAGGATACCAAATACATTCCTACGGAATTATAGATACCTGATTAAATATTGCTAAACCATAAAACATGTTAGGTACAATTTTTATTTCAACTACGATTATAATTAGTCTTTGTACGATACCTACATTTAGTTTTAAGGTGTTATTTGAATATTTTAACTAAATGACATGGTCCAGGTGACCAATATTTCTCATTTAAAGAACAATATATATTTGAAATAGCCATTTTTGGGCCGATATATTTGGAACTTACTTGTGATTGCTAACGTTATAACATCAAAATAAGTGAATCATTGTGACAGAATGTTGATGTGATAATGATGAAAATAAGCATTTTTTTATAAAAGAAAGAAACAAGAACTGATGGACTCAAACTATACAATTTTATTATGAAGTTTAATTAGGATTAGGGACTTAGATTTATTTTCAACCTAAAAATATGATACTACGTTTTTTTTTCAATAGAAAGAAAATGTACTTTCAACTTTATAATCAAGAAAACTTATCCTTATTTTTGTGATGCGCTTAACTAATGGAGAAGAATAGTTGAATCAGATTGAAGTTAACTTAAATTTTCTTTGTTAGAGAAGAGGAAGATATTTGATGATGATAATTATTAGTAGATTTTCTTTTATGATTCCGGAATCAAGAAATAAATTATAGATTACCCAATTTAGATGTTATTATTTTAGGAGATAGGCTAATATTATTAGGATTTAAGTAATTTTGAATTAATCCATTTAAAAAAATATATTTTATTTACTTTCTTCACTTATATTCGGATGATTGGACTTGAAAACCTAATATTGATTCAGGATGATGAATGGTATCGATAATAATTTATTGAAGAGGAAATGAGGTGTCTCAGTTGATCTCACGTAAAATATTATGGTTCATGGATGCAATTTAATTATCCCTGAGAGGTGTCGCGTGGCAATGTAAGGATTACCATATCAAATATTCTGATAGGAAAATTGAAGGTTACGACATCGCTAAAATTCTATGATGCGATAACTGTTTATACGATGAGGATTTAAACCGAACTTAGCCAACGACACTTAGCATCAATTTTATTATGCATTCATCCGTTTAATGGTCTGTAAGAGTGACGGGTGATTGAGGGGAAAATAGCCGGAGCAATTGTTAGGTCACCCAATGGGACGCACATATTAGAAATGGTTGCCCAATATGGTGCATGACAGAAACCTCCCCCCCCTCAGGATGGTGCACAACGTTTTAGCCAAAATATGAACTATATGGATTTTAATGATGAAGAATATGGAACATATGTGCTAAACTTCAAAATATGGAAAAAATGGAAAATGAATACTCCATTTTTCAACTCCACATGTCATGATTCGTAAAGATCAATTAAAGATTAATATAATTAATTTTAACTTCCTAAAGAGATATGTATTTACATATAAATCCGTTCCCTGTTCATGCGTTAGGAACGATAGGAGCGCTAAGCTCAGAGGAGGTGTCGGTATGTATATATGGGATGATGTGAAGTATAAGGTGATACTAAAATCCCCCAGTGAGTTCTCCAGTAGCCCTGAATTCTTGTTCGTTGACCTCATAGTTCAAAATGATTGCTTGATGTGGTGTATTGTCCGCAACATCACAAATCCGGAGGAAGCCCTACATGACCTAACACCCAGGTATGAGCATCTGATTTTAATGGGAGACTTTAATACATACATACATACATACATACATACATACATACATACATTATCATTATAGACTGTTATGCCTTTCAACATTCAGTCTGCAAGCCTCTGTGAATTTAATAAACGTCCCCATAATCCTCGATTTGCAACTAGTGCTGTGGCCTCATTGACAATCTTATGTTAATTTTAAGGACACTTCCTCTAGAGCATTACTTTGTCAATTTTATATATTTTTCATCTAAACAGTGTTATGTGGCTGAAGATGTTGATAATATACGAAACATGTACCACTTTTGACCTTTAAAATTGCCTTAAGCAATCACTGTATCGACTAGGTGCAAAATAAATAAATACTTAATTGTGAATCTATTAAAGTGCGATACGGACCATGAAACTGATTTTATGTAGTCCCCCAGTATAGCGAACATCTTTTCCCTTGGTACCCTGTCATATGCTTTCTCTACATCTACGAAACAAACACAACTGCCTATTCCTCTCGTAGCATTTTTCGATTACCTGGCGCATACTGAAAATCTGATCCCGACAGCCTTTCTGTGGTCTGAAACCACACTGGTTTTCATCCAACTTCCTCTCAAAGAATGATCGCACCCTCCCTTCCAAGATGCTTCAATACTGGTTGCAATCCTTCCTGTTCCCTTGCTTATAGATAGGAGCAATTACCGCTTTTGTTCAATCTGAAGGTACCTTACCAACACTCCATGCTAATTTTACTATTCTATGAAGCCATTTCATCCCTGCCTTCCCACTATACTTCACCATTTCAGGCCTAATTTCATCTATTCCTGCTGCTTTATGACAATGGAGTTTATTTACCATCCTTTCCACTTCCTCAAGCTTAATTTCACCATCATTTTCCTCCTCCCCATGAGCTTGGCTGTTCGCAACACCACCAGGATGATTTCCTTTTACATTGAGAAGATGTTCAAAATATTCCCTCCACCTCTCCAGTGATTCCCTGGGATCTATTATGAGTTTACCTGAATTACTGAAAACACTGGTCATTTCTTTTTCCTCCCTTCCTAAGATTCTTTATTACTGTCCAGAAAGGTTTCCCCGCTGCTTGACCTAGCCTTTCCAGCTTATTACCAAAATCTTCCCACGACTTCTTTTTGGATTCAACAACTATTTGTTTCGCTCCGTTTCTTTCATCTACGTACAAATCCGTCTGCCTCGGCCCTTGTTTGGAGCCATTTCTGATAAGCCTTCTTTTTACATTTACAAGCTGCGATCACTTCTTCATTCCACCAAGATGTTCGCCTTTTCCTATCTTTACACACAGTTGTTCCTAGGCATTCCCTTGCTGTTTCTACCACAGCATCCCTGTATGCCACCCATTCACTTTCTATATCCTGAACCTGCTTACTGTCCACTGTTCGAAACTTCTCACTTCCATGTACTTCTGTCTAATTTCCTCGTCCTGGAGATGTTCTACCCTTATTCGTTTGCAGACAGATTTTACTTTCTCTACCCTAGGCCTAGAGATACTTAGTTCACTACAAATCAGATAGCGGTCTGTATCATCGAAAAATCCCCGGAAAACTCGTACATTCCCAACAGATTTCCTGAATTCGAAGTCTGTTAAGATATAGTCTATTATGGATCTGGTACCCCTAGCCTCCCATGTGTAGTAGTGAATAGCCTTATGCTTGAAGAATGTATTCGTAACAGCTAAACACATACTAGCACAGAAGTCCAGCCAACGCTTCCCATTCCTATTAGCTTCCATATCTTCCCCACATTTACCAATCACCCTTTCGTATCCTTCAGTTCTATTCCCAACTCTCGCATTGAAATCGCCCATTAACACTATTCTATCCTTGCTGTTGACCCTAACCACGATGTCACTTAATGGTTCATAAAACTTGTCAACTTCATTCTCATCTGCACCCTCACATGGTGAATACACGGAGACAATTCTTGTCCTAATTCCTCCAACTGACAAATCTACCCACATCATTCGCTCATTTACGTGCCTAACAAACTATGTTGTGTGCAATAGTATTCCTGATAAAGAGCCCTTCCCTTTCCAACACCCGTCAAGTACACTTTATAATCTATCTCTTCCTCGTTATCTCCCCTTACCCGAATATCACCTACTTCTAGCACATCCAGATGCATCCTCTTCGCTGACTCAGCCAGTTCTACTTTCTTTCTTCCATAAGCCCCATTAATATTGATAGCTCCCCATCGAATTCCATTTCGTTCGCCACGCTATTTCCAAGGAGTCCCTCGCCTGTCAAATGGGGGTGGGACTCAGTTACTCCCATAGGTCCGCGGCTTGCTTCAAATGTTCTGAGCTCAGTAAATTCATGAAGCAGGATGCTACCCTACTTGCACATGGTCCAAGTGAGGATCTCTCCTCTAACGGGTTATGGACCACTGGTGAATTGTATAGTCCTAGCCGCCTGAGCACAAGGAGGGCCATGACTCAGAATATATCCAAGATGCCCACTCCCATTCCATAGCAACTGGTATCCCGACTCTCAGGACCACTTACTAGGCCACTCAGCCGTTGCCCATGGTTCATGAACTAGGACGTGACTACAGTAACCCACACCATGAACCACAACTTTAATACAGACTTGAAAAAAAATCTACTGAAACAAAATGACCGACTGAGATGTTTTCATCCATTAATTTGACAATACTACCCCTAAACCCTACATATCATGTTGCCAACTCACGTACGCTCCTCGACCTAATAATTACTAATAATACCAACTGAATACTAACTCATGGTTAGAGCCCTGCATGGATGCGGATATCTGCGGATAAATCAGCCAATATACACAAAGTTAGTGTCATGGCAGATACAAAGTACGTGGCAGTACGGATAATTTTGCTGATAATTACTAAATAATGATGTTTATTGATTTTCACTCAGGTATATTGTTTTTGCTTGTGGTTAGGCAACCCTTGACATTGGTATGGGCGAACAGTGATATACAAAGAGCCTTGAGACCATAAAGCCGTAAATTTGACCTAACTGGATGGAAAAAAGTTCAATACGTCGTTAGTTGTTGCAAGAGAAAATCCCTCAAAAACCTGTGACTGCCAGGTGTCAGGCCTATTGTATTATGTTAACAGATCTATCTGTTTCAATATATTGGGTGTAATATGCTGTAGTTAAATATTTAAATTATCTGCGGATAACCATTTTGCGGATGTGAATAACCATTTGCGGATGCGGGTGCAGATGAAGGAAGGGCGGATGCGGATATTTTGAATATCCGCGCAGGGCTCTACACATGGTCAAATGCCCGTTACCGGTCTCTCCCATCATGACATGGTTTACGCTCTGTGTATTCCTTTTTTTTCTTTTTCTTTCCCCCCCCCCGCTATTTGCTTTATGTGGCACTGACACAGATAGGTCTTATGGCGACGATGGGACAGGAAAGGCCTAGGAATGGGAAGGAAGCGGCCGTGGCCTTAAGGTACAGCCCCAGCATTTGCCTGGTGAGAAAATGGGAAACCACAGAAAACCTGGATCCGACCCAAAAACTAACATAAAAATAGTATTACTGACCAAGGGACCACTTCTAATGCACAATCCTGAATCAATCACAGACGCTGGAATTCCCGTGGTGTTCCTCATATAGTGGGTACTAATCACAGACAACGACCAGACCTGTGGTGTTTCTCACAATGATACTAATCATGGGTACTGGAAACCCACAGTGAACCACTCTCTGCTACTACTAACCATAAACCTCTGGTGTACCTAATATAGTGGTACTACCCACAACTAAGGACGACCCTTGGTGTTCCCCGCGAGATGGTACTAATCAAAAGTTCATCCCTTGGTCGCCCCATTTAGTCGTCTCTCACGACAGGCAGGGGATACCGTGGGTGTATTTTTCATTTGCATCACCCACATGGGGTAGACAGAGAGAAAAAAAAAGGGATCCATCACTTCGAAAAATGAAGGAACGGACGAAGAAAGGCAAGGGCCACGAAGGGCGTGAAAATGAAAGACTCCCTATGCCTCGAATGCTCTAATACCGTGGGGTTGGAAAAGAACAAGAGTTGACCAAGGGAGGTCGGACAGGATAGACGAAAGTGAGGAGCCTAGCATAAGTGGAAGCAATGCCAGGACTCAGCTAAGGGCCCCGTGGTCGCTAACCCACACTCCCAAGCTGAGAGCCCCTTGGGCCCCTTTCAGTCTCCTCTTACGACAGGTGGGGGATACCATGGGTGCATTCTTCATCTGCGTCCCCCACCCACAGGGGGTGAAGACGTATTTCTCAAAGATGCTCTTAACACACTGTGGCACAACACTGAGTTCATAAATGACATTGACGGAAAAGTAAATTATTTTAACGAACTACTTCTGACCTTTGACAGATGTGCACCGCTATGTACTGTGAAAGTAAAGAGACGTTCAAACCCATGGCTTTCCCAAGAAATACGCGACCAGATGAAAATCAGAGAAGCAGCCTATAATTATCACATTAAATATCCTACATCACACAATTTCGGAAAGTATAAAAAACAGACCACCACAATTAATTGGAAATACTAAAATATGCCACACATGATATTTTGAACACTCAAAATTCTAATCAGATTTGGAAATCTCTTTGCAAAATGGGATTATGCAAAAACAAGACAAATGACAACAACTGTAATGTACCACTAGCTGACCTAAATTTATATTTTACCGGGCGAGTTGGCCGTGCAGTGAGAGGCACGCGGCTGTGAGCTTGCATCCGGGAGATAGTGGGTTCGAATCCCACTGTTGGCAGCCCTGAAGATGGTTTTCTGTGGTTTCCCATTTTCAGAGCAGGCAAATGACCTTAATTAAGGCCACGGCTGCTTCCTTCCCACACCTAGCCCTTCCCTATCCCATCATCGCTATAAGACCTACCTGTGTCGGTGCGACGTAAAGCCACTAGCAAAAAAAAAATTTTTTAGCTCACGATCCTCTCAGATGGACGAACAGACCAAAGCAGCAGTAATTAACAGAATATCCTCAAAAGTAAAACATAATGGCAAGCAGTTCTACTTTCCTCATGTGACCCCCAATGATGTTATGGGTGTCTTCGGTGAAATAAAGTCACGGTCCACTGGCCATGATGGAATCAACCTGTCTCTTTTAAAAAGAATCATAGACATCATACTTTCAACAGTCACGCATATCATTACTCACTCATAACTGGAGTCTTTCTTTCGAATTGGGAACAAGCAATCATCCGACCTTTTCCTAAAAACAACAACCCCAACAGTCCCAAAGATTATTGTCCTGTTAGTATCCTTCCTATTGCGCCAACCCTTACTTCTGCAACTCTACTGGGCATCTTCTCTTTCTTCCACTTAGCCGACGTTTGCGTTCAAGAAAATCCACATCTAACAACGGAGATCATCTCAGGGATTATGTCATACACAAGATTTCTTTTTTTACGTGACTTCGACTGAGAATTACCCTTCATCTCTCCTTCAATCGCGATGTCTTAATCTATTGGACCATTGTGTTATAAAGAACCAACTGTAAATTCATTTACCCATTATCAATTACGAGATTATCTTATATTAATTCTGTAATCTGTAAATAATAATGAAGAATTAAATTCTTAATTACTAATATTTGTTCAGAATAATATAGTATACTTCAGATAAGTTAAATCCATTATGCCAATATTTTTAGTATTTACATTGATATTTCTGTGAAAGTATTGTTTCGTAATTCTTCTCTTGATCTTACTGTTTAGTCCGCAATCATAAAATATACTCTCATCTTCCAAAGTCTTGTCTTTGTAAATAAAAATAATTCCACTCCAAGTCTATTTGGATTGAAATTACTTAACGAACATTATCCTGACCTCGCATGAATTACAATTCACATCTCCTATGCTTCTTGTTGAAGGATAAACATTCTAGAATTCTTTATGTTGACAATGAAAAAAAATAATTCATTTAACATGCTTGAAAGTATAGAAATTATACAATAAGAATAAAACAAAATTCCTTAGGATAATAAAATTCTTTAGAACTACCAAGAATTTTTTAAAGAGAAAATACATCGTTCATCTTTGATGTATACGATTAAGTTATTTGTTTACATACGCAGAATATAACTTGTTTCATTACTGCAGCTTTCAATGGCTACCTATCATAATATAAAAATAAAAAAATTATTATGATTAGATATACTCGAAATATTTCCTAAGAAATAGGTAAAATTTTCCTAGATAGCTTTAACAAGTCACATCACTTCATAAAACTCAATCATATGATTGCAAGTCGACAAGGAATACCATGGATGGAACTTTCTCATTCTTTAATAGTAATAGGCTAACACAATGAAGACACTAAGATTGTATCTGCCATCAATGATCTGCTATTTAAGCTTAAATCAGCTTAAACCTTAATGAAGACACTAAGATCATATCTGCCATCAATGATCTGCTGTTTCAGCTTAAATCAGCTTAAACCTTAAATAAAATATGAAATTCTCTCTGGAGTTGCCATCAGAGTTATAATTATAGGTTACTTGATGACCATAATCTATTATTAACATGTAAGTCCATTATCAAATTGCCACAAACTCATATTATAGGTTATTCCATATTCCACATCATATTGTAACCTTGACCCACATATGTGTTACTTAATCTTCCATTAATTAACCTTACATAAAAATTCCTTCCTCATAAGTCGTCATATTTATCATAATTCCTCAGCTACACTATCCGAGAATATATTATTCATTAATCTCACATTCCTTGCCTCATATTTTCATCATATCTTTATATCGCCACATATGCAAATATTATTTAATCATTTCAATGTAAGGCTCAACTCACATAACTTCTCAACTCAGTAAAATTAATATTTTATGGATCAACAACTACCATATTCCTAGCAATATGTACTTCACTTGCCAAAACATAACCATATTTAACCTCTATTGACTTACGTTTGGCAGTAAGTTGTCAATATTTATGAACTTGGTAACCTATAACTTTATATGCACCAATATCGTACTTCATATTCATCAAAACACACTATCCTTGGTATAGCTCCTTGAGAATAAACTGAAATACTGTGAGCATAACACTTCATTGACATAGGCATCTTTCCCTACACTTGGATGTGATTATATATTCCGAAAGACTACCTATATCCTTCTTTAAAACATCACTATTAGTACACTCGCATTGAAACTGCATATTTAAAGCACTTCTTGAAGATATAACGTCCTATTCCTTATTAAACAACACAAACAACAAATCACTACAAGACAGTAAAAATATAATTAATTTTAAATATAATTCATAAAACTTATTCTGTGTGTGTCTATGAGCTAGGATAGTTGTTGCTTCGTCCTTCCTCGGGAACGTTCATCTCTGGACTACGGCTCTGTCATCTCCAAGTTTTGGCAGGTGAATTTGCATTCAAGGGAATAGTCTGCAGGATTCCGTCAGACGTCTACCCCATCTCCAGTTTAGCAGGCCATCATGACGTTTTCAGACATATGCATGAATGACATATCCAAGGACCACGTTAATTTCATCTTCTTAATTACTAAGCCTTCTTGTACTATTACTACGTCTTGAAAGGTAGAATATGACGTCAAAAGACATAGTACTTTCAATGATATAATGGTAGCTTAAAATTGTCTTATTCAACGTTAATACGCTTGAAATGTTAGCGTTTTCTTAGTCTTTCCTAAGAAACTCTCGTTAATCTTCAGTGCAATCCGAGTATGCGCTCAGTTATTTTTTATCTCCATCTGAATATTTCGCTTGAGATCCCATATATTTGAGATGCACAGCGTTAAAACGTTGCATCTTTTAACTCTTATTTTCTGCCGTTTGATATACGAAAGTTTCAATAATAATCCATCTGAGAAAAGCTTGAAACTCAAAAACTCATGGACACAAGAAAGACGGCAGGCTCATGGTGAAAGTTTTGGGAAGACAAGAAGAACAAGAAGATGAAGAATACCACTGCTATTTAATGGTTCCATGTGCTCTTTAAGGGGCTAAATGAATAATAATAATAATAATAATAATAATAATAATGTTATTTGCTTTACGTCCCACTAACTACTTTCACGGTTTTTGGAGACGCTGAGGTGTCAGAATTTAGTCCCGCAGGAGTTCTTTTACGTGCCAGTAAATCTACCGACACGAGGCTGACATATTTGAGCACCTTCAAATACCACCGGACTGAGCCAGGATCAAACCTGCCAAGTTGGGGTCAGAAGGCCACCACCTCAACCATCGGAGCCACTCAGCCCGGCACGAAACTTTTAGCGTTATTCACGGCAAATGACGGCTTTAACATTCTGTTTTAAGTAATCAGGGCAATGAAATGGTACGCTATATTAGGAAAAATATTGGAGAAAATAGTACATAAGTAAATGACTGAATATCTTATAAATTACAACTTATTTGACAAATATCAATCGGGGTTCAGACAAAACTACAGTACTACCACGGCATTAGTTAAAGTGACAAATCCAACTAGCAGTAGATAAAAGACACGTGACTATACAGTACCGGTCAGAAGTTTAGGAACACGTAAAGAAACCACGAAATGTCATCTAGAACCTAAAACTGTGCCACGAGATATCTGTAATTTTCTTTCTGGGCTCTCACATCTAATAGGATATATGTCGCCTGATTTCATTGAGTTAGCCCAAATAATGTGGAAGTTATGAATTTTTAACTCTTCGACGGTCACAACAAAAGATCTAAAATTTTGGTTATATAATGTACTGTACACTCTAATTGGTTGCAAGTATCACCGCCGAGAATTTTTTGTAGACTTACGAGATAAGTGGGGGCCATTTTAGTGTAAATATAAAACTTCTTAAAATATGCGGGACTTTTTTTTTTTTTTTTTTTTTTTGGCGTGTTTAATTTTTTTCGAACCAGGGCCAAAATGGTTAATTTTTCTTTGCCTTTCTCATGTATGGCCCAAGGTCTCAGGACAAGCTATCGGCATGAAACTTGTCTGCCCTGATAGTTCCATTTGCACTTTGTGGATGGCAACCAAGAACACATTTCTGATGACGATAGCTCACACTGAGACCTATGATAAGAACAAGGAAAAACTGACTATTTTAGAGCTGATTTGAAACAAAAAATAAAAGCACAAAAGTCGGTGCCGCATTTGTTCGGAATTTTTCTATTTATACTAAAATGATCCCCAACTATTGCTAAGTCTATAAAAAAATCTTGTTGGTCATACTTGAAGCCGATCAGAGTATATAGTACATAATATTTCCAAAAATGTTGACTTTCTGACGTGACCTTCCAACAGTTAAAAATGTATAACTTATACACTACTTGGCGTAAATCACTGAAATCAGGCGACGTATATCATATTAGATTCGATAGCTCAGGAAAAAAAAAATCAGAGGTCTAGTAGCAAAATTTTAGGTTGTAGGTGGAACTTCATAATTTTTTAATGTGGTCCTAAACTTTTAACCGGTACTGTACTTGTTCTCTTGGACTTAAGCAAAGCCTCTGACTGTGTAGACAAGAGGTATATTACTCGCTAAACTTACGATGCTGAAATTTACTTACAGCACTTTAACCCGGGTACAATCCTATCTTGGTGCTCATCAGCAGCGTGGATCAGTGGGAAACGATACATCTTCGTGGCAAACCACTAAGGTAGGCGTGGCACAGAGTGGAGTACTGTCACCTCTTCTGTTCTCACTATACATGAACGACTTATCTGAGATGCTGATCAATTGTAAATATCACCTGTATGCAGATGATATTCAAGTATACAGTCACACAAATCCTAATGACTTAAACAATTCAATCACTAAGTTAAACGGAGACCTAGCAAATGTTAAAGACTGGACTAGCAGACATGGCCTGAAAGTGAACCCATCAAAATCACAGGCCATCATAACTGGTACGTATAAATCGCATCCTAAAACTACAAAACACATCTATACTCAGTGTTACGCTCAGTGGAATACCAATAACATTTAGCGATCATGTAAAAACCCTTGGAGTAGTATTCGATAAATATTTTGGTTGGAACATGTCACAAAAATGTGTCAGAGTATTCTATTCATTACATTCTGCAAAAAGAATGAGGGACTTCCTTCCAAGAAGCACAAGAAAATAATTTGTTCAGAGTCTAATATTCCCAATATTTGACTACAGAGATGTAGTTTATAATAGTATAAGCAAAACATTTTCATATCGACCACAGTAAGCCTACAATGCATGTGCTTGATTCGTATTAAATATCCCAATCCAAACACTGTTTCCCTTCTCTACAGTGTTCTTCAAACAACCAAACCAGACTATCTTAGAACAGACTTTATTTATTTACCTTTTTTCTTGCTAGTTGCTTTACGTTGCACCAACACAGATAGGTCTTACGGCGACGATGGGACAAGAAAGGCCTAGGAATGGGAAGGAAGCGGCTGTAGCCTTAATTAAAGTACAGTTCCAGCATTTGCCTGGTGTGAAAATGAGAAACCACGGAAAATCATCTTCAGGGCTGTCGACAGTGGGGTTCGAACCAACTATACCTGGATTCGAGCTCACAGCTACGCACTCCTAACCGCACTGCCAACTCACCCGGTAAAGAAGAGACAATTACAAGTAACAACTCTCAACACCAGGAGTAGAAATGGTGATAAGACAGGCGCTGCCGGAACAGACAGGTCCATCTAGTATTAATTGAACAAATATTCTTAAGATCCCTCCCAAAGACCAAGCAACACATCAACGGGAACAATTTTCACACAAGACTGTATCAAGTGTCTAGGAGTTTCTTCTCAATTAAGCAGCAGCCTAAAACTATGAAACAGCTTAATATTGTACTCTTGTCAATTCCTTGACGTTACATGAGACCCAAAGTCAAGACGCTAACAGTTTCATTTACAACGTTCTTGACCAGTCTACCTACAACAATCGGCTTTTAAATCTCCACTTCTGCATGACAACACATTTAAATATTAGTTACGTCAGGAACATGAAAATGAAAATCGTGGGTCAAATAAGCCCCAGTTTTAATATCACCCTTTCTCAAGACTTATGATTTAAAAAAAGAAGATCCGTTTCATTTTATTTTTATTTTTGAACATTTTAAGTTAACCAGAATAGAACTGCCAAGTTAAAACACATTTAATTTAAATTTATATTTTCAATCTTGACCAACCTACAAGCAACAATAAGTTCAAATCTCCACTTATTGTTGACGACACATTCTGTCACCAGACACGGTACGTCAAGAACTTAATATGATATAGGGGTCACATAAACCCCGATATGCAATTCTCTTTACCGAAAAGAAGATCCATTTTAGTTTTGGACATTTTTCATATTAGATAGATTAGGACCAAAAAACTTAACTGTATTAACTTATGTTTGTATATATTGTATATAGCGTATATATTGGTATGTTTATATTGGTTAAAAAGGTCCCAAACCTTGACCTAAAGGTTGTTTACAGGCTGAAGATGCCCAAAATAATGGGTGAAACATGTACCTGACCAAATAAGTCTACATAAAATCATGTAGATTGGAAAGTGGAAAGTATTGAATAGGTGGTTTTTTATTAAATTATCCTTGATATCTATGCCTAAAGAACGGACATCCGAGCCTATTTACAAGGAAATGTTTAATGTGGTACTCAAATCCATAAAAAGTAGATCTCACTAACGTAAAAAAAAATATTTAGTTCTTAATCACCAATACGGATACAAAATTATACAGGTTAAGTGAATTAATTTTAGTAACTTTTAGAAATATGTGTAACTAATGATTTTACATACATTATACTATAAATTGCATAACGGTGTTGCATAATATGGTTCGGCATAATAGCAGGCTTCAAATCCTGAGCGCCGCCATATAAGAAAGGCAATAAATTAAACTAATACCAAATTCCATAGTTCAGTTTGCTTCTCATGCGGGCTTTATTCATAAAAAGTTCACCGCCATCACTGACCTTACAACTCAATTTGTTTATGTTACTGTGCAGAATTTGGTAAATTCATATTTATTATGTCATGATTGTTGCATTTAAATGTAGTTAGTACTTCTCATAAATAATTAAATAAACAACAAAAAATTTAAAAATAAAAATTAAATGTTGGTAAATTTTGGGTCATAACAGCATTTTTTCTGTCCATATTATGGTGATTTTTAGGTGATAAAAATCCTAATTATAGTGTATATTATTATTATTATTATTATTATTATTATTGATTTGGAAAAGATTAGGAATGAACTGGGGAATACAGAACACACAAGTGGTGAGAAGATTGGGAAAAGAGAGAAGCATGCTAGCTGCAATCTGAAAAAGAAAGCGAAATTCGATGGGGCATAATCTACAAAAAGATTCCTAATTACATGTAGTGATGGAAGGGGAGGTAAAAGGGAAGCAAGGAAGGGGAGGGAGGAGATACCAGCTATTAGACAACTTTATAAAAGGAAAGGAAGGATCTGCAGAGGTAAATAAAAGTGCACAACACAGAGAACTGGACCTGTCGAAAGGTGAACAACGTATGATGATGTACACTATATGGAGAACAAGTGTGAGAACACAGCTGTTCCATGTAATCATGCCATCTACTTTCAATACTTTGTTGTGCAGTCAACATCTTCCAACCCTAAGATCTGACTGCTGCTTTATGAGCATTAAAAGGAGGTTGAATATTCTTTACCTGCTTGAAATGGTATGACCCTTCTTTTAAATTTTAGCACTGTTGGCTCTAGTTTATTTTCTTGCAGTCTGTTGAAAATCTTACGAGAGCTCAGATCATCTTTGATGTGTAATCTGTATGATATGTGCAGAGAACAATTTGTGATGTTTCTCTTGTTTCCAGTGTGGGACATGTTCTTGCACTCTTGTAATGATAATGGACTCCATTTCTTGGCATTAGGTTCCATTTCCACAGTCTCAAGCAATTCAAATCTGTTCTTTAGCTCAATAGAAAACAAAGGCTAGACCTTAGTGATATATTTTGGTGGAGGAGCAAACTTACTCTGGCTACAAAGATCCACAGTCAGCACCAGGAAAGGACACAGATAATCCAATGTTGACTACATAGAACGTACGATACAGGTCAGAGATGATATATTTCTGTGGAAGAGTGAGCTTACTCTGGCTGCAAGGTGCTACAATCAGCACCAGGAAAGGTGGTGGTGGTGGTGGTGGTGGTGATGATTTTTGTTTTAAGAGGAAATACGAGGTAATCATCCTCTCCGAACAAATTAGTGGAAAAAGAAATTTAAAATAAAAAACAAAATTATTTATTCAACAAAGGAATTTGGAAACACAGTACAAAATAAAAAATATATATAGAATTAGGCGGAAAAAAACTACTAACGAATCAAAAGGGAACCTGCGTTCCCTGAGTAACAGTACACTTGTAATTTATATACTCTTGATAAGTCCACTGACGCACATAAAGCGGATGACAAGATCAGCAGTAGTCGCATCATCGGCTAGTATGCGATCAAGTGTTTCCTGCCGGCCGAGGCTCCGTCTCTGCCAGAGAGATCGGCGCACTCTGTGAGGATGTGGGCCACGGTGAAGTCGGCACCACAAGAACATGCTGGGGTCCTTCCCTCTTTAGGAGATAAGAGTGCGTGGATCGTAAATGACCTATCCTCAGCCTGCACAATACTACAGCCTCTCTCTGTGAAGGTTGGAAAGAGGACCGCCACACGGTAGTTGTCTTCTTAATTGCTCTCAGCTTGTTCGGAGTTTGGATAGCTAGCCACTCCGATTCCCAGGCCACCAAGATGGTTCAACGTAGCTGAGAACAAATATCCTTAGCAGGTACCTTGACTGGTCTTGGAGGTAAAAGTATAGCTTCCTTTGCAGCTTCGTTTCCCGCAATCCCAACGTGGCTTGGAAGCCACACGAAAGTAATTCTGGTGTCAGCATCCCTTAACATGACTAGAAGGTCATGTATCTGCTGTACCAGTGGGTGTTGCGAGAAACAGGTTTCAATAGACTGCAGAGAGCTTAACAAATCGGTACACATAAGAAAGTGGCTTCTTTCGTCACGCAGGGCAAGCTGCAGAGCCTCTAAGATGGCGTAAAGCTCTGCAGTATACACACTACATACTCTAGGAAGCGAGATCTTTGTGCTCATATCATCAATGACGAAAGAGCAACCAACATTATCTCCAATTTTAGAACCATCCGTGAAGATTTGTCTCGCAGCCGGATATTGGTGAACAAAGTCCTGGAAATACTTCCGATAAACGGAGAAATCCGTGTTCTTCTTGGATGCACGGAGCAGATCTAGACGTATATCCGGTCGCGGAACCAAACACGGAGGTACCTCGCTAAGAGTTTGTTCAAGACTACCACCGATATCGATATTCAAATCATGACACAAACTATCAATCCAAAACCCAACCAGCCGTGTGGCATTTGGCCGGTCTTGGCACCTCTGGTGGTATTGGGTATGATAGATGCATTGATAGCTTGGATGTAGCGGTATTTCACGAATTTTGGCAGCGTACGTGAGGAGTAACCGCTGCCTCCTTATCCTTAAAGGTGGAACTCCTGCTTCAGCGAGTAGGCTGGGAATGGGGCTAGTACGGAAAGCTCCCTTTGCCTGCCTTACTCCACTATGGTGAATACTGTCTAAAAGGCTCAGCGTAGATTTTGATGTTGAGCCATTAGCCGCACTTCCATAGTCAATTCGGGAGAGGACCGTCACTGTGTAAAATCGTAGCAGTACCGCATGGTCAGCCCCCCATGAAGTGCCGCTGAGAAACTTAAGCATATTTAGTCTCTTCATGCAGACAACCTTCAACTGAAGGATGTGGGGCTGCCACGTCTCTTATCAAAATGGAGACCCAGTAATCTGCAGGTGTCAACCACTGGTAAGACACTGTTTCGCAAGCAGAGCTCTGGTTTGGGATGCACAGGCCGACGTTGACAGAAGTGTACAACTGAGGTTTTCTCTGCTGAAAATCGAAAACCATGTTGCAGGGCCCATCTGTCGACTCGGTTAATAGCTTGCTGTAGCTGTCTCTCAGCAAACACCACCCTTCCGGAGCTGTAATGTAGAGCTAAGTCATCTACATACAGCGATGGAACGACTGCGGGCCCAGCAACGGCACTATGCCGTTGCTAGCGATTGCGAAAAGCGTGACAATCAGTACAGATCCCCGAGGTACTCCATTTTCCTCAACGTATTATTGAGAAAATGCATTCCCTATTCGGACTCGAAAGAGACGGAGGGACATGAAGTTCTTAATAAACGTTGGCAAATTTCCCCGAAATCCCTACTGGTGTGGAGTGGAGAGAATCCCATATCGCCAGGTAGTGTCGTAAGCTTTCTCCAGGTCAAAAAAATACGGCGAGTAGGTGTTCCTTCAGGAGAAGGGCCTCCTGAATAGTGCTCTCCAGTCTGACCGGATGATCAGTGGCAGACCGATAAGAGCGAAAACCACACTGGTAGTGAGACAAGAGACCCTCCTTTTCCATGGCCCACAGAAGATGCCAGTTACCCATCCTTTCAAATAGCTCACAGAGGCCATTCGTAAGGCATACTGTCCTATAACTATCCAGAAATTTTGGATCTTTACCTGGCTTGGGAATCGGTATCACAATTCCCTCGCGCCACTGAGATGGAAACACTCCCTCACTCCATATTCTGTTGAATAGGGTGAGGATATCCTTGAGACATCTGTCACTCAAATGCTTAAGCATTTGATTATGGATTTTGTCCGGTCCAGGAACCGTATTTCTGCATAGCACGAGTGCACCCCGCAACTCCCACTCCGTGAAGGGCATGTTGTAAGGATGCGAAGCGCTAGAGGCAAAAGAGAGATGGTGTGCCTCTACTTCGCGCTTAATTGGAAGAAATGCAGAGTCGTACCTGCGAAATGTGACACGATGTGGTCAGCAATGACTGAAGGAATCGTAACTATATCTCCATTAATGGAGATTCCGGGTATTGAGGGCACATTCTGTACTCCGACAATACGGCAGAGTTTTGTCCACACTTGTGATGACGGAGTATGTGCCGTGGTGGATGACACATACTTTTCCCACGTAGCTTTCTTACTTTCTCGAATCAAAAAACGGACTTTCATGCGCAGACACTTAAAAGTGATATGATTGGCCATCGTAGGATTCTGACGATAAAGCTTGTGCCCGTTCACACCTTCGCGACAGCTTTCAAAATGGCGCCGAGTGAAGGTATGGCCCGTTTGATCTATAGGAAGCAAAGAATAGACACCAGATGCGGTGACATAGAAGGCCATACACGTCATGGAAAGGTCGAGTATTGAAAGCGAAACGGACAGTGGACTGTCTACTGTATTGTTTTACGAAAAAAGTAGAAAACTACGGATTGTTAAGAAAACTCCATCTTAATTATTTTTTTCAACGGTAAGTGAAGAGGGAATTGCCGACCGCGCTATAATTTTAAAGGAAGAAGAAGCGATCCGAGGCTGTACTAAAAGAAAAAGCGTCGGAAAAGAGAAGAAAACAAGTTAATTCACCGGAAAATAAGCAGAGTTGATTAGAGGTATTAAAAAAGAAATCAGCTAAGTACCACGAAATACGCGTGGGCGGATACAGAGCGCACTTGATATATACCCTGCAAAGGAAGACCAAGCTAACATCTAAAAATAAAAAATAAAAGGATCTCGAGATACATCTCGATTTATTGAAACAGAATAAAAGTAAGTTTCCAAGATCCACCAGAAGCAGCCGACAGAGCTAGATTCACTGAAATTAACACCAACGAGACCGAAGATATACGTCGGAGACCAACAAAAGAAATAATAATTCAAGGATTACAAACTTCAAAAAGGATTATATAATAGCTGTTCACTGCGCTGTAATCCATATTTTAGTTACTGACAAGAATACCATGAAGATGATGTGCTAAATATACATGATGGACCAAGCTGGGGACCAGTACATCTTGCCATACGACCGAGCCATGATGAGGAAAGCGACGGGAAACCATTTGACCAACCCATGATGAGGAAGGCGACGGGAAACTAATCGACCAACCCATGATGTGGAAGGGAATGAGAAACCAGACAGCAATTCTGTGATGAGGAAGCAGATGATGTACCAGATGTCCAACCCATGATCTGACCGCAGACCCAACTACATCCATTTGGGAAGCAGAACAGCTGGACCAGGACCAACCATGAGCGAGCTAACTCATTTACAATACTTAATTGCATAATTTTTGGTTTGCCTACACATGTGCCTTAGGCATGTGCCGATAGGTTGAATATAATACCGATATATAAGAAATGCAAGCGAGTGTTACCAGTGAAGTGTGAGATACTTAAGTCCGTAGTTACATGATCTAGCAATATAGCATAAGATTCTAATGTGTTGGATATATACGTCATCGTATATCGGTCAAAATACACGTATGTAGCGAGAGGTTTGAAAAAGAATTTTGGAAACAGCTAATAGTAATGACATACTGGCAGATTACAGAGATTTCGTATAGGTAATGCTACAAGTCGACGTCACGTTTGGTTGCGCGCGGTGTAAAATAAACATATGGAATCACGCATTATTTTGCTTCGCAATAAGGGCATTGAACTCAATCATAGGTTATGATATATAGCAACTTTAAAATGTTGTTTTAAGAAACGTAGTGTGGTAGTTTTGACATGGTCATGTATATGGAAACGCGACGAGTTAATACTGAGGCTATGATGTTAAGATATTATATGAATGTTGAAATAAGGTAACAATTGTGTTAACTTGAGGAAAAGTATGAGTTATATAGTGATATGACGAGATTTTATACGCACTACGTAGGGGCCATTGAGTGCCCGCAGTTTAAGATATGCCACGCTACATTCTTTAGATTCGTATACGTGAGATTGCCCACACCACAGGATTGACCTAAGCCAAGGTATGAATAGAATTTACTATTGTCGAATTATGCTTGTGACGGGATCGTATGTCAACTTTAGATGTGCTGTTATGAATATCGGAATACTACGATACGTTTTATAGCTGTGTTTTGACCAAATGCATTCACGACACCGATAAATATGATATTATGTTTCTGAATACAACGACATAGTACTTACATTGTAATTGAGCGCATGAATTAAATAGCTTGCATTGAAGTAGAATGTTATGGAATATAACGAAGGAAAGGGACATTGAGCCTAAAAGACATGTGTATGACAGCCAAAGGTTATGTTGAAGTTAGTTAGATAGCTGAATAGACTAACATATACTCTGTTTGAACTTGCATTTTTTTCAACGAACAACATCTAGGGAAATGTTAGAGTAGGAGCCAAATTTAACAGGCACTAGGAACAAATGCCTTAGTCCGTAAGTAGTTGTCCATGCACAACGTGAAAGAAGTAATAAAGCATGAGTTCGGATTTATTCATATGGATTTATGCATTCAAATTTACGCATCCAGATTTACTTATTCGAGTTTACTTACGTGGATTTACTTATTAGTGACTCGTCATCAGCTATGATTTACTATTTAATATTCTCAACGCTCAATTCTAATATGATTGGTGATTAAATATAACTGTGATATACAGTTCACTTCTGCAATTTAAAGTTATAATTTGGTTTAATTTCAAGTTTGAGCTTATTAGTGGACTTTATATACACTTCAGCTTAACTGTGTGTTTTATTCAGACTTGTTTAATTAGTCTTAAAGCAAATGAGCTCTTGTAACAACCTAATTATGATGGTGTTGTATCTATGACTTAACTTCAGAATGGACCTTAGATGTCCAGTGATCGATTGTAAATATGTACATAATCAATTTTGATTTCATGATGGAACTGATCTACATAGTTTAATACTAGATATTATTTCTCTTTCTACGAGCCAGCGCTGACTCACAATCCACACTTGTAAATACGCAATGACAAGTAATGCCATGGATTAAATTCCAATTTAATAGTCCAATATTTAGTCAATAAATATCTTGTTTATTTTTCTACAATTTAATGTGTCATGAATTCTTTCATTATTGCCCAGTTGGTAAGTTAGTTGCTTAGCTAAGTAAATTGTTGATTAATTAAGTACTCCATTTACTCATGACCAGTTCTCACGTCGTTGAATACTTTGATTTAAGAAATTGGTTGACGGTTATTACTATTATGTCATGAGATTCTATAGGCGTCTCCCGTGCGTTGTTAATCTTTTCATACTCATGTAAAGCGTAACTTGAAGTAAGATTTCATGTCTTACTTGGCATCTGAACACCCTGAGGTATCCGCTGAGCGACCCCATGTCATCTGATTAGGCAGCCCATCTACGAGTTCGAAATGGAGGTATCGGGTAAAGAATGTAAGGTTTGTTACATGCTTAAAAGCCCGTCGGCGATCACGTATGGCTGCTGCAATTTCATCTGTCCACCATGGGACCTGTTTCCAGTGACGAATACCGGATGAGGAAGGAATTGTTTCCTCCACAGCAGCCAAAATTCCAGTAATAGAAGAAACAGGGTCGTCAACAGACTCCTGCATATCATCAGCCATCACTGCGTGTTTTGAAAATTCTGGCCAATTTGCCCGCCAAAGTAACCAGCACTTGGGTACTTCGGACTGTCTTTGATTCAAGAGAGATAGAATTATTGGGAAGTGGTCACTATCACAGAGGTCGTCGTGTACTTGCCACGGTAGCGGTGGAACTAGCGCACGGCTGCACAAAGTGACATCCAGGTGTGAGAATGTGCCATGTGCGCTGCTGAAATGTGTCGATTCCCCTGTATTAAGCACGCAAAGATCAAATAGGCTGATCATTCGCTCGAGCATCCTCCCCCTAGAACAGGAAGACGGAGAACTCCATAGTACATTACGAGCATTCACATCTCCTAGCATGAGGAAAGGAGGAGGCAACCGAGTGATCAAATCTTGTAGTACACGAATTTCAAGGTCGTAATCCGGTGGAATGTACACGTTGCAAACAGTTGTCATTACTGGCAACAGAGTGTGTACTGCAACTGCATCTAGCTGAGTACGGAGTGGTACTTCTTCGCTGAAGATGTTGGAGCGAACTAGGGTGGTACAGACGCCCCCAGTTGCCGCGCCATCCACAGCTACTCTGTCTTTGGAATAAAGACGATATCCTCTCATAGTCGTGTCGTGTCCAGGTCTCAATCAAGATTCCTGAGCTAGTAGAAAAACTAAACAAGTTTAATTTGCAACCGGATCACTCCATCCACTCTTTCGATATTGTAAACATGTACCCAAGCATACAAGTATCAAAATTAATTCCGATAATTATAAACAATTTAAACAAAAACAGCCACTTAAGCAAACTAGAGATACAAGACTTTATCACAATATTAAAACTTATCATCGACAATAACTTCTTCACTTTTGACAATGTCATATATCAACAAAATGGTTTGGCAATGGGGTCACCGGCCTCAGGTATCTTAGCAGAAATATACCTGGACTTCCTCGAATACACCAAAATTGACAACGAATTCGAAAACATTCTCTTTTGGGCCAGATATGTCGACGATGTCTTTGTAATCATAAATGAGAAATCAATTAACGCACCCACCACCCTCTTAAGACTCAACAATATTGATCCTCATATCAAATTCACACTAGAATCCGAATCAAATCAAAAAATCAACTTTCTAGATTTAACCATCACTAGAAACTCAGATTCTTTCAGTTATAAAATTTTCAGAAAACCCACTCAAACAGCCTCCACCATTCGCCAAGATTCAGTGCACCCCCAGTCCCACAAACGAGCCACATACAACAGCCTAGTTCACCGAGCCTTCAGCATACCTATGTCCAATAAAGATCTAAAAAACGAACTCAACACAATCCGCGGAATCGCAAAATTCAACGGCTTCAGCAATCATTTTATAGAAAGGATAATCAATAAACACAAACATCGCCCAAAAACTACCCTCAAAAAAGAAATAACCAAACCTCTAACATTTTCCACCTTCACGTTCAACAATGATATCTACAAGTTAACCAACATCTTTAAGAAACAAGGCGTTAAAATAGCCTTCAAAACCAACAATAAGAACATGAATGTTTTATACAATACTTCACACATCAACAAGACCAGCAGTTTTTTAAAATCAGAAGTTTATAGGATCAAATGTACCACCTGTAAAAAAACCTACATCGGGCAAACCGGGAGAAACTTCATTATCAGATACCACGAGCACACTAACGCAATAAAATACAACAAGTTTTCAGCCATCGGCCAACACATGCAAGATTATAACCATAATTTCACCAATATTGAACAAGACATGGACATCCTCGTATTAGCAAACAAGGGCCCTTTACTGAACATAATGGAAAATTACTACATACACCTAGACCAATACTTTAATGCCAGTCACAATCTCAATGAAATCTCAGAGAAACCCAACATACTCTTCGATCTATTTATCACTTTCCTCAGAAACAATAATGCAGCCAACCTAAACTCAATCCTAAATTTAATCAAAGGTACTTTTCCAAGACAATTACACTTTCTCCCGCACCCTTCAGCCCCACCTTAAGCCCTCTTCCTAAGCCATATTTCATTTCAATACAAGAACTTACTGATTTCCATGATTATAATTTTTACAACACCCCATTTATACTTTATTCTTTGTTAAAAACCTCTTATTATGTATATTCCTTGTATTATTAACTATTACCATAACATCTCATTTCACTTGTTATTCTTTAAAATAATATTGTCTTAGGATTTCGCCACAAATGATCTTTGCTCCAATACGGCTGATGATGACCCCTAGATGGGTCGAAACTAGTACCGTATAATTTTGTAATTTTGTGAATATATTGTATTGAAAAGGTGGAAACATTTAAGTTATTATTATTATTACTTATATATTGTTCAATACGGACCAAAAACATGAAATTCATAACCATCAAAGACTATGGAGGCCACACAAGACGGATATCAATTGACGTAACTCAGCTAGGCGACAGTGATAACTACTGCAGTTCCACTGCAATAGTGCCATTGTGTGGATAGGTAAAGCCTCGAATTCAGAGCAATTTCTTGCCCTTCGTTCAGTCCATTACCTGCCAGGTTCCGCCGTCTTTGTATCGTTTTTGTCACTATTACCATCCACGACAATGAGTGGTTCAGTCTCCATTGCCTCCTCAGAAGAAGGAGACGTGGTGACTGGACACACTGCCGACGGTGATCTCATTGATCGGGAACAGTGGGCCTTCTTCCTGGGAGAACTAGGTTCTCCAGAAAGTGATCGAACAAGAGGGCGTCAGTGCCTCTCGTTCTTGCCCACCATTTCTCTCTTTTTTGGAGGAGAGCTGGCAGACGGCTTGCCAGATTTCTTCGGGGATCCCATGACCCCCGATTGAGTTGGAGAAGGCTTCTTCTCCACTTTCTTAAGGGAGCTCTGTGGCTTGACTTCTCCTCCTTTGTAAGTTGGGCATTGGAAGGAGGGCTGGACTTCCCACCCCTATTTGGGGAAGTCTTCCCCCCCCCGCCCTGATGAGGGAGGACTTCCCAGCTGAGCGTTCCAGCGAAACAGCCTTCCCAGGCAATGTCGGCAATAACGCACTTTTTGGTCCTTGTGCTGTTAAAACTCCAGTTTCTTTAGCGATTATCTTTTGTTGCTGGCTTTGACTTATCGATGCGTTTTCAATTCTGCTGTTCTGTACAAAACTCTGTGGAGTGATCCGCACGTTTGCGACCTTTTCAGCGAAGGAGATGGAGAACTCCGGAGCAGCAATTGTCTTGAACTTTCTCCGGGCGTCTGGATAAGATAGCTTTTCCAGAGTTTTTACTCCTGGATCATTTTCTCCTGCTTGAATGTGGGCCACTCCTTGGAGATTTAAGCATACACACCCAGGCAGTTGACACACACTGGTGGTGGTGTGCTGTCAACCCCAGCATGCTCGCACTTCCCACACATTTTGCAGGTTGTCGAACCTGTACATCGCAATGAGGTGTGGCCAAACTTTTGACAGTTTTAGCACCTCATTGGTGCCGGAGTACATGGACGAATAGTCAGACGATACATTGGGCCGATTGCAGAAACGGCACTTAGACGATGTCTACGGTTAAACAATGCCTAAGTATGGCTGCCGCATTGCAGAGACGTTATTTATCACTTAGACACTGTCTAAAACCGATCTTCAACCGGTCATGTTTAAACACTGCCGAGAGCACTGTTTAACCTCAAATGACAGGAGTGAATCACAGTCAGAGGTTATGTATCGTGAAATATGTAATTTGTATTATCATGTTGAGACGATTTCGGGAAGAAAGGTCAGTCCGACGGCCTCTCTGTGGGTCGCCCGCTGCTAAATCGCAGCAATTCGTTTAACATGCACGGGGAGATAATCATAAAATAAGGTTTCGCTTTACGAGAGACTTGTTTCTTGAGACTGACAAAGTGACAGTCCAGTAACTGTCAACTTGAATACAATTCTTGGCAATTGATATATTTTATTATATACATGGGGTAATTTCCATGGAATTATAGGTCACTTCGACTACATACATATCAGAATTACGTGTCCCGATTGTCTGAGGGCTGTCGCATACATCAACCGGGAGAGATTCACTTATATTTACTGCCAAGTAAACACACATAATAGTATGGGATTTTTATATATATAATCGCATAGGTTTTCGGCAACTGTCAGATAGGAAAAGGCAAGTGGTGGTGATTATCGTTTAAAGAGGACTGGGGAAGAAGAGCCGTGGCCATAATAACAGCCCTAGTATTTGCCTGGTGTAAAAATAGGGAAACTACGGAAAACAATCTTCACGGCTGCCGATGATGCGTTTCCACTCTACGATCTCCAGAATGCAAGCTACATCTATATGGCCCGTACAACACACTCGGTTACACATTACTATTGCTTCATCTTCTCTTCGTCGAAGCTACTGTATTTATGAGTAAATTACACTCACTGTAATAACGCTATAATGAAAGCTACACTTCTCCGTACGGTGGCGTGTCGCTTTAGTGTCGATAACATTATGAGATTTAATTTGCACCGAAAGCGATACTCTTATCTGCAGGCAAGTCATGCTCAGCCATATTTGAGTAATGTGTAGGAAGACAAACAGCTGACTGGCGTTCGGCGCGCGCACCGACGAATTTCATTGGTTGCGACAAGCAAAGAGTTGCATGAAAGATACTTCTGTCTCAATTTTCAAACCAAAATTGAAACTTTAAGGGATATCTAGTTAAACATCGACTGAACATTGTTTATGCAATGGAAGATCGTGAATGATTTAGACGTTGTTTAGGTAGACGATGTCTAAGACTTAAAACTAGTCATCGTTTCTGCAATCGGCCCATTGCCACTTTTATCCGTTCAGGTACGGTCTCGCCGTCGAAGGTAAGGATGAAAGCACCCGTATTGAGTAGCTTATCACCCACACGCCTCCTCAACCTCTTCACATCGGTTACACCCCGACATGCTAGGTACCGGATCATAGTATCATCAGAAGACTTAAAGTCCCTGTGGAATATAACTCCCTTGCAGGAGTTAAGGGTTTGGTGCTTCTGATTTTCCTCTACCTTTCCGAGTAACTTGGCTTTAAGTAGCCGTCTGGACTGTTCAGCCGTAGATGTCTTTATAAGTACGGATCCATCGCGGACCTTGCGCATCTCGTCGACTTCAACAGCAACAATTTCTTCCATGGAATTGCTGATCATGAAAGGACATTCATCAAGAAAACTCTTACCATCGACCCTGGAAGCAACCTGGAATCGGAAGACGTTCGTCACTTACATAATCCACTGCAACTGGAGTATACCGCTTTCGTTTCTTACAATTTTTGATGCTGTTTTCTGAAGCGTGCCAAGGAGTTATGCCGAAGGCAAGGCTATATAGTCCAGAGGGCACCGGTATCTGGAGGGGGTCGCCAGGAACAACTCTCCCAGTAACCAAGCATCACCCTGCCATGACCCGAAACTTGTGATTGGGGGAGGATAAAATCTCCGTACTATCCTAATCTACCCGAGGCAGAGAGGGTGGCCAGTCAGGAAAAGGAATGAAATTTAAGAAGGTGAGAATACAAGGGTAGAAATAGTGATGAAAAATAAAGAGCATAGAAACCTCTCAAGCAACTCGGGGGACACCTCGTCAGTCTGGCCGCACGCCAAGGCCAATCCAGCATGGGTAACCCAGAACTGGCACAGCCCTCGGGATCAACAAGCACACAAGCCCCCACACCGACATCAAGGTCATGGTGTCCCTGGGGGGGGCACCAGGAAAGGACACAGCTATTCCAATGTTGACTACATAGAATGTATCAGAGATATCATATTTCTGTAGAGGAGCAAGCTTACTCTGGCTGCAGAGAGCCTCAGTCAGCACCAGGAAAGGACACAACTATTCCAATGTTGACTACATAGAATGTAAGATAGATATCAGAGATATATTTCTGTGGAGGAGCGAGCTTACTCTTACATATATTCTTTCTTACATATATTGTTCATAATTTCCAACCAGACGTCTGGTTTAATTTTGAGGTGCTTTGATATGACTGATGATGCCCCACATGGAGAGCGAAACATGTCTCCATTTTAACGATGTTTAACTAAAAATGTTAACATCCAGTAATGTATTGAATAGGTTGGAGTCCAATAAATTCTTTTATATTATTATTATTATTGAGATTCTTTCAATACGGAAAATAAAATGATTTTCATTACTTGCAAGTACTATGGTGTCGATCTAACCAAAGTTTCAGAGCTAGAATGACCAGGCTGCAGACAGCCGCAAACACTCCTGTGTAATTATTTCGTTTAAGTACGCACACTGCCTGTGAGTAGGGATCGAATAGCTGGAACACTATGATGATCCAGTGTGTTACGTACTGGTAGTATCAGAAAATTTATGAACCAGAGGAATGGCATGTTAAAGAAGAGTGACATCTAACTCCCCAGCTACTTCCCGCCAATATTCAGGCAGGCTGTTATACTCTATACGCAGCAGTAATCCCATCTATCGTAGATAAATGGCAGCAGAATACACAAAGCACATAACAAACAATGGTCAATGTAATGTTATTGTTGATCAATTTTATGAGCTTTCTATATTGGAGGCCTTCACATTTAGTTTCTTCGGACTCTGTGATATTATAGCATCTAATGTAAAGTGTGTTGTCGTTTCTTTCATGACTCCCTCTTGTGCCATCATTCAAGCGATCGTTCCTTCATGACTCTTTTCTCATTCTTATAATCACCTTCAAAATGTAATCACCATCACCACCAATACTATTATAGTCGGTACGGTAAAACTGAATAAGACATAAATAATCGGAAATTGTATTCTCTATAACTTTTGTTTAAGTAGTATCTTTCCAGATGACCAGTAAGATAGATAATTAAAAATTAAATTTTTGACACCTTCCCCTAAACTACCATTTCGAACAGGGTGAATAAAATTATTTATAGCGTAGACTGTAGTTCCTTATTCCCCGACTTTACATAAAATTCTGTTCACCTATTTTCTAGTACCTCGGCGCTGGTATGGACTTAGCAACAAAAATCCAAATTCATGAATATCTCTGTCATAGCTGGTACGGTAAAAATGTGTAAGACATAAATGATAGGAAATTTAATAATATATACAGTAACTTTAGTTATGTAGTATTTATCGATAGGGCCAATAATGGCATAAATATTTGAAAATTAAATTTTAGGCCTTCCCCTAAACTACGATTTCACTCAGCGTGAATAAAATTATTTATGGCCTAGATTGTAGCGACTTACTTCCTGACGTTATATACCGATTTTCATTAAATTCTCTGCAGCCGTTTTCTTGTGATGAGCGTGCGTACATACATACAGACAGAAATTAAGGAAAATTAAAACGTGTATTTCCCCTTGTTACTGTGGTCACGACCGGTACAGAAATATCATTCTTTTAAAAATATGAGCATTGTACAGACAAAACTCTTATTTTATTTATATTGAGATAAATTAAAATTAGTCAGAATTGTCCCCAAATGGCTTCTAAAATCTTTAGAAAAGGCACTAGTCGTTATCATTGAAATTCTGTCACTAAATTACTAAGACTCCATATCTAGCGACTAGTCCCTAGAAGCGACTAAAGAGAATAGAATCGACCAGACTAATGTAAACGAACACGAACATAGCACACGAGAATGAGAGACTGACAATCGATATACGCGTCATGACATACAGATTTCAATAAACATCGCACATTTCTCGCATTAATAAACATCGATATTTTGTTTGAAAGTGGCCAATGAGGGAAGGACTTCCGGCCACTGGCGTAAAAAAGCTGAAATGGTGGGATTTGAAAACAAATGTTTGAAGTTCACCCAAAAATAGCTAAAATCGGGAGATTTAATAGAATAATTGGGCAGCGGGAAGTACTGTCGAAAATTGGGAGTCTCCCGCCTAAATCGGGAAAGTTGGCAGGTATGCCACTGTCACAGAGATTGTGTGTATTTCACTGAAACAGCGGAACCAACGTTCGGCTGCATAGGCTTAAGTCTATGCGAGAGTATGTGCCGTAACATATACTGAAATGAGTTGGTTCACCTGTGTTCAAAATACATAAATCCAGCTCTGTTTCCAAATCCCTTCCCCTGGGGCAAGGCGTTTCAGAGCCCCATATGGGGTGATAGGCGTTAAAATCGCCCAATAAGACGAAGGGAGGTGGAAGCTGATCTATAAGGTTAGTGACATCATTAATGTTAAGAGGCTGGCCTGGTGGAAAATAAACATTACACACTGTGGCTATGAAAGGCAGCGGTATCCGCATCGCAACTGCTTCCAGTGGGGTTCTTAGAGGAATCTCTTCGCTAAAGGTATCAGAACGAATAAAAATACCCATGCCACCAGACGCCCGGTGAGCATAATATCGCTCTATCGAGTATAGCCTGAAATTTCTCAAGACCGTATGATGACCTGGTCTGAAATTTGTCTCCTGAATACAGACTATACTCGCCGTGTACTCTCTGATGAGCTGATGCAACTCAGCAAGATACCTGTCATAACCAGTACAATTCCACTGTACCAGTGCCATAGTGTGGACTATAAAAAGAATGTTAGGTTATGAGCGACACCTAAACACTATGTCCAACCCGTTATTGACAGATGGCGGGACTGACGCTCAAAACTTCGACGCTCTCCAGGGGTGGGAAGTCCCCCTTACGAGGGGAGCGCGCTGGTTTCGGAGCAGGCGTACATGCTGGTGCAGACTCATACTCTCCGGATGGAGGGCATGATTTCCCCTTCATAGGAGAAGTGCGGGAGCATCCGGTAAGTGCGCTCCTCTTCTCCTCCTTCTCAAGTTTAGACGGGCTGGGAGATAATTTCCCAGCCCTGGTTGACGATGCCGCCTCCGCCGGCGTGGACACGGCTTTCACTGACCTCTTAAGAGGGGGGGGGGGGGAGCCTTCCCCCATTTCTGTGCTGGCTTAGAACTGCCAGCCGGCACAGTTTTCTTGGTGGTTGAAGGAAGGGTGGTCCCCCCCTTCGAGCTTATACTCTTTGCGACTTTGCTCTCAGAAGCAACAGCTGCCTTGGGTGCAGCGATCATCATGGGTAACGATGTCGTGAAAGTCAAACCTGGGAGAGACTGAGCTATCATGCTGTAGTCGAGAGAACGGGCAGGTGTATTCATGGAACTAAAGTTACGGTGCGCTTCCTGGTAGGATAGACCATCCAGGGTCTTGATCTCCTGGATCATCTTCTCATTCAGATATGTCGGACAGTTCCGATCTCAAGGAGAACGAAGACCAGAGGCAGTCAGTGCAATTGTACAGAGTTGTGCACTCCTCCACGCCATGAGCTACTCTTCCAAATGTACCACACACAGGCTGATTCGAACAATGAGATACCATATGTCCGAATCTCTGGCATTTGTAGCATTGCATAGGAGGTGGGATGTACGGCCTCACATCACAACGATAAGATGTTACCTTGACTTTCTCTGATAACATAGACAACTTGAAAAAGACAATGAAGGCACCAGTGGCAACGTCTTCACTGACTTTGCGCATAATGCGCCAGATGTTTCTCATGTCACTGTGACCAGAATTAACGCTACCCTCATTTATTGGACATGTGTATATGTGTATGGGGACTATATCTACCATTCTCGGCCATTGTTTGAATGGCTGTTAATTTATGTGCCTGAACTACGCCTACTTAAAATGCATAAACTACTATTGTTACGTTGATAGCTTCCATTTTTCTGATTCGCCCAATAAACTAGTTGAAGTGCACGTGCAGGCACACTACTGCTTTGAACTGAGTGATGTGCTGCTCGCTAGCTGCAAGCCAGTCTGTTGCTGACCGGGAGCCATGATGGACACAGTTGGAAAAGCTGATCAAAAGTGGGTGGAATGGAGTCTGATACTCCAGGCTAATAACAATGGAATTAGGCCGTTGGCCTTAGTTGTAGTGTGATTATGTATCTAATGTAGTTCCTATTCACCATTCTTTCGTCTTTGTGCGACCGAAATATCTAAGCGAGTGTACTTATTGCAATATGAGCTAACAACGTAACTATTGGATTGTATTAAATTGGACTCCCAAAAATGTAAGTACAAGTATCATCTTAATTGTTTTGAAACTGTTCTACTGCCGGATTATTTGGAGAAGAAGAATGTGAGAAAAACGCTATAAGTGACATTCATTTTGTGGGTAATTTCGGCAACGCTGCAAGTATTATTTCGAGCCAACTTCGCAACCGTAATTGAAATTATGCCTAACTTTAATGGAGATGTCGGCCACTATTTATTCATTGAATTAAACTGGAATTTCTTCTGCATTGGACATTTTAATGATATAATTTGAATCTTTAAGCTATTAAAATGTAACAAGATTTTTGTAAAATTCTATATCCAAATTATAATTAATTATGGAGTAATTCTGGAACTTGCTATATGCACGGACGAGAGGCAAATTATTCCATTCGTTTCATTTAATTGAGATTATTGTTGCGATTCCTTTTTCGGTTTCTTAATGCCGTTGTGATTATTATTATTTGTTGGTGATATCATTCTATTTTTCTTGGTTCATATTTGTGGTATCTATTGCTGTCATCAATGTTTTGAAAGACGTGTGCTAGTTTTGTTTTCGTAATGGATCATTGTTTAATTAGCTGATGGGATGGTTTATTTCCTGTCTTATTCGGGCATTACCGTTTTCCAGGGCCTCCTAAAATTTAAATTTAATTACCGGCATTTAAATCCTCTATTTATATTTTGTTGGCGGAAATGTTAAATTCAAAATACTATACATTATTATTGTAATATCGCGGTTGTAGGAAACTGAAATCTGTTTCTCCCATTTCTTCATGATACTTATGTTTACCCTCCTCTGACTATTCCCGTTCGTGTTTTCTTTCTTTCTTTCATTATTGCATGTAATTTATCTTATCTGCTGGCATGTTAATTTTAGGTTTGTTCCAACAAGCAGTTTGCGTACGGTTTGGTATTGATTCATGAACTGATGTAAGCACATGCGCGAGCTATGTACTCGTTGGGAACCATCGCTAAACAGCAGTCTGTTGGAACGGTTTGTGAACGGTCAAGAAAAACTACAATGCGCATGCGTTGACAATTACGCGGGAGATTCCTGTTTGAGTATAAACAAACAGCTGTTCTTGTTCATCTCTGCTAAACAACTTTTTACGCCTACTCAATGGAAGGTAACTGGCAATAAAATGACTCAACTAATAAAATTATAGACTAATGGACATGTTTCTAAAGTAATAATTACTTTATTCCAGAATTATGTGAATTTATAATTCTACCACGAATACTGGCAGTGTAGAAACCGATGATGTACACCTCTTCAGGGGATAACGATGTAACCTAAAAGAAAATACTGATCACATTTTTTTCTTCTAAATGATTGCCAAGAGGTGAACTACTAAATACTCTTATTATCATTTAGACTTTCACGGCCCGTGTAACTATTCATGAGTTGTATTTTTGGGCTTATGCCGTGTAAATAATTATAAACACACTCAACGTTTCAAAAGGAACCTTGCCTTTCTTCATCAGAAGACAGAGAAAAGAAACGACGTATTGATGGTTGCTAGGAGAAAACAACAAGGAAGCTTCAAATGGTGCCCAAAGATGTAAAGGGGACGCCATTTTAGCCCAATGCTAGAGACAATGAATAGTAACAGCAAAGCATTACTCTCTAATGGTTCTGATTATAGGTAGCCATGATTGACTGAGGTTGTAACCTGTATCGCAGTTGAAATTATCTGGATGTTTACATATTTCAACCGCCTCCCTGATAATTCTTGGGCGATATTGCTTTATATGGGCCAGAACATCCACTTCTTGGAACAAGACATCATGACCAGGTGTTAGGGCATGATCAGCAACAGCTGATTTATCAGGCTGGTTGAGTCTGATACATCTGGTATGTTCCTTGATGCGAGTACACACCGTTCTCGAAGTCCACACAATATAAACCTTGCCACAATACAGGGAACTCTGTAGATACCAGGTTGTTGTAATTTAGGCAAACTATCCTTAGTTGGTCGTAAGAGTTGCCTAATCTTAAGTGATGTTCCAAAAACAGTTCGTACATGGTACCTATTAAAATTATAAAATTCTTTTATTAACAACCACCTACTCAATACAATATAATACACTCATTGAATTATAAAATAAGCATGAGGTGTCTTAAAAAATGGCTTAAATAACGGAACATGTTTCGTTCGGCATTGCGAACATCATCAGCCGTTAGTACAAAGACTAAGGTCAGTGCCCTGAACTTAAGTGATTAAAATTGTTCAAAGAATAACAATGTCGTAATAAAAAGTAATATGATAACATTAGACTTAATTAGTAACAGTATGTACAGATCAGCAGCAAGAATTTATGGTGAAATACATTGAACGATGGCAGTCTGTGGAGTTAAAAACAATCATGGGGCTGTTAAAGTAAAAAACAGAAATAGATATTGTAGACAATTAAAATATACGTCAATGTGTGAAGTGTGGATTAATTATTGACGTTGGAGTTCTTACAATTGTGCGAAAACAAAGGTTGAATTAGAGTTAATTGAACAGTACGAGTCAAATAGAACCAGTCAAAAGGCACATGACGACGTAACCAAGGATGACATGACGTGATCACCGGTAATTGCAAATTCTGTAGGAGAGAGAATCACAATGCCAGAAGGAAATACAAGTTGAAATAGTCCACATTCACGCGCTAGCATAAAATTAAAAACGTATACAATGTAGAACATCAATGATGAACTCATTAAGGAGTAACTGTGATCTTGAATAAGGGAGAGTTCAGGCAATCCGTAGATGAATGAAGCAGATTATGGCACAATTGGAGTTTGAAATCTGGAATGAAAGAAAAGGGAAGAAAATGAAATTATGTTATAACGGAAAATGAAGAAGGAGAAAAGAAAAATTTGAAAGAGGAGGCTTACCCTTGGGACTAGTGTGAGGTGTCCGCTAGTGTTAGCTGCGTGAAGTAAACTGGCGAGTAGCTTTATTGCTGCTTCTAGTGTTATATGTATGTATATGTAGAGGCGGGGAGTGAGTCATGTGAGGCGGAGGGGCGACCGATTCTTTGGGCGGGTCGAATATTCGTGGAGGGGGTGTTGCATGAAGGGGCGGTAGAGCAGTAGCTGTTGTTACAGAGGAAATATTATTAGCGGTTGTATAATTAAAAATTCTCATAAAGTTATTATTATTTATATTGAAAAGAGAAAGTAGTTCTGGAACTTTTTCGATTATTGGACTTTTAATTTCTGAAGTATCATTTCAATTTTGATTTCTATTAAAATACTGGTCTAAGAATATATAAATATTCTCAAACTCTGGCATAAGTTTACTTTTATTAACGTATTTCAAGATTTGAAGATCTTTTTCAATTGTCGTAAAACTTGGCCAGTTTCTTCCATATGGGTGCTCATGGCGGAATACTTTTTATGTTTCGAAGCGTTGTAGTGTTCAAGGTATCTGGTCAAAAAGCTACGTCCGGTCTGTCCGATATAAGAAAAACCACAATGGGTGCATTAAGCCTACAGATACCAGAGTTCGAGAATTTATTGTGGTTAATGTTAACTATATTTGAATTGAAGAATATATTACGGTTCGTATATTGGGTTCTATAAGCGATATTAATATCGTATTTCTTTAGAGGGTTAGTGACTTGAAATAAGCCTGGGTTCGTGTAGCTAAAGGGAGCATATTTTGTTTTTTTAGGCTTGTCCGGAATCAGTTTCGTTGCGGTTTTTAATTTTATCTTGTTGATGATTTTATTAATCATCAAGGGATTATAGCCATTAATTCTGGCCAAATCCT
Source organism: Anabrus simplex (assembly GCF_040414725.1). Classification (NCBI taxonomy): domain Eukaryota; kingdom Metazoa; phylum Arthropoda; class Insecta; order Orthoptera; family Tettigoniidae; genus Anabrus; species Anabrus simplex. The sequence continues at coordinate 756,499,472 of NC_090265.1, read as the reverse complement.
TGATAAAGTTTAGTTCTCTTTTGCGATTTTCAGTTGCAAGCGGGATTTTTAATGCTCTATAAATAAGACTAAAAAATGCAGCCTGTTTATGGGATTGCGGATGTAAGGAATCGTTTCTTATAGTGATGGGGGCACAAGAAGGCTTTCTAAATATTTGAAAAATGAATTTATTATTCTCTCTTGAAACGTTTAAATCCAAAAAGTTTAGAGAACCATTGATCTCGTCTTCCTTAGTCAAGCTCATTATGGGATGTTAGCACGCTGTGACTATCATTTTTCTGTGTAACTATAACGGAAAAAGTGTCATCCACATACCTAAACCACAATTGAAGACCGTTGATATTATTGATTATTTTGTTATTTTCCAAATCATGCATAAAGATATTACCTAGAATGCCCGAGATCGGGTCACCCATTGCTAGGCCCTTTTGATGATATATTCTGTTATTGAAGGTGAAATGGTTATTATTAAGTACAAATTCTAACAAACTGATGAAATTATCTATTTCGCATTTGCTAAGGTTACTGTGGTTTAAAAGGTATGTTTTAATAATCTTGACCGTTTTGCTTACCGGAATATTGGAATACATATTAGTAATATCATAGGATACCAGTATGTGATTATGCTCAAGATTGAATTTCGATAATTTTTCACAAAACTCAACGGAACTTCTTATATAAGCTGTATTATTGAATTTAAAGTGTTTACTGAGAAAATTATGCAGAAATTTTGAAACTTTGTAAGAAGGGCTGTTCATGCAGTTAATAATAGGGCGTATAGGTACGTCTTTTTCATGGATTTTTGACAAGGCTTTTGCAGTTGGGAGTTTTGGTTTCATTATTATAACTTTCTGATATTCGTGTTCTTGTAATAAGAACGGTAGATTTTTCAATAGGTTCTTCAAACTTCGTTGGATTTTGGGGGTGGGATCTTTATTAATAATAGTATAACTGCTATTAGCAAAGAAATCTTCGGTTTTTTAAATGTAATCATCTTTATGTAGTAATACTATGGTGGGGCCTTTATCAGCTTTAGTGACGATGATATTATTATTATTAATTTTATTTCTTACATCATGTATTTGTTTGCCAAGAGTCAGGTTCGAGGTAGTTTTCGGTTCCTTTGCTAGAAAAGGGAGCTTCTTTATCTCATATTTAATGTCTTTATGCACTTCTACGGGGAGTTTTTGAATGTTAGATTGGATTTCCGCGATTGTAGTAATCAGATCGTCTGTTTTTTTTTTTTTTTGGATTAGGCCAATTAAATTTCAGCCCTTTATCAAGGAGGGATAATTCATTATCTGAAAAGTCAGTATTAGATAAGTTCACTGTTGTACGAAAATGATTTAATTCAGTGGAGGGGGGGTTAGTTTTACTGTTAACATAACTCAGTTTGTTCTTAGTGTTATGCAATTGCAATTATTGTCTAATGTTGTCTGTTTCTTGTTCACTATGTTATATACCTTTTCACTGACAAACCTAGAGTATGAACTCCATTCTAATGGGGACATACTAGAGGATATTTCAAGATGCGTCTTATAAAGCTGTAGGTTTAGGAACGATTTCTTTTTGTAATGCGCCTTGATTTCGTTTTTTAACCAAACTTCATTAACTTTCTTTTGAGTTCTACATGAATCAGGAGTCGAAAAGTTTTTTCTTTGAAGGTGTTTTAGAAATTTGGGAATTAGTCCATGCTTCATACATTCTTTTAAAAACAGGATATCTCTAGATATTTTGCTGACCTTGACTTTGAGATTAAGATATCTATTCCTTTTTGTTGCCTGGTAGGCTGCTAAGTTACATGTAATTAATCTCATAATGGAACCGTATTGAGGATAATATATTCAAATTATAAAATTCCTTTATTAACAACCACCTACTCAATACAATATAATACACTCATTGAATTATAAAATAATCATGAGGTGTCTTAAAAAATGGCTTAAATAACGGAACATGTTTCGTTCGGCATTGCGAACATCATCAGCCGTTATTACAAAGACTAAGGTCAGGGCCCTGAACTTAAGTGATTAAAACTGTTCAAAGAATAACAATGTCGTAATAAAAAGTAATATGATAACAGACTTAATTAGTAACAGTATGTACAGATCAGCAGCAAGAATTTATGGTGAAATACATTGAACGATGGCAGTCTGTGGAGTTAAAAACAATCATGGGGCTGTTAAAGTAAAAAACAAAAATAGATATTGTAGACAATTAAAATATACGTCAATGTGTAAAGATGATTACATTAAAAAAAACGAAGATTTCTTTGCTAATAGCAGTTATACTATTATTAATAAAGATCCCACCCCCAAAATCCAACGAAGTTTGAAGAACCTATTGAAAAATCTACCGTTCTTATTACAAGAACACGAATATCAGAAAGTTATAATAATGAACCCAAAACTCCCAACTGCAAAAGCCTTGCCAAAAATCCATGAAAAAGACGTACCTATACACCCTATTATTAACTGCATGAACAGCCCTTCTTACAAAGTTTCAAAATTTCTGCATAATTTTCTCAGTAAACACTTTAAATTCAATAATACAGCTTATATAAGAAGTTCCGTTGAGTTTTGTGAAAAATTATCGAAATTCAATCTTGAGCATAATCACATAATGGTATCCTATGATATTACTAATATGTATTCCAATATTCCGGTAAGCAAAACGGTCAAGATTATTAAAACATACCTTTTAAACCACAGTAACCTTAGCAAATGCGAAATAGATAATTTCATCAGTTTGTTAGAATTTGTACTTAATAATAACCATTTCACCTTCAATAACAGAATATATCATCAAAAGGGCCTAGCAATGGGTGACCCGATCTCGGGCATTCTAGCTAATATCTTTATGCATGATTTGGAAAATAACAAAATAATCAATAATATCAACGGTCTTCAATTATGGTTAAGGTATGTGGATGACACTTTTTCCGTTATAGTTACACAGAAAAATGATAGTCACAGCATGCTAACATTCCATAATGAGCTTGACTAAGGAAGACGAGATCAATGGTTCTCTAAACTTTTTGGATTTAAACGTTTCGAGAGAGAATAATAAATTCATTTTTCAAATATTTAGAAAGCCTTCTTGTGCCCCCATCACTATAAGAAACGATTCCTTAATCCGCAATCTCATAAACAGGCGGCATTTTTCAGTCTTGTCTATAGAGCATTAAAAATCCCGCTTACAACTGAAAATCGCAAAAGAGAACTAAACTTTATCAAGGATTTGGCCAGAATTAATAAAATCATCAACAAGATAAAATTAAAAACCGCAACGAAACTGATTCCGGACAAGCCTAAAAAAACGAAATATGCTCCCTTTAGCTACACGAACCCAGGCTTATTTCAAGTTACTAACCCTCTAAAGAAATAACGATATTAATATCGCTTATAGAACCCGATATACTGAACCCTATTGGTCATTGTTATAGAGGCATGATTTTAGCCTGTAGTATCACGGACAATCAAGACCACCCTGAAGAACCTTAGGGATCCTTGTATTTTAATTTATTGCCTGGGAGAAGTTGAGTGGTGCAGTGCTCGTGGGAATGGAACAGCTAAATAATTAGGAAATCTCTGGAAACTCATAAGACAAATTTATGACCCCACGCCAAGCGAGTTAATTTAGACGCAGGACGCTAAACCCTTTACAAAAGGTGGCGTGTCAACAAAGATTTGGAGCGAAAAGGAAATTAATTTATATCTTAAAGCACAGAAGAAATGCATTTAATCTGAGAAGGAAATTGCAACCTCCATAAAATGAGCAAAATTTTGATATGTGACGAGGGCATAACTAAAAGTGCATATGCGAGATAAGTACTCAGCGCGCTTCCTGCAAGGAGACCACCGGAGGGAGAATATCGCGGGGAATCCTTAGCTTGGCAACGCGAGACGTGTTATAAATATCCAGCAGTAGAGCACTCGAGACCGCACTCTTTGACTGTCTCGCGACTGCGACGGTGTGATACTACTCCAGGAGGACATCGTGAACCAGATCTAAGCGGCGAGCTGTTAACATCCAGCACAACCTACCAGGGAATAGAATTTCCCTTCACGTATACAACGTGAGAAACATCGCAGAGAACGAGAGAGAAGAACAACAAGCTGTAGCAACGGAGCAGCTGTCGAGACAACCGAGCATCGACGCGGGGACTCCAAGAAGGCGGAGCTCACCACAATACCGAAAGAGACACTGGACTACTTTCACGGAAGCTGTCGAAGAATCATTCACCAGCCAGCATGGATCCAGCGATCTACATAACTTTGCAGATGGCAATGTCATCTGTCAACATGTACTAAACATCAGGGTTCCATAGAGAGCCGCCTCACAATGTCATCGGTACTCCCAGGTCAGACAGATCCAATTAATTATTAGCATGGGCTAGATTAATATTAAAATTCAAGGTGGCGTCAGCCACGACAGTTATGTAAATAATGGTTTGTATAGGATAGGTATGCGCAGACCTCGAACTCTGGACGGTAGGTACGGTTGTAAATTTTATATTTTCACCTTGTATTATGTTTGTTTCTGTTCACGGCATCTTTTATGCATTGGTCACGTTAGCTAGGTCTTTTTGCCAAGCACGGGATTTCAGAAGCAGAGGATTTTTATTTCTTTGGTTATTGTACGTAAGTTTTTCATACTGGAGACAGATTCCTTGACTTGCACAGGTTGGCATGGCTGGAGGTGTTAGACATGGTGCTAGTGCTTCTTATGCACGGTAGAGAGAGCTAATCGCACGCATGAACGTTATATGACTGAGTGCTGTTGAGATGATGTATAATTTTGGTAGTGCCACGGAACTGAACCCAGGCGTCATGATGAAAAGCCCTAGGGAGGCAAAAATATGAGAGTTATATGAATGAGTGCTGTTGATCTGATGAATAATTTTGGTAGTGCCAGGGAATTGAACCCAGGTGTCATGATGAATAGCCCTATGGAGGCAAAGTATGTGAGAGTAATATGTATGTCCAAGCCCTATGAAGGCAGTTATGTTATTAGGAGATAATTTCAGCACTAAGAGGTTAGATGTGTGTTTATGTAAGGGGGTAAGAAGTCCCTGTAGTTGAACAGCTGTGCGGAGTGTAGGATGGCGGGGATAAACACTCAGCCAGGTGATTTGTGCGAGGCAAGGCAGTCGAGTGTGACGTCATTGACGGGAAGATTTGGTCTCTGTCTGCGTGTTTGTTTTGTTTTCAAGTGCTTAGGGGGGAGTCGCCCTCGGCTTGTGACCTTGAAGATAGCGGCCTGTTAGGACCGCAGTTCATTTGTTTGCTTTATATTTTCTTGTCTACTTAATCTCGCCACATGTTTATTTCGCCACGTATTGTTGGAGCGGGGATATTTATGGGTTTATTGATAAGTGTGTGTACCTTAGTTATGCTGGATTGTGAGCTTTCATCCAGTCCAGGTCTTGTACTGTAAAGCTTTGATTACGGTAGCGCATGGGTTCGAGGTCATGTGACGCAACATTTTTACGCACGGGAGATTGCTTTTTGATTTTTCCTTTTGCCCAGATAGTTCTCTTATCTTCCTATTTCGACTTATTCTGTTATTCCACCCTTGTTCCAGCCCGGCAGACCGATGGTTTTGTGACGAGGAGGTTCCCAGCGATATCAGATTGGAATATATCAGATATTCAAACTTTTGTATATATGATTTTGGATTTAAATTTTTGTAATAAATTCACCACGTTATTTTATGAATGCAGCTTGGTTTCTCGTATTTTGTCCATTTTTATTTTAGATTATTCTTACCTGATATGTCACATATCCTGTTGTTTATCGTAATTTCCCCTTTTGTTTCCATTGTATCCCTGAGATGTGCGTGACTGAGTTGCTGTGCGAGGATATGTGATCAGGTAAGACTACGTGCACAAGCTCACGATTGTGGGAGTTTTTTCACTACTGTGCTCTGGGTTCGAGACCGGTATTCGCCTGGCAGGAACCACAGGGCCCTGTAGGGCACAATACGAACCGTAATATATTCTTCAATTCAAATATAGTTAACATTAACCACAACAAATTCTCGAACTCTGGTATCTATAGGCTTAAATGCACCCACTGTGGTTTTTCTTATATCGGACAGACCGGACGTAGCTTTTTGACCAGATACCTTGAACACTACAACGCTTCGAAACATAAAAAGTATTCCGCCATGAGCACCCATATGGAAGAAACTGGCCAAGTTTTACGACAATTGAAAAAGATCTTCAAATCTTGAAATACGTTAATAAAAGTAAACTTATGACAGAGTTTGAGAATATTTATATATTTTTAGACCAGTATTTTAATAGAAGTCAAAATTGAAATGATACTTCAGAAATTAAAAGTCCAATAATCGAAAAAGTTCCAGAACTACTTTCTCTTTTCAATATAAATAATAATAACTTTATGAGAATTTTTAATTATACAACCGCTAATAATATTTCCTCTGTAACAACAGCTACTGCTCTACCGCCCCTTCATGCAACACCCCCTCCACGAATATTCGACCCGCCCAAAGAATCGGTCGCCCCTCCGCCTCACATGACTCACTCCCCGCCTCTACATATACATACATATAACACTAGAAGCAGCAATAGCTACTCGCCAGTTTACTTCACGCAGCTAACACTAGCGGACACCTCACACTAGTCCCAAGGGTAAGCCACCTCTTTCAAATTTTTCTTTTCTCCTTCTTCATTTTCCGTTATAACATAATTTCATTTTCTTCCCTTTTCTTTCATTCCAGATTTCAAACTCCAATTGTGCCATAATCTGCTTCATTCATCTACGGATTGCCTGAACTCTCCCTTATTCAAGATCACAGTTACGCCTTAATGAGTTCATCATTGATGTTCTACATTGTATACGTTTTTAATTTTATGCTAGCGCGTGAATGTGGACTAGTTCAACTTGTATTTCCTTCTGGCATTGTGATTCTCTCTCCTACAGAATTTGTAATTACCGGTGATCACGTCATATCCTTGGTAACGTCGTCATGCGCCTTTTGACTGGTTCTATTTGACTCGTACTGTTCAATTAACTCTAATTCAACCTTTGTTTTCGCACAATTGTAAGAACTCCAACGTCAATAATTAATCCACGCTTCACACATTGACGTATATTTTAATTGTCTACAATATCTATTTTTGTTTTTTACTTTAACAGCCCCATGATTGTTTTTAACTCCACAGACTGCCATCGTTCAATGTATTTCACCATAAATTCTTGCTGTTGATCTGTACATACTGTTACTAATTAAGTCTAATGTTATCATATTACTTTTTATTACGACATTGTTATTCTTTGAACAATTTTAATCACTTAAGTTCAGGGCACTGACCTTAGTCTTTGTACTAACGGCTGATGATGTTCGCAATGCCGAACGAAACATGTTCCGTTATTTAAGCCATTTTTTAAGACACCTCATGAATATTTTATAATTCAATGAGTGTATTATATTGTATTGAGTAGGTGGTTGTTAATAAAAGAATTTTATAATTTTAATATATTATCCTTAATACGGTTCCATTATGAGATTAATTACATGCAACATGGTACCTACGTAATATTTTAGCAATACGATCCGTCGTGTTATGTATGTAAGGTAGTTAAGCAGTTCCTTTTACATCTTTTTTCTTAACAGACGTCCGATTATGTGCCGATTTCAGAACCCTTGAGATCAAAGCTCTGCTGTAACCGTTGCTCTAAAAGGTGGTTCTCAAGGTGTTAATTTCCTCTTGTAGATCTGACGCTTCACAAATCCTCCTGGCCCTGGTAGTCAGAGTTGTAAGGATACCATGTTTCTGGGCAGATTCTCACCATCACCGATAACCACCCCGTCAGTAGAAGCCACTCTGCACATACCGGTGCAGCCGCTCCCCACTCAGCCGGCCAGCCACAAATCTGATCCCCAAAATAAGAGCAGGTGGCGCCTGGAGACCGAGCTGGAGTGCGTGACGTGTAACGGCGACCGGGAACCGGGGCCAGGCCCCAAAGTGCTGGAACCCGAGCACGGGAAGGAACAGACGCATGGCTCCGCTGAGCTAGCGACTGAGAAGCACCATAAACTGAAGGCAAGCGCTCCCCCCAAAATAAATAACCCTCTTAAACCCAACCCAGCGGACTCAGCGGATGGCGGCAAATAAAGTCCTACTACCTCCCCCACACCCCCCAGGCAAGCCGGCGAATCGGACTCTGACGAGGCGAAACTGGTGATAGACGAATTAAGTACATCCCAGAATGCCGATTCTGAAGGCTCGGAGGGAGACGAGATGCAAGCAAGGGGTGACTGAAACCGTGGACCCAGCCACCCAGCCGGGAAACCAGGAAGACTGTTTCAGGGAGGCAAAGAGGGGGAGAAAGAAAGGAGCGGGGAAAAGGAAATACCCCAAGCCTCTGAACCGCAAGGCCCAGCAAGGCGGGGGGTTGAAACCGGAGTACCGAAGTCGAAAGCTCCACGGACACTACAATCAACTCGATTGTGCCACCACCAAACACAAATACGAGGCAGACACATCAGAAACTACCTCAACCAACACAATCAGCAAAACCAGCCACCCGTAAGGGGTCGACCCCCCCACCCCTTACGGTTTACACCAACAACATCAAACAGATAGAATTGGAGCTTCTCAAAAAGCTGACTCATGAGCAGAGAAATTATTATTTCTCCAAGCCGAGAATAAACGCACATGAAGCGGTCCTGCTATACATGTCCAGCTATGAAATCGCCATACGAGTGCTCAACGGGCTGAATATCAAATTTGTAAAGATATTGCCCAACACCACAGTAAAGCAATTCGTAGTGAGAACGCCCAACAACACATATGAGCCGGAAGATTTCGGGCTAGCCACTGCATGGCTGTAAGGGTATCAACGCTCTTACAGTGTATCGGATATGAACAGGAAACAGGGCAGCCAAATTCTGTCCCTTCCTAGTTGCCGTGGCGGACACCCCAGGAGCAGACAACCTGCGGAGAATGCAGATGCTGGTGACAGTTGAGCCATACCGCCCCCCAGCCACTGGCCCCAATGTGGAGTGTGTCAGAGGCATGGGCATCCAGGAGCGACCTGCCGGCTGGATCCCAGATACCGCAGATGGGCCGCCTCCCACTTGTCTTGCGGCTGCCCCCATGGCACCGACCCCGCATACTCTAAGTGCGCTAACTGTGGAGGGGAAACACGCAGCTAATTTTAGAGAATGTCCCAGCCGCAGGGACTATGAAACCGCCTATCAAGGCAATGGGTAACAAGCTTAGCAACCCTAAAGCCCAAGCAGGCCCTTCAGGCTCAGGCGTTTCACGCAAACAGAAAACAGGCCCCTCGGGCAAAAAGGACCCTTCAGGTCCCGCAGGCCCTTCAGGCACAAAGGGCCAAAAACAAGGCCAATCAGGCAAACTAGACCCATCAGGTGGAGGCAAAATTAACATGCAACCCCAAAGGACGGAAGGTACACATAACCCCGGGCCCTCAGGCCAAGCACCCCCCCACCACCGTCCAAGGAAAACCTCCATGAATAACAGAAAGAAGGCCCTACCTCCAAAAACTACAAGGCAGGTTAAGCCACACACGCTGCCCCCAAGCTGCCCAAGGGCCAGCCCCAGGCCAGCTCACCCCCCGCAGGCAACCTGCCGCCAATAAATCAGCATCCAAGGCACCCCCTCCCCCAACGTCCGCCCCCAGCACAAAAGCCTCACCCACCTCACCACCTACACCTGAAACACTAACACAGGTGCAACAGCCAGAAAGGAACATGGCAAGAAGGGTGTTCAAGGAAAAGATAGACGAAATTCTGAAAAACATCCTCTCGAATTTGAACGTAACTGCGATCATAACCTCTGGAGTTATGATAGCCAAAATGCTGGCCGCGACCCTAAAAGTCCCATGGTTAGGGGACTTGGCAAACGCGATCTCTGAACTGCTAACCCTAGATGGCTGAACAACCCAACGAGGATTATAATGATAACAACAACAACACACAAGGGCTTCAAGTTCTAATATGGAACTGCCAGGGCGTCAGGTCAAGAAAATACAAACTCGAAGCCTTCCTAATCGCGAACACCATACATGTAGCACTCCTAAAAATAACGTTCCTCTCACCAGGGAGGAAGTTCACCATAAGAGGCTACAAAATACACAGAAGCAATAAGGCTAACGGAGTTGGAGGAGTGGCAGTCCTGGTAAGGAAGGACATCAAGCACATGGAGGTAGACATGCCAGAGCTGGTCAAGCTGGAGGCATGCGCAATTGCCATGACAGTGCGAGGAACACTCATAAACATCATAGCGGCATACTCCAGACCGAAAAGCCTGAAAACACAGGACATAGAACCAGTACTAAAGCTAAATCGAAACACAATACTAGGCGGAGACCTAAACTCGAAACATGCCAGCTGGGGCTGCCTGAAACCTAACTCAGCAGGCACAAGGCTGTACAACCACATGCTATCCCAGGACTATGTGGTAACAGCTCCCCAGCGAACCCACGTTCCTAGCGCCAAACGATCAGGTCTCAGACATATTAGACATAGCCCTACTGCGACATATTCCTCAAGGGCATAGCATAACGGTAGTGAACGACCTTGGGTCGAGGCACCAACCAGTGATTATTTACACTAGATGCGAACCCAGAGGAATATGAGAAAAACCCCAAGCGCCGGCTTAACTATAAAGCAGCCAACTGGGCCAAATTTGAACACAAACTAGATACACTCCTACAGGGAAGCGAGGGCATGCTATTAGACAGCACAGCCCAATATGACGAAGCAGTCAAAACCCTAGTAAAAGTAATACAGGCAGCCACAACTGGGAGCATACCACTAAGCAAACACATAGAATTCCCTCATTTCGAGATTCCAGCCCACATAAAGGAGTTAATATGTAAGCGCAACAGCCACAGACTTAACTGGGCACGACATCACAGAGACAGCGATCGCGAGATGAAAAATGAACTAAACACAGAAATACAAACACAATTACTGGAATATAGGTCGCAAAAATGGAACAACCACCTCCGACTATTCAACACAAACACCAAGCCTGTGTGGAACCTAGCGAGACACTTCATGCAAGAAACACACAGCATCCCTACTATTAAGGGACCTAACGGCCCGGTATACGAGAACCGTGATAAAGCAGAAGTCATAGCGGACTCGGTAGAGGCGGCTTTCACTCCAAATGAAATATCTTCTGACTCCGCCTTCACCAGGCAAACTGAGGCAAAGGCAGCAGAGTTCCTCGAAAACGCACCTAAGCCGGAGGTAAAGAGGACAAATATACACAAAATTAAGTGGATTATAGGTCATCTTAACGCCAAGAAGGTGCCTAGCCCAGACGAGATCCAGAATATTATAATTAAGAAACTAACTCGCAAAGCCCTAACACTACTTACCAGCATTTTCAATGCAATGTTCGGACTCCAGTACTACCCTGAACAATGGAAAAGGGCTAGGATCTTCGTATTTGGAAAACCAGGCAAAGACAAGTCAGACCCTAACAATTACAGGCCCGTCAGCCTTCTGGACACCTTAGTAAAGTATTTGAGAAAATACTACTAATAGGGCATATCAAGGAAAAAGGTCTAATTTACAACAAGCAATTTGGCTTCAGGAACAGACATTCTGCCCCACAACTACTCACACGGTTCATAGAACAAGCTACCATACGTCTCAATAAGCGAAGGGACACAGGTTCGGTTTACCTTGATATCCAGAAAGCATTTGACGAAGTCTGGAACAAAGGCCTACCAGCGAAACTAATAGACCTCAAATTCCACCCAGGCTATATAAGACTTATAAATTCTTATCTGGAAGGCCGAGAATTCCAAGTTGACGTACACAACACACTGTCAAGTATGCAAAGGGTTAGAGCGGGCGTAGCGTAAGGGTCCCTTATCGGCCCAATCCTCTTCATCCTGTATACAAATGACATGCCTACTAGGGAACTCACCACCACACACCTCTACGCTGATGACACCGCTATCACAGTTCAACACACACAACTAGCGTGCACTCGGAAGAGGCTCCAAATAGTGCTACAAACTCTCGAGCCATGGCTAACGAAATGGCGCATCAAGGTCAATAATGACAAGTGCCTGGCCGTGCTGTTCACTAGGAAGAACAGACGCACACACAGACCAGCTAACATGAAACCACTAAAGCTTTTCAATCAAGATATAGCATGGCATGACAAAGTCAAATATCTAGGAGTAGTCCTAGACAGAAAGCTCACCATGCTACACCACATCAAAGATATCCAAAGAAAAGCACACATACGACTTAGCCATACCCTATACTGAACAAAAAGTCCAGTATAAACACGAACGTAGCTATAAACATATGTAAGGCATTAATTAGGCCAATAATCATGCACGCAGCCCCAGCGTTGGGGTTCAGTGCAATGACGAACCTGGATAAGCTGGAACTATTACAAAATAAATGCATTCGAGCAGCGGCCAGACTCCCTTACGACACACCAATGCGCCAACTACGTGATATTGCGAAAGTCAGCTCGGTAAGGCGCCACATACGTAAACAGACACTAAGAATGTACAGAAAGTCATGAGGTAATAAGATCAACCCGCTAGTAAGCGGGATCGGACGCTATGATGTCGATCTTTACACCAAGTATCCCACGCCGAAACACATTCTGTTCTGCCACAGGACTGGGGGGGCCGAGGGCTGGTAGCCAGCCCCCTCCCTCAAGCTGACACCTATACACCATATAAACCCACACACTGCAGTCAACATGTACCTATGTAAATATGTTCCTCTGATTACAGCTGTATTTATCTCCAGGGACCAGGCGAGGAAAGATTGATAAAAGCACAACTTAAGAAGACGACAGCAACGCAGCCAGACGGCCAAAGGACGAATCAATCCACCTCCCCTCGACAGAGACATGGAAGCTGAATACCAGCCCGCGCCCTACTATTGTTATTTATTTATTATGTTATCTCACTGTTATTTAGGTAGAACATTGAACATGAGAACCGGCAAGCAAGCCGGCACTCCAATGAGCACCTGTATATATACATATGTTACTAACAAAATTAGCATAGTTGCAGATCTGCAGTAACAAGTGTGTTCCAACAACACCGCATAGAGGGACGTCGACAGGCAGAAGAAGATAGCCACTTGCACCAAGTAAGGCTTGGCTCTTAATCCCCCTCTCCAAAAGGAGACTTGGCACCAGGGACTGCTGGCTGCTGAACAATGGGACGAACCTGGCTCTTTCTTCTTTCTGCCTATGTGGTTTTTCCCTGACCCTTCCACACCACACCTCAACACCACCTAACCAATACAAACTCTTGCCGTGGTAGCGAGTCTAACTCGGAAACCGGCAGATACTCCTTGTATCACTTCCCACTCTTCCCTGTTATCTCTTTTCTACTTAGAAACTAATAGCATGTCGGAGGCAATGTAGAGTGAGTCAATTGCGACTGCGGGGGAGCGGGCTACCCCTCCCCCATAAAAAAGAAAAAATCCACAGTATGCACTAGCCATGCATCTTGGTGGGTGCGCTAAGTACCAACTGATGAGCCCAACTTAGCACATGGGGGCGAATGAGTTAGCTGGAAAATTTATAATGTCCAATAACGGACCATTTATTTTGGTATTATTTTAGCAACTGATCGGCCTGCAGTGCTGTACGAGTCTTCAAGAGCAAACTACCGTTGTGCATTTTCTTGAGTTCCTCAAGTTCGCCGTAGGCGCCTTCAATGTGCCTACTAAAAAGGATTGATTTTACCAGCTTAAAATCATGCCCATTGGTTCTGGTAGCAACCAGAAACCTAGGGAAGCTGGATCCCATTCGTTCACACTGCGCATGTTTCCAGGTAGTTGAACCTCTCAGGGAAGCAAAAGTTAACGACTTTGGTGGGGGACCACCTTGGGCAGGTCAAGTACATTTCAAAGCCATACCTGAAACCATCCTCCCCAAATGCCACCCTCTCCAATCAGGGGTCTCTATAGCCAAACCAAGCAACCAAGGCAATACCCACCTGGTCACAGCTGGTACTGCCCGGGGTCCGATGTTGGACGATGCCTAATACGGAATGACTGAGGCAATGAGCAAAGGATTCCTTTCCTCCAGTCACTCACAATAGCACGTACCGCATAGCATATAGAGAGCACTAAGTATAGCAGAAAAATAAAAAAACAAATAATAATCATAATAATATTATGTCCTTCTCGCATTCGGCTGTGCGGGGAGCTGTGTTGTCAGGTGAATACTACTGCAAGGGTACATGATGTTCCCACCCGCTGCTTCCTGGGTGATTATTGCACGGGCTTTCGGGCGTAAACGCACACGTAAGAGGCCCAACTCCGAACAGCACGCACATCAAAAATTTGGAATCGGTCTACAACTAACCCTCAAAAAACAATAAAAAGTAAAGAGGGGACCATGGCTACATCACCCTTTTAGCTGCCTTCTATCACAGGCAGAGATTACCTGTGAATGTATTCAGCTCCCATAAACAGGGGGTCCAACACATTGTACCACACAACTATGTCCACGCCTAGGTCACCCCTTTTAGTCACCTCTTACGACAGGCAGGGGATACTGCGGGTGTATTCTACATGTACGTCCCCCACCCGCAGGGGGGTACTACAAAAGGAAAAGGCTATGTTACACCGATAAAACATATTCTTTAAAAAATTTAAAAAGTATATATTAATATAACTTATTGAAATGTTGAAGCGGAGGAAGCCTAACCTGCGTTACAGTAGACATTAACAAGAAATGAACAGTGTATATATACAGTATATATATTATATGGGTTAGAGTTAATATTAATTCAGTGCTTCCTAGAAAGGATTTTAATATCAATAAGATTTAAATTTGACGATAATATAGTTGACTTTTAATGGGCCTATGCTTCAATGGCAACAACAATTCAAATAGTGACAAGAATCAGTTTATCTGTGGCCGACTCGGCTAGTAAATCCTTCTAAGGTTATGATACATATTTGTAAGAGTTGTACAATATAGGAGGAAATTTTGAACTTTCACGAGTGTTTTACAGAATCTAACATACGAATTTCTTTAACTTGGATATATTTCTTTCAACAAATAATATACAACTATATTGTACTATTTCACTCACATCAGCATTTAAAGGCTTGATACTTGAACTTTTTAAAATTTTTCATCGGATTTCCACAACTTTTAGAAACACAGTGCTGATTGACACATATGTCTTGCTACTCTTCAAGAACTTGCTCCGTAGTACATTTACGTATTTGATCTACGACTTCTTCATGACTAATACCAATATAAATGGTCCGTTATTGGACATTATAAATTTTCCAGCTAACTCATTCCTGGTTGCCAGCGTTTCGCCCTCGTGTGCTAGGCTGGGCTCATCAGTTGGTACCTAGCACACCTACCAAGACGCTGGCTAGTGCATACCGTGGAGGCCACTGCGTAGGCTAATTGTAGCCACCGGCAGTGCCAATGCACTATGAGACACTTTGTCCCATTATCAAAAATTAATGCCTGCCTGGCCATCAGATGAAATAGATGTGCTGGTAGCACACGAGGGCGAAACGCTGGCAACCGGGAATGAGTTAGCTGGAAAATTTATAATGTCCAATAACGGACCATTTATATTGGTATTATAAATTTACTCATTCGGAACAAATATTTCAGATTCCCTATGGGAATCAACATCTATTTCATTCTTCATGACTTACGAAACTATCAACATACAGTGCTGATCCCTAAAATTATACACTGCCTCATGAACTGCAACTGAAAAATATGTATTTCATTCTAGACTTCTTCATGACATTGAAATTTCAACACACAGTTCTCCCTAAAGTTTTATAGTGCTTCATAAACAGCATCTGACAGAATTATTTATACTTCACATTTTGTTTACCTGCTATGATACATATTTTATTATTGCTAGGGGCTTTACGTCGCACCGACACAGATAGGTCTTATGGCGACGATGGGATACAAAAGGCCTAGTAGTTGGAAGGAAACGGCCGTGGGAAACCATGGAAAACCATCTTCAGGGCTGCCGATAGTGGGATTCGAACCTACTATCTCCCGGATGCAAGCTCACAGCCGCGCGCCTCTACGCGCACGGCCAACTCGCCCGGTATGATACATATTTGTAAGAGTTGTGATTGGCTGAATTTTCAACACACAGTACTCCCTAAAGTGCTTTAGTGCTTCACAAACAGCAACAGACGGAATTATTTAAACTTCACATTTTATTTACCTGTGCATTGTCTTTTATACTTATTTGTGATCGGCTGATGATGATCAAGAATACTGGTCGAAACCGGTACCAATTACAATTAAGTAGGAATATAAAACTTACATTTCTTATTTTAATAGTATTGAAAGGTTGAACCATCATATATCTTCTTTCATGGAGCTTTAGTGTCGACCACAAGATGGCAGTAATAGGTTGAATTCACTGTCCTTCGTTCATGCAAGAAATCCACAAGCAAAATGCTCACATACTAAGAAGAAAAAAATTTGCAAGCACCTTTCCAGCAAAAAGGTGTGTTTTGGCCTTACTGGACCAGCTGCACCTCGTTTCCACAACTCCATGCTTGCTTGTTTTGACTCTGGGGTGGTATGATGAATCCAAGTTTCATCAGAAGTCACAATGCAAGGAAAAATTCATATCCTTCCTCCTCGTAGCGATTTAGATGCCTCCAATATAGTTGGTCCATTATTGGACATTATAAATTTTGCAGCTAACTCATTCCTGGTTGCCAGCGTTTCGCCCCAGTGTGCTAAATTGGGCTCATCAGTTGGTAGATAGCACACCTACCAAGATGCCAATACACTATGCAAGACTGTCTCATTTTCAAAAATTGATGCCTGGCATATTTTAGGTTCCCTATGGGAATCAACATCTATATCATCTGATGGCCAGGCAGGCATCAATAACAAATTCAGTTGTGCAGCAGTTCGATATCATGAGAACTTTGTTTTTGTTTTTCGGTTTTTGTTTTCTTTTCTTTAAAGTACAATACAGTTACCAGGCAGTTTATAAGTTTACTAATCAAAATTAGTTTTAACACTTATAAAGAATAAAAACTTTATATAACTGGTAAGAAAATTGGTGAAAGCTGTAAATGCATTTTTTAAATACATTTTTCTGAATATCAACAGTCAATAATTAGTAGCTTCTGAAGTATCACACCCAGAAGCATGAACTCTTTTGTAAAATGTTCGGTATCTTATGCCAATTTTTCCAGAACCACAAAAAACTCGAAAATGAAAAATCCAACTTTAGGTCCCGTTCTGCGCTGTTCTGTCAGCTGTTCTTTTGTTGTTCACCTGGAAACAATTCTTCAATTTTATCTAACTTCATGTCATTTATCATGTGCTGTAATTCCACTGCACAGCTCACATCCTGTCAAGCCTTATTTTTCTAAGCTGAGCACACCCTTGTGAAAAATTTCTGTTAAATGCAGACAAAACTTAACTCATTGGCACCGAAGTATGGTTAGTCCATACCAAAGTTAATACACAATGTTAACGAAACAAAGTTAATAAACAAAGTTAATTAAAACATTTCTCAACATGTTAATAAACTTTTGTTAAACTTCAACATTTTGTTCACACCAAAATAGCTGTTTGTGAGGTTACAATTAATAGGGTCAGGAAGAAGGAAATACTTACAGCTGCAGTTTTCATTATTTTAGTGAGTACAATTAGAGAAAAGTGGAGACACGAAGTGTGGCAAAGAAAAATACTGGAAAGGCAAATAGAATTAAGTTTGGAAAGAATACTTATGTCAGATTCATGATTCATGATGCAGCAGGCTTTCTAAATTCTCTTGAGAACGCCCCCACATGACTTTCAGTTCTTCTTGACAGGAATTGGGTCTTGTATTGCAAGTATGATACAGATTATCAGATTATCCACTAAGGACAGGGTATTTTTTTTATTTTATAGATAGGCTACAACTTTAAAGATTCCTAGCAACTGGTGAAATTTCACTTATATACCTATTTGTTTAGAGTATCAAAACAAGCAATTTCAGTAACTGTGTCTGAGGTGTTTGAAGCTTTATACTGTACAACAATATCAAGGAATTGGTAACGGTATGAAATAAAGAAAAGCTTCATTTAACCTAGCTAATTAGGATAGTATTACTTTGATGATATACAAGCGATCATGGAAAGTTAGGTTATTCAGCAAGGAGCAAAGCTGGAAATGAAACTACATTAGAATACAGCTAAGAGGATATCATACAGAATTAAAGGTACTGTATATTAGAAGTTTTCCTTGTGATTTGATAGTCAAATTTTAGAAGAATTACGAAATCATCGTATTCCACGCTACGAATCTGCGTGGTCCAATTGCGTACTTGCGCATGTGCGAACTGAAATGTTAACGAAAACACAAAATGTTAATGGAATGTTTCATTCACAAAACATAGTTTATTAACAAAGTTAACAAAAATATCCTGGTGTGGACGAACTTTTACGGAATCGTTCCATACCACCTTATAAACGTTTGTAGTTTTAGTTACTAGCAGTGGCGGCTCGTGAAAAAATCGTCCTACGTGCTACAAGAAACAAGCTAAATACGCTGTTTTAAATCTGTATATTGCCATGATGAATAACGCATACTTCAAACTTGGTAATAATAATAATAATAATAATAATAATAATAATAATAATACAACTTTTCTCACAATTTATAACTCAGAATAAACAAAAACAACATTAATTTGGAAGCAGATGAATTATTCGACAACTGTCTACGAGATAAATAATTCATTCGAGAAATATTGTTTTTACTAACCTAATGGCGCAACTTACATCAGTGCAAATAGAATCGTGGGAATATAGATCCCCACTAAGAACACTAATTTAATTTCACTTTATGTACACTGCAGTGGATAAATAATTTGATAAATCTCCGTATAAACTTTAGCACTAACACAATGACAGAAAAAACACGCACCAGCAATATAGCCGCGAGATTAAAAACCGCACAAAGCAACTGAAAGAGCTGCCAACTGATTCATTGAGACCTTCTCTATTACCAGAGTAAATGTTTGGCTCCATGGCTAAATGGTTAGCGCGCTGGCCTTTGGTCACAGGGATCCCGGGGTCGATTCCCGGCAGGGTCTGGAATTTTAACCATCATTGGATGTATATGTTGGCTTCATCATCATTTCATCCTCATCACGACTCGCAGGTCGCCTACGGGAGTCAAATCAAAAGACCTGCATCTGGCGAGTCGAACATGTCCTCGGATACTTTCGGCACGCTATTTCATTTCACCAGAGTAAATTACATTGTAATGCGGATAACATTTAGGGTCAGTCAAAGATTCTTTGACTCACCTACGAATTCCTTATTTTTGGCACAAAAGGAAGATGGATATTTTAATAAGCATGTGTGAGATAGATTGCCTCCACTTACGCTTTACTTTCGAACCCAGACGATGCTACTCTCTAGTGGCAGATTCGCTTACCACGTTCAACATAAGCACGGCCGACTGGATCCCTCGCTGCGCCCCGGGTAGCAGGAGACATCGAGCACTTCTACCCCCTTGCGGGAGAGGAAGTAACTATAGACGGGATCAGTGAAAGTTGATCCCGGTTTATGGTATACTCCGCCGGCTAGGGGGAGTGTTGCAAGCTTGGCTGCGCCTGCGTATTGCTTCCTTCAGGCTATAAGCAAGGGCTCACTTCATATGAGCACGAGCCTTGTTCCCCGAGAGAACGGCGCTAGGTGTTCGACAGATCTCGTCCTGATTTTCACAAAACACAAATTCATATCGTACTCAGAACAACGAAAAGGCACCAGGATAATTGTACTGTACATAAATAATATTCCTTACAGTTCCAAGCTACGTGCTGGAGCCCGGTAGCACGTACTGACCGGCCGCCACTGGTTACTAGCAAGTGATAAGTCTTGCACCGCATATAGATTACTCCTTGAAGTACAGAGAATCTTCTAAATGGAATCCACCCAAGTTCACAGAATACTGTATAAAAACACAAAAGCCATCTGCTTGCACTTGCTAGTAAATAAACACGGTTGATGATTATGTAGATATTGTAAAGTGGTTAGAAAATGGGCAGTCTTGCCTAAGCCACGGACGAGTGAGGTCGCATTGAGTGGAGGGTCCCGGGAGTGGGAGGTGTGGGTGAAAGTGCCGAGTGCAGGAAGGTTGTGGAGAAGTGTGCCGACAATGATTGGTGTAGAGCAGTACAGGGCGACGGTAGGAAGATGGCAGGGAAAAATGAAGAAAGAAGAAATGAAATTAGGAGGGTGTAAAATGGATTTGGAAAGAAAAGGAGAACTATTGCTATCAGCAGCGGTGATTATAATTTTGCTATGCATTGGGGGGGGGGGGGGTGGGTCGAGCTGAACCCAGGCCCGACATCTAGTAGAAATGAGGAAAGGGAAAATATGGACGCATTCAAAAGAGCCGTAAGGAAGAAGTTGGCCCTTTTGAGCAAATTAAAAATATGATTAAAGAACAAACCAGGGAGTTTGGAAAAATGGAGGTATGGTTAAGAGAAAAAACGGAAGATATAACAGCACAAGTGAGACATAACACCGAAGAAGTTGTAACATTAAGGGAAAAAATAGGACGATTAGAAGAGGAGAACTTGAAGCTGAAAGTAGAAGTGGAAGCCAATACTTTATATCGAAGAAAGAAGTGCTTATTTATATATGGTGTGCCTGAGGAGTTGAGAGAAGACAAAGTACTTACAACTTATAAAGTAGTGGACTTAATACAGGGGAAATTGAAACTTAACTTTAGTGAAGTGGATATAGACGATGTGCAGAGTGTGGGAAAAATTAGGGGCAACAGGCCTATCAAACTAGAACTGTTTTCTATGTTGATGGCTGATGCTGTGATAAGAAATGGGAGTAATGTGCAGAGAGAGAAATATGGATCACCGGGCGAGTTGGCCGTGCGCGTAGAGGCGCGCGGCTGTGAGCTTGCATCCGGGAGATAGTAGGTTTGAATCCCACTATCGGCAGCCCTGAAAATGGTTTTCCGTGGTTTCCCATTTTCACACCAGGCAAATGCTGGGGCTGTACCTTAATTAAGGCCACGGCCGCTTCCTTCCAACTCCTAGGCATTTCCTATCCCATCGTCGCCATAAGACCTATCTGTGTCGGTGCGACGTAAAGCCCCTAGCAAAAAAATAAAAAAATGGATCAAGAGAGACGTGGGATGGGAGGCGATTAGGAACGAGAAAATACTCAGAAAACACAAGATTCGTGCAATAAATCAAGGGTTGAGAGCGACTATTAAAGGGCAAGAACTAGTGGTAGCAGGCAGAAATTGGAAGAGAATCTGGTCTGTAAATAGATTGATTGACTTAGACAGGAGGATAAAAGAAGACGAAGAAAAAGTGAGTAGTGCAACGAAAGGTGGGGAAGTGAGGCGAGATATCAGTAACAGTATGCAGTGTGAAGAGGGTCAGGGAGAGGTGCCAAGTGAAAATGTGATCATAAACAGTGAAGAAGCACAGGGAGAGGTGCCAAGTGAAAAGGTAACCATAAGCAGTGAGGAAGAAAGGCAGGGGAGTGAAAGCAGTGAAGTAAGAGAAGCGCAGGGTAAAAAGGTGACGTCAGAGGCAACCAGGGGGTGTCTCAATCTGAGTTGGGATAGAGGCATGGGCAGAAGGATGGGAAATGAACAGAGTTGGAGCAGAGGGAGAAATAGAGATTTAACGGTCATGTGGGGAGCTACAAAAAGTAATTAGGGTATTGTAACAAGAAGCAAAAACAATAATAAAGTGAGTAAGTAATTAAGGGCATGATTGTCGAAGTAAGAGATGGAGGTGGTGTTTGTGGAGTTGGAAGTTATGATGGTATTTATTTGTGGAGGCTGAAATGTGGTGATGGAGAAGTGATATGTAAGTTATGATGTGTTATATGAGGTGGAGTTGGTGTTATATTGCTGAAGTGTGGTGTTGGAAGTTATTGAGGGCTTGGTATTTATGATTATGTGTTATGATTAACACGTTGAGTGCCGAGCCGACTGTAGCACACTATTCCACTGGTGCCAGGCATGTTTTTTAATTGCATTCCGCTGGTGCCAAAGCAATTGTACGCGTTGTAGTCTGTTTATATAATCTTGGGATGCATTTATATGATGTACTAAGTAAATTTTATCTCACCATACCATGGTCATGTGTGACGCCATATGGTGTCTCATCAATTTTTAGGAAAGATAAAATATTTTTTGTCATGGAATGTGCAATACGAATTTCAAATACGAGATGTTTATTTGCTAATTCAAATTAACGCAATATTTATGAAAACCTAGTGTGAACAGTTTTCTGATAACTCTAAACAATGAAAATATGCGTCTCGGCACGCCCGAGTTCTTGTTACTCGTAATTTTTCAAACCTTATTGGCATCACTGCTCAAACATCGTCCTTTGTACACTTGTTTCATGTGCTATTTTCATATTTACGTTTTGCACATCTGATCGGGAAGTTAAGGGGAACGCGCTAACTATACGCTACCTGGCTGCTAGCGCAGCTCGATGCAGCCCGGTTGGTTCAAGTCCGCTGCTTCGCTCCTCCCTACCTCTCCGTCACACTCCGATACTCCCGCAGCACTTCTAATTTTATGACTATTTATTTGTTCAATTTTGGCGTTTAAACTTGCGCTGGGTACATGCAGTTTTCACCTTAGCATTCTACTGCCTCCCACGAATATTCCTACCAAATTTCAACCGAATCCGAGTGTAACACATGTTCCCTCGTAAGATTATTACCAATATCTTCCATTTTTTTTATATTTTTGCACAACTATATAAACTGAGTGATAATACGTACGTAAACGAGGAATAAACAATGCCTGGCGCGCTTTCACCTGTGACAATGACCACAGGCCAGTCAGTAGCTTCGGAAGAATACTGTGGCGCCACATGGTGGCATAGAGTAAAAATACATAGCTGGAATAGACCCTGAAGTTCGCCCTTCACGTAGTACCAATTTTACGCGCATAGATGTCACAGCTGATTATCTATGGTGCATCGCCTGAAACTCAACTGTGCCGCCATATGGCGTCACGCCATCTCAAATTTGAAGTCCACCGTGACGCCATATGGCGGCACGTGGCACCCAACGTGTTAAAGTTATGATGTGCCATATTGCTGAAATGAGGTGTTGGAGAAGTGGTGGTATAAAAGGGTTGAAGTTATTGAGGACTATTGTTGAAATGTGGTGAGAAGTGGTGTTATTTTGTAAATTTTAGAGTTTGTAAATTTTGATTTGGTGGTGCATCTGAAATGGAAACTGTGTCGAGTACTTAGTGAAGTATGTGGAGTTGGGTAATGAGATGGGATTGCATGAAGGCAATGTCTTTCTGTTTGTGTTAGAGTTGGTTGGAATGCAAGTGCTGAAATGCTGAGTGTTGTTGTTTGGAGTATTGATTAGGTGTAGGTCAGGAACAATAATGTGACGCAAGTGCAGTGCGCAATAAGGACACTTGATGAGCATGTTTGAACACTGAGTAAGTGATTGCTACAGCTAATGACTGCTAGGAATAATGCTATCATATATATATATTATTATTATTATTATCTTTATCATTATTTCTCTCTTGATTCTGGGGTTTTAATTCAATGGAATGAGGGGCATGGCACGAGGTTCTGAGGATGACTGCTGTGGTGACTCTATTTTGGGGGTTGTACGTTTCCGGAGTATCCAACGAACCTCATGGCATGCCCAGGGGATACGGTAATTTCTTTCCTTACCCTTTTTTGTGATAGTTGTCCATTATTATTATTATTATTATTATTATTATTATTATTATTGAGATTTGATTATTTTATTTATTGTTGTGAACGTGGTGGCTTACGATTAGGAGTGGAATGGTGAGAGGGATAGCATTGTCATCTGTTTGGATCTTGGGGCCTTCAGGAGGTCTCCACGGGAAGGGCCGGTCGAGTCATCATTGGGTTGGCGGCCTTCTTCTCACCAGGGGTGATGACTCGGCCAGACGGTAGGTTATTATGTGGTGTTTGTTCTGTTTGTGTTTGTTTATATGGTGGAGCGTGGTGGCTTAGGTTGGATTATTTTATTGTGAACATGTATTTGGGGCTGAACGCCTGTTATGTTCATGAATAAATGATGATGAATGTCTTATTGGTTTATTAGACTATTTCTATGCTTTGCTTAATTTATGATGTGGAATCAGAACGAATGTTTAATCGTGATGTAGTATATATGCAACATATGGTTAGAAAGTGATAATGAGAATGATTTTTCTTCAGAGACCTCCAACAGAAAAGAAGAAGCATCCCTCTAGGCCCTGCAAAGTGTGCAAGGCTCATAAAATAAGGTCCGAAGTGAGGTGCCTACGTGAAAAATGTGGTGTTCGACTTAATTTGGAGAGCTGCTTCAAAAAATATCAGATGATAATTCACTACTGAAGACTGAAAAAGTTAACGAACAGTTAGGCATGATTTGTGATGTATATAGCTTTGAAAAAATGCCACTTTTTGACCGATTCTCAATAAACAAAATTAAAGCATAATTCTCAAAAATAAACAGTTTTTTCTGTCCCTGCAGGTTAGACTATTAGTCAGGTTCAAATGGGTAAGACTCAATTGCACAAAAAGAATGTATTTTTCATACCCTTCTGAATGAATGTGGGACAGTCATGTGATTTTATTGCTGGGAAAATGTTCAGTAATCTGCCTACCACCTTGCTCTAACTAGTATATTCTAAGTCAACAAAATCTGAATGTGAGAAATTAACATTTCAATATCAATAGACGTAACATTCATGCCAACAATTATGGACATATGAGCACAACACTTTGCTTTAACTAGGATATTCCTTTTTTTAAACGAGTATATTACAGAGTTTGCAATCTTATTGTGTGCTGTAAAACTAAACCATGGTTTGTGATCTGTTCTGATATGGCTGATGCAGATTGTAAAAATCTAGAGCCCCATGACCTACACCCACACAACCTCACACAAATGGGCACATCATATCCAAAGCTTCAGTTTTTCATTAACACTCTGTCTTTCCACACATTACTTTATTTACAAGGACCGAATCGGATACTTTGCAATGAAGAAAGTGAATTGTAAACAAGTGCTGCACTTTTAGTGTTTAATTGCTGTAAGATTTGCGTAAAAGTTGGAAAAGAATCCAGCTTGAAGAAAGATTTCATAGGTTCGTCTAACAACCGTCTTTGTATCTATTTATGACCCACGCTGTTAAAGTGATGCCTGACATCACCAATGCCACTTCTTCCGCTGCGTTTTCCCTGGTACTGATCGCAACTCAGAAAATCTCTGATGATGATGCTTGTTGTTTAAAGGAGTCTAACATCTATGTCATCACCCCTAATGGTACAAAAAGAGACGAAATGTAATGACAATTTAAAAGACCAGAATTCAAAACGTGATGATGAAGAATGAATGGATGAATATGAATTTAAAACAATCAGTGGATCTGAACCGCAATAAACCCTCCTTCCCTGAAACTATCTTAAAACAATTGTATTACTGACCAAGGGACTGCTTTCAAAGCACAATCCAGAATCGATGAGGCTTGTCTAAAGGGGTCCAAAATCCAGGTCAACAGCCCATCATAAGGGTACTTGTCGCTAGGAAAGTAGAACCATGGTATTTCTCAAGTTGCGGTACTATTCAAAAGCAGCGTAGACTCACGGTGTTCCACACATTATAGTACTAATCACAAGTATTATACGGTGCACGGGTAACGCAGACCTCTGGTATTTCTCACATAATGGCGCCACTCATAGGCAGTGCAAACCCATCGTGTCCCTCACCTAGGTGTACTAATCACGGGGGCCGGTATTCCCGTGGTGTTCCTCATACAGTGGGTACTAATCTCAGGCAACGCAGACCCACGGTGTCTTTCATATTGTGCAAACCACAGGCATCGCTCAGACCCGAGGTGTTTCTCACATAATAGTGCTAATCACGGGCAATATAAGCCCATGATGTTCCGCATATAGTGGTACTAATCACAGGTACTGTAAGGTGGTGGTAATTGTTTTAACAGGAAGTACAACTATGCAACCATCCTCTATATAACACTAATCAGAGAGAAAAAACGGAAGGGGTCCGAAACTTCGAAAAATGAATGTATCGGCCAGAGGAAGACAAGGTCCACGAAGGGTGTGAAAATGAATGACTCCCTAGGACTCCATGCGTAATACCGTCAGGGTCTGAAAAGAACAAGAGTTGACCAAGGAAGGTTGGATATGATAGATGAAAGTGAGGAGCCTGAACAAGTAAGTGGAAGCAATGCCAGGACTCAGCTAGGGGTCCCGTGGTCGCCAACCCGCGCTCCCATGTTCAGAGTCTCTTTTAGTCACCTCTTACAACAGGCAGGGGATGGTGGTGGTGGTGGTGGTGGTGATTTCTGTTTTAAGAGGAAGTACAACGAGGTAATCATCCTCTCTGAACAAATTAGTGGAAAAGAAATTTAAAATATAAAACAAAATTATTTATTCAACAAAGGAATTTGGAAACGCAGTACAAAATAAAACAAAAACAATTATAGAATTAGGCCGAAAAAATTAGTAACGAATCAAAAGGGAACGTACGTAACAGTACACTTGTAATTTACATACTCTTGATAAGTCCACTGTCGCACATAAAGCGGATGACGAGATCAGCAGTAGTCGCGTCATCGGCTGGGATGCGTTTGAGTGTTTCCTGCAGGCTGAGGCTCCATCTTAGGCCAGAGAGATCGGCGCACTCTGTGAGGATGTGGGTCATAGTGAAGTCGGCACCACAAGAACACACTGGGGGGGTTCTTCCCTCGTTAGGAGATAAGAGTGCGTGGATCGTAAATGGCCTATCCTCAGCTTGCACAATACTATGGCCCCTCTCCGTGAACGTCGGAAAGAGGACCGCCACATGGTACTTGTCTTCTTAATTGCTCTCAGCTTGTTGGGAGTTCGGATAGCTAGCCACTCCGATTCCCAGGACGCTAAGATGGTTCGACGTAACTGAGAAAAAATACCCTTAGCAGGTACATTGACTGGTCTTGGAGGTAATGGTACAGCTTCCTTTGCAGCTTCATCCGCAAGTTCATTTCCCGCAATACCAACGTGGCTTGGAAGCCAAGCGAAAGTGATTCTAGTTCCAGCATCCCTTACCCTGGCTAGAAGGTCATGTATCTGCTGTACCAGTGGGTGTTGTGAGAAACAGGTTTCAAAAGACTGCAGAGAGCTTAACGAATCGGTACACATAAGAAATTGGCTTCTTTCGTCATGCAGTGCAAACTGCAAAGGCTCTAAGATGCTGTAAAGCTCTGCAGTATACACGCTACATACTTCAGGAAGCGAGATCTTCGTGCTCATATCATCAATGACGAAGGTACAACCAACATTATCTCCGATTTTAGAACCATCCGTGAAGATATGTCTCGCAGCCGGATATTGGTGAACGAAGTCCTGGAAATACCTCCGATAAAGGGAGGAATCCGTGTTCACCTTGGGTCCAAGGAGCAGATCTAGACGTATATCCGATTGCGGAACCAACCACAGAGGTACCTTGCTAAGAGTTCGTTCAAGACAACCACCAATATCAATATTCAAATCATGACACAAGCTATCATTCCGAAACCCAACCGGCCGTGTGGCATTCGGCCGGTCCTGGCACCGCTGGTGGTATTGGGTACAATAGATGCATTGATAGCTTGGTTGTAGCGGCATTTCACGAATTTTGGCAGCGTACGTTAGGAGTAAATGCTGCCTCCTTATACGTAAAGATGGAACTCCCGCTTCAGCGAGTAGGCTGGGAATGGGGCTAGTACGGAAAGCACCCGTTGCCAGCCTTACTCCACTATGGTGAATACTGTCTAAAAGGCTCAGCATAGATTTTGATGCTGAGCCATAAGCCGCACTTCCATAGTCAATTCGGGAGAGGACCGTCACAGTGTAAAATCGTAGCTGTAACGCACGGTCAGCCCCCCATTAAGTGCTGCTGAGAAACTTAAGCATGTTAGTCTCTTCATGTAGGCAACCTTCAACTGACGGATGTGGGGCTGTCACGTAAGTCTCTTATCAAAATGGAGACACAGGAATTTGCAGGTGTCAACCACTGGTAAGACATTGTTTCGCAAGCGAAGCTCTGGTTCAGGATGCACAGGCCGACGTCGACAGAAGTGTATAACTGAGGTTTTCGCTGCTGAAAATCGAAGACCATGTTGCAGGGCACATTTGTCGACTCGGTTAATCGCTTGCTGTAGCTGTCTCTCAGCAAACGCCACCCTTCCGGAGCTGTAATGTAGAGCTAAGTCGTCTACATACAGCGATGGAACGACTGCATGCCCAGCAGCGGCAACTATGCTGTTGATGGCGTGACACTCTAGTACCGATCCCTGAGGTACTCCATTTTCCTGCACCGAATATTGAGAAAATGCATTCCCTACTCGGACTCGAAAGAGACGGAAGGACATGAAGTTCTCAATAAACGTTGGCAAATTTCCCCGAAATCCCCACTGGTGTAGAGTGAAGAGAATTCCATATCGCCAGGTAGTGTCGTAAGCTTTCTCCAGGTCAAAAAAACACGGCGACTAGGTGTTCCTTCCGGCGACGATGGGATAGGAAAGGGCTAGGAGTTGAAAGGAAGCGGCCGTAGCCTTCATTAAGGTACAGCCCCAGCATTTGCCTGGTGTGAAAATGGGAAACCACGGAAAACCATCTTCAGGGCTGCCGACAGTGGGATTCAAACCCACTATCTCCCGGATGCAAGCTCACAGCCGCGCTCCTCTAACCGCACGGCCAACTCGCCGGTAAGGAGAGAGAGCGAAAACCACACTGGTAATTAGACAAGAGACCCTCCTTTTCCATGGCCCACACAAGACGCCAGTTAACCATCCTTGCAAATAGCTTACAGAGGCCATTTGTAAGGCATATTGGCCTATAACTATCCAGAAATTTTGGATCTTTACCTGGCTTGGGAATTGGTATCACAATTCCCTCGCGCCATTGAGATGGAAACACTCCCTCACTCCATATTCTGTTGAATAGGGTGAGGATATCCTTGAGACATCTGTCACTCAAATGCTTAAGCATTTGAGTATGGTTTTTGTCCGGTCCAGGAGCCATATCTCTGTATAGCGCGAGTGCACTCCGCAACTCCCACTCCATGAAGGGCACGTTTTAGGGATGCGAAGCACTAGAGGCTTCGCGCTTAATTGGAAGAAGTGCAGAGTCGTATCTCCTAGTGCTGGACGTATCTGCGAAATGTGACGCGATGTGGTCGACAATGACTGAAGGAATCGTAACTATATCTCCATTAATGGAGATTCCGGGTACTGAGGGCACATTCTGTTCTCCAACAATACGGCGGAGTTTTGTCCGCACTTGTGATGACGGAGTATCTTTCTTACTTTCTGGAATCAAAAAACTGGCCTTCGCGCGCAGATGCTTAAATGTGATATGATTGGCCATCGTAGGATTCCGACGATAATGCTTAAAAGCCCGTCGGCGATCACGTATGGCTGCTGCAATTTCATCCGTCCACCATGGGACTTGTTTCCGGCAATGAATGCCGGATGAGGAGGGAATTGTTTCCTCCGCAGCAGCCAAAATTCTAGCAGTAATGGAAGAAACGTGGTCGTCAACAGACTCCAGCCTATCATCAGCCATCGTATCGCGTTTCAAAAATTTTGGCCAATTTGCCCGCCGAAGTAACCAGCGCTTGGGTACTTCAGACTGTATTTGATTCAAGAGAGATAGAATTATCGGGAAGTGGTCACTATCACAGAGGTGGTGTAGAAAATGAGGGGCATTACTGGCCTTGCATAATGAATCATATTGCCGAGTCCTCACGTTTATTACAGGCCTGCAATATGCAGCATGAACTCAATTAACAATGGGATTATGGTAAGTTATATAGAGTAAGTACAGCATGTTTTATAGTAAGTGATATATTATTTTTTCTCCTTATGACAAAAGATTATATTGTTACCACTGAAAACCGTTAACAGAAGTTTGAAAATCTGTCAAAAATTCCGCTGTCCGCTAAATGAAAAATTTATCCGCTGTTCCATTTAAAATTCCGTCGAATTTAGCGGAAAATCTGCTGTTAGCAACACTGTTCAACTGGTATGTTATGAGAATTCAGCTATGATAACATCAGGTTACCTATGTTTCGCCCTGTTGAGTCCCCGTCTAACGCTGGTATGGATAGCACAGTGTTCACTACTTATGCTTCCATCCGTTGCCAATGAAAATGGTTCGTTCTAAAGGCACTTAACAACTTCAGATGATGCCCCTTTTGCCATTTTATTACAATGCACCTCGTGAACAAAGAATATGCACATGGTAAAACACACACACACACACACACGTGGAACAAATGTAATTAGTCCAAGGAATACCGGAAACTACGAAGCACGAAGTTACAATATAAAAGCTCAAACACTTCATTAAAATATGTCATAACCTTAAAAGGCCAGAACATTCAAGGTACGCCAACAACACTCACGTCGTCAAAGAATATAGGTTAAATCACAAGCGAACGGACCGGAAAAAAAGAATTTACGGAGCAGAGCCTGTCAACACCGAAGATTCACACGACAAACAGACCATGCGTCACAATGGATATATGGGCAGAGCCCAGATCCTTTGTGCAATTTTAGCCCTACAACCTATTCGGTCTTGAGTGCTGCTTTCGACATGTGATGAATGGACAGAATGGTTTGGGTGGTGATGGTACCTTGTAAGATTATTGCACTGGTGACCTGCACCCCGAGGTGTGAAAGATGGCCTAGGGACGATCCCAAGGTGTCAATTTCCCGTGAAGGGTCATATAATGTAGAGTTCGTGATATCTTAATGCGTTGGTAAGTGAAGCAAATGGAAGGTGAATGGTCACCCACCCAAGTGCTAACCATGATCAATGTTGCTTAACTATGATAGGAATGGCGGAGTGAAGAACTTTCAGAAGAGGAAGGGAGGAAATGGAAGGAGTGTCTGATAGGACTTTGCCGAAGAGTAGTTTTCATGGTGGCTGTTTCTTGGTGGGGTTAGTTTATAATGAGTTGCTTGTCTGGCATGGCTGGAGGTACGAGAGGTGCTTGGGTGGAGATTAATTGAAGTATTAATTAGAGAAGAGAAGAGGGGTCGAGATTGAGTTGCTGGGAGGGAGGGGAATGCTTAGTTTTACCAGAGGGAGGAGAAATATTAAGATTTAGGAGCGGGCGTGGGGGGGTAGCGGGAGTAGAGGTGCTTGGCTTGCTTGTAATGAGCTTTGATTGCCTTTTTAATATATGGACAGCCAGGAAAGGAAGCAGCGTGGCTAGCGTTGCAGTTAGGGCACTTGGCCTGATCCCTAGGAACCGTGCAGTCGAAGAGGCAGTGTGGACCACCACATCTATTGCAGCGGGCGGCATTCTTGCAAGTGGCCGCTGTGTGATTTAATTTGAGGCAGTTATAGCATTGGTTTACAAGTGAGGGATGCGGAAGGGTGTGGGGTCAGTGCTGAGTGGATGTCTTGGGGGGATAACGAGACTTGGGAGCAAGTTTGATACTACTGCTTTTGGATTTGGGTTTACTCTTGGTCTGGGCAGGGCAGTTTGGGGGGCTGGGAATAGACATGTCAGGTGAAGGTCTGGAGTTAGTCGAGGGGAGGTGGGAGGACGGCTATTGTGTGAGTGGCCGTGGTGGTTGTAGCTGATACTGTAGAGGGTGACTGAGTTGGGATGGTTGTTTGAACTTCTTGACTGTGGAGTTTAGGTGGGTCCGTTTGGTTTTGGAACGGTTTTGGATACTGATGGTTTGGGTGTGAGCATCAGAAGTAGGTCTTAGGTTTTTGGAGTTGTTGACAGGGTTGATGAGAATAGGGGTGGTAATGTCAATTAGTTGTAGTTTGCTGAGAATGGTTGGGACTGATCGGTTACAGGAGGGGGTGATGATCAGGTGATTGTTGTGCATTTCTTCAATGATGACTATGTGTCCTTGAATGATAGGTTCTATGGCAAGAATTACTGCTTGACGGGTGAGAGGAACAGGACCGGGATTGGTGAGTGGGACGATTAGGAAGTTGCATCTGGAGGAGATGGGGAAGATAGAGTTATTCCTGGTATAGCGGTACGGCTGCTCGAATGGGTGTGCTTCTTTTCTTTCTTCGGAGTCTTCTATTGCTGCATCATCGGAATCTTCTTTTACTGCGTCAGCAACGCCTTCTTCCAGTTGGACTTGATGGGTGGTAGGTGATTCGGGGGGGGGGAGGACGGAGTTTAGTCTGTATTAAATGATCTCATAGAGAGTATTCACGTCATCAGGGTTAAGAGGGAGGATAAAGATGTCATGATTAGGTGATTCTTCAATATTGTGGACTAAGAGGGTAACTGGAAGGAGGGCTGAAGCAAGAAATTGTCTATTGTTGAAGAGAGCGGTAGGGCATGTGTCTTTTAAGGCATAGATGTAGAGAGCATGTGTGTGAGGGGGAGGGATGACTGATGAAAGTTGACATTTAGGGGAAGGTTAAAATTAGCTACTTAATCCACCAGGGTTATCCATATTTCTAATGGGGTGGGGCAGGAAGGGTGGGGGGTAACAGCACTCAAGTAGTCAAACTCCGAAGAGGACCTGCGTCGTAAGGGCGCACTCGGCGGGGATCAGTCGTGTCAGGTGTAGTTTTATCGGGTCGCGCCGAGACAAGGCACAGACACCACACCGAGTGCAAGACAAATTTGCTTTTTCCTTGAAATGCTGAGTGTGTACTGTTATCCCAGCTTTAAATTCAATTCCAATTACGACACGAACATCACATGGTTAAAAGTACCAATCATATCAGAGAATGAGTCTTCGACTATCGCAGACCTGCCTTCGACCCACGGAAGTGGGGTGATTATAGAATGTTAACATTTCAAACTTTTGTCCACGAAGTCGTAAAATGACACCATCCACCCGTAAAACCGTAAAATGCTGCAATTTCTGTAAATTTTATGGATAAACCATAAAAGTTGGCAGGTATGATAATGTCGTTGGCTTTACATCCCACTAACTACTTTTACGGCTTTTGGAGAGGTATTGCTAAGTTATACTCTCTTTTAGTTTTAATACAGTCCATTACAGAGCTTCTCCATCTCATTCTAGACTGTCCCCTAGACCTCTCTGGAAGCCTCTCCCCTGGCAAACTCACCATGTGTTCAAACCATTTCAGCTTTGCTATGTCAACCTCTTCTTGGAGTTTACAAACTCCCACTCTTCTGATTTCCTCATTTTGTAATTGATCATCTCCCATAAGTCCAACCCCTCGTCCACGTCATGGGATATGGGCAACGTTAGAAGTAGGGGAGTACCTCTACAGGTGAAGTACAGTGGGAATTTTGTGTGGTCCAGGACCACTACCTTTTGGTAGGGGCTTTACGTCGCACCGACACAGATAGGTCTTATAGCGACGATGGGATAGGAAAGGCCTAGGAGTTGGAAAGAAGCGGCCGTGGCCTTAATTAAGGTATAGCCCCAGCAGGACCACTACAGTAGCTGTGAAGGCCTTACAAGAACCCTGAAAATAGCTCTAGTGACCGGGCGAGTTAGGCTTGCGCTTAGGAGCACACAGCTGTGAGCTTGCATCCGGGAGATAGTGGAGTCAAATCCCACTGTCGGCAGCCCTGAAGATGGTTTTCCATAGTTTCCCATTTTCACCCCAGGCAAATGCTGGGGCTGTACCTTAATTAAGGCCACAGCCGCTTCGTTCCAA
Organism: Anabrus simplex; assembly: GCF_040414725.1. Classification (NCBI taxonomy): domain Eukaryota; kingdom Metazoa; phylum Arthropoda; class Insecta; order Orthoptera; family Tettigoniidae; genus Anabrus; species Anabrus simplex. Next base: position 756,465,792 of record NC_090265.1, on the reverse strand, counting down.
CTCCTAGCCCTTTCTTATCCAATCGTCGCCGTAAGACCTATCTGTGTCAGTGCGACATAAAGCCACTAGCAAATATACATAGCTTTAGAAAAGCTGCTGCATTGCAGTACATGGAGACAGCCCCTCCACTGGGCTTTGGGTGCTGTGGGCTAAAGCCCCATTCACATTGCAAACGTAACGTAACGTTAACTTAGAAGTTGATATAGATGTTGATTCCCATAGGGAATCTGAAATATTTGTTCCGAATGAGTAAATTTATAATACCAATATAAATGGTCAGTTATTGGACATTATAAATTTTCCAGCTAAATTTACTCATTCGGAATAAATATTTCAGATTCCCTATGGGAATCAACATCTATATCATCTGATGGCCAAGCAGGCATCAATTTTTGGTAGTGAGTCAAAGTCTCTCATAGTGCATTGGCACTGCCAGTGGCTTCAAGTAGTCTACGCAGTAGCCTCCATGGTATGCACTAGCCAGGCGTCTTGGTAGGTGTGCTAGGCACCAACTGACGAGCCCAACCTAGCACACGGGGGCGAAACGCTGGCAACCAGGGATGAATTAGCTGGAAAATTTATAATGTCCAATAGCTGACCATTTATGTTGGTATTATAACTTAGAAGTTAGCAGCCATGTTACCTAATAGAACCATTCACAATGCACCAACGTCTGCGAGTCTGTAAAATTAAGGGATTGCAAACTCCAAGCTCTTGCTGTTAATGTTGTGTTAGGTTTAAGAACCAGCCAATCAGAGCAGACGTAAACATTGTATTTTGTGCACAATATAATATCTTCTTTCGATGAAACACTTGTAATTCTCTTTCAAAATAATTTTTGTGTGTATGTATGACAAAAGGAAAAAGAATTAGACACTGTACCGAAAAGGAATACATGGAAATACATATTCTGTAGCAATGAAATCTGATGGTAAATGGCGGGAAACAAGCTCGCAGTGCTGGCGACCGGAGGAGAGACAATTCCTGTCATAGATAAATTAGTATCCCTGTATGTATGTATATATATATATATATATATATATCTTAATATTATGTCAGACTACTAGTTTACGAAAATGATATCATCCAAACATCTCATCGGAGATCTACACTTCTTTTTATTAGGAATGGGGAAACAAATTGTAAGATAGTGTCAAACAGTTCAGGTTTCATCCGCATGCACAAAACGAACTGATAAGGGTCATTTCTTACAGTAGATTACCAAAATCGCCCTGAAATAACCTTCTTTGATTCAAGGGATGAACCCATTTTCTGCACCGTTGTTTAGTTTGCCTTTTCATGTACATACAGTAGCTCCCAGGAGTAAAGCAAGGGATGTCTGAAGTAATACAAATTCCGCTACCACGTTGTTTGATTCCAACAAAATATTAAAATATGAAACTGTGAGATAGCCTAAAACCCTACTTCCGTGCTAAATAACATGGCAGTGTTTTGATTGGCTGCTGTGTACTCTTTATATTCCTCCATTGTGAATACCACAAATTTTATGTTAATTTTACGGTTACGTTACGTCGTTAAGTTTATGGTTACGTTTGTATTGTGAATGGGGCCTAATAACTTGCACCCCAAAGAATGAAACGTTACAAAAAACACATACAGAAGTAAACTGGACAGATATCTTGATGACAACTTTTGTAATTAAAACATGGACACAAATTGGCTTTTGGAATGTGCGAATAGTGTGGGAAGCAGGAAAGCTGGATCAAATTGCAAGGGAAATGGATTGCTACAAGAGATGGTTCTCGGAGTGAGTGAAACACGATGAAATGGATTACCGAGAGATGGTAGGAGCGGGAGCAGGATTGTTGCTGGCCAGAGAAGTGCAAAAATGCCTTCTAGACCAGAACCCAGTGTCAAACCGCATCATTACAGCAAGGTTCAAGACAAGAGTTAGAAATATTCACTGTCAGAAACAGCAGATCCTCAAGACAAGGATCACTTCTATGGACAGCTTGGAAGTGTCCTGACAAAAATCAAGAAGAGTTCAAAATGATAATGGGAGATGTCAATGAGGGAATGGAAAGAATACTAAGGAAACATGGAATGATAATGGTGAGGGCTGTGTTGATTTTTGCCTGAATAATAATTTGGTTACAGGTGGATCAATCTTTTCTCTCAAGACATGTCACAAAATTACATGGATTTCATCAAATCAAATTTACCACTTTGCAATTAAAAACTCAGAACAAAAGAAGCGCAGATTGTGGAAGCGATCACCACTTGGTAATCGCAGAAGTTAAAATGAAGATTGCTGCAGTAAGTCGAAGTAACAAATGCAGTGGAAGAAGGAAATTTAATGTTGGAAAACTGAAAGATAATGACATTAAAAAGGAATTTGTATTGGAGCTGAAAAACAGGTATAGTGCTCTTGATCTTGACAGGTCAGGTGAAGACCAAAATGAAACAAGTTAATGGTAGATGGGAAAGGATAAAATCAGTCTTCCTGAAAACAGTGAGAAGATACTGGGATTCAAGCAAAACAAGAGAAAGCCTTGGATATCAGATAAAGCCTGAAAGAAGAAAGAAGAGGTGCTCTGGCACAGTTAAATAATTGCAAAGATGAATGAAGAAGAAAAGTTTAATGGAACAGTACAATGGACTGAATGGACAAATAGAGAAAGCAGCAAGAGATGATAGAAGGAACCAGGTAAATAGACTGGTGGAGACTGCACAGGAGGCAGCACTCAGGAGACTCAAAGCAGCTGCCTGGAAACAAATTCAATCAGCGTAGAACAGTAAAATCCAAGGAGGGTACAACAGCTTACAAATAATGAAGAGCAAATGAGAAGATGGATCATTTCAGTGAAGTGTTAAACACAGTTGTTGAACAAAAGGATCAATGTGATCATCAAGAGGTCCCAGAACTGAGAGTGAATATTAATCCGCCAACGAAGAGCGAGATTGTAAAGGCACTGAAGAGCTGCAAGACAGGCAAAGCACCTGGCGTGGATAACACTGTGATCGAGGTACTGAATGTAGACAATGAGATGCTGTTGCCATTGTTTGAAGACATATGGAACACAGACACACTTCCAGAAGATTGGAAGAAGGGCATTTTGATAAAACTACCAAAGAAGGGAAATCTGACATGTTGCAGCAACTGGCGAGGAATTACACTGTTGTCTATACCAAGCAAAGTTTTCTCCAGAATCATACTGAACAGACTGAGAGAACCACTGGAGACCATGATCTGGAAAGAGCAGGCAGGATTCAGAGAACACCGGTCCTATAAAGACCTAAGAATCATAGAACAATCTATGGAATATCAATCCCCACTATACTCGACATTTGTTGACTTATACTGTACAGCATCAGCAATCTGGAGAGCAATGTGGAGTTATGGGGTTCCAATGAAGATTATTATCATGGTAAAAAAGTTATATAGACGTTATACCTGTCAAGTGGAACATGATGGAGACCTTGCAGAGCCCTTTCAAACAGAGTCAGGAATGAGCCAACGATGCTATTCCTGCTAACACAGGACCAGGTCATGAGAAAGGTTGCTGAAGGAAAACATTGGGGGATGATATATATCTTTACCACATTCATTCAGACATATGTCTGAGAAGATGAAAGACCTTGAAGCAAATAGGGTGGGACTGAAAATTAACATTGCCAAGACAAAGGAGCTAAGGGTAAATGCCAGAAACATTAGATAGATAGATAGATAGATAGATAGATAAAGCCTTTATTTTCTGTGGCGAAGTTAGGGCTCTTGGCCCTTTCTTACACTTAACCACACATATATTATTTTTATTTCATACAATGACATTGATTAACCTAAAATACCAAGAACTACAAATAACACTAATTTTTAAGACAAAAATATGATGCAAAGAAGAAATAAAGAAAAAGGAACTGTCTACATAATACAGGTTCGAAAGAAAATTCAATACACAACGAAAGAAATACGAACATAAAAATACTAGTAAGCTGAATAAAAATATTAAATGAAATTTAACTAATTGTATCCTTGCAATACTAGATCTAAGTTAAATACTGTACTTACTACTAGCTATTTTTAGGCTACTTCTACTTCATAAATACAATATGGATGTTAATATTTAATTTAAATTATCATATTAACCCAATATTTTATTGTGCAATAATCTCATATCATTTTCACACACAATCACTCGTACCACTCATACAGGTACCTTGCTGGAAGCGCTTAACGAGGAACTGCTGGTAAGAAGTATTAAATATCATTTTTGATACAGCATCTTTGATGTCTTTGGGAAGAGCATTCCACCATACCGAAGCGGTGATAGTAAATGATCGATGGTATGTGGTTGTTCGGTGGACAGGTATTTCTAGGAGGGACACTGAGTGAGTATCATGGAGATGTAAAGAACCAAGGTGACGAAAATTGCTGGAGAGATAAGCAGGGATGTCTTCCGAAAGTACCTGGTACACAGGAGTATTTGAATGTAGTTTACGCCTGTCGTCTAGTCGTAACCAGGATAATTGTTTATAGTAGGAAGAAACTCGAGCGTCATACCGTAAATCCATAGCATATCTAAGACAAGCATTTTGAGTGCGTTGTAGTTTCAAGCTTAATTCATTTGTTATACCGTAAAAATTACATCACAGTAGTCAAAGATGGGAAATAAGAATGACCGAACAAGTTGAATTTTTAGTGATCGAGGGAATACATTTCTGAGCCGTTTTAAGGGTTGCAAGCCACAATGAACCTTTTTGCAGATATTCTTAACTTGCGCTGACCAGTTTAGAGTTTCCGTTATAATAACTCCAAGGTTAGAAACTGATTCACAATAAGGTATAACAGTATTATTTAAAGTTATGGCAGGAATGCAATTTTGTTTTAAAATGTGAAGATTCTTTGATGTACCGATGATAATGGCTTGCGTTTTATGGGGGTTTAATTTAAGGTTTTTTTAATTGCATATCCATTAATTTGCTCAAGGTCAGCTTTTACATTACATATTGCTTGTTGTATATTATTAGTTCTAGTGTGGTAATAAATTTGCAGATCATCAGCATAAAGATGGTACTTGCAGTGCTTAATTGATCTGGTGGTATCATTTATATATAAAGTGAATAGGAGAGGGCCCAGGACTGACCCTTGTGGAACACCAATATTTTTTGTTCGCCACGTTGATTTATTATTATTTGCAACCACACACTGCCGGCGGTTTGTGAGGTAAGAATAGAAAAATTCCAGCACTTTCTGGCTAAAGTTTAAGGACTGTAATTTGGGAAGAAGCAACCTAGGATCGACAGTATCAAATGCGCTACTGAAATCTAATAGAGGAAGTATTGTCACTCGTTTGCTGTCCATTGCGTATCTAATGTCATCTGTCACTTTCAGCAGAGCTGTCATGGTACTATGCTTTTTCTTAAAGCCTGATTGGTAAGAGTCTAGTAAAGCATATTTATGTAAGTACGTAAGGATTTGCTCATGTACCAGGCGTTCCAGTACTTTGGACAGGGGTGGTAGGATAGAAACTGGTCGGTAATCTAAAGGAATACAGGGTCCATCCTTTTTTTGGGATTAGGATGACGAGGGCATCCTTCCACGCTGTAGGGAAAATTCCTTGGGTTAAACAGTAGCTAATAATGTGTGTTACGATCGGCAGAATGGTGCCAATGATATATTTGTAGAAAGACAAAGGTATGCCATCGTGTCCAGCAGCATTTGATCTGAGATAATACATAACTAGTTTTACGTCATTTATATCAAACTCTTTAAACACAAATGTATCTTGAATTGGCATAAAATAAACATTATTATTATTATTATACAAATTATTATTACTTGTACAGTTATGAAAATTATTATTATTATTATTATTATTATTATTTGCTGTTACAGTGGATTCGGTCGACGTGAAGTATAAATTTAAGTCTTCAAGGGATACATTCGGCGCCTGCTTTAATAACTTTCAACCTATACCCATTGTTCATAACTGTTTCCATATTTCTGTAGAGTTCTTGCATTTCGATACTTGATATATGCGTTTATATTTACTGTTTCTGATTAACTGTTTAACCTTGTTGCGGAGAACGCGGTAATTTTCAAAGTCATTAGCATTACCCGTTCGTTTAAACCTTCTGTACCATGAGTCACGCTATGCCATTTCTGATTTAATCTCACTAGTCAACCACGGAAAAGGTGGTCGAGTTACCCGGATCTCTTTCTTGGGAGCAAATCTGTCATACAGTTCTAGCACCAGATCAGATAGTGTGTTTATTTTTACGTCAATCAAATATCTTGGGACACTGTCATATGTCTTTCCTATGTCTATAGTATATGGCAAATATCTTGGGACACTGTCATATGCCTTTCCTATGTCTATAGTACATGCCACGCAAGGCCATTCGCTAAAAAGCAAATACTGCTACCCTATTCTTTTTTTTTAAATGGATCATCACTGCTGCCAACTTGACTAGTAACATATTGAAATCATGAGACATTACCATCAACAAACTAACCTCAATATTAAGTTTCAATAATGGAGGTTCCCTTATCCAAGTAAACGATCAATCAAGATATTCATAATTAAGTCTGTTTTCACACTCAATGAGGAATTAAGGAAATAAACACTCCCTCTCACCCTCACTCAATTTAACGTTTCTGCTTTTATTTTGATATACACACTACTATAACCATATTCTTCATTTTTTTTCCTGGTATAAATAATTCAACTCCCTTCTTGAAATTTGCTGTTACTTGTCGGACTGAAGTGAAACCATGCTATAATAATCGCCCCATCGTTGCCATAAGATATATCTGTGTTGATGCGACGTAAAACAGATGGTAAAAAAATAAGAATACACAAAGGCTAAGTCTGCAAACCGTACCAAAGTCATGACAAGATAAGGTTAAGGAAAATGCCTCACCAATACAGACTAACACAGCCAGCCAGACGCACTGTTTCAGAGGTCGCTTGTTATAGAGCACAGATTGCTTGTCTATCATAGAAATACACACATATAGCAATCCTTGGTAACTTATTGCACTTGATAATAGAATCAAGATCAGTGGGTAGCAAATAACGACCATCTGCTATGACGATGGCACCATGATACCAGCTGACAATGAAGAAGGCTGAACAGCATCTATGAAGCAAGCAAGGAGTTTGGACTTTATTCTTAAGTGGAATTTTAAAATTGCAAAACATGCCATTCTGACAATTTCTAGATTAGACACTGTCTCAATGTCTCATAGCTTCGCCATTGGATGTTACAAAATAAAGTAATAGGATGGTGCTCTAGTACTACCTCTGAACAAGCTGACAAGTCTAAGGAGTCGCTCTGAGCAATTTCCCCACTACGGAGAATAAACTCTGTGTGGATTAGAAACGATTTTCGTATTAGAGATGCCCTGGTATCTATCCAAGATTGAGTCCAAAAATGTCTTGACCAACAACAGACGTTTTGCTTGCCTCATCAAAGAAGCTTTTGACAATATTCCCATCAAAACTGGAGACCATGTTACTGAAGAGATCACAACACAAGAAGGTGAAAGACTACGTTGCATCCCCTCTCCAATCCTTGGTAAATTGCCCTTGATGAAGTTGATAATAGAATCAAGATCAATGGGAAGCAAATAGCCAACATCCGCTATGCAGATGGCACTATGATAGCAGCTGACAATGTAGAAGGTCTTCAATTTCTTCTGAACAGCATCTATGATTAAAATATAGGATTTTCAGCACCTATGAAGGAAACAAGCACGGAGTTTGGTCTTTAAATAAACATGTATTCAGAAAACTAAATTAATGGTAATCAGCAAGCAGAAAGTCAGCAATGCTTGGATGGAAAAGCCATTGAAAGGATATCACAACTCAAGTATCTAGGATGCTGGTTAATACAGGAATGTGATAAGTAGAGCCCTTAAGTTAGGCAAAATGCCTTTTTTATCTGACTAGATATATTGAAGAATCGTGCATTTTGTGCATTTAAGAAGTGTAGAGACAATTTTTGTTTTGCCTTTTTTTTGGCCTATTTTGGCTTCTGTTGCTTATTTTAAGATTTAAAGCCTTTTTTGCCTTTTTTGATCATTATGCAATTTTTTCTGCGATTTACACATTTTAAAAAGCACATAATGAATTTCCGTACATCGAAGACAAAAAAAGGCTGGACAAATTAAATTACATATTGCCGTCACAAATATCTATTTAGAATATTGTTCCCTGTAATTCATTTATTTATTTTCAGGCATTTGAAAGCTTATTTTCTCAACCCATTCATTTAACCTCTGTAAATAGCAGAACCTTCATTAATGAAAGGAATGCACGAGCATAATGAATACCAGGAAAGAGAGAGGGTGAGGGAAGTACGTCTCTTCTCCTTCCCGCACACCCCTTTTGCTGTGACAATGCGTAATTACCTGGTATTCCCGATTTTGAAATAAGATAATACAGAGGAAGGGAGGAAATCACTTGTGTCTAACAGGTCAAACATAAAGGAAGCTGTTAGTCTACTGTTGAACTTCCTAAAGGCAACTCAGGTGTTCGCGCTGACTTATTTATCATGCCAAAATTTTCATCGTTGCGTGGTAAATTACATGGCTATGTTCGCGAATTCGATTCAGATACACTTTCTACTGATGGAGCTATACTCTTTTGCAAAATCTGTGAAAAATCTATTAATCATGAAAAAAAAAGTACTTTACAACTGAACATTCTGCAACAATGAAACATAAGTCTAGGTTAAATACTGTTGGCCCCAGATCAATTTAATATCATCAGCAGTTACAACATCCAGCAGGCAATCTCAGTTTTCTCTGGATCTATGTAAAGCTTTCTTGGACTCCGGAATTCCATTCTGGAAACTGGAAAATCAATCCCTCAGGACGTTTCTGCAGAAGTACACTAAAGAAGTAGTTCCGTCAGAATCCACATTAAGAAAAACGTATTTGAATACCTCCTTTGAAGAGACCCTGCAGAGGATTAGAAGCAGAGTTGCAGAAAAGAAGATCTGGATTGATGAAACTACGGATGCAATGGGACTTTACATGGCCAATGTCATCATTGAAACTATGGAAGCAAAGCAAACTGACCTATCATCAGTATTTCTTTTGAAGACAGAAGAGATGGAGAGAGCAAATGGTTCCACAGTGGCACAGTTGTTCACAAATTCATTATTATTACTCTGGCCGGATGGAATACGGCATGATGATGTCCTACTTTTTGTCACAGATGCGGCACCTTACATGAAAAAGCAGCTACAGCCTTGAAAGTTCTCGTTCCTAAAATGCTCCACCTCACATGTCTAGCCCATGAACTGCACAGAAAAATGCACAGGAGTGCTAATGTGGACAAAGGATAGGAAGATGGATACTAACATTCCGCGAGTCAGAGCGTGGAATGTTAGAAGTCTGAATCGTGGTAGGTTAGAGAATCTGAACAGGGAGACGGATAGACTAAAGTTAGATGTAGCTGGCATACGTGAAGTACACTGGCAGGAAGAGCAAGATTTTTGGTCAGATGACTACAGAATTGTCAACACAAAATCAAACGGGGGGGGGGAATGCAGGAGTTTGTTCACTAATGCATATGAAAACAGGGCAACGGGTAAGCTACTATGACCAGCATAGTGAAAGGATTATTGTTGTCAGGATAGGCACCAAACCAATGCCCACTTCAATAGTGCAAGTCTATATGCCTACTAGTTCAGCGGATGGTGAGGAAATCAAAAGAATATATGAAGACATGGAAGATTTAATACAATATGTAAAAGGTGACGAGAATCTAATTGTGATGGGAGACTGGAATGCAGAGGTAGGCCAAGGAAGAGAAGGTAATGCATTAGGAGAATTCGAATTGAGACAAAGGAATGAAAGAGGAAGTCAGCTGGTTGAATTCTGCACCAATCACAATTTAGTCCTTGCAAATACTTGGTTCAAACACCACAAACAACAGCTGTACACATGGACGAGACCTGGAGACAATGGAAGGTATAAATAGACTTCATTGTGATTAGGCAGAGATTCAGAAACCAGGTGTTGGATTGCAAAACTTTGCCAGCAGCAGACGTGGACTCTGATCACAAGTTGTTGGTCATGAAATGCCGTCTGAAGTTGAAGAAATTGAAGAAGGGAAGGAATCCAGTGAGTTGGAATCTAGACAAGTTGAAAGAAAAGTGTGTGGAGGATTGTTTCAAGGAACATGTTGCACAAGGACTAAATGGAAAGACTGAAGGAAACACAGTAGAAGAAGAATGGATAGTCATGAAGAATGAGGTCAGTACGGCTGCTGAAGAGATGTTAGGAAGAAAGGAAAGATCAACTAAGAATCAATGGATAACTCAAGATATACTAGACCTGATCGATGAACGACAAAAATACAAGAATGAAAAAAAAAAAAAAAATGAAGAGGGCAGAAAAGAATACAAGTGATTAAAGAATGAAGTGGATAGAAAGTGCAGGGCAGCTAAGTAAGAATGGCTAAAGGAGAAGTGCAAGGATGTTGAAAGTAGTATGGTCCTAGGAAATCTAGATGCTGCATACAGGAAAATCAAGGAAACCTTCAGAGAAAGGAAACCTAGATGGAAAAATCACATCTAGAGAAAGAAGACAAGGCAGAAAGATGGCAGGAACATATCCAACAGTTGTGTCAAGGTAAGGACGTAGATGATATGGTTCTGGAACAAGAAAAGGCTGTTGATGCTGATGGAATGGGTGACCCAATTTTGAGGTCAGAATTCGACAGAGCTTTGAGAGACCTAAATAGGAACAAAGCACCTGGAATTGATGACATTCCCTCTGAATTACTGACTGCTTTAGGAGAAAATAGCATGGCGAGGTATTCCATTTAGTGTGCAACTGATTTTTGGCAGAATGTTGCTATACCTATTTCCAAGAAAGCCGGTGCTGACAAGTGTGAAAAATACCGCACCATTAGTTTAGTATCTCACGCTTGCAAAATTCGAACACATACTATTTACAGAAGAAAGACAAATTGAACTGAGTTGGGAGATGATCATTTTGGCTTCAGAAGAAATGTAGGAATACGTGAAGCAATCCTGACTTTACGTCTGATCTTAGGGTATCGAATTAAGATGGGCAAGCCCACATACATGGTGTTCGTATATCTAGAAAAAGCATTTTTAATGTTGATTGGAAAAAGCTATTTGAGATTCTGAAGGTGATCAGAATCGGGTACAAAGAAAGAAGAATGATCTACAATCTATATAAAAATCGGTCTGCAGTGATAAAAATCGAGGGCTATGAAAAATAAGCAGCAATCCAGAAAGGGGTGAGGCAAGGCTGCAGTTTGTCTCCCCTCCTTTTTAATGTTTATATATTATCTGCGCACTTTTTAGTGATAGATTTACACCCTAGTGCTGAAGTGGTCGACTTCGGTTATCTTCGAGATTCGTATTGGCAACCTTTGAAACACAAACTAAGAATCGCTTATCATCGCTGTGCGACATCTGGCGTACACTTCACGTACTCGTACTGTTGTTGTTTACACAGCAAAGCCAAACTATAGAATTCATGCTAGGAACACGTTTCGCAACGGAAAATGTTATATAGTATTATATATTGTGTGTGTGACACAGTTGTTTGCTTAAAATAATAAAGGTTTATAAAAGTCATATCGATCGATCATATTATCGATTCAATTCAGATTTCATTTCCATTCAGTTGGCAGTATTAACGGAACCCTTCTTACTTCTCCAACGAGTACAAAAATCTATCACTAAAATGTGTGCAGATAATACAACAGGCAGTAAAGGAAATCAAAGAAGAATTTGGAAAGGGAATCACAATCCAAGGAGAGGAAATCAAAACCCTGAGATTTGCCGATGATAGTTATTTTATCTGAGACTGCAGAAGATCTGGAGAAGTTGCTGAATAGTACGGACAGAGTGGAGTACAAGATGAAAATAAATAAGTCCAAAACAAAAGTAAGGGAATGCAGTCGTAAGAAGTCAAGTGATGCAAGAAATATTAGATTACGAAATGAAGTCTTAAAGGACGTGGATGAATTGGGTAGTAAAATATAGAACGATGGCAGAAGTAAGGAGGACATAAAATGCAGACTAGCACAAGCAAAGAAGGCCTTTCTTAAGAAAAAGAAATTTGCTCAGTTTGAACATTGTGATAGGAATTAGAAATATGTTTTTGAAGACTTTTGTCTGGAGCGTGGCATTGTATGGAAGTGAAACATAACGATAATCGCTCAGAAAGAAAGATAATAGAAGCTTTTAGAAATGTGGTGTTACAGAAGAATACTGAAGGCGAGATGGATAGATTGAATCACGAATGAGGAGATACTGCTAGTGAGAGATCGTTGTGGCTAAATTAGACAAGACATCCCGGACTTGTGGAGTTGGGTTTCTTTTTTTGTTGCACCGACACAGATAGGTCTAATGGCGACAATGGGAGAGGAAAGGCCTAGGAGTTGGAAGGAAGCGGCCGTGGCCTTCATTAAGGTACAGGCCCTGCATTTGCCTGGTGTGAAAATGGAAAACCATCATCAGGGCTGCCGACAGTGGGATTCGAACCCACTATCTCCTGGATGCAAGCTCACCAGCCGCGTGCCCCTGACCGTTCAGCCAACTCACCCTGTGCAGTTGATTTTTGAGGGAAGTGTACGGGGTAAGAATAGTAGGGGTAGACCGAAGTATGAATATGACAAGCAGATTAGACCAGATCCAGGATGCAGCAGTTATGTAGTTTAGCACAGGATAAGGTGGGATGGAGAGCTGCATGGACTGATGACTCTTTTTATTTTGCTAGTGGCTTTACGTCGCACCAACACAGATAGGTCTTATGGTGATGATGTGATAGGATAGGCCTAGGAGTTGGAAGGAAGTATGCGTGGCCTGGTGTGAAAATGGGAAACCATGGAAAACCATCTTCAGGGCTGCCGACAGTGGGATTCAAACCCACTATCTCCTGAATGCAAGCTCACAGCCGCGTGCCACTAACCGCACGGCCAACTCACCCAGTGGACTGATGACTCAAACACAAACATATTATAGCCTATATAAAAAATGTTTGAGAGTGTGAACTGAATAGCGTAACATGAAGGAATGTAGGATGCTAAAAGGTTTGTTTTGTCACCTATACAATACATATAAAGTTTATAATGTAGGAATTTATTATTGATTCCACTTGAGACATGTTTCGCCCTTCATTGAGGGCATCATCAGTCAAATTATCTCCTCAAGGCAAAAATTAATGTCAATGGTTGGTAACTATACAGTATTTACATTGTCCAATTGAACAGTTGAGAATAAGGTTTCTAAAAGTATTTGCATTATAACAATCAGGGGAGACGATTTTTCAAAATACGCTCCTCAAAACCTTTCAGAAAATTGTCAATAATGGAAACAAGTCTTTGAGCTGAGTTTCAGCAAATGAAATTATAGGATCATGTGGCAAGTACTTACTGTATCTAATGCACTTCCTGAAAACCCACCCAAACACTTAGGTAGTGGCGTAAAATTGCAGTTCAATTATTCTCATATTATTGATGTTATTACCTTGTTTCACAAAAGCATCTAAGAATTCCTTTGAGACTAATTCACTGACATCCACTCCAACAGCTCTGTAGTAAGCACTATCTTCGTTAAGAGCTTCAATTATCGGAGACGGCACAATGACTGTGTTTGGTAAAACCACAGATACCTGTAATTAAAACGTAAACTCATCAAATTAGACTACAGATTTTTATCCTTGCTCTTTACTTACATCAGAAACAAACCAAATAAATACAGCGCAAGCAGTAAAAACAGTGCTAAACCATCTTTAGCAGAAGTTTATGCCACAAAATCAAAAATGAAGCGACACAAAACACTTACCACATGATTAAAATAATGTTTCTTAATTAAGCCTTCACATGTATCCCTTTCCTCCTCGAACACGCCAGATTTACAGACGATATTACATGGAGGTGGAGAAAACTTCCATACCTCCGGACTTAACATCTTCTTCTTCTTCTCCTCCTTCAAGAAATGTTTACGGGCTTGTTCGTTGCCTACGAGATACACAAGGCCGGGAAATACAGCACACTAAACTCGTCCTCGAGATACTTCAGGCAAGTGCCGCTAGAGTTCTCTTTTCTGTACTGTCTCGCCCGCTCATTACAACACGTTCGAATATGAAAAACTATTAAACGCAAAAGTACCTTTGCGTTTAATCACTCTTTATCCAAGTATCAGCGATCCAATCTTTTCCTCCGCACATCTGATATTTTGACATTCGTATTGAAGCCGCTGTTTGGTGAGCGATGTTATTCCCGTTTCGCAAATATTTAGCGTCGTTTCACCGTATTTCTCTTTTTTCTTCCCGTAAAATTAAATTTGTGTTCGCATCTGTGGTGTAGTGGTTAGTGTGATTAGGTGTCACCCCCACAGGTCCGGGTACGATTCCCGGCCCTGACACGGAATTTGAAAAGAGCTACGAGGGCTGGAACGGGGTCCACTCAGCCTCGGGAGGTCAATTGAGTAGAGGCGGGTTCGATTCCCACCTCAGCCATCCTCGAAGTGGTTTTCACAAAAAAGCACTATACTATACACACGTTATTAACCGAAAGCTATGTACCAAATTGAACAGATGTAGTGTCCGTATAACAATGGAACGTAGGAGTGCGAAAACTGTGTGAAACCGAGGACGAGATTGACTGTGCTAGCGAGAACACGTACGTATCTCTCGCTCCGGGGTCCCTCGCCAGGCGATCTGTACTTCGTAAGTGCAAGCAAATACAGTAGAGACGGATTTAGCCTTATTAAAATAGGAGACAATTCGACGGTGGCGCTCCTAGTGATTTGACCTGAAAAGTAGCGCTAAATTCAAATCTCAATGGAAATGCATATACGAAAATGGCTAAATAAATAACGTCTAGAAAGAAAGTATTACTGAGATATTAACTTCGAAGTTGCTAAAGCAATTCTGGATAAATTAATGAAGAATTACTTAAAGTGTTATTATTCAAAGACTAAAACTAGACATATAAACAAGATGTGAAGTGGACTGCTGTGTAATGGCTTGATCTTTCATTTTGTGCATTACTTTTTTTTTTTTGCTTTGTCATTCCTGCCTGAACTTTTACGTTTAGATTGGTCTTTTTTTCATTTAAAAAACATTTTATCATCACATTAAGACACTTGTCAATAAAAATATCGGCGCATTCCTTACACACATGATGCAATGAATTAACATTTAAAAGCTGGACAGTTTTCCTCTTAACATGAAGCCTACTAACAGAAAGAAAATCTATTAAATTAACCTCGAAAACATTCAAAACTTGCCCGTCAGCATACTTGCTATAACTTTGGGGTAAAGCAAATTTGCATCATCACATTGCTTCAACAAAATGTGTACAATTCTTAAGTTACCCATATTATGTTCAGGATTTTTAAAGTCGTTGGCTTGGAAATGATCTGAACAGATCTTATAATTCGTATATAAGCGTAACTTCCCTTCATTCTTGTACACCTTATCAAAATCACTTCTGTGATATTTCAAAACCCTCAGATCACACCTACAACAACACATCGGTATTGAATGTTAACTGCTGCACTATACAAAAAAATTTGCGTATTATATTTTAAGCCAGTTAAAATATGGGTCGAGTAGGTCAGAAGATCATGAAGTACTATAAAAATCTCTTTGTCACTGGAAGAATATATATGCAAACACAATAATACTTACATTTTCTTGTCACGGTGGAAACGAAAGAAAGGCCGCGTATTCTTCTCTGCTTCATAGTTACTGCAGCCAAACACAGCACATACCTTTCCCCTCATGTTGAGAGGAGATATCAAGGAATGACACACGCTACTATTTAATTATGTCAACTCACTGAAAACGCATAAATAACACCACAAAACTTTACACAAAAATACACGTGCTCTTATGACAGATTCAGTAGTTTTCAAGTCTATCTGCTAGAGAGAGCTCTAATAGCTGTCCCTCGATATCTCGCTGAGTGTCGCGTATTGTCTCTACTGTATTTGGTGCAAGCCAGGCAACTGTACTTATTAGTACTTTTCCGAAAGGGCATTTGTCGGAGCTGAGCATTTCTCAGTGCTCTCTTTCTCTCTTTCTTCCAGGATTTCTTTTCAGGAGTACCAGGATGGACAAGCTTACCATCCCAGCGAGACCGGTGGACTACGACTACGGGGTGGGACTTAGCGAAGCTACAGGAGGCGCTCATGGCTGCGGAAGCCTCCGATCTTCGACGCCCGGCGCTATTGGTGTACAACCGGTGGGGAAAGCACTCTACGAGGAGACGATTTACGTAATCGATCTCCTTGGAGCGATCGCGGATTTCATCGGAAAGTCGCTCTTCGAGATCATCGGCGAGGTGAACCCTGGCTGCGTGGTCATCATCCGCCCTAGGAATGCAACCAGCCTCAGGAGCCACGAGGAGCTGGCGTCGCAGCAGCACCGAGTGGTCCGAATACCAGGACACAGGGAGTACCTGGACGTCTCGGGCTACCAGGAGGCACCCACCCAGACGGAGCCAAGGACCGAGGACGACGATGGCGGTGCTCCCGAGCGCCGTGACAGTGCGCCCCCAGTCGGACCGCTGTACTTTACGAAGTACACGCAGACCAACAAAGCCGCCAACCAGGATCGCCGACCGGCCGCCAGGGCAAAGTGGACGCAGACGCAGGCCTACCAGGAAGGGCCTATTACCCAGGCGCAATCCAGGAAAGCTCCCGGGACGGCGGACGGCTGCACAGCAGTGGAGGAGGACTCCCCCTGGCGTTCACAGGCTGCTGTCCAGGCCCAGCCTGCCAGTGTGACTGTCAAGCTGAGGACATCGACGTGCGCCCCACATGACCGGGAAAGCAATCGGGTGTCAGCGCAGGCCGACGCCACAGCCGCCAGCCAGGAGGAGGAACAAGAATGCGACGCAGCGGGGCTACCACCTACCCCGGGGTCACCAGGCCAGGAGGAGGGCCACCAGAACGAGGCCACCTCACCTGCCGAGAAGAGACCCATGGGAAGGAGACGCTGCCCCAGGACCGGGAAGAAGAAGAAGAAGACGGCCCACCAGGAGAGGGCCGCCCAGCCGCAACCCAGGACTGCTCTCAGGACGGAAGTCGACCGAGGAGCCAATCAGAAGAGGACCTCAGCGGGTAGCGGCAATCAGGTGAGATTGACACGTCCCCCTCAACAGCTCTTGCAGTGTTTCCGCTGTCTGAGGTAGGTCCACCGTCAGGTTAGCTGTGGGCTCCAAGTGAGCTGCAACCGCTGTGCTGGTGATCATCATTACACGGCCTGCGCTACACTTGTGGAGGCCTCCCATCGCAGTTGCCCTGTATACCGGGCCATGGCGCGGGCAGAGAGGACGGAGGCCCGGCGTCATGACCCACCCCCATCCAGGAGGCCCCCACTCAGGCGGGCTTGGCCTCATTCTCCGGGATTGGAGACTGGCTACGAGGGACTCCAAGGGAGTCGGGCGGTGCGACAGGCCCTAGTGGCTATTGCCGCATAGATCGGCAACCGGCAAGGCCCGCGCTAGCCACAGCAGTGCCCAGAAGCACTGATCCCCTCAATAACTGGACTGGCGAGGAATAGGTTTATGACTTGTGCATGATACTTATTCCCAAGTAACGCAATTACCTGGACCTCTCCAGAATCACATCCTTGCATGTGCTATCTAAAAATGTCAGGTTTTACATGTAGGCATCTTTCTATTTCCGTCTATGTGGTTTTGAACTGACCCTTATTACTCGATTACACCACTATTGATACACACCACCATATCTGGCCTGGTAGCATGCTGAGCATGGGGACAGGCAGATACTCTTGTAGTATAACACTTCCACTCCTCCCTGCTATGTTTCTATTCTTTGAACTAATATTATGTCGGAGGCGATGTAGATTGAGTCGATGGTCACGCGGGGGGAGCGGGCTAGGGGACCCCACCGAAAAAACTTTGTGAAACAAAAGAAGATCATTTCTTTACAAAATTAATTTAGAGCCATCATAAAACTGGTTTATAAGTTGAAGGATGTTGGAAGAAGGTTCGAATAATAAACAAGAAACACTAGTTGGTAAAGGGATATGTAACTGTACTAGTTTGTTTAATAATGTACGTCGCGAGGAAGAATACTCAGGACATGGGAAAAGCAGATGATTACTATCGCCTTCTGGATTTCCACATATACAGTGAGGAAGGTTAGTGAGGTTAAAACGATATTTATATAGAGGGGTGAGAGCATGATTGAACAGTAAACGTATAATGATAATAATATGCCGCCGTGTATATGAGCCTTTAAGATACCAAGGTTTATGTGGAATGTATGGCTGTAGCTGATAAGAGAATTGACCTTTCGAGCGTGCTGCACTTTGCCATATTTCCTGCCAAGATTGAAGAGCGGTATCTTTAATAAGAGCATAATAATAATGAAGAGGGGGTAGCTTCCGTAAGCGGTTCAGAGGGGGAGTTACTAGCTTCTTTTGCAGCGAGATCAGCTTTGTCATTTCCTTGGTTTACGGAATGACCTTTTATCCATATTAAAGTTAAATAAACACCCGAACTTTCAAGTTGATAAAGGAGATATTTGACATTATATAAATACCAATTATACGACTGTATGTTAGAACTGAGAGCTTGTAAAATGCTTTGAGAATCTGTAAAAATGTTTGCCTTTTTTAAGGAATGTTGTTGAACATATAATAGCGCTTAACTAATTACGAAGATTTCTGCAGAAAAGATTTAGAAACTATTCGGTAAATGAAACTGCTCGGTTGTGAGCGTATTGGAAACGAAGAAGCCCGCTCCTACACCTCTAAGAGATTTCGATCCGTCAGTATAGATGTTGACGTCACAGTCAATTGAAGAAATGTTGAGCTTCGTATTCACTGAAGTAGGAAATGGGACATTTTTGATTGATCTAGAGAAAACGATGGGGAGGTAATGATGATATGGGGAGTAGAATTTAAGCTATCATAAGAAAAGGAATGCATAGGTAAGTGAGGGGTGCGTAGTAATGAATTGCGAAGAAAACTCATCTCAACGTAAGCCTGTTATACTGCGGGAGTTCGTCCATATTTTGGGGGGTGTTGGCTATAGTATTCGTGGAGAAGTTGTAGCTTTGGTATTTGTTACGGCTTTATCCGTGGACCAGCAGAGGTGAAAACAGGTACCAAGTTGAATGGGTCTAACTACAATGTCCAGAACAAAATTTAAAATTCAAACTGAAGATTATATTTTTAAAACAAAACTTTAACAACTTTTCGAGTAGTGACATAACAATGACAGTTGAGATACAAGACTTAGGAAAAATCCAAGATTTCGGAAATTTAACACACTTGGGCTATCAGCCCCAAGTTTTACGATTTTTTGAGCTCTTAATTCGAATTTACAAAGGCACAAACTTACACAATGACAGAAATCCCTCAATACATGGAGCTCTTGCTCCCAACTCACAATATCAGGCCTCCCAGAGGCACATTTACAACACAAGAAAAGAGCTTACGTGCTCTCAGTTTTCCAAGCCTATTCAAGGCGACACCCCAAAAAATATCTTACATCTTTTGGCCTTCCATGGCCCAGCTTACAAACTGAAACAGGGGTATCGCGTAGCCAAACTATTGGGCCGTGGCGGAAAAGAACAGGTTAAGTAAATGGCCCGAAACACAAATTGAATGGAGGCGTGTACTTGCACTCCTAAATATGCATTCCTAAAAACCTAAGGGGCACTAGGCCGGTGAAACAGGGACTATTCCCAAACTATGGAGGTGACTCGTATAAGAAAGAAATTTGAGACATTACGGAAAGGGAGAAAACCAGTTACAAAACGTAGTCACCCCAAACCAATATGAAGGAGAGCTCGGGAGAACACATCACTCTTTATCACCGATTCACAGTTAAAGATTTATGAAGTTATTACATAAGCCGGCAGAAGTTACATTTAGAGAAAAGTAGGTTACATGGTTAAAGTTTTGGAATTCTCCCTCGGGTTATACTGCAGAGCTAGCAAGAAATAAAGATGTTAATTGGCCATTACCTTGCTGAAGAACTGCGGCCTGATGAAAGAGGCGCCTCCCACCTCCTGCTTGACACACACACTTAGTTAGATGACGATCAAATGGCCAAGAGCCGAGAAAATCCGCAGTTTATAAACCCTCGGGGAAAGTTCGAGACCTTTCACGAATAAACCAGCACAACCACACTATTTTATTGGAAAATTCAAGAGTTACACTCAAAATCGAGGAAGAAGCCTGTGATAGGCGGAAAATTAATTACAGAAATTCGTGATTGGCTAAATTCAAAACTGGCTGAAAGAAAAGAGAAATATTGCCAACCCAAAAAACGAAAACGAAATTTAGTAAAAAAACTTATGAATACAAAATATCTTCAAATCAAGGTTCTTCCACATCGCACCATGGTGCATAATCATAGTTTATGAGCAGTGACAGCTGTTGAAGAAAGTCCAAACTTCTTGATAAAGGGAAAACAAATCAAGTAGAAATTCACACAGTACTGGAAACGTGACAATAACAAAATTACATCAAATTTCTGTAGTGACATCTTCTGAGTAAATTTATAAGTTGGTCCAGTTTCAAGTTCACTGTTCCTCCAGTAGAGGAGTTCTATTAGGCGCAAGATTTAAATGTGCGGCGTAGAGGTGTACCTTCCAGTACAGTATAAGTAGGTATAAAATGGGCAGATTGGACCATGGGGAGTCTAGACCAGTCGCTGCCTCTGCGCGTGCGCGGGGCGCTTTCCTCCCTGAGGGCGCCTCTCACTTGCCAAGGCGCGTGTGGAATGTTAACTACACATACCCGGAGGTCTTTATGTAAAAGGTAATTATTTCTTGATAGGTGTGGGCAAGGTGCTGTGACTGGATTTGCTTTAAAAGGTCACTTGCTGGAGTGGCTTTCACTGGCTAAGGGGGTCAACCACATGTGGAATGAGAACAACACACTCAGAGGTCTTTATGTAAGTGGTAATTAATTTCTTGAAAGGTTACTGTTGTGGGCGAGGAACAGTGACTATGTGGCAACTGGATTTGCTTTAAAAGCTCACTTGCTGGTGAAAGCTGAACAGGATGTTAGTTTATGTAAAAATGTACCCTCCCTACTCCCTTACTGTGAGTGAGGGTAAAACACTAAGGAGTGGTACAGTGAAGCTGTTACTAGGCAAGATCTGTTTTGTAGCTTGTTGAAGGTTATCTCCATCACGAAAGGTGGACAGGATGTTTATGGTAGGTAGTAATTTCGAGTGAAGTTGAACCAGCGACAAGTCCTGCCTACTGGTGAGGAGTGAAGGTGGTGGCAGAGAATATTTAAGGAGCAGAGCACGACGTGAAAATTATCATCTAGTTGGAAGAAAACTTCTCTACTACTACTACTACTTTTCTTTCCTCTTCAGTAAGTGTAAGTTTATTTAGTCTGTTAATTGTAAAAGACATAGCAGCTTCAACAGAATGGATATGCTAATGAAATTAAACAAAATTGCAAAGGCACCACAATTTCATAATAGAAATCTAAGCGAGTTGCAAATTAACCATCCATTTAAGGTTAAAGCGCTGAGAGCGGTGGAAACATGTTTCGGAAGGAAAATAATCGTTGATATAGAAGGGGAAGATGAGGAGACCGTGAGTGTTTTCCTGCCGGCGCAATTCGCAAAACTTTCAGCAGAAGAAATAGAAGAAATAAATTCATTAAAAAACAACTTGAAAATGATGTATAAAGGCATGGAGAGGGGCTACCATCAAGAAAGCTTCCAACAGTAGAATGGCCAACAGTTACGACACTTATTTTAACTAAGTAAGTATGCAGATAGTATTTTTGTTCTTATATGTAACTTTTTTACCGTATTTGTATAATTGATTTGTTAATTGAAAACAGTATGTGCTGCTTCTTTTCAGGTCCGTGGTGTTGCTATGATGAAGTGGAAGAAAGCTGAGATTAAGCCAGGAACTGAACATCAAGCATATCCAAGCATACAGAGTCGACGTCTGCAAGCACATCGAGAGGAGGAAATGGTCGCTACTGCACAGCCTGTTGAAGATGAAGCGGGACAACTGAGCGCACAACAACAACAACAAGCGAGTGCTAATTGTATTGAACTATGGAACAGAGGGTGTGCACTTTTTAATTTTACAGTACATGTGACGAACCTGAGTAAAGCATATGAAAGCCAGCGGGAGGTGACAGCTGCTGTAGTGCGACTTCTTTTGAGTGAATTTTCAAGTAATGAACATTTTTACTATTTGTTGGGTATAATACATTCGAAGAAATTTACAAGATTGAATTTTCCTTTTCTTCACAAGAATCGAACAAAATTTCCTATTACCGGAATACATTGTTAGGGAAGCTAGAGGACGAGTTTCCAAGCGAAGCTGTTCACTGTTCACTCGATGTAGCAGGGAGTGAGCTAACCAACTTATACTGTGTGATGACGGATTGTACATTCTTGATAAGTCGTTGCTACAGCAACTGCTGGACTTGTCTTGAGAACGCAGAAAAATTTAACACCAGAACGTAATTTTTTTAGACATGGAGTTTCCTTCGAGCAAACGTAGAAAATTAGACATTAATTTACAGACAGATGAAGATGAGGGAAGAATGCAAGCTCATTTTGATAGAGCATTTGAACGCATTCGTGAGTTTATGAGGGAGGTAAATGGATCAATACTAATTTCATATCGGTTCGAACCTAGCGAGGAGCGAGAAGAAGCTCAGTTCGAGCTGATTGAAAATCTTAACGAGCTAGAGGAAATCCGTAACGAGACGTTAGAAATTTATTTTCAGGCCCGCACTGTTAATGGGCTAACTTTTCAGATAGAAGATTTGTCTGCTTTCCAGTGTAAACAAATCGAGGAAGCTTTTCGGCGCAGAGTGTACACACTATCGGTGGTAAATGTGATAAGGGAACAGGGAACTGGAAATCAAGTAGGGATGACATAAAATTGTTAGTGTTGAACTGTAGAAGTATTGTAAAGAAAGGAATAGAATTAAGTAATTTAATAGATATATATTTACCAGATATTGTAATAGGAGTTGAATCATGGCTGAGAAATGATATAATGGATGCAGACATTTTCTCACGGCACTGGAGTGTGTATCGTAGAGATAGGATAGGAAAGGTGGGAGAGGGAGTTTTCATTCTGGTGAAAGAAGAATTTGTAAGCTACGAAAAAGTTAAAGATGAGACACATGAAATTCTAGGTGTAAGGCTCATTTCTAAAGATAATAGGCAACTTGATATATTTGGAGTGTACAGATCGGGAAAGGGTAGCACTGATGCGGATTCGGAATTATTTGATAGGATAGTCAGCTATGTGGGAACGACATGGAAAGAAATGTGATTGTAGCGGGAGATCTGAATTTGCCAGATGTAAATTGGGAAGGAAATGCGAACGACAGGAAGCATGACCAACAAATGGCAAATAAGTTAATATGGGAAGGACAGCTGATTCAGAAAGTGATGGAACCAACCAGAGGGAAAAATATCCTGGATGTGGTGCTGATAAAACCACATGAGCTCTATAGGGAAACTGAAGTAATATATGGTATTAGTGATCATGAAGCTGTTTTTGTGGTAGTTAAAAATAAATGCGATAGAAAGGAAGGTCTTAAAAGTAGGACTGTTAGGCAGTACCATATGGCTGATAAAGCAGGTATGAGGCAGTTTCTAAAAAGTAACTATGATCGGTGGAAAACGGTAAATGAAAATGTAAACAGACTCTGGGATGGGTTTAAAGAAATTGTTGAGGAATGCGAAAACAGGTTTGTACCTTTAAGGGTGGTAAGGAATGGTAAAGACCCACCTTATTATAATAGAGAAATAAAGAGACTAAGAAGGAGGTGCAGACTGGAAAGAAATAGAGTTAGAAATGGCTGTGGAAGTAAGGAGAAATTGAAGAAACTTACTAGAAAATTGAATCTAGCAAAGAAGGCAGCTAAGGATAACATGATAGCAAACATAATTGGCAGTCATACAAATTTTAGTGAAAAATGGAAGGGTATGTATAGGTATTTTAAGGCAGAAACAGGTTCCAAGAAGGACATTCCAGGAATAATTAATGAACAAGGGGAGTGTGTATGTGAGGATCTTCAAAAGGCAGAAGTATTCAGTCAGCAGTATGTAAAGATTGTTGATTACAAGGATAATTTTGAGATAGAGGAAAAGACTAAGGCCAAAGAAGTAATAAAATTTACATATGATAACAATGACATTTACAATAAGATACAAAAGTTGAAAACTAGAAAAGCGGCTGGAATTTATCAGATTTGTGGGGATATACTAAAGACAATGGGTTGGAATATAGTACCATATCTGAAGTACTTATTTGATTATTGTTTGGTCGAAGGAGCTATACCAGATGAATGGAGAGTTGCTATTGTAGCCCCTGTGTATAAAGGAAAGGGTGATAGACATAAAGCTGAAAATTACAGGCCAGTAAGTTTGACATGCATTGTATGTAAGCTTTGGGAAGGCATTATTTCTGATTATATTAGACATGTTTGTGAAATTAATAACTGGTTCGATAGAAGGCAATTCGGTTTTAGGAAGCTCAACTTGTAGGATTCCAGCAAGATATATCAGATATCTTGGATTCTGGAGGGCAAATGGACTGTATCGCGATTGACCTGTCTAAAGCATTTGATAGGGTGGATCATGGGAGACTACTGGCAAAAATGAGTGCAATTGGACTAGACAAAAGAGTGACTGAATGGGTTGCTATATTTCTAGAAAATAGATCTCAGAGAGTTAGAGTAGGTGAAGATTTGTCTGGCCCTGTAATAGTTGAGAGGGGAGTTCCTCAGGGCAGTGTTATCGGACCTTTATTTTTTCTTATATATATAAATGATATGAGTAAAGGAGTGGAATCGGAGGTAAGGCTTTTTGCGGATGATGTTATTCTCTATAGAGTGATAAATAAGTTACAAGATTGTGAGCAACTGCAACGTGACCTCGAAAATGTTGTGAGATGGACAGCAGGCAATGGTATGTTGATAAACGGGGTTAAAAGTCAGGTTGTGAGTTTCACAAATAGGAAAAGTCCTCTCAGTTTTAATTACTGCGTTGATGGGGTGAAAGTTCCTTTGGGGATCACTGTAAGTACCGCTAGGTGTTAATATAAGGAAAGATCTTCGCTGGGGTAATCACATAAATGGGATTGTAAATAAAGGGTACCGATCTCTGCACATGGTTATGAGGATGTATAGGGGTTGTAGTAAGGATGTAAAGGAGAGTGCATATAAGTCTCTGGTAAGACCCCAACTAGAGTATGATTCCAGTGTAACGGTCCCTCACCAGGATTACCTGATTCAAGAACTGGAAAAAATCCAAAGAAAAGCAGCTCGATTTGTTCTGGGTGATTTCCGACAAAAGAGTAGCGTTACAAAAATGTTGCAATGTTTGGGTTGGGAAGAATTGAGAGAAAGAAAGAGAGCTGCTCGACTAAGTGGTATGTTCCGAGCTGTCAGCGGAGAGATGGCGTGGAATGACATTAGTAGACGAATAGGTTTGAATGGCGTTTATAAAAGTAGGAAAGATCACAATATGAAGATAAAGTTGGAATTCAAGAGGACAAACTGGGGCAAATATTCTTTTATAGGAAGGGGAGTTAGGGATTGGAATAACTTGCCAAGGGAGATGTTCAATAAATTTCCAATTTCTTTGAAATCATTTCGGAAAAGGCTAGGAAAGCAACAGATAGGGAATCTGCCACATGGGCGACTGCCCTAAATGCAGATCAGTATTGATTGATTGATGTTAACAATGATTTCTTACTTCCCGAAAAGTTCCTAGATATATCTTACGTGTGGTTTTATAAATATGTGAAGAAAGCACTTAACACACAAGCATTAAAAGTAAATACCGTTCTCTGCACACAACATGTTCTTCACAATAAAATCGATAACAAATATTTTCATTCAAGGAATGCTGAAATTACCGAAGGTACTAATTTAAGAGAATGGTACAATGAGCATGTAACTAAACCGATTCTGAAAAATTATCAGAGTTCGAGGCTCGTGATTCGGGTTGGTCTCTGCTACGAATTCGCGAATTGCGGATAAACATTAATAAAAATGCAGGTTTTCACGTAGGCAAGTCGCCAACTAGTCTAACGTTGCCTACAGCAATTAGAAACAAGAAAGCAGTTATTAAACTGCAGAACACACGGGATGCTTGCTTTGCGTGGAGTGTAGTTGCTGGATTAGTTTCAGCTAAACATCATGTAGATCGCATTTCTTCTTATCCACATTATAATTTTATTCTAAATTTAAAAGACATGCCAATCCCGATAGAAATGAGATATATGAGATAATTTGAAGAACAAAACGAAATCTCCGTGAATGAATTCGGAGCGCAGTATGACGAGAACTGGGTGTGCATAGGACAGAAAGACGACAAAAAAGAGTTTACTCTTGTACCTTTGTACATTTTACATAAAACGTGCGAAAAGAAAGTTGATCTTCTATTGCTTCAGATTGGCGACAGTGAGAAGTATCACTTCTGTTTAATTAAAAATCTTCCACGTCTTGTGCGCTCATCTCTTACGAAGAACCGGAATAGAATTTATATTTGCAGACGGTGTTTGTCTTACTTCCAAAATGAGGAAAAATTAGCTTTGCACAGTAACGACTGTATACAATTTCCGGTGGGCAAATGTATAATGCCTTCGGATAGGGAACGGCTAGTGTACTTTGCAGAGTATAAGGTTAAAGACACAGTGCCTTTTATTGTGTATGCTGACACAGAATACATACTGAAACCTGTGTCTACTTGTTCTCCAAATGATAACACGTCGCATTCAGCTCCAATTCACGAAAATGTGCCATACAGCGTAGCATATTATTTACACTGTAGTTTTGACAGAGATTTGTGCTCTTTCAAACTCTATCGAGGTAGTGATTGTGTTAAATGGTTCGTAGATGAGATGTATAACTTAGTGGACACGCTTGCGCCCTATTATTTTGAAACGAAACCGATGTTACCGTTGACTGTTCAGCAAGAAAGTAAATTTCTCTCGTCTACATTATGTCACATATGTGAGAAGGAAATCGCAGATAATGAAATTAAAGTTCGCGATTATTGTCATTAAACGGGTGTCTACAGGGGATCAGCACATCCATCGTGTAACTTCCAGTATCGTAAAATTTCTATCTTGCCGGTAGTATTCCGTAATTTGACAGCCTATAATGGTCATTTTATAATTAGGGAACTGCATAGGAATGGAGGGGATGTTGTGAAATATCTCAGAGCGAACATTAAACTATTACCAGTGAACATGGAGCGATACAAAGGATTTTCAAACTTCATACGTTATAACCAAAGACAATGTGTTCCGAGCTCGATAGCTGCAGTCGCTTAAGTGCGGCCAGTATCCAGTAATCGGGAGATAGTGGGTTCGAGCCCCACTGTCGGCAGCCCTGAAGATGGTTTTCCGTGGTTTCCCATTTTCACACCAGGCCAATGTATTTGAAAACTTTAGATTGAGTGGAAAAGAGACAAATGGTATTGATGCCGCTCATTTCTACACGGTACCGTCTACGGCATGGAGTGCTATGAAGAAAATAACAGCCCTCCAGCTAGAATTACTTCAAGATGTCGACATGCTGCCGTTTTTTGAACGCTCCATGCGCGGTGGTAATGTGCAATGCGTTACGCGGCATGCAGTAGCAAATAACAAGTACATGTTAACATACGATGAGTCCAAACCGGAATCATACATAATGTACTTTGACGTGAACAATTTGTGTGTATTCGCTATGCAACAGTTTCTTCCAACGGGCGGATTTCAATGGGTAGAGAACGTCGAGAATTTAGATATTATGAATGTAGGAGATGAATCAGATGTTGGGTTTATGGTGGAGGTTGATTTAATCTAACCCCCAGAATTTCATGATAAACAAGCCGAATATCCATTGTGCCCTGAAAAACATACAAAACTAATGTGCACTCTTTACAACAAGGAACGGTATGTTCTTCATTATAGGCTGTTAACACAGTGTGTAGAAGTAGGTATGAAAGTAGCTCGCATTTACAGAGCGCATGGTTAAAATGCTACATTGATTTGAACACAGAGAAACGAAAGTTAGCAAAAAATGAGTTCGAGAAAAGTTTCTCTAAATTAATGAATAACGCAATTTTTTGTCGTTCATTATAGGCAGAAATTATTGGGGGGAAAGCAGACTGAGAAACTCGCTGAATGTTTTGACGAAAATAGAGTAGATAGCAGGGTTGAATATTAGATACTTGATAGGTCAAAACGGTATGGGATGATGTGGTGGCTATTAGGATTGCAAAGGAATACAGGGTGGCTGCAGGGATGGGATAAGACAAGGTGTATACTTTGTGGAGTTGTGAATGATGAATTTAATTTGCTAAGAGACTATGAGGAACGAGGGAGATACGGCATGGATTATTGAGTGCCGAGCATCGGAAAATATTGGGAGAGGGGATGAGAAAGCCATCTTGAGATGGATTATTAAACAGTGGGAAAAAGGGGGTGAATTGAACAGGTATTTATGGGCGGCAAAAAAGGCCTGCGAGAGTAAAATGAAGGAGGGTGAGTTAGATGGTGGACAAGGGGGTAGAGGGGTGGAATAGTTATGTATGTATATGGGAAGAGTGTGTATATAAGGGAAGGGGATAGTATGATAAAAATTATAATGGGTTAGAGAATATAGGAGTCGAGTACTTAGTTAAGTATGTGGAGTTGGGTAATGATATGGGATTGCATGAAGGCAAGGTCCTTCTGTTTGTGTTCGAGTTGGTTGGAATGCAAGTGCTGAAATGCTAAGTGTTGTTGTTTGGTGTATTGATTAGGTGTAGGTCAGGAACAATAATGTGACGCAAGTGCAGAGCGCAATAAGGACACTTGATGAGCATGTTTGAACATTGAGTAAGTGACTGCTACAGCTAATGACTGCTAGGAATAATACTATCATATATA
This sequence comes from Anabrus simplex, assembly GCF_040414725.1. NCBI lineage: Eukaryota > Metazoa > Arthropoda > Insecta > Orthoptera > Tettigoniidae > Anabrus > Anabrus simplex. The sequence goes on along the minus strand of NC_090265.1, from coordinate 756,436,911 downwards.
TTATTATTATTTCTCTCTTGATTCTGTGATTTTAATTCAACGGAATGAGGGGCATGGCACGAGTTTCTGAGGATGACTGCTGTGGTGACTCTATTTTGGGGGTTTTACGTTTCCGGAGTATCCAACGAACCTCATGGCATGCCCAGGGGATACGGTAATTTCTTCCCTTACCCTCTTTTGTGATATGAGTTGTTCATTATTATTATTAATATTATTATTATATTAGGGCAGGTGCCTTTTTCTCACCATTCATGCATATTAGGGGGAGTAAGGGAGGATGGGCAAGTGAGAAAGACGGGGTGGATAAGGCCCACTCCAAATAAGCCAAGGAAGGGAAGAATACGATAGGTTGGATAGGGGAGGAGAGAGGATCCAGTTAGATGTGGACCGACGTAATGGAAGGGCGAGAAGAAAACACACTGTCATCTGGTAGGATGGTTGGGGTTTTCCTTAGGGCCCCACAGTTAGGGCCGGCCGTGTCATCATGGGGAAGGCGGCCTTCTTCACACCAGGGGGATGACACGGTCGGACGGTAGCAGCAGTCAGCTAAATTTGTATTGCTTCACTTTATTATTCTCTATTATTTATTTTACTCTGTATGTGAACATGTATGGGGGCGAAGTCGCCTGTTATGTTCAATAAATGTTCTATGTTTTGTCGTGCATTAATGAACGTAAGGAAGCTGCGCGACGTCAGATGGGTCACACAGTGGGAGGGTCGTTATGATGCACGTACGTTGATCTCAAGAGCAAACTTCAAACGTCGTATTATAGTAGACGACCAGTCTATGATTATCGAAATGAAGAAACTTCAAATTCTTCACAATCAACCGGTTTACCTCGGTGCTACAATTTTAGATTTGTCAAAAATGAAAATGAACGATTTTCACTACAATGTTATTTTGAGAAAGACTGATTCAAACTCACAACTACTATACACCGACACCGATAGTTTGATATACAATTTTTCATTTGATATATACGAGTTTGTGAAGGAAAATTCAGTTTTGTTTGACACAGGAAATTACGATGAAAATAATCCTTTCCAAATTGAAACAAAAAATTCAGGGGAAATAGGTGTAATGGAGGATGAAAACGGTGGAAGTATCGCCGAAGAATTTGTAGTTTTGCGACCAAAGATGTATCCTATTAAGTTATGTGAAAAAGAGAAACCAACATGTAAAGCTAAGGGTGTCAAAAATGTTGTTGATCACCTTACAATTGATCAGTATAGACGTTGTCTGAATGTTGTAATTTAGTCACTTGCTCACCTTCATACAGACAAGTGTGCATCACTTGCACTTCTCATTCTGTGTTCACGGTTCGTCAATACAAACTAGCACTCACAGCTAATAATGACAAAAGGTACATCACAGATAACAAAATTAATACATTACCATTTGGACATTACAGTCTTGCAGAGAAAAGAAATATAACCAATGTATAGCCATCTTGCATAGTAGGTTTGCTTTTTTTTGTGAGCACCTCCTCTACTTCCTCATCAGTTTTCCTTTCCGTTGTGATAGTACATATATCACACCCCAGAATTATATGTAGAAGTTAGAGATATTATTGTCTGTATTCTAATTTAATTATTATTATTATTATTATTTCATGTGTATATTTTGCTGTTTATATTGGTAAGCTGGAAGATATCCACATATGTAGGTGTGAGTAATATGTTTTGCATGAGTGGGAAAACATTGCTTTAATAACTCTGGTAATTTGAATGAGTCATATGGCTGCCCCAGTGTCTGTTGTGATGTACTTGTGTCAGGAAATTCCATTACTCATGTATATATCCCAGCCTGATGAGATAAGCTTGTTGTTGTACCAGGGAAAATTTGGTGATTCATGTAAAACTCCCGAGTGTTTGTTTATCTCTTGGGAGAAAGGAGAAGTTCAGGGCATGTCTTGACAAGAGGTTCACTCATGATTGGTGGGCAAGCACCAATCCAGACGTCTCATCTGAGAGGAGGGGGATGTTGATGTCTATAAAGGTTGATGATACGGCGGCAACCAGATGATTGTATTAGGATTGTATGAGTTTGTATGAGAAACATTGTAAGGGTGATTGTGAAGGTGATTGTATAGGAACGAGAAGGAAGATAACTACAACTACAACTGACGGACTGTACGGGAAGGAAGTGGTGCTGAGACACGGTACTGGATTGACATGGCTGCAATGGACTGGACTTCAAACGTTCGTGGAGCGTAGTCGTGTTATGTTTGTGGAAAGTGGCTGATTGTGGAGAGTGCTTGCGCATTAAGTATTGTAGCACTTGTGGCGGCCTAGCATTATATGTTGGTGAAAGCTATCTCAGACTTTCCATAAATTTATATGTTGAGGATCGACAGATGTGTGTATATATCTTTACAACAAGTGTTAAAATATGTGAACACAGTAATACAAGGTACAGTATCTGTGTGATGTGATAACTGCCGATTATGAGAATCGGTAAATCGAACTGATATAGAGACAGTGAAGGGTGTTTATCTTCATACATGTACATTGTTCATCGGACCATCTACAAATGGTAGCTTAGTTCTCACTTTCGTTTTCCCACGGTTTTCATTATTGTTGTTGTTGTAAATATGGAGTCTTCCAGCAATATTTTATGTGTGTATTATATGTATAATGTTGTATGTTGATGAGGTGCTCATGCACGGAATTTGTTCAGAATATAGTTAGCTATTTTAGAATCAGTGTTATTGATAAACCTAGGTGCAGTTCCTACCTAATTAGTCGTTTTCAGGAGGTTAGGTAAGGCCTGCAGCAGATGTACCAGTACGCAGCATTATGTACACGCCCTGGGATATAAAGTCTATCATGCTCTTATCTAAATTCGAGGGATCCATTCTGGTGAACTCTGGCGCCCATACTACGGACATTTCGGTTAATTATGCTTATTAATTTTATTAAGTTTTTGAGTAATTTTATTTATATATTTTTATTCATGATTTTATTTATTAGTAGTCATCAACATGTTACAATTGGCTTCCCAACGTGTGGCTGAATGATTGGTACATCTGTTAGGCTGATAAGCGTAGGTGCACTTGTCAGGTGTGGATGGAATTCTACAAACTATGTCAGTGAAGTGTTTTATATGTACGTGATATGTATGTTGGAGTATGAAGAAATGTTGTAGCGAGTCGAGTATTATAAAATTGAGAAATAGAGAGGTTTTTAAAGTTGCTGGTACTAAGAATCAGGAGAAGAGAAGGCAAAAGAATTCCACCACATTGAGTTTATCTAATTTAAGTGAGAGTAGCGAAATGGCTGATAGTAGGAAAGATCAATCGGTAACGATAGGTGAGGAACCGAGTAACCCGTCTCAAATTCAGAATGTAGGGGATCAAGAGGAGGCTTCCATTCGTAGTATGCTTCAGTTGCTTCTTAGTAAGAACGAAGAGTTGAAGGGTGAATTGTACAGTAAGATGGATAGTCAGAGTAATGAATTAAATTCGTTGAGTGTTGAATTAAATGCCGTTAACAGTAAAATCGATAATAATAATGTTGAATTGTCCAGTAAACTCGATAATAATAGTATTGAATTATCCAGTAAGATTGATAGTCAGAGTAAAGAGTTGAAGAGTGAATTGAGTTTTTTAAGTAATGAAATATACAGTATTAATAGTGAATTAAATTCAGTTAGTACGGAATTGTCCAGTAAGATTGAGAATCAAAGTAAGGAGTTAAATTTAGTGAGTGTTGAATTGTCTAGTAAAATTGATAGTTTAAGCAGTGCTGTGAATGGTAGAATAGATGAATTAAACCAGAAATTTGACCATCAAAGCAGGGAAATTCAGGAAGTCAATAATAAGGTAGAAGCTCAATGCTTGGAATTGACTGAGAAAATTGAATGCCGATTTAATGTAGTTAGGAAAGAATTTGTTGAAAACAGCAAGGAATGTGATAAGAGAATAAAAATAGTGGAAGATAAAGTAGAAGAAATAGATAGAATTAAATCCAATCAGAAAGTTTTAGCGAAGCGAATAGATGAAAAGACTGAGAAATTGGAGAAAAACCTCAAGTCAGTAGAAGGAAATGCCAGAATGGTAGTTGAGGAAGGAATTAAAGCATGCCATGTAAAGTTAAGGCAGGAGATCAGTCAAATCCAAGTAGGTAGCAATATATGTAATAGGTACGTATCTTGTACGAAGGACTCTGAATTACCCAAGTTTAATGGTCGGCAGTTTAATCCGATGGAATTCTTGAAAACGGTGGAGAAACGGTTTTCCAAGAATCTTGACGATGGTTTGATCGAGTGGAGTATGGTTGATGAGATGTTGGATATTGCATTTGTTGGAGAAGCGAGATCCTGGTTTCAAGTTTATAGACAGGGTATTTCGAGTTTAGAGGAATTTAGGGAGAAATTTAGTTCTAAATTTTGGAGTGAAGCTATTCAGGGAAGGGAAAGAGATCGCGTGCTATTTGGCAAGTATAAACCTCAGGAAGGTGTATCTATGACGGAATATTTCTTGGCGCATGTTCTGATCAGCCAGAATATTGAAGGTCTAGCATCGGAGAGAGATACAGTCCGCCAGATGTTGAGGCATTTTCCTGAGAAGGTCGGATTAGCTGCATGTATGCAGAATATTGTTACGATCAAGGAATTAGAGCAGCTGTTAGAGAGGTTTGATGCTTTGGAAGGGCAGGGGAGGACTAGGCAAAGTGAAGGTAGGAATTACGGGGATAATGGGAGACAAGGTAATCAGCTAGGGGGAGATAGGAATAATCAGAATTTCAGTCATTCTAGGCAAGGGAATCAGGGTGGTAATTCCGGAAGGGGAAACAGACAGTCTAATCAGGGAGTTAATCACCAGGAATATTATGGCAGAAGACCTAATCAAGGGGAATCAGAAAGTAGGGGGCGTACGGATCAAAGACCTCCAGATCAAGTGCAGAGACATGATAATAGTGAACAGTCCATGTCAAGTAATTTAAACCGGAATCGGACTTCTTAGTTGGGTCAGATAGGCAGTCCGATACCGAAATTCCTATTCACGCGATGAAACAGGTAAGTTACGAGGTAGACGTGAAAGAGGAATTATTGTATGACCATGTGTTTTGTGTTCAGGGAGATTTTGAGAATAGGGGGCGTGATGAAAGTAAGAAAGCTGTGTCGGATGACTTACTGTGTGCTAGTGGTGATGATAATAGCGGTGTTGCGATTGATAATCTTGTGGAAGTTTCTGAAATTGAAAGTGAAGATTTTTGCGAAGTTGATGAAGGTTGTTTTGTGAGTGAAGAGTGTTCACGGAGTATACATCATGAGGATGTTTTTGTTGATTTAAGTGTAAGTGAGGAGAGTAAAGTTAGGACCATTATGTGTGAAAATGGTGACTTTGAGATTAATGAAACTTCTGATAAGAGAGTCGAGAGTAGCAGTGTTGTTGGCATGAAAGTGGTGCGAGTAGTAGCTGATATGGAAGGTGGTGAAGATGACTTGATTGTTGGGTCATTAAGTAGTAATGACAGCAATTTCGAAATGTATTATGGTAAGAATTTCTGTAATCGAGTGAGCGTGAGTGAGAATGAAGTGCGTATGTTTGATAAGCGAGTGCGTAATGTTTTATTTAAGGCTGAGAATTGTGTGAATTATTTTAATGACATGTTGTATGATATCGAGGTGGAATGTGTGAAAAAGTATGTGATCTGTTTGCTTGCATTAATTATGGTTTTGTGGTAGAGTAAACATTGTGAGATTCCCGCTCATTTCAGAAAGAGGGATTTCCTTTTTATGAATGTTCCGAATAAAAGTTTGTATGATTCTTGTGTGACTGGATGGTATGAATGTTTGTGTGTGAGATAGAATGTATTCTAGAGTAGTTAGATTTTATTGCGGTACGCATTCCTCGCTTATCGATGCCAATGTTAAGTTTATGTATAGTTTTTTCATTAATATCAGGGTCCGTATACTGTGGACAGTAGTATAGGCAAGTGTGCTTATAGGCTCCTAACTTCTGACAAAAAGGTCCTTGGGACATTTAATATCTATAGCCTTCGCAGATATAAGAGATAGGATCTGCACCTTGGATGTATATATTATCAATATTAATGTATGTGTACAGTAGCAAGAAGGGATTGTGTTCAATGCTATATGAAACAATCAGAGTTGTGTGTATATTATTATTATTATTATTACTATTTTTTGGACAAATTGTAATTCGTGTGTGCGAATACAATGCAGTAGACGCAATGTATATATCATTATTACAGTAAATTAAGTGTTCAGTTATGTCATTATAAGGTTATGTATGAAGTTCTGTTTTATGGTGAATCATAATATGTGATATCATCGATTCACCAAGGGGGCGTTATGTGATAGTACATATATCACACCCCAGAATTATATGTAGAAGTTAGAGATATTATTGTCTGTATTCTAATTTAATTATTATTATTATTATTTCATGTGTATATTTTGCTGTTTATATTGGTAAGCTGGAAGATATCCACATATGTAGGTATGAGTAATATGTTTTGCATGAGTGGGAAAACATTGCTTTAATAACTCTGGTAATTTGAATGAGTCATATGGCTGCCCCAGTGTCTGTTGTGATGTACTTGTGTCAGGAAATTCCATTACTCATGTATATATCCCAGCCTGATGAGATAAGCTTGTTGTTGTACCAGGGAAAATTTGGTGATTCATGTAAAACTCCCGAGTGTTTGTTTATCTCTTGGGAGAAAGGAGAAGTTCAGGGCATGTCTTGACAAGAGGTTCACTCATGATTGGTGGGCAAGCACCAATCCAGACGTCTCATCTGAGAGGAGGGGGATGTTGATGTCTATAAAGGTTGATGATACGGCGGCAACCAGATGATTGTATTAGGATTGTATGAGTTTGTATGAGAAACATTGTAAGGGTGATTGTGAAGGTGATTGTATAGGAACGAGAAGGAAGATAACTACAACTACAACTGACGGACTGTACGGGAAGGAAGTGGTGCTGAGACACGGTACTGGATTGACATGGCTGCAATGGACTGGACTTCAAACGTTCGTGGAGCGTAGTCGTGTTATGTTTGTGGAAAGTGGCTGATTGTGGAGAGTGCTTGCGCATTAAGTATTGTAGCACTTGTGGCGGCCTAGCATTATATGTTGGTGAAAGCTATCTCAGACTTTCCATAAATTTATATGTTGAGGATCGACAGATGTGTGTATATATCTTTACAACAAGTGTTAAAATATGTGAACACAGTAATACAAGGTACAGTATCTGTGTGATGTGATAACTGCCGATTATGAAAATCGGTAAATCGAACTGATATAGAGACAGTGAAGGGTGTTTATCTTCATACATGTACATTGTTCATCGGACCATCTACAAATGGTAGCTTAGTTCTCACTTTCGTTTTCCCACGGTTTTCATTATTGTTGTTGTTGTAAATATGGAGTCTTCCAGCAATATTTTATGTGTGTATTATATGTATAATGTTGTATGTTGATGAGGTGCTCATGCACGGAATTTGTTCAGAATATAGTTAGCTATTTTAGAATCAGTGTTATTGATAAACCTAGGTGCAGTTCCTACCTAATTAGTCGTTTTCAGGAGGTTAGGTAAGGCCTGCAGCAGATGTACCAGTACGCAGCATTATGTACACGCCCTGGGATATAAAGTCTATCATGCTCTTATCTAAATTCGAGGGATCCATTCTGGTGAACTCTGGCGCCCATACTACGGACATTTCGGTTAATTATGCTTATTAATTTTATTAAGTTTTTGAGTAATTTTATTTATATATTTTTATTCATGATTTTATTTATTAGTAGTCATCAACTTGTTACACCGTATGTAAAAAATATTGTAATTTACTCTGTAGGTGATTATTAAGTAATAGGAGGAGAAGCTCTTGTTTCTTCTGTGTTTACTTAAAGAAAAAATTGTGATCTTATAGAATTTCAAACTAGATAAACATTTCACTCACTGTTTCTTTTATTCAATGTATTGTACTGTATTTATACTTTCTCTATTAAAGTGCACTGCATACTATTATACTGTAAGTTAACTTTATATATATATACATTAAAGTGCATTGTACATTTTTGTTTAATCTTTTTCGAAAAAGTAAAATCCATTCTAGATGATCAAAAAGTTGTTAAAAAGTTTTTTTTAACTATCCTGCGCTGCCTCTCCTTTTATTCCTTGTACTCTAACTAAAGTAGGAATAGGAGAATGAAAAAAGAGAACATATTTCTTTTTACAATCAAATTTATTGAATGAGAAACTACAGAGTTTTTTGTTTATATAAATTTTCGATTGAATCTTTGACTGCCACCACGAGAAGAGATCTGCAGAGACTGAATCCTTGATTGCCACCGCGAGGAGAGACCTGCAGAGGGAAAAAAGAAAGAAAAATTAGTTGATAGCAGAATAAAACAGAAAAAAGAAACAAAAAAGGAAACTAATATTTATTTTTCTTTACCTTAATAATTGTTGAAATAGTAACTAATATCAAGCTCGGGCGTTGTTGTTGTTGTTGTTGTTGTTGTGCGCACCATGAGGAGAGACCTGCAGAGGAGAAAAAAATTAATTAGTTAGTAGCAGAATAAAACCGTAAAAGCAAGCAAGAAAAAAAGGATGCCATTATATCTATTTTTTCTTCACCTTAATAATTGTTGAATTAGTAGCTGAAATCAAGCTCGGACGTTGTTGTCGTTGTTAGCTCCAGAATCCTGACAAGCGTGGTGTAAGTTCGCCTTCAGATGATCTGGTAGATACTGCCAGAGCGCACTTAGCTGATGTTGTTCTTAAATAGATAATATGTTTTCAGAGAAGAAAGCCCACTCAAATGTATTGAATCTGCTCACACCTACTTTTTTAAATTTGTTTATTACTGAACACACTATTCTCATCACACCATCTGACGATTTTAACCAACTATGAACTGCGTGAACGTTGAACATAGCACAGATGCCTGAATGTCTTGCAACTTGTGGTAAATAACGCGGACAGTCAACAGGGAAACACTCGTTACGCATTGTTCTTAAATTGGGTACACCTTCTATAGTGTTCAAGTCAATTATGCATGTACGAGGATACTCTCGCAGTGCTAATAGACGTAATTCATTAACACAGTTACACACAACCAGATATTGGTATTGTTGATCACTGAGAAGATTGAAAAACGACGTAAGAGTGAAATCTAAATTAGGTACTCTCATACCTAATAGAGCTGTAGATCACACATTAGTAGACGAATCTCTATTACAACAGGCTATCTCGTAACCTCCAGTAGGTAACTTCTGAATGTCAACGATCACTCCTCTGGGTTTTGCACTCATGGTGTGCTTGATATTGAAGAACTGAAGCAGAAAATCCTCTCTCTCTCGTTTATATACACTATTATAAAAAGGAAGAAAAACTCGTGCAAGATTATTGGAAGAAAAATACTTCATTCGTTAGTGGTTCATAATTTATTATGCAGTCATGAATAATAATGCAATGCAGAGTAGTGTTGGCTGGAATAGGTTCGTTTGTTTCAATTTCAACGTGAACATCTACAGAGGAAGATTTTATCGATTCTACCTGTTCCATGCAATTAATAACAGCAATAGGACAATGCGATTGAAATTCACTTCGTGATATATTCGGTTCGGAACGATTAACATCAAGCTGATAGTACGCATTACGAAACTTGATGAACATATCATACAATTCACTGCAGTCGCCATTGTTAAAATTAGCTGCAGCCTTTTCATAGGGATAAAAGTTTGAATTTAAGAATACGGCAACGGATCGTATATTACATTGATCGAACAGAGAAGACGAAGCATTAATTTTCTTACGATCGGTTTGGAAAGCAAGCATAAAAACTCTCGGTTTTTCTATTTGTGACGTAGTCATAACAGTCCAATTAATTTTCGTTCAATTGGAATAGTAGGTAACTCGTAATAACTCCACGATCGAAATGCTACAGGAGTAGAAGGATTTTTTTGGATTAACATTATGCGTTTAACTTCTTCCTCGTCGGATAGTATTAGAGTTGGTACCTTTATATACATTTTTCGTACTTTGACCTTAGCTGTATCTTCGACGTTGTCTGAAAACAGTGCATATTTGTCATCCCTAGAACGAATAAAGATAAATTCAAGTTTACAGTTTATGAATGGTTTCCTGTAGTCTTCAAATAAAACGCAGTGGGATGATTGTATGGAACAGCTTTGTAGTTGCGTGGGCAATATTAGATTCGTTTGGTGGTGTGGAAATTGAAGGAAAATAACCGGCATTGTGCAGCGCTAGCATTTCATTTTTAGAATAAGAGGCGAAAGTTTTTATAGCACTAGTCGTACCTACACGCCGAGTTCTTTCAATCTATTTCCCATTCAATTCAATACGAATTTCGTCGAAGAGATTTGTTGCAAAGTTTTGATCGGGAACGGCTGTAGCTGAAGGAGTATTATCTGCGCTTGATCTAAATATTTCACCTTCGATGTGAACATCGGCTTCAGAGGGTAAAAAGATATGTTCTTGGTTGTGTACAGGAACTCGAATTTCATCGTTGTTTTCATATTTCGTGCCCGCATATGGATGATAGCTCCTTACTTCCCGCCTGGCAACTCTGTTGTCAAATATAACTTTGTCTGTTACGTTGAACATATTTCTCATTTATGTTACCGTGATTGTACACAAAAAGAGACTTAAGTAGTTTTTGGTAGAGAAATAGAATTTATATGCTTTTTCTTATAGTAGTCGGTAGCATTGTAAAAAAATCTTTCCGTGTTCTTTCATCGGAAAGATTTGCTGCGAAAGTTTGATCGGAAACGGTTGAAGGTGCATCATCTGTGTTTGATTTAACAATACCACCTTCTATGTAAACATCGGCTTTAGAAGGTACAGGAACTCGAATTTCATCGTTTTTATATTTCGTGCTTGCATTTGAACGATAGCTTCTTACCTCCTGTCTGGCTACTCCGTTATCAAATATAACTTTGTCTGTTACGTTAAACATATTTCTTGTTGATGTTACCTTGATGACACACGAAAAGAGACTAAAGTAGTTTCCGTAGGAGAAATAGAACTTATAGTAGTCGGTAGCCTAGCGATTGTAAAAAGTCTTTATTGTTTGCGGTTAATTTTTTCTTGTAGCGTACACGATGAGATTGTTTTTAGCTTTACACGATATTTTACTACTCTGGTTGCTTCCTCTTTTAATCCTCGTTTTTTTGACTTGTTGTTGTAAATTACTACCATGACGTTGTTGTTCAACTATTCCTTACTCGAATGATAGTACATAAGTGTACGCTTTATGTTATATACGATTACTGTATTTTCACTGGACGAATAATTAACTCTACTGTTACATCCTCATTTTGTAAGTCGATTGGGTTTTCGAAAAGATCTTCGAGTACGACGGATATATGTTGAATAACACTGGTGTTTACCGGTAAGAAGCTTATAGTTGGCGGTTGAACTACAATAGGATAATGATGTAGATGTTGATTCCCATAGGGAAACTAAATTATATGTCCTGAATGAGTATAATACCAACATAATGGTCCGTTATTGGACATTACAAATTTTTCCAACTAACTCATTCCTGGTTTGCCTGCGTTTCGCCCTCGTGTGCTAAGTTAGGCTCGTCAGTTGGGACTTAGTACACCACCCAAGACGCAAGGCTAGTGCATACCATGGAGGCCACTGCATAGGCTATTTGAAGCCACCAGCAGTGCCAATGCACTATGAGAGCTATGTCTCATTTCCAAAAATAGATGCCTGCCTGGCCATCAAATGATGTAGATGTTGATTCCCATAGGGAACCTAAAATATTTGTCCTGAATGAGTAAATCTATAATACCAATATAATGGTCCGTTATTGGACATTATAAATTTCCCAGCTAACTCATTCCTGGTTTGCCTGCGTTTCGCCCTCGTGTGCTAAGTTAGGCTCGTCAGTTGGGACTTAGCACACCACCCAAGACGCAAGGCTAGTGCATACCATGGAGGCCACTGCATAGGCTATTTGAAGCCACCAGCAGTGCCAATGCACTATGAGAGCTATGTCTCATTTCCAAAAACAGATGCCTGCCTGGCCATCAAATGATGTAGATGTTGATTCCCATAGGGAACCAGTAGTATAATACAGGGATTCGGCGGCCACCACCACCACAGGCTCCCAGAGGCCTCCTCCACCACCACCACAGCCAGAGGCCTCCCAGAGGCCTTCTCCACCACCCGCGGGAAATTTGAGTTGGTAAACAAAGCCACGTGCGTTTTGACAGCTATCATCGACAACAACGCATCGCTAACCTCACTGCTGCCATCTTGACGGGCCTAAACCTCAGTAGTACCAACTTAACCTAACTAGCGCGAGATTTGAATAGGTAAACAAATCCACGTGTTTTTGACAGACACGTGCTTTTTGACAGACAACAACGTATCGCAAACCTCAGTACTGCCATCTTGACGGGCCTAAACATTAGTGCTACCAACTTAACCTGACTAGCGCGAGATTTGAATCGGTAAACAAAGCCACGTGCAGCTGTCATCCGCCATCTTCAATCCAGAAGGCACCGTGCTGCTCACTTTATCGTAGTAGATGCAAATTCATCACCTGTCATCCGCAGTGCTGCTATCTTAACGGGCCTAAACCTTAGTGCTACCAACTTAACCTCACTAGCGCGAGGTTTGAATCGGTAAACAAATCCACGTGCTTTTTTGACAGCTGTCATCCGCCATCTTTAATCTATAGAACACAGTGCTGCCCTCTTTAGCTACTTACCTTTGAAATGTGGTGGCGGATAAATTGAAAATGCTTTTTGACAGCAGACATCTTTAATCCAGAGAGCACCGTGCTGCCCTCTTCAGCTAGATACCTGTGGTGGCAGGCAATTCCACGTGATAGCAGCTATCTTTAATCAAGAGAGCACCGTGCTGCCCTCTTTGTGGCGGTGGCAAATTAACGTGCTTTACAAACTCTCGTGCTTTTTTCTGACAGCTGTCATCCGCCATATTGCATCACAAACCTCAGTGCTGCACTCTTTAGCTAGATACCTTTGAAATGTGGTGGTGGCAATTTGAAAATGTCTATGTGCTCTTGTTTGGAAACAAAGCCACGTGCTTTTTTGACAGCTGTCATCCGTCATCTTTAATCAATAGAACACTGTGCTGCTATCATGCGGGCAATTTCGTCAGCTATCATCCGCCATCTTTAATCCACAGAGCACGGTGCTGCCCTCTTTATGACATGTAGTAGCGGGCAATTTGAAAAGTTCTGTTAGCTGTCATCCGCCATCTTTAATCAAGAGAGCACCGTGCTGCTATCTTTAGCTAGTTACCTTTGAAATGTGGTGGCGGCAAATTGAAAAAATCCACGTGCTCTTGTTTAGTAAACAAACTCACGCGCTCTTTGTCAGCTGTCATCCGCCATCTTTAATCTATAGAGCTCAGTGCTACACTCTTTAGGTACATACCTTTGAAATATGGTGGCGGATAATTTAAAAAGAAAAATTCTACATCAGCCATCTCTCGACGCTAATTGCACAAGATGGTGGCTATACATGACTCCTTAAAGGTGCTTATGCAAGATTGCCGCTATACATAGGTTCTTATGAGACGCCCTTAGGATGCTTGCGCAAGATGACGGTTATACAAAGCTCCTTATGAGACTCCCTAGGGATGCTTGCGCAAGATGGCGGTTGCTCTTATGAGGCGGCTTAAGGGTCCTTTGCACAAGATGGCTAGAGATGCCCTAAGGATATTTGCGCAAGATGGCGGACGCAAGATGGCGGTTATACACGACTCGTTATGAGACGCCTTAAGGGTGCTTGCGCAAGATGGCTGCTGCTCTTATGAAGAAAGCTAGCTTAGAGGCTAACGTGTCGTGCTAGTTCGATTCATTAAATTTGGGGCTTAAGTGCAAAATGTTAAATATCTCGAAAACGGTGCATCGTATAGAAAAATGGACAAACTTAATCTGCTGAATACCGCGGTTCGCAGAATGAGGAACATGATAGCGTAAGAAAAACATAGTCTAATGATGCGATCAACGGTTCGATTCTAACTTAGGCCCTTTGGCATTAGCTCTGTTTCAGCTTGTAATGAAGCAAGTCTTCGCAACATGATCAAGTCTAGCTATGGTAGACAGTATAACGTGCCGTGCAGGTTCGATTCATTAAATTTGGGGCTTAAATGCAAAATCTCGAAAACGGTGCATCTTTGAGCAAAACGGACAAAATTATTCTACCTAATACCTAGGTTTGCAGTATCAGGAACATGATAACATAAGAAAAACATAGTCTAATGATGAGATCGACGGTTCGATTCCTACTTAGGCCCTTTGGCATTGGCAGCTATCTATTTCTACAAGATGGCGGCTATACATAGCTTCTTATGAGACAGCTTAAGAGCGCTTGCACAAGATGGCTGCTGCTCTTATAACACGCCCTAGGGGTGCTTGCGGGGGGTAGCAGCGACAAGACGATGACTATACATAGCTGCTTATGATACGGCCTATAGGTGCTCACACAAGATGGTGGCTGCTCTGATGAAGAAAGCTAGCTTTGCATCGTGCAGGTATTTTTACAGCACTAAACCTCATACCTTTGAAATGTGGTGGAGGGCAATTTGAAAAATTCGACGTTCTTTTTCTTCACAGCAGCTATCTTTAGACAATAGCGGCTATACATAAGCTGTTAAGGCCTCCTCTTATGTCAAGGCATAGCTCTATTGAACAGGTTTAAACCTGCATCGGAATAGCTAGAGTAAGCACGTGCTGCAGTGATGACGTCTTTAAGCATGTTTAGACTTTCAAATCACAAAAGAAACGTAACAAGACTAGAATCGAACACTGCACTCTATGCTGTGAACTTCATCATGTGATCGGAACATTGATTGAAGTGTTTAGAACACTAAATAAGTAATCAAGACTAAAATAGAACACTGTACTCGATACAACATGTGTTTAGAACATGTCAGGGTATACCTTTGTTCTAAGAAAATTAGATTACCGCATATTCCTTGTAGGGCTAATAGGCTAAAGGCTAATGGGCAAAAGGGCTAATGGCCAAAGGGCTAATGGGCTAAAGGGCTAATAGGCAACAGGGCTAAAGTGCCAAAAGAGCAACAACCTCATCGATCGCTATCAGCAAGAACGCTTGTACTTTGTTAAGTGTAGAAAAGTAATCTTTATTTGTAAATGGTTTCATGTTCAGAACAAGGAATGGAACCTAGGGGTTACGTCTTACCTAATAAAATCCCCGAGGTGCGATGAGTTACGTTTTTCGTACTAGTGTTTGGAACACTGAACTTTTCAAGATGATAGCAGAGAGTTTAGCAATGTTCTGTTGTTGGATTATAAATTCCGCGCTACAACATGCATAAGGTGGCAGCCTTGAGGTTTACAGCCGTAAAGATGACAAGAGTGAGGTTAGCAATGTTCCGTTGTTGGATTTTAAATTCCGCGCTATAACATGCATAAGGTGGCAGCCTTGAGGTTCACTGCCTCCCGGCAGGAATTAAATAACTTACTTCGCTTCGCTTTGCCTCCATGGTATGCTATAACCTTGCGTCTTGGGTGGTGTGCTAAGTCCCAACTGACGAGCCTAACTTAGCACACGAGGGCGAAACGCAGGCAAACCAGGAATGAGTTAGCTGGAAAATTTGTAATGTCCAATAACGGACCATTATATTGGTAGTATAAATTTACTCATTCAGGACAAATATTTTAGGTTCCCTATGGGAATCAACATATACATCATTTGATGGCCAGGCAGGCATCTATTTTTGGAAATGAGACATAGCACTCATAGTGCATTGGCACTGCTGGTGGCTTCAAATAGCCTATGCAGTGGCCTCCATGGGATCACGAAGACCCACACACACACAAAAGTGGACATACTCTTCGCCGTCGCAACTTCCAATTTTTGCTCGGCCGGACGGCCTTCATCTCTACTTGCCACCCAGCCGACCCTAATCAGCATACAGATTGACACCTCGTTGGCTGTTGATCTCCCCACGACCATGGCCTATTGTATTATCCCCGGAGTGGATCCAGACATCTCCGAAGAGGATATCATCGATGACCTTCTCGCCGCTGACTTCCCGGTACATAACGCCTACAGACTGACGGTTGGCCACACCTCTACACCCTCTACGCAGATTCCAGTGCATCTCAGCGGAGAGAACGCCCTCCGCCGCCTCTTCGCTTCCGGCGCGACGATCCATTGTAAGAACTATGCAGTGGTGCCAATCCCTCCGGATATTCAAGCCCAACTCTTCGAATCACCAATACTTGTCCCAGTTGTTCACGAGCCCTCATCCTGTACGACGCTTCAGTCATCAACACCCTCCTTCCCAGCCAACTGCCTATACCACAGCCGAGCCTACAACTACGCCATCACAGAAACCACCACAACTACAGACTTCGTCAAATTTCTACATCACTCCCATTACCACCACCTACACCACCACGACCGCCATGACCACCACTGTCACCTCGACCACTCCAACATCTACCCTCCGTACTTCCCAGATCGCTGTTACAACAGTTGTCCCATGCCACCCACCTTCACTAATGACCTCTTCACTCCTCACTTCGCCCATCCCTTCACATCACTATGTATTTCCTGGAACAACGAATACCACAGTCGACGCACCGCCTTCGCCAGCTTCACCCAGAACAGCAGCCTCCGCAACATCATCGCCCTTGCAGCCACCAACAACTTCTCACAGAATGTCCAGCTGTGTCATCCGTGGAGTGGACCCGGCTCTCTCCGAAAGGACCATATTTCAGCAACTACAAGCTGAAGACATCCCAGTCCGCCGAGTCTTCCGCATCAAGAATGCCGCAGGGCCAACATTCATGGTACGCATCCACGTCCCGAGCGCCATAGATGTTCAACACCTCATCGACCACGGAGCTTACATATATGGCCAACGTCATAGAGTAGAACAGTCCATCTCTCCCCCCAATTCTGTCAGACATCCCACCAACAATTCTCCCCGCCGCCCCCAGGCAGCCAACTTCTCACCTCGTCAATCTGTCAGTCCACCTCCTCACCGATATAGCTTCTTTCCTTACCCACCTCCGCCACTCTATCTCATCCGGTACTTAATATCTTCCCTTCATAATCTTACTACGTCCTTGCATCTCCTCACATTTCAATGCTATCCTAGCAATCTTCTCTAAATTTCAATCCTTGCGAAAATCCCCTAAAATTCGCATATCCGTAGCCCACCTCATTAAATTTGTCACATCGCTCTTCCCATCTCACTCATTCCTTGCTCCTCAAAGTTCTCTTCGCTTCCCTTGGCCCGAGAGATCGCGACACGATCTAGGGGGCCCGCCCCGTCCTTCGGGCGGGGAATGAAAGTTCTCCAGCAGCAGCAGCCTCCATGTCATCCCTCTCATCATACTTCGTCACGCCCCAACATTTTGCGGCTGGGTGGCTCTTTTCTCATCGTAGCCTCAGCCGGGCCAATCAGTAATAATTAGGCAGACGCCTCGTTGGCTGTCGCCTCCCTACTCATCACGTACGCATATCTTGTGAAGGGCGTGGACACCTCCAACCCAGACTCCTATATTTACGAGCGCGTCGTTGGCCTTGGTGGTACTTCCTCCTCAGCACTTTCAGAAGTTATCCGCCTCCAAGATCGTCTCTCGGGTCAACCTTCACCGGATGTTCTGCTTCTCTACCACGACACGTATGAAGGCTACTGCCTGGCCACCAATCGTCTCTTTCTCAAGACTCATCTCCACGACGTCGTCGCCGCCCCTGAGCATCTATTACGAGATCTGCGCCGACTTCCAGATCCTCCTATCAATATTCATTCCCGTTATCCGCCTAAACCAGCGAAAACCTCTGCTCCCACTACCACAATCATTTCTACTGTTACTACTACCACTACTACCCCTGCCACCGCCACTGCTTCTTCTTCCATCGTTTTTACTACCTCCAGTCATCATTCTCCCATTATGTCTGCCCCACACACCTCCCTCCCCCGTCCCAACTTGCCCCCAGATCCTTCCATTGAGGTTACAGTCGTCGACCATACAACTGGTGCTAACGCGTCGCAACCCTATTCTTCTTCCACTAGTACTGTCTGCGACAATAACCCACTCCTTCCCGCCTTGGATCAGTCTTTCAACCGTTCTCCGGCTGACACCAACACGGCTCCCGCAGATGCTTCCAGACAAGCGCGCCAACTGTCTCACCCTCCGAGCTGTGTCATCCGGGGGATTGATCCTGCTATCACCGAACGGCACCTACTTCATGAACTGCAACAGACTGGCATCCCAGCTCGCCGGGCGATTCGGATCTTTAACGATGAAGGCCCGACCTTCATGATGCGCTTACAACTTACATCTACTGCCGACGTCGATCACCTCATTACGACTGGCATCCGTTTTCGCCGACGAGCGTATCGAGTGGAACCTTCTCGCTCCTCACCCCGTCGGCCCCCTTTTCTCTCCCACTCCTCCTCTTCGTTCTCCTCCCCTCACGCCACCCTCTCCACCGTCGCCCACAGTCAACCTCCCTGTTTCACAACCATTTTTTGTCATTCCCCCCTCCAGATTTTGGACCTCCTCCACCTTCATGCCACTTCCGTTACTAATATGACCACTACCCTTTACTACCTTCTCTTACATTACTATCCTATTCCATACTCTCACTTTCTTCCGCAACCCCCTCTTCTTACATCTCCGTAACTTACAAAACTATCCCGCTCCTTCCTTCCAACTTTCAATGAACCCACCTTTTTCTACGGTTTACTATCTGTCATGTACTTTTGTCATATTATGTAACATCTTCTTCACATACGCGCCCGATATAATTTTCAATAAATAACCTCCTTGTCTCCTCTTCTCCGGTGTACGCAGGGGTCTTCTTAGTGCGGGGTGCTTTGCGGGTCTCCCCTGGGTCTCGACACGTTGTCCCGGTCCCCCTGCGCCACATCTTTTATACTTCCCTTCCGGTATGTACAATACATACTTTCTATAATAATGTCAATTTCTATTTCTTTCCTTTTTCTACAGGCCAAAGAGCTCCTTAGTTGAGCTGGTGGCCCGCCCCCTCCTCTCTTGAGGATTGGGAATGAACCAACCTTATGATGATGATGATGATGCCTCCATGGTATGCGCTAGCCTTGCGTCTTGGGTGGTGTGCTAAGTCCCAACTGACGAGCCTAACTTAGCACACCAGGGCGAAACGCAGGCAAACCAGGAATGAGTTAGCTGGAAAATTTGTAATGTCCAATAACGGACCATTATATTGGTATTATAAATTTACTCATTCAGGACAAATATTTTAGGTTCCCTATGGGAATCAACATCTACATCATTTGATGGCCAGGCAGGCATCTATTTTTGGAAATGAGACATAGATCTCATAGTGCATTGGCACTGCTGGTGGCTTTAAATAGCCTATGCAGTGGCCTCCATGGGACGGGGAAGCTCAGCAGAGGGAAAACGCATATCACACGCCCGAACTTTTTCGGCTGGGTGGCCATTATCTTTAATCGCCCACTCAGTCGGCCCAATATAAACACAAACAGGCAGACGCCTAGTTGGCAGTCGCATACCCTCATCATAACCTACTGCCTCATCCCTGGCGTGGAACTCCACATTCCCGAAGACCACATATATGAAGACTTCCAAGCAGACGACGTTCCAGTTTACAGGACAGCCAGACCGCAGCACCATCTACTCACGTTTTAGTCCAACTAGAAGGAGAAGAAGCCCAACGACGCCTGTTCACTACGGGAGCAAACATCCATAATAAAACCTACGCAGTGGTGCCAACCCCCCATGCATCCTGAACCAAATAAAAGCCGACCCTTATCTCATCCCCATCATCCAGGTGCCCCTATCGCCCCTACCAACCTTACCCACCTTCGGAACAACAACAACAACTACCCTCACAACCACAACTCCGTCAACTTGTACCTCCTCCCCAGACATATTCACCACCGTCACAACTTCCCACCCATCCCCAGTAATGCCATCATCCTGCCTGCTATCATCAT
Source organism: Anabrus simplex (assembly GCF_040414725.1). Classification (NCBI taxonomy): domain Eukaryota; kingdom Metazoa; phylum Arthropoda; class Insecta; order Orthoptera; family Tettigoniidae; genus Anabrus; species Anabrus simplex. The sequence goes on along the minus strand of NC_090265.1, from coordinate 756,416,939 downwards.
CCCAGCAGACCCCAGCCAACCCACCACAGCAATTTCGGCCAGACGCCACAGTCTCACCACCAGAAAATCAACAACAGACGCCCGAACCAGCCGTCTTCAGCTGCGTACTACGTGGGATATCTCCAGAAGTCACCGAGCAAGACATAATCCAAGAACTACGGAAAACTGGAGTCAATGTACTTAGAGCCATAAGAATTTACAACAGCCATGGACCTACTTTCATGATGCGCCTCAAGATGCCCTGTAAAGAAGACGCCCAGCACCTCATCAGTACCGGCGCACAAGTCTATGGTCGCCGCCATCGAATAAAGCCTTCCCAATCCCCACCCCTACCTCCACGAAACCACCAACCATCGAACAATTCCCACCGCCGCCCCCAGCCAACCCTCCCCTGTGTTCCACCATATACACAACAAACTCCGCTCCCTCTCCCAACTGGACCCAACCCTCTACCCCTCCAAACATACGACCTTCTTCGTCTCCTCATTCTATCTCTCCATAACATCACTACTATCCTCCAGTTCCTAACCTCCCATAGCTGCCCTGGACCCTACTTCCGACCGACTTAGGCACATCATACTCATCATTAAGAATTGTATCACCTCATCCATCACTCTGAATTGTAAAACTCACTAACATATCAATAAAGTCTTCTATACAAGCACTTAGACAAGACGCAAAACCTCTCCAATCTCCTACTTCTTCAAGTCCTTATCCACCTCCTTCTTCCCTCACATCTCCCCAACCTGCCCGCATCTCTTGGCCAGAGAGAGGGTGACACCCTGTAGGTGGCCCGCCCCACCCCTTCAGGGTAGAGAATGAAAGCATTTGATAGATAGATAGCCCCCATGGTATGCACTAGCCTTGCGTCTTGGGTGGTGTGCTAAGTCCCAACTGACGAGCCTAACTTAGCACACGAGGGCAAAACGCAGGCAAATCAGGAATGAGTTAGCTGGAAAAATTTGTAATGTCCAATAACGGACCATTATATTGGTATTATAAATTTACTCATTCAGGACATATATTTTAGGTTCCCTATGGGAATAACATCTATATCATTTGATGGCCAGGCAGGCATCTATTTTTGGAAATGAGACATAGCTCTCATAGTGCATTGGCACTACTGGTGGCTTCAAATAGCCTATGCAGTGGCCTCCATGGGCATCCGGACCTTCTCGCGCAACTCGAAACTTGACTGCCTTATTCTCTGCGCATCTCCAATTAATTTTTCCTCGGCCTGGTGGCTCACCAGCTCTAACTTTGCTGCCTCGCCGAACCCAAAAAAGCATATCAGGCTGACACCAAGATGGAAGTCGGCCTCCTCACTCTGTATGTCTGTCTCGCCAGGAATGTCAATCCAGCTATCCCCGAAGAAGAAATTGAAGCAGAACTCCGTACGATTGGCATCCACCATGCCATACGATCCTTCGCTGGCCCAGGACCATCAACTATTGTGCTACTCTATACTCCATCTGTCGATGACTTCTGGAACGCTGTTGATAATGGCGTTTATATCCAAGGCAAGCTCCATCGAGTAGAAGAAGTTCCGGTAACAACATCATCAGCCCAGCCAACTGCCTATACCACAGCCGAGCTTACAACTACGCCATCACAGAAACCACCACAACTACAGACTTCGTCAAATTTCTACATCACTCCTATTACCACCACCTACACCACCACGACCGCCACGACCACCACTGTCACCTCGACCACTCCAACATCTACCCTCCGTACTTCCCAGATCGCTGTTACAACAGTTGTCCCATGCCACCCACCTTCACTAATGACCTCTTCACTCCTCACTTCACCCATCCCTTCACATCACTATGTATTTCCTGGAACAACGAATACCACAGTCGACTCACCGCCTTCGCCAGCTTCGCCCAGAACAGCAGCCTCCGCAACATCATCGCCCTCGCAGCCACCAACAACTTCTCACAGAATGTCCAGCTGTGTCATCCGTGGAGTGGACCCGGCACTCTCCGAACGGACCATATTTCAGCAACTACAAGCTGAAGACATCCCAGTCCGCCGAGTCTTCCGCATCAAGAATGCAACAGGGCCAACATTCATGGTACGCATCCACGTCCCGAGCGCCATAGATGTTCAACACCTCATCGACCACGGAGCTTACATATATGGCCAACGTCATAGAGTAGAACCGTCCATCTCTCCCCCCAATTCTGTCAGACATCCCACCAACAATTCTCCCCGCCGCCCCCAGGCAGCCAACTTCTCACCTCGTCAATCTGTCAGTCCACCTCCTCACCCATATAGCTTCTTTCCTTACCACCTCCGCCACTCTATCTCATCCGGTACTTAATATCTTCGCTTCATAATCTCACTACGCCCTTGCATCTCCTCACATTTCAATTCTATCCTAGCAATCTTCTCTAAATTTCAATCCTAGCGAAAAACCCCTAAAATTCGCATATCCGTAGCCCACCTCCTTAAATTTGTCACATCGCTCTTCCCATCTCACTCATTCCTCGTTCCTCACAGTTGTCTTCGCTTCCCTTGGCCCGAGAGATCGCGACACGATCTAGGGGGCCCGCCCCGTCCTTCGGGCGGGGAATGAAAGCTCTCCAGCAGCAGCAGCCTCCATGGTATGCACTAGCCTTGCGTCTTGGGTGGTGTGCTAAGTCCCAACTGACGAGCCTAACTTAGCACACGAGGGCGAAACGTACGCAAATCAGGAATGAGTTAGCTGGAAAAATTTGTAATGTCCAATAACGGACCATTATATTGGTATTATAAATTTACTCATTCAGGACAAATATTTTAGGTTCCGTATGGGAATAACATCTACATCATTTGATGGCCAGGCAGGCATCTATTTTTGGAAATGAGACATAGCTCTCATAGTGCATTGGCACTGCTGGTGGCTTCAAATAGCCTATGCAATGGCCTCCATGGTATGCACTAGCCTTGCGTCTTGGGTGGTGTGCTAAGTCCCAACTGACGAGCCTAACTTAGCACACGAGGGCGAAACGCAGGCAAACCAGGAATGAGTTAGCTGGAAAATTTATAATGTCCAATAACGGACCATTATATTGGTATTATAAATTTACTCATTCAGGACAAATATTTTAGGTTCCCTATGGGAATCAACATCTGCATCATTTGATGGCCAGGCAGGCATCTATTTTTGGAAATGAGACATAGATCTCATAGTGCATTGGCACTGCTGGTGGCTTTAAATAGCCTATGCAGTGGCCTCCATGGGACGGGGAAGCTCAGCAGAGGGAAAACGCATATCACACCTCCTCAGTTTCCAATTACAGCCTGGTACCCTCCTCTAAACATTTCACTCCTCCCGCACACCCTCATAACCTCAGCCCCGTAGCCATTCATCCAAATTATTACACCGTTTTTTCCCTCTTCTTCATTTGAAACATCTCACCGTTCTCTCCACATCTCCCGGCCAGAGAGATCGCGACACGATCTAGGGGGCCCGCCCCGTCCTTCGTGCGGGGAATGAAAGCTTTCCAGCAGCAGCAGCCTCCATGGGACACACATCACATCACAACGCTTCTCGCCTGGTGCAAGGGGAAACTTCTCCACAGCACCTCCAAGATTTTTGCTCGGCCGGGTGGTCCTCAACTTTACTTGCTACCCAGCCGACCTCAAATAGCATATAGGCTGACGCCTCGTTGGTAGTCGGCTTTCCCCACCCACCATGTCTTACTACCTAATCCCCGGAGTAGATCCAACTATCTCTGAAGATGCCATTTACCACGACCTTCGTACAGCCGACGTCCCAGCTTATAACGACTACCGATTAATGGATGACATAACTTTCACTCCAACATCACAGATTTTGTTACATCTCCCGGGAGAGGACGACCTGCAACGCCTCTTCGCCTCCGGAGCGACCATTCGCCGTAAGACCTACGCAGTGGTGCCAACTCCGCCGTCCATCCAAGACCAGCTCTCTGCGGATCCAACTATTGTTCCAGCTATTGTTCCAGTCTTCAACGCGTCTCTTCCCCGGACATTGCCTCAGCCACCATCACCCTTCTTCTCAACAACTCCTACGCCCACGACCACTATGACGACCGCATATACCAGTTCTCCACTTCCCATCACCACTGTCACAACTTGTCACACTTCACCAGTAATGTCCTCATCTCTCCCACTACTCACGACTACCACAACACCGCCACACTCTTCCACCGCGTTGACTTCGACCACCGCTGCTTCTTCATCGCCACTTCTACAAGACACCTCCGCAGCAGCCGAAGACCCGCCACCATCGCCGCAGCAGCAACCGCCATCCTTCCATGCCACGTTTAGTTGCGACCTACGCGGGATTCCACCTGACATATCCGAACAGGCGGTCCTCCAGGAACTCCACGCGGACGGCGTTCCCGCCCGACGCGCGATTCGCATCCACAACACCAACGGACCTACTTATATGGTGCGGCTCCAGCTTCCCAGTGCCGAAGACGTTCAACATTTCATCCGTACCGGCGCTCGTATCAACGGCCATCGCCACAAAGTAAAGCCCTCCCGTTCTCCACCCCAACCTGTTCGCTTCCCTTCAGTTAATTCACATCGTCGCCCTCGGCCAGCCGCTCCTCCTGTTCCACATTTTCCACAAGTCTGTCTACCCCCTCCCCCACGTCATTTCATTCCCCCACCCCTTCCGATATTCGACCTTCTACGTTTTCTTATCACTTCTCTTTCTAATATCACAACCACCCTCCATCTCCTCACCTTGCATCTCCACCCAATACCTCTCTTAACCTTCATCTTTCCCATTTTTGCACATCACCTTTTCCCCGATCACCCTTGCACACCCCTCTGAATATTTAATCCTTGCACACATCCCCGATACCTATAATACTATCCGCACACACCTACTAATCCCTTACATCAAGTTACCCTCCTCCCCATAACATCGCTTCTCCAACCTGCCGAAACTCCTGGCCAGAGTGAAGGCGTTACCTTCAGGGAGGGGAATGAAAGCATTTGTAGTAGTAGTAGTAGCCTCCATGGTATGCACTAGCCTTGTGTCTTGGGTGGTGTGCTAAGTCCCAACTGACGAGCCTACCTTAGCACACCAGGGCGAAACGTAGGCAAACCAGGAATGAGTTAGCTGGAAAATTTTTAATGTCCAATAACGGACCATTATATTGGTACTACAATAGGATAGCCTGCTGGAAAAAGCGGTTTAAAATTGTATAACGAATGTGTTTGTTTACCGTTGAGGCAGGAACCGGAACCTAACACGAGATTACAACGTACGCGAATCGAGTTTACGTTATTAATTTTAATAATCTCCCCTAAAATATGTAATTTATTAGCTTCATATTTTTGACGTGAAAATCCTAACAAATCAGCAATTGAGTCGGAAAAAATCGAAGTCTACATCTAGGTTTGAAGACATTTTACAGCGAAGATAGGTCGTTTCATAAGTAATAGTTATAAGTTTACTATCACTCTCTAGTAGGTCATTCTCCTCTTCGAGAATAGGAAAGTTCTTAATTATTGCTTCTTGAACTAGAGTTCCTATTTCCGAAAAAGTGTAACTACCTTCAGGTAACGCGATTACAGTTTTTTGTCTCCCTTCATTTTAATACCAATCTGGTTATTTGTGCTATTAACGCTCACGTTACCTATTTCATTCAGCTGTGATTCATGGTTAGCATATTTCTCATGTACATTTAACAGATAACCTAAGCTACTACCAACCCTGTTCGGTACATTGAAATCAATGTCAAACGGAAAATGCATAGTAGGTTTGTTGTTAATAGTCGAGATAAAAACTAATTTTTGGAGTGTATTCTTGCAGAAATAGTTTCACATTTTAATAGTTAGCAAACTTTCTATTTTTGCAACAAGATCTTCGAATTCATAAATACCTTCTGCTACACTCAAAGTATTTTTTTACCATTCAAATATATAGCAAACTTATTATTTTACTAGTGATATTTCGAAAACTATTAGATGTAAATAGTGCGGCAAGTCCTATTTCATAGAAGGAAGCTCTATTCAAATAAATCGGGATTTCTAATACTACATCAATCTTCGAGCCTCTACCCTCGAGTGTAATCCGTCTTTCATATGGCATCGTGCACAATGAACACAAATACTAAGGTCGTGCTTTATTTATACAGTATAAAATAGTAAACACAGATGACCACAAATTGATGAATTAAAAGTTTGATAAGAATGAAAAATATACCGAATGTAAAAGTTTTTTAAATATTCTAATACATCTTGAGGGCGACGTAAATTACCAAAGCTATCGAAGTAGGACACATATGCACCTCGTTTACTGAATGCAACCCAGTGCGAACCAGATTTACTTATCGGATCTAAATTCAAAATTAAACTCTCATTTTACGAGAAATTTTCGGTAACGTATCTCGCATAAACACACCTCTGAATTGTGGAATCTTTAAACGAAATGCGTAACGATATAGAGCTATGTTAGTTAATGCTCTATACGGCAGGGCTTCCATTACCTCTTGTATGCTGGAGGATTTAAGTAAATGCCCTTTCCTTTGTTTCGAGTAGAAAGCCCTTTCCCACGCATCGCTTCTAGCATTCGATTGTGTCGCTTCATTTTTTTAATTCTTCCTGTGCGGCTTTCGCCTTGTTTACAGCCGATGCTATGCCCGCAGCTCCCCTTGCTAGACCGCCCAAGCCCGACAAGGCTGCAAATATCGGAAGGAGTGGAAGAAACCACCTTTATTTTTTTACAGCACGCTGTCTTTTTTCGGTTTTACGCGTTCTCTTCGATGTTTTGATTTTCTTCTTCGTCTACCCCCACCTACTTTAGATTTCGCTTTCATAATACCCGTAACTGCTAGTGCAGCTGCTCTTCCTCCTAATTATGCATCCTGAGAGTTTACACGAGACCAAGCCTTAGAGGCTAAGATTTCATCTGCTTCTTTCCTTCTGTTCTGGTCTATGTATGTAGCATAAGCGATATCGTGTCCTTTACATGCCTTATCTAATAGATTTATTCTTCGATCACCACGCTTAAGACGTTTTTCTAACTTTGTCCCAGGTCCTCAAAATTCATAACCTGGTATGTGCAATTCTACTGGTAAATTATCTATAGCTTTATTAAGAACTTTGCCTATTATTCCTCCTTTCCCTACTCGTTTACATGGAGCTGCTTCAACGTTGCGTCTTCGACGCAGCATACTCAAATGAGAGCTCCTGCTAGCAAGTGTGTTATTATATACGAATGACATTTTTACGCGATGTGCAACTGTTGAATACTAAAATGTATTTAAGTTTATTTTTATTTTTTTTGAAGGTAGGAATATAATATATATAAATAAGGGAGATATGTTTCTGCTCTCCTCATTTTACAGCGACATGGCGTACATTCCTCGTCCGTTAAATTTAAAATCTGAGGTAGATCGGATAAGAACATTCGCTAGAAGGCGTGTACCGTGGATAGACCCCGTAAGTTTAGCTAAAGCTGGATTTTACTACACAGGATAACTAGACGCAGTTAAATGCATTTTTGCGGAATCAAATTATTTTCTTGAGAAAAAGATGACGATCCGTTAACAGAACACAGAAATTGGTCACTTCGTGTCGGTATATGAGGGGTTGTGAAGTTGGCAACATATTATTAGATCACTATAACAGGACAGCTGTTCCAGCACTTCTTAATACTAGGTGTAGTGTGATGCACGAACCATTAGGAACTAGATAAGTAAAGCAGAAGGTAAAAAAGTTCGTGTTTATTTAGTAATCAACAATAACTTTGGTGAAAAAGTAATTCACTGTACGCGTTGCTCCTGTGCACTCGATCGTTGAAAATTATTATCATCAAAAGAAAGTGATGGTAAAGGCAATAAAACAATCGTTATCTTTACCTGTGACAAATCTGAACGACACAAAACGTTCATTAAGAAAGAAAAATAAACATAGTAAACTGTTTCCGGACACAATACGCGGTATCATATGCGGTCCATCGAATGCAGGGAAGACTAATGTTATGATTAATTTGTTATTGCAACCGAACGGGTTACAATTTGAGAATGTGTATGTTTACTCAAAATCATTGTCGCAGAAGAAATATATTGATTTAGAGAAGCTTTTAAAATCTATTAAAGAAATAAAATGTGAGTTTTACTCTGATCGTGAGCAAGTAATACCGCCAGAAAAAGCTCTAAAAAATTCTGTTTTTATTTTTGACGATGTAGCAAGCGGCAAACAGCAGCACATGAAAGACTACTTTAGTAGAAGTCGACACCATATCGTGGATGCTTTTTACTTATGTCAGACTTATTCCTGCATTCCCAAACAACTTATTAGAGACAACGCTAATTTCATTATTCTGTTTAAACAAGATGCAAGAGATCTTCGTCATGTTTTCGACGATCACATGAACACCGATATGAGTTACAACCAGTTCACTGATTTATGTTATCGTTGTTGGTCGCAGTCGAAATTCAGCTTTCTCGTTATCGATAAAGATAGCGAAATAAGCAAAGGTCGATATCGAAATGGATTCGATATATTTTACGAGGTATAAATACCACAGTGTATGCATTAACGAACTCATTTTCGAATTGTTGAGTAGAGAAAGAACATCACGATGCCATCAAACAACAGAACCAGTAACGTGTATGTAACACGACCATCATCACGACATGATATTGCTACTAAATCATATGTGGAAGAAAAAATGTTAGTTAATACAAATTACGTAACATCAACATCTGACGGAAACTTAGGTATTCGTGGTAAACGGTTAAAGAACGTCGGCAACCCTATAAACATGAAGGATGCTTGTTATAAAAATTATGTGTTAAAAACTGTACCGGGCGGTACACCTCCACGCCGCTAATTTAAAATTTGCGCCAGTTGAAACTCCTCTGCTGGAGGAAGTCTGAACTTTATCTACGCTATTAATTCTCTACTTTCTCAGAAGATGTCACCACGTGGAAAATTTTGAGTTTTTGAACTGTGTCATTTTTGATGTGTTTTTGTTTCGCTTGAAGTAAGAAGTGTGAACTTTCTCTTCTAGAGGACACTACTGAAGATCAACAATAGTGCACCCTAGTGCGAAGTCAAAGAACTATTTTGTTGGAGAAATTTTTATTTCAAATGTTTGTTCTTTGCTAAATTTTTTCAGTCATTGGTTAAGTTGGCAATATTAACCCCTTCTTTCCACTTGTTTTTAATCTAGCCTATCCCGAATTTCTTAAATTAATTTTCCACCAATTATGTGTTTCTTCTTAGTATTGTGTAGGGGGTTTATTGATGAACCAATAAAATCCTCGTGGGAGGGTGTTCTCATTCCCCTAACGCCTAGAACCTTCCGCGAGAGTATTTAAACTGCTGATTTTAGGGTCTCCGGGCCACTTCTGTTCCATCTTTCAGTGTATAAAGTACATAGCAGGAGGCGGGAAGCGCCTCTTTCCTCGGTAGCGGTCAACAACAAGGTAATGGCCAATTAATAACTTTTTTCTTGGCTAGCTCAGCAGTTTAACTCTCGGGGCGGGTTCTAAGCGTTCCACCATGTAACCTTTTCCTAAATGTAACTACTCTTTCATATATTCTCTTTTAAAGCTACATACTGGGATAGAGAGTGCTAACCCTCTCGAGCTCCCACTCATATTGTTTTGAGGTGAACTTATTTTTCTCAACCTATTCTTCGTTAACGTAAAACAAATTGTTCTCTTCTTAAGTCACCTCTTTAGTATGGGATTAGCCCTTGTATTAACGGCCTAGTGCCAAGTAGGTCTTAGTCAAAGTGTATTAGGAGTGCAAGTTCGCCTCCTCTCAAATTGTTACCTTAGAGGTCATTTAAGTAACCTTCTTTTCATTTTATAGACCTCAGTAGATTGGGTATTCTACCCCTGTGTTTAGGTCCGTTGAGGACAACTTGAAGGTAGAGTTTGGTGTGGCCTGGGAGAGGCTTAAATTTGAGAGCGAGTGGCTCTTTTGAAAATTGAGTGTTGTACGCCTCGTGGAGGCTTTTCTGTGTAATTTGGAGCAAGGGCTCCTAGGCATGAATGGGGTTTTCTGCCCCTCTGTTGAAACTTGTGTTTGGGGTAAAACTGGGCTGATTGCCCTAGCATTGTGGAGTCAGGGCGCGAAGCCCAAATCTTGTAAATATTGTAACTACCCTTTGGACTTGCTACTTTGTACCTGCCATGCTTGTTATTTCTTTGTTTTAAAAAAGAAAATATAACCTTGTTAAATTTTAAATTAATTTTACTTTAGTAGCTTGAGACCTGTTCACCACCCCGCACCTTCTTTCACGCATAACTACCACAAAAACTCGGTAACAAGTGGTAGCAGAGCGTGGTTGAATGGGTCTCAATTTAGCCCCTTTTGACGGCTAAACATTGTTTTGTTCCGAACTCTAACTATTTTCCCAGTTGCTGGAATTTTTTGAGTTTTTCAAAATTGTTCTGTCACCATGCCCGGCCCTCGCGATGTTCTCCATCTTAACTATTTGCGCAAGGAGGAGTTGATCTATGAATTGACTATTAGAAATGTACAATCTGGAGGCACGGTTGCAGTAGACACAAACAAGCTTAGAGAGTCCCTAGATTTGCCCATTTCCATCCCCAATTTGGGAGAGAAAGAAATTGACGACTCTCTTTCCACGATCACGGAGAATATTACTGGGCTAGCTTCTGTAGTTAGTTTTTTTTATGAAAATGATCCTTCTCCTAATCAAATTAAGCGTGTGCAAGCTAGGCTATATCACTTTTCAAATAGAGTTAATGATCTGTTGTCTCTGAAGTTGAATGACGTTTAGAAGAAGGAAGCTAGTACGCTGCTTGAAAATATGTCTGAATTATCTAGCAAGGTCACTCAATTGTTAACTGGGGAGGTTCCTCCCAAAACTGATCAACCCGTCACGGTGAATGTAGGTAGCGAGGAAGAGCCTCATAAGGGAGAAGTCAATAGGATAACCGTTGCTGCTCAAACAACTTCTGCCCCATTGGACGAGTCTGAATGCCGTGCATCGTTGAGTAACATCCGTTCTGAATTAACTACCTTGCCATTGATATCTTTACCTACTATGTCACCCGGGTTTAGCAGCTTGCCTCATCCATTGGCAATGTTGCTCAGAGGTATCTCTAAGTTTTCGGTTAATACCACCAGTGAAGTAATTTCATTTTTAAGATTTCTGGTTGAATTTCAGGATCATGCCCTTGTGTTTTCTCTTTCTCCATGTCAAATTTTGCAAATCATCTATCCTTATGCAATTGGTATTCTTTCTGACAAAATAGTAAGAGCCATAGCCGAACAGTCATCTTTTGAAGATTTTCATGCACACTTGCTTGCAAATTTTATTCCCGCCCGCGCGAGGTCATCTCTGATTCAGAAGTACTATTATCGTGTACAGCGCTTGGATGAGAACTTGGCTGATTTCATACAAGACATTAAGTTTTATACTAGGGTGTTTGCCCTTCATTTTCTTGAAGATCAGATTGTACAGGCTATTGTAGAAGGCATTTCACCATCTTATAGGTCATATTTGTGTTTCGCGGCGTGCCCGCAAACTTTCTCTGAACTTGAAGCGTTGGCCGTCTCAGCGGAAGGAGTGAGGTACGCTGACGCTTTGCGTGTGGCAAAAGAACCCCCTCCTTCGTTTAGTAATACTCGGCCTCCACCTCGCCGACCAGTCACACCCCGTAAATGTTATGCTTGCGGGTCGCCTGACCATCTTCGCAATAAATGTCCATTGGTCAAAACTAGTAGGGCAAATAATGGAGCTGGTTCAGCACAAGGCTGTTTTAAATGTGTGGCTTTCTCACATATCGCCAAGAATTGCCCAAACTCGATTAGCACCCACTCCTGCTCAACTTCTGGTGCAAATTCTACCTATGCCAATAATAAAAAGTGACTAGTGGCTTCGGCTGAGTCGACTAATCCATCTTCCCGAGACTCAGCCCCTAGTAAACAGGTTGTAAATTCAGGGAATGAGCAATTTTCAAATTTATATTTTGAAGGTCCCAAAGAGTGTCTTAGGATTGCGGCGGATTCCCCCGCACCGGTTCCTTTTCTTAAGATTGAGTTAAATAACGAGCCTATAACAGCTCTCTTAGATTCAGGCAGTGTTTGTTCGATTATTTCGGCTGAATGGTATTCTAAATTGAAGTCTGTTTGTAAACTCCCTGACTATGTCTCATCTCCTGTTCAATATGTTTCGGCTAATTCATCCCCATTAGAAATTCTAGGTTCCTTATTGGTCAAAATTCGTATTTTTAAATTCACATGGAAAGTTAAATTGTTTGTGGCCAAGCTCTTGTCTTGCCCCATTATATTGGGAGCGGACTTTATTTTTCACACTGGTCTTGTGCTCGACCTTCAGAGTAGGTCTTGCACTTTCAAATTTGCCTCTAATTGTAACATCCCTTTATTAAAGTGTAATTCTGCATCATGTTCTTCTATTTCGCCTACCCAGGATGAGATGTTGTTAGATCTTAGACATCTACCTGAGGAGCAGGCTGATAGTATTCGTAAGCTGTGTCAGTCGTTTCCAGAGGTGTTTTCTGATACTCTTCGTGTTACTGACCTGATCGAATACAAAATTGAGGTCACGGATTCGATTCCTGTCCGTTTTCCACCGTATAGGCTATCTCCACCTAAAATGAAGGCTCTGAAAGAAATTATCGATCAGATGTTGAAGGATGGTATTATTAGGCCCTCTAAGTCGGCGTATTCTTCGCCTATTTTTTTAGTTCCGAAACCCCAAGGAGGTTTCAGGCCTGTCATTGATTATAGGGCTCTCAACCGGAAGGTGGTGTTGCAATCTGTGCCCCTTCCTGACCTTCATTCTTGTTTTTCATGGTTTCGTAAGGCCAAGTTCTTTACTATCTTGGACTTGAATCAGGCCTATAATCAAATTCCCCTTGCCGAAGAGTCTAAACATCTTACAGCGTTTGCCACGGACTGGAACTTATACGAATACAACCGCGTGCCTTTCGGGCTCCCCACGGGAGCAGCTGTACTCACTAGGCTACTAGATAGGGTCTTCTCCGATATCAAATTTGAGTACTTATATCACTACTTGGATGATGTAGTCGTATTTTCAGAGACTTTTGAAGAGCATCTAGATCATCTGCGAGAAGTTCTCGATCGCCTTCGTAAGGCTGGGTTAACTGTTAAGTTGTCCAAGGTCGCCTTTGCTAAGCCCTCTATGTCTTTCCTAGGGCATATTGTGTCATCTGATGGTGTAGCCGTCGATCATTCTAGAACACTGGCCATCCGTGATTTTAAACCTCCCAAGGACATTAAAGGTATCGCCAGGTTCATTGGTATGGTGAATTTCTTCAGGAAGATTATTCCTAACTTCGCTAATAGAGCGGCGCCCTTAACCTTCTTCGTAGGAAAGGCATCAAATTCGAGTGGGGACCTTCTCAACAAGCCGCTTTTGAAGACCTTAAATTAGCTCTTTGTAATGCCCCTGTACTTGCTATGCCTGATTTCTCGAAGAAATTCATCGTCCAAACCGACGCGTCGTCGTCAGCAGTAGCGGCAGTCCTTCTTCAAGAGACTGAACTAGGGAGGCGACCCATCGCCTATGCATCTAGGACTTTGTCGGCTCAAGAAGCCAAGTATTCCATCTATGAGCTCGAAGGTTTGGCAGTCTTATTCGCCTTAGAGAAGTTCCATCTCTATCTGGAACATGTTAAATTCGACCTGGAGACAGATAATCAAGCCTTAAGCTGGGTCTTAGGTAGGCCGCGTCGTACTGGTCGTATAGCCCGCTGGGCCATTCGTATTTCTGCCTTCCAGTTTGATGTTAGACATATCAGAGGTACCGAAAATATTGTCGCCGATGGACTCAGCCGTATGTTTTCAAACGACGTTGAGATCCATGAACCGGTCGACAGTTCATCACCTTCCGAGTCCACACTATCTGATGTTAATACCATCTTAACTGATGCTCCCATGCTTTTTAGGGATATTGAGAAATACCAACGTGAAGATCCGACGCTGGCTCCGATAATGGAAACCCTTTCTTCTGGGGAACAGGTTGTCCCTTATGTTCTGAGGAATGGTGTTTTATGTTGCCCATCGAGGCATGACAAGATGATGAAGGTTGTCGTTCCAGCTGTTCTCGTGCCTATGATCGTCAAATATTATCATGAGACCCCATTAGGAGGGCATCTTGGAATCTTTAAAACCCGTGAAAAGATTCGTGAAATGTTCATCTGGAAAGGTATGGACGGTGAAATCCGTGAACTAGTAAAGGCTTGTAAATCCTGTTTGATTAGTAAACCAACCATGTCCACCAAGGTAGGCCTTTTGTCTTCCCATCAAGCGTCACGCCCCATGGAACGCCTGTACATTGATTATGTAGGACCCTTCCCCCAGTCAAAGGGTAATGCTAACAAGTTCATCCTTGTATGCGTAGATGGTTTTACCAGATTTTCTTGGTTATTTCCGACTAAGCTGGCTACCGCTCAGTCTACCTTTACTTGCTTAAATTCTATTTTTGCTTCTTTTGGTCCGTGCCAATATATTGTATCTGATAATGCTAAGGCTTTTACATCTAATTTATTTCGTAAATTCTGTTTTGACTTATCCATCTCTCATGTAACTACTTCTGCTTATTACCCTCAACCATCTCTGGCTGAACGGGTTAATCGTAATCTCAGGTCCGCACTTATTGCCTATCATCATGAAGATCATTCCAGGTGGGACACGTCCCTGCATTGGTTAGCTTTTGCTTTGAATTCGGCGGTTCATGAATCACATAAATTTACTCCAGCTTCTTTGATGTTCAAATTTGTTCCCAACACGCCGCTCTCTAACCTCTGGTCTCTGAGTGACATTCTACCCGAGACAATAGATCCGGATAATATTAAAGATCTTTGGAAGAAGGCTAAAGCCAATCTTAAGGTGTCTCATGAAAAGGTTAGGGAAAGGTATGATCGTGGACGGAGACCCACCACTTTGAAGGTAGGTGACCAGGTGATGGTCAAGAACTTTGTTCCCGCGGGCAAGCTTGCCCCCAGATTCCATGGGCCATGCATTATTCAGGATTTCCTTACGCCGGTTACCTTATTGATAAGTAATCCAGCCACCGAGAGGAGATTTAGAGTTCACCTGTCCCAGGTGAAACCGGTGTAATTTCTGTGTTAACTTGCTTCATATTATTTTGAAAGGAATATGAAGGTTATATATTTTTTTTTTTTTTGAGTTTCACGTTTAAGGCTTTCTGCCCCTTCTATAATATTTTGTCTTATATGTAAGCTTTTTGTAAAACCTTCCCCGATCCGTTAAACTGCCATTTTGTCCTTACCATGGCCATTACCACACTCCCGTCTCCTGCTATGCACACTGCGGCTTGATTACATTAAATGCCATGGACACCTGCACGCCGCTGACCCCTCAACCTCTTCACCAAGCCTGTGCCCTCAAAAAGATGATGGTCCAACACAATTCTGCCGCCTAGCTTTAATGTTTCAGTGCCCCCGCAGCCGCGCGGCGCCGTGCAGCAACTGGGGCAGAGGACGGGCCCCCTCTTCTCCAGCGAGGACGTCAGGTGCACGGCGAGCCGGAGCTCTCCTCCCGGCCAAGGCTGATGCGCGGCGCACGACCTGCTACTTGCCCGCAGCCTCTATATGTTCACCGCGGGCGCGGCGTGTTTCAACACCTCTGCTCCCCTCATAGTGCGGGCGAGCGGTATCTCAGGGTACTTGAGGGGTCCGAGCGGCCTCCTTTTGGACGCAAGCTGCAACGGCCGGTCTGGCCATTCAACTTAATCAACATCAACTACATGGACAGTTACGATAAGCAATGACTACACTTGGGAATTCAACAGCAATATTTGGCGGCAATTGCAAAATTTTTCTTCACCTCTAAGTATTAAAAGTTTATCTTCAGAAATTCAACTTCTACAAATATAAAGACTTTACTTCACCTGCAACAACAAAATTTTGAAACTGAATCAAACCAAATTAAGAAAATCTTATAAATGCTTCTGCAATCAATCTTCATATCCACAGCATAACTTGGACCTTGTTTCAAACAGATTTCATGTGTCACCCCTGGAGGTACTTTTAGGGGGGAGGTCTGTACCGGGCGGTACACCTCCACGCCGCTAATTTAAAATTTGCGCCAGTTGAAACTCCTCTGCTGGAGGAAGTCTGAACTTTATCTACGCTATTAATTCTCTACTTTCTCAGAAGATGTCACCACGTGGAAAATTTTGAGTTTTTGAACTGTGTCATTTTTGATGTGTTTTTGTTTCGCTTGAAGTAAGAAGTGTGAACTTTCTCTTCTAGAGGACACTACTGAAGATCAACAATAGTGCACCCTAGTGCGAAGTCAAAGAACTATTTTGTTGGAGAAATTTTTATTTCAAATGTTTGTTCTTTGCTAAATTTTTTCAGTCATTGGTTAAGTTGGCAATATTAACCCCTTCTTTCCACTTGTTTTTAATCTAGCCTATCCCGAATTTCTTAAATTAATTTTCCACCAATTATGTGTTTCTTCTTAGTATTGTGTAGGGGGTTTATTGATGAACCAATAAAATCCTCGTGGGAGGGTGTTCTCATTCCCCTAACGCCTAGAACCTTCCGCGAGAGTATTTAAACTGCTGATTTTAGGGTCTCCGGGCCACTTCTGTTCCATCTTTCAGTGTATAAAGTACATAGCAGGAGGCGGGAAGCGCCTCTTTCCTCGGTAGCGGTCAACAACAAGGTAATGGCCAATTAATAACTTTTTTCTTGGCTAGCTCAGCAGTTTAACTCTCGGGGCGGGTTCTAAGCGTTCCACCATGTAACCTTTTCCTAAATGTAACTACTCTTTCATATATTCTCTTTTAAAGCTACATACTGGGATAGAGAGTGCTAACCCTCTCGAGCTCCCACTCATATTGTTTTGAGGTGAACTTATTTTTCTCAACCTATTCTTCGTTAACGTAAAACAAATTGTTCTCTTCTTAAGTCACCTCTTTAGTATGGGATTAGCCCTTGTATTAACGGCCTAGTGCCAAGTAGGTCTTAGTCAAAGTGTATTAGGAGTGCAAGTTCGCCTCCTCTCAAATTGTTACCTTAGAGGTCATTTAAGTAACCTTCTTTTCATTTTATAGACCTCAGTAGATTGGGTATTCTACCCCTGTGTTTAGGTCCGTTGAGGACAACTTGAAGGTAGAGTTTGGTGTGGCCTGGGAGAGGCTTAAATTTGAGAGCGAGTGGCTCTTTTGAAAATTGAGTGTTGTACGCCTCGTGGAGGCTTTTCTGTGTAATTTGGAGCAAGGGCTCCTAGGCATGAATGGGGTTTTCTGCCCCTCTGTTGAAACTTGTGTTTGGGGTAAAACTGGGCTGATTGCCCTAGCATTGTGGAGTCAGGGCGCGAAGCCCAAATCTTGTAAATATTGTAACTACCCTTTGGACTTGCTACTTTGTACCTGCCATGCTTGTTATTTCTTTGTTTTAAAAAAGAAAATATAACCTTGTTAAATTTTAAATTAATTTTACTTTAGTAGCTTGAGACCTGTTCACCACCCCGCACCTTCTTTCACGCATAACTACCACAAAAACTCGGTAACAAAAACCATAAAGGACAGTTTTAATAAAGAAGAAATACAACGTGACATTTTAGAGCTTAAAAATGAAATACATGACATATGTGAACTAGAAGAGGATGCAGTTGATTTTAAGAACAAAAGGCTGAAAGGAATAGTTCCAGCGATGAATAGCAACGAAGCAGTTTCGCTTGACACAATGAGGACGCACACTAACCATTTGCAGAGAAATTTGGAGAAACGAGTTAACGACGTTTCTGCACTCATAGAATATGTTGACTCTCTTTTACGTGATATTGTGGAAGATCACCTTTCTTTAACTGACAATAACCTCAACATGAACAACAAGAGAATATCGGGTGTGGCAGATCCTGAAGAGGAACAAGATGCAATTTCGCTTTTATTTTTAGAAAAGCTTACAAAGGGTAGACTACTACAACTGAATGACGATGGATCGATAGATATGCAAAATAAACGAGTAACAAACATCGGCAAACCTATTCATTCGACGGATGCGATTAACAAAGCATACCTGGAAAAACATTCAGCAGCGCGTGACGAACTCGAAAAACTGAAGAATGAAATAAGCAATCAACAGAAACTAGACGTTGATGTGGGTGGTACGTTGAGTATGGAAAATAAGCGAGTTACTAACGTACATAATCCGTTAAATGAGAAAGATGTTGCAAATAAAATCTTTGTAGAACAGTATGTATCTGCGCGGAGAGTTGACGAGTTAAAACTTGTCATATCTAAACTTCAGAAAAATTATCTACCAGTAGAATCTAACGGAGAATTAAATATGAAGAACAAAGGAATTACAAATGTTGATTCACCTATCCACGAGCAAGATGTTGTTAACAACCAGTATTTAGAAACGTTTGCTACTGCAAAAAAAGAGTTTGAAGTGATGAAAAAGGAAGTGCACAATAAACCAAGAAAAGCTCTTTTTCAAATTAAGAGTCTACCATCAAATTAGTCACCAATATATATGCTACAAAGTTGTCGACTTATGTATAAGTTTCCCTACACGGGTACACTTACACCGTTAACAGTTTCACGTAGTTCTCAGGTCTATGCGATGATTAATCACGAGAACAATCAAATCGAATTAAATTACAATCACCAATTGCTTTAAAAGAAGGTGATGAAATTCAATTCCGCCTAAAAAATCCAGAACAATGGAATACTAACGATCTTCCGCTCCTTATACTCTTTGAATATACTATATATGAGTAAAACAATAGACGTTACACTTCAGTTTAAAATATGCGGGCGAACATAATGGAAAAAAGTCGTGTAAGGCATAAACTAGCAAAATTAAGAAAAGATGTAAAAAATATAACTCTCTTAAAGCAGATATGGCTTTAAACCAACTAAAGTTAGAAGAAACATTTAAACCAATAACTGAACCATTAAATAAACTTCATCAGCTAACAGTAAACTCGAATGGATTAAATGCAAAAATCGAAAATTAAATAGTTATATATAAGTGATGAAGAAGAAGGAGAAACAGAAGAAGAAGAAGCTCTGGACAGAAATATTACGACTCTCTGAAAAATTATCGTAACCCACAATTGAGACACAAAGTTGATAGTGTATTTGGGGGTTCGAGTAGTTCATGGAGAACATTATTTAGGGAGTAAAAAGTACTGTTTCGCGATAACAGTCTCATAATTGACAATTTTAACTATCCTTTAACTGAAGGTCTCCTTGAATTACTATTTCAGAAAGATCCGGACGCACAGTTGTACAGTATGATGATAAGGATCTGTCAGCTTACAGACATATATTAAATTACAATAACGTGCACAGGAAACAGTATGACGCTGTCAAGCAAATGAGAGGCACAAAATAGCTCAAATTTCAAAAAATTGTCAAGCCAACAGTTGAAGAAGCAAAAGTGAAAAAAGGAAGGAGCACACCAAAATTCGTGAGTGTACACAAATACAAACGTACAGGAAGAGGATCAAAAGTAGCTAACTGGAAAAATGAACAAAGAAGATCGAATTAGTTCATTGGAATGATCCAAACAATATAATGGAGATACTGAAAAGTTAATAGCATCTAGAAGTGCAGGTCATTCGTCACACGAAAACGAAATCTTGACAATCGAAGGAGAACTTCGAAAATCAAGGTTTATCGAATAAATGAACACTGCACGGTGGCACGAACTTCCGTTCGCAAATATATTTAAAGCGGTTAGATTCTCTAAGGATATTTCAGTAATCTATGAAATTGGATGTGAAGACAGAAGAAGCAACTAGCAACAACTGGCTATAGATCGACTCCGATTCAAGAAACGAATAGACGACTCAGAACGAATTCTTTTACCCATACTTTATGAACAAAATCAGAGAATAAATAGCGAAAGAACTCCACGCTCCAGTGTGAAAGAATTTTGAAAGACGGAGCGTTAGCCGGACAAGAGATGATTTGCATCAGGCTGATCTTGTTGATATGTCTCTGTTTTCGAAAGTTAATAGTGGATATAAATACATGTTAACTGTTATTGATGTTTATTCAAAGTATGCATGAGCAGTTCCACTTAAAACAAAAACAGCAGACGAAGTAGTAGAAAATATGGAACGCATCTATTCAAAATGTAAACGTTACCCAAAACCTCTTCAAACTGACAGGGGAAAATAATTTTATAATAAGATTTTTCAACAGTGGATTACAAAAAGAAAAATTAAACACTATTCGACCGGGAGCAGCTTGAAGGCAAGCGTAGTTGAACGCTTCAATCGAACACTGAAGCAGTGGATGTGGACGAAATTCTCGGCATGTGGATTATACCACTGGCTTCGCATGCTACCAAATCTATTACATGAATATAATAATCGAAAACATCGTACGATTGGTATGAAACCTATAGACGTCACAAATAATCCACAACAACTTGCAACTGTGTACAAATTACTAGAAATGAAGAAAAAGAAGTCTCCTTATCCACCAAAATTTAAAGTAGGCGACACCGTACGAATAAGTAAAATTAAGCGATATTTTACAAAGGGCTATACTCCTAATTGGAGTATTGAATTATTTACTGTAAGGAAAGTAAAAGAAACATTACCGAGAACTTACTTGCTTCACGACTATCAAAATAAACCAATACATGGAGCGTTCTATGAACAAGAACTGCAGAAGACAAAACATCCTAAAATATACCTCACTGATAAAATTTTACGCAGAAAGAACGACAAGGTATTGGTCTCTTGGCTAGGTTTCGACGCTACGCATAATTCATGGATTCCGAAGGAATATGTATTCTAAAAATCAATAGTAAGTACGCTAGTATAATATATAAATATATTTTTAATTTTTTACTCTGATAGATTTGCCATCTTATGGTGACCTCTCCCTATTGTTGCAGACTTCCCTTGCTCAAGAAACAGTGCTGTTTGTTTTGATGATGACAACGTTGGACATTACCTCAAGCAAGAAGAAATTTTCACCTCAACTATGCAAAATTAATTCGAAACATTTATGTAACATGTATCTTAATAAATTATATTAAACAAAATTTAACTAAAGATAACATCTTATATTTATTTTTCCTAAAAAAATAGACTCCCTTCTTTCTTTCCTAAATATATACATATAGCTACGGTTATTTTCTTCCTACTCTTTTACGTATCTGTGTTAGTCCGACGTAAAAAATCTCTTTTATTCAATTATCTTCCTAAGAACAGAAAAAAAGCAAGAAAATAAAAGGTATTTACACTCACCTATAACAGATTAAATAAATTAAATTCTCCTCCTCCTCCTCCTCCTCCTCCTCCTCCAGGCTCTCACACTTCTTATTCTTCTACTATGTCAAAGGAAAAAGTTAATGTAAAATTAAATCTTTCCCGATCCTACAATAGACGATTTCTTGAAATTAAAAGAGTTGAAACTCACCAATTATATCGTCACTTTCATACGAGTATATTATTTCCCTCAGCTCTATATATATACTGCTGCAGGAAAAGTAACAAAATTTGTGAATAAAAAATAGTGGGAAGTGCGGACTATCACGCCGTGAAATGATGCGAGTGTACAGACTAACGAAGAGCCGAAACTATTCTTTACTCAAATCCCTCATCCTATTTACAACAGCGCGTTCAAACGGCCCCTCCACTTCCGCAATATTATTTAACTCACAGATTTCTTGTAATCTGACTACTTCCCGTAGCGCTACCAGTTTTTCAAAAAGGCTTCTTTGCACTGTCGACATGTTGCAAAGCTTTTCGAAACTTTGACGTACTTACAGCAAGCGATTCGCACTATATATGTCCGTTCTAACGGCGACATGTAATTTGAAAAACGCTAGTTTCAAAAAACCTGCTTGGATACAACATCTGCTAGTAATCTGCGTGGCGTGCCGCACTTCAGTTTACGCATTCTTTTTAGTAGCCTGAGGGGATGAAACCGTGGTCGAAGCACGGCCATGACCAGCAATGACGGCGAAATAGGTAAGGCGTTAACCGGTTTAGCGAAAGCTGCTTGCAGGAAACATCCGGGTTTGATATTCACTACGAAGCGACGTTCTGCTTCAAACATATGTGTACGAAATAATATTTTTACACACAATAAACGCGCGTCTTGTAATATAATGTGAGATTACCTTACACCTAGCATTAAATTTTTTTGTAAAACAAGCGAATTCGCTCACATCTTTAGTTAGCTAGCTAGAAGAGTGCAAGTTCGATCCTCCTCGTTGACAATCATAAAATAATTCTCTCTAGTTCGCTATTTTCACACTAAGCAACTGTTAAGGGAAGTGTAACTTAAAGCTAACTGTACTATAAGACATGTAAGTGTGACGTAATGTTAATTGTAGCACACTATTTAAAAAAGTGTGTGAATAAATAGTAAGGTATTGTCATCGTTGGCAACAGTGTGTGTGTCAACAATCATGGAGCGACAAATAAATAATGAGTTTGGTGAGAAGAAAAACCGTAACAGTATAATCCAGTGTAAATGTGAACACTGTACACCAAATAGTAAACCTGACCCTTTACGTACAATATATTTCTCACTAGTAAGTGAGGCTATTACATCATGCTATACACATGGCAGTTTACTTGGAATGCCACAACATCTAATTAACTATTTACCATCTGGGTTTCTCTCAACATATGCTGCTAAAGATTTAGATGATGCATGGGAGAAACTTCCCTTCTATACAAAAACGAAACTGGAAATAGCAGTTTGTAGGCGATGTGTCAGACATTATTGCTACAGAGGAGAAGATGAAGTTGACGATTTTGACAGCCCGAATCCAATGATTAAGGACTGTGAGGCATGTGAGAAAGAATTTAATCATGTATTTTGAACTAACAGGTAAATAAAACAGTGTGATGTTCCACTTATTATTTGAGTTGCTTGAATAATTCTTCCTAACCTATATATGCAGACACACATTTTGTTTTTTGTTTTTTCACCAACCAAATGCTATAACCTCGATTCCTTTACCAGAATTTTTTTCTATCATCAAAAGACCTACCTGTGTGGGTGTGACAAATTATAGCTTTTACACACACACTGTCCAAGTCAGAGGTTGATTAAGGAATAATTCGTAATATTTTATTTTAAAGAAGCCATGCTTTACAGTTTTTCAACCAATATTTCTGCTACGTGGCAGCGCGTTCTTTTGTTTTGTTAAAATACTGTCGTGTTTGATGTTTTTGTTCACCGAAGTTCTTTGGTGTCGTTGTTTCTTTTTCTACATCATTTAACCCGAGGTGAATTCACGTGCCCCTAACTGATTCATTAGACGATTTATTATTTCATCTTCCGTACTAAATATATATATTCGATATAATTTTTGATGAGATAGCACATCATGTGTCAGCCTAACTAATTTATTAGTTCAGAGATCATAATGCGTTTTTTTAACAAAAATATTTGTGTTAGCCATCTTGGACAAAGATAATAAGAAATCACAGACATGACACTCTCATGTATGGGCTGTTTGACCTCGAAGAGTACAAACAGTTGACGACGTGTCCAGCGAACCCTATAGCAAAAATGGCGACCTGTTTTTATTCCGTATGTAAAAATTCGTATTAGTATACCTATTTTGTAACGACAGAATTTCTTAATCAACATCCGATTTCAGAATCTATCTGTGTTTTATTTGTTTTTAACTAGTACATTGATATTTCATAGATGTCATTTATTCATGTAAGGTTAGTATAAGAGAGAAAAAATATATAAACATATAGTAAACAATGCGTGTATCTAACGTCAAGATTTACGGCTGGATGTGCTTCCTGTCACCAACATGACCGATTTAAGAGCTAATCAAGAACGAAAATAATTAAAGGTAAGTAGTTGAGAAAAAATATTTTTTATTAAATTAAGCACTTTTGTCTCCACCTTCACTCCTCACCAGTGGGCTGGAGTCGTTAGTGGTTTACCTTCACTTAAAATTACAACCTGCCATGAACATCCTGTTCACCTTTCATGATAGAGATAACCTTCAACAGACAGCAAAGCAAATATTGCATAGAAACAGCTGCACTGAACCACTCCTTAGTGTTTTCACCTCACTCACAATAGGGGAGGAAGAGAGGGAGATTCTCATTTACAAAAAAATACATCCTGCTCACCTTTTGCCGGCAAGTAACATTTTAAAGCAAATCCAGTTGCTGCAATTATTTCACATGTAGCTGGCCTCCTTGAGCAGTGAGAGGCACTCCAGCAAGTAACTTTTAGAAGCAAATCCACTCACAGCACCTTGCCCACACCTTTCAAGAAATTTTTACCTCTTACATAAAGACCTCCGGGTAAGTGTAGTTAACATTTCCCACATGCGCCCCAGCAAGTGAGAGGCCTCCCCAAAAATATAAATTTAGTAAACAATGTGATTATCTAACATGATGATTTAAGTCCGGATGTCCTTTATGTCACCAACATAAATAATTTAAGAGCTAATCAAATAGGTAAGTAGGTTAGAATTTTTTTGTAATTGAACTAAGCAGTTATTTACATTCAATAGAGATTTTGTTTTAATCTCTACTAGGAGAGTAAGGTTAATAGTTAACTTGTTTTTCTCTTACAATGCCTTTCAGTAAAGGATACTCAATTACGCACCATAAGAAGTGATGTTACCTATCACACGAACCTACCAAGGCATAGCAGTAGAAAGCTGCCGCAAGAGCGACATTCCACACTTGTGTGTAGCCTTGACAGCGAGAGGCCCCTCCGTACAGGAGAGTACATTCAACACGCGCCTTGGAAAGTAAAAAAATTCGTGTGGCTATTTCTAGCCGAGTGCAGCCCTTGTAAGGCAGACCCTCCGACGAGGGTGGGCGGCATCTGCCATGGGTAGGTAACTGCGTGTTATTGTGGTGGAGGATAGTGTTATGTGTGGTGTGTGAGTTGCAGGGATGTTAGGAACAGTAAAAACACCCAGCCCCCGGGCCATTGGAATTAACCAATGAAGGTTAAAATCCCCGACCCGGCCGGGAATCGAACCCGGGACCCTCTGTACCGAAGACCAGTACGCTGACCATTCAGCCAACGAGTCGGACGCCTTGGCAAGTGAGAGGCGCCCTCAGGGAGGGAAGCTCCCCGCGCACGCGCAGAGGCAGCGGCTGGTCTAGAATCCCCATGGTCCAGTCTCCACATTTTATACCTACTAGTATAAATGTATAATGTGATAGGGCGAGTTGTTTAAGAATATAGTTTTTCGCGAGCATTTTGCGTCTAATGAAAAGGGGACATTCACTTGTTTCTACGAGTAGAGCATTGGTAGGGGAGGTTTTAACAGCGCCGATACAGATTCCTAACGCTTGATGCTGGATTTATTAAGTTGAGATAAAATGGCTTCAGACGCCGTATCTACGAAATTAGCACTGTAATCCATATATGAACGGATAGTTGCCCGATATAGCGATAACGCTATTGTGGGCTCGGCTCCCCGTTAGCGCCTCGTAACTGTTTTAAGTTTTAACTCTTATACGCTCAGCGATCCGATCTATCGGCTCAAGTGGTATTGCTTAAAGCACTTAGCGAGCCGATCTATCGGCTCTGTGTTCGGATGGCTGTATTAATATCTTATGGACTCCCAGGTGTCAGGAAAAGACAGCAATAGTAGCTTTTGGATTTAGTTTACACTTTTCTCGAGAGGTGGAGACACTAAGCTCATCTATTTGGAACAAATAAAGTTATCAATCCGTGTATGTTTACCGCATGGTGAGCTGAAGTGTGCTGCTTGCGACTACAGTCTCTTTTGAGCTTCAAAAACCTGTTGTCCTTCGTTTTATTGTTTACATTTTAAAAGTAGTTTATTGTTTTGTTATTATTTTGTTTATATTCAACATTACAGGTATTGATAATTTGTGTTGGTTTATGGCATATCATGTATTTTGTTTTCGATATGGTTAATACTAGATTATTTTTGTTCAGCGAGATCTTTTTGCATATACTCCATAATATTTTGTTCGCAACTGCTGTCATAAAATATAAATATATCATCTGCAAACAGGAATATCTTACCAGTAAACTCTAGATAACCTATATCATTAATAAATATTAGAAACAGTAGTTGACCCAGCACTGACCCTTGTGGGACACCATGCTTAACATTGTAGGTAGGCCCTTTAGTTTCATTGATATTAACAAACTGCTTACTATCAGTTAAGTAATTTTTAAACCACTCAAAGGCTATTCCTCTAATTC
Organism: Anabrus simplex; assembly: GCF_040414725.1. NCBI lineage: Eukaryota > Metazoa > Arthropoda > Insecta > Orthoptera > Tettigoniidae > Anabrus > Anabrus simplex. Next base: position 756,390,781 of record NC_090265.1, on the reverse strand, counting down.
CTGCATTTGCTCGTTTATTAAGTAGTAGGATATGGTTAACTGTGTCAAATGCCTTTGCAAGATCTATGAAAAGTCCAGCTGCTATTTTATTATTATCTAATGCATTCTGTATAAAGGACACTACGTGAAAAGCAACTGAAAGTGTACTGTGTTTGAGTAGGAAACCATACCGAAATTTGAAGAAGAAACGTATTTTTGTTAGGAAATTCAAGACTTGTTTTTATTACTACGTCAAGTACTTTTGCTAGTGAAGATACTATACATAGTGGCCTGTAATTACTGGGGTCAGACTGTGTTCCTTTCTTAAGAACTGGTGCCACTCTTGCATTTTATATTTATCTGGTATTACTCCTGTTTGCAATGACAAATTAATTATCTCAGTGAGCAGAAGATTTACACACTTCTTGAGGAACATGTTATTTATTCCGTCATATGTATATTTATTCTTGTTGGTTAGTGTTTCTATGATTTGCGTAACTTCCTTAACATCTGTTGGCTTAAAGTACAAAAAGTTGCAGATCGTATGATTGGATAGCAAAGATGGGTTACATGGACCAAGATTTTTAACCAAGTTTTCGACTATATTATCGAAATTCGTGTTAAAAGCTTTAAAAATATCTTGACTAGAAGTGTGTTGAACATTTTCATACACAAGTTCTATAACTTTTGGTTTACTATTACTTCTACCAAGTATCTGGTTTACTGCCTTCCACATTTCCTTATTAGTATCCCCTTTTCTAATTACATGATTATAATATGACTTTTTTAGTAATCTTTTCATTTTAATTACGTCCTTGCAGCATCTTGTGTACTCTTCGATTTTTCAGTTGAAGGGTATTTAGCTTTAGCTTTTGTATATAGGCTACTTTTTCTTATTACCGCTTCTAGGAATTTTTGTGTTACCCATCGCTTATGTCTATCTTTTCGTGGTGGTTTTTGTCCAATATTTGAACTAGCTTCTCTAAGTCCCTCACTAATAAAAGCACAGAGCTGGTCGTATGCTTCGTTCACGTCAGCAGATAGATTTGAACATGTATTTCTAGTAAAAAAATCATTTAACTTATTGTAATTTATGTTCATGTTTGTTGTTGTTACTTCTAGAACTAGAATCACTAAGGTTATTACATTATATAAATAGTAATCAGCAGTGGCAAATTTTGAGTGTATGTGGTCAATTAAAGTTGAGGGTGTGGGTGTTATTCTTGTTGGTAGCCGTGTATTGCAGGGGTAAAAAATGTAACAATTCAATAAAGATGTATAGTTCCTATAAATATTGCTATCTTTAAAAACGTCTACGTTATCATTTCCTATAAACAATGAGTTTTATTTTCTTGTATTGCACAAAACAAGTTCAAGGTCTGTCATAAAGTTAGTAATATGAGATTGCGTTTTATCTCCAGTTTTTGCTAAATACTTCTATTTCGAGAATACTGTGATAACTATTAATGACCTTAATGACTTTAGTTGTCCGTTTTTTGATACATACACTGACAGTCCCCCTCCAGTACCCTCTCTAGCTAGATGGTAAGTTTCAAAGCTAGGTATATTATAATAGGATGTTTCTTCATCTGATAGCCAATTTTCTGTTATAACTATAATGTCTAGTTCTGTAACCTCATCAGTAATAAGCATAATATCCTCAAACTTATTCCTAACACTTCGTGCATTTATACAGATACATTTAAATTTAGAATTTAGAGCTTGATTCCTAGTTTGAAATTTACAGTTTTCTATAGTATCACACTGCATCTCAACAGAACTTAATATTTCCTTATTCCTATAAATGTCCTCTACCATTTAAAATCAGTATAAATTCGTGTGAATATAGTACCTGCAGTGTTTACTGTCCATGTTTATTCTCGAGGTGTGCGATCTTTGCCTCGTCGCTGATGAGCATGCGTGGTTTATCCCTAGCTTCGCGGACGTAGATCTTGCAGTCCCTTGTCCGTGTGACAAATATGTTGCCATTCTGCTTCAGTAGCATGCAACTTCTTGCAATGTTCTCATTCTTGGGCGAAAGATGGTCGTTAATGAATACTTTGCATGATGGGCAGTTCAGTCCAATATCCTGAGTGTTTATCACTCTTTTCTGTATTCTCGCATTCACTATTTCGTCTTTATTCTACCTGTTAGTGAAATTCACCACAATTCTTCCAATGACTCCACCTCTTGACGGCAGATGATGAACGACGTCAATCTCCTGAATACCTAAATCAACCCCCAATACACCGGCTGTTTGTATTACCAAGTCATACACATTTTCTTTTGCCATTTCTGGCATTCGACTAATTAGCAAATTGTTGCTGCGGGTGTACTGTTTAAAGTCTTCTGACCCATCTAAAGCCTGTTTGGTATCATTGTTTACACTCACCAGAGATTTTTCTATTTCAGGTGTTCTTCTCTTCAACTCACCCGTGAGCGTTTTGAACTTCTCAAACTGGTGATTTAAAAATTCTGTCGCTTCATCAATAGCACTGAGTTCATCCATGAATAAAGTTTCCAGTTCTGGAAAGGTAAGTGTATTTTCTCCGTAAACCCCTTTACTACGTCACATTCGCTTAGGTTAGGTGGCGGGTGACAATCGTCACGATTACACTTCCACACCTTTTCCGGATCTTTCCTTACAGCCTAGTAAGCCCCTTTTGACATTCGTGTGCATTCCTTGTGAAAGTTGCGTCCACAATCCCCTTCACAATTAACGAATTCCTCACAATTTCTCATTTCTTTGCCGCACGGAGAACTAAGTTTACTAGCCGCAGCCGCCATTTTATCACATTGTGTACGTTATTGAATCCGAACCTGGAGAGGAACTGTTAGCAGTAGACAATGCAGCTCTTTATTCAGCTAATTGTATAGGTTGCAGTAAAGTAGAAAATTGGATGTGAGTCCTGTAAGAAAGAAACGAGAATTGTGGTACTGTATAATCTGGAGTAAGGGAGTTAAGAAAGGCACAGAGTATATCCCGAGGAATAGGTTGTTGTTTTTTATTTTGTGAGGCTCGCATTCCACAAATGGGACGCCGGGACATAAGTGGTGTCACGTTGGTGACGAGTTTTTAGCTCTCCCCAAACATATTTCGAATCTGCTTTCGTGCTATAGAAACTGGTGTCATTCGGAAATTTTTTCCGCCTTGTGTTCAACTAGTACTTTCTACGTGGCTTTGCTCACATTATTTATTTGATACCAACTACGATATGAAGCCTGGATAGTTGCAATTTGTGTGAGGGCTTTGCCCTCGGAAACCATCTTAACTTATTGAAATAGAACTTGAACCAACATGTAAGTATCTTCACAATTCAGTTCCTTTTGGCCTCCAGATTCTACAGGAGATGATGTACCAAATTTCGGGTCTGAAGTATTCAGGTGTTTGAACTTCTAAAAGCGTCCATCTTCGCATTCTTTTAATTTTAGTTAGGGTATTCATTAAATCGGGTTCCTTCATTGTATCTTGCGCCTAACTGTTTCTGAAAAATGAGGGTAGTGAATTTTAAAAAGGTCACTTCCAAATAAGTATTACGAGTTATTAAGATTTCGCATTTCTTCTTGTTTGAAAAGGCAAATCTAACGGTTTCGGTATTCGTAATTGAAAAGGTAATTACCCTGTTTATAATATTATAGAGCACAAGAGGCTTCGCCTGAATTTCAGCGAAATGTTTTCTGTCACATTCTAATTTCTAATTCCCGTTAATTTATTTTTATCTCGTAGTGTTCGTATTTCATTTTTGGGGTTTCTTTTCCTCGTGTGTATGTATCATTGTTGTACTTGTTTTGATATTGGTGGTTGCTATGGACGCATGGCGTGTTGACGTTACCATAGCAACTGCTTTGGTTTATTATTATTATTATTATTATTATTATTATTATCATCATCATTAAGCTGCCTCTGTGGATCAGTTGGTAGAGTGTCGGCCTCCGGATCCCAAGATAGCGGGTTCAAACCCGGCAGAGGTAGTCGGAGTTTTGAAGGGCGGAAAAAAGTCCATTCGACACTCCATGCCGTACGATGTCGCCATGTAAAAGATCTCTGGTGACACATTTGGTGTTTACCCGCCAAAATTCATTAAATCTCAGCCACAGACGCCCAAGAGAGTTTCGGTTTACTCGGTCTGCCATCTAGTGGGCCTAGAGTAAAACGGAACCTCGAAATTGACGAGCAGACAGCCAGATGGCGTCAAATTGAAATGTCTGCACACGGTAGCTGAGGCCATACGATTATTATTATTATTATTATTATTATTATTATTATTATTATGAGGTGGCTCACGCTCTTTGCGTTGGATTTTAATTATATGTGTTTGGTGGTCCCTATATCTCTGTGATGTATTAACTTGTTTTCCTTGCCTTTTCCTTCTTTATTTCCCTTTATTAGTTAATGTTATTTGCTTTACGTCCTAACTACTTTTTAAGGTCTTCTCTGCTCGATGATGATGATGATGATGCTTGTTGTCTAAAGGGGCCTAATATCTAGGTCATCGTCCCATCAGGTAACAACACTTCATACGCTGGCCTTACCGTCATAGCAGTAGTGATTCTTACTTGTCAATGTTTAAATGTTAAAGTTCAGATTATCTTGAACAAAAATGTGTTGTGTTGCCGTCATATGGCAAATACGACACCGCCTAAAGGATTATTCTATGAAAGAAAATTCATGGGTAAAAATACCTGATTAGCGTGATTAGCGGCCACTCACGGAGGCCCGGGTTCGATTCCTGGCCCTGCTACGAAATTTCAAAAGTGGTACGAAGGCTGGAACGGGGTCCACTCAGCCTAGGGAGGTCAACTGTGTAGAGGGTGGTATCGATTCCCACCTCAGACATCCTCGAAGTGGTTTTCCATAGTTCCCACTTCTCCAAGCAAATGCCGAGATGGTAACTAACTTAAGGCCACGGCTGCTTCCTTCCCTTTTCCTTGGATATGCCTTCCAATCTTCCCATCCCCGACACAAGGTCCCTGTTCAGCATAGAATTTGCGGCCGCCTGGGCGAGGTACTGATCATCCTTCCCAGTTGTATCCCCCGACCCGCAGTCTCACGCTCCAGGATACTACCCTTGAGGTGGCAGAGGTGGGATCCCTCACTGAGTCCGAGAGAAAAGCCAACGCTGGAGGGGTAAACAGAGTAAGAAAAGAGAAAGAAAGAACGAAGGTAAATACCCGACATAGAAACGGAAAACTAAGACGAGAGTGTTACCTGCTTTTAGCCACTTCGTAGTTTTGTCCTGATCTCAGAGAATTCGTGAAATTATAGTGTCCCTTTGCTTTTTTTCCTGTACGGAATACAAAAAAGGCACACAGCAATATATATTCGAATATTTCCTAACACAGTTAAAGAAAAGCAAATCAACACACCATTAAAAAACGAATTAGCACATAAATTAAAATCCTTGTTCAGGACGAAGTTACAGTGAGAAATCACTTTGTTCTTGTTTCCATAAAATTTCTGCTCGAAGTACGGAAAGGTGCACAAGAATGTCTCAAATTCCAAGATTTGTAAACACAATTTAAAAAATATAATCACCACACAACACATAAAAAATAAACTCACTAGCGCATAACTATCAGATTTCATTATCAAGCCAACAAGCACCTCATTGCGAACACATTTCCAACATTTACGACAGAAAAACCAAAAAATAAAACTGGAAATGCGGCAATTTGCGGTATACAGCTTCCTGTCAGTGGCTAGTAGGCCAGCGCTCCAGCGGCATTATGGTGAAACTTTCCAATTACAGCTTTATGCTGGGCTTCACAAGCGATTGTCAAGGCCGGTATATGGAGCGCAGCGATTATCCAGTCGGCCGTGACATGTGTGACTGGGCGAATGAGAAGGCATATTAGCGCATTCATGATTCATAGTACAGTTCTTGTTGAATCGTCGTGCGGTACACTACCTTGTTTGTGCGGGTCAGTTGAGCGCGGCACTGGTGATCAATTGTTTAGTATATGTGTGGTGAAGTAGTGGTGAGCTATGGCTGCCGCCAGTGGAGGGACGTTGGCATTGTCTGGGTCTAATTTATGAGTGGAACGTGAGATTGAAATACCCATGGATGAGGAATCCATGACTGATTCACCTATCAATACGAGGCAAGAGCAGGGATCTCAGTCAACTGGGACTGATTCGCAACGTCTTAATACGGATGTGTCAGAACGTTCTAATACAGAACAACTCAACCAACAATCAGAGGTGTCACAAGTAGTTTCCCCTCCGGAATATTATACCCGGTTTCACCATGGACCGCATTTTGTATTCGTGGAAACCACTAACGATCAAAATATAGGTAGTTTACATCCTAGGGCACTTGGTCGCCGGTTCTATGAAACAAAGTTAAATGTTAAATCTATCCAACGTAAAGGTCGCAACAGAATTCAAGTCACCTTCCATACGGCTGCTCAAGCAATGCGTTTTTGAACAGCTCCATTCTTGCAACCCTAAAAATCAAATCATATATCCCTCCTTCACAAGTGTTGCGAGTAGGAATAATTCGCGGAGTCGAGAAAGGTCTATCTAATGAAGATATCATACAATATTTAGAATCTGACGTACCGGTCAAAAGCGTCCAAAGACTCAATTGTCGGGTGATTCAAGATGGTGAAACGCAATACCTCCCCACGGGTTTTATTAAAATAGTTTTCCGGGTACAAACGCTCCCATCACATGTTGCCTTATATAAGGTTTATATGGAAGTAGAACCCTATATTTTTTTACTTATCCGCTGTCGCAAATGCCAGCGCTATGGACACACGATACGACAATGCCAGGCGAAAAATGCACGTTGTGGAAAATGTTCTCAGCAGCATAAAAAACAAGCTTGTACCGAGCAATTCACGCAATGTGTCTATCGTAAGAAAAATCACATTACGGGATCCCCGAACTGCCCTGAACACAAGTATCAGGTTAAAATTAAACGACAAATGAGCACCGAATATCTGTCTTTTTCGGAAGCTAAAGTTGAACAGCACTTCCAGTTTATCATCCTGAACAACAGGAAAATCAATTCTCCCCTTTACCAACGAATCCCCCATCTCCTCCGACAACAAACCAGCGTAAACGAAAGTTTACCTAAGTTCTACACCTGAACCCGGCTTTGATAGGGAAGGATACATGGCCATACTTCGAAATGAGCATTCTGCCCCAGTAAACTCTATTCCATCATCAAGTACAATGCTACCATCTGAGCCAGTATCACACCCACAAAGTTTGTCACAATCAAGTGGGCAACATCTTTCTGTAGCCCCCAAGCTATAAATTATGCTCCTAAGAAGGAACGACTTCATCAGGAAATCCAGCGACTGCTATTACTGTTACTCCAAAATATGAGCCATGAGCCACAGTTACATCATGTACTATATCAACTAAGGGACCATATAATGACCATTCTTTTATGATGATTAAATTATTACAATGGTATTGTCGAAGTGCCACTTCTAAACGACATGAATATCAAATTCTAGTAAATGAAACGCAGGCTAATATTATTTTCTTACAGGAAACGTGGTTTCAACCACAGTTTTCTTTCAGATTAAGAGGTTATCAAGTTTTTCGTCACGATGGTAATGGTTTTGATGGAGTAGCCACAAGTGTACAAACATCACTAAACTCTACACAACTAACTTTGCAATATATTATTCCACACACGTATGCGGTAGGGATAGTAAGCCGTAATATTTGTTTTATGAACATATATTGCCCCCCCCCCCACACATTTATGTCACGCAAAATCAATGGACACAATTTTTCCAGCAATTTGCACAATTCCAGCACCTTTTCATTGTCGGCGATTTCAATTGCCAGCACACCGAGTGGGGGTGTACAACGGACACGATAAAGGGTTCAAATTTACTTGTTATATCAAATCATCTTAACCTGTTCATTTTAAATGATGGCTCTCCAACCCGTTTAACACCGCCTGTATCCCCAACAAGTGCTGTGGACCTTACGTTATGCCGTACAAACATGGTTCCTATTACCACCTGGCACACATTATCCGATACCTACACCAGTGACCACTTTCCAATCATTATAACATATGGTAATAACCCAATAACCTCCCGATATAATGCCCCTTCAATCCTAAGTAATGTACAATCCTATACAAATTTCAATATTTTAACTTATCAATCATATCTCAATCATATTTTACAGCACGAACGCGGTACATCTATTACTTTTTCAACCTTGCTCCCTTATTTAACTCAATATTTAAATATGTTTCATCCGTGTAGACCGCTTAAGGTAACGAACCCTCCACCGGAGTACGAAATGACCTCATTCATAAGAGAAAACAATTATTTAAACAATACCGGCAATCCATGACCCAGCATCATTATTTCAAGTTACGTAATCATATAGCAAAAACAAAGCTTGTCTTTAACACCAAGAAACGTATTTCTACTTTAACTCCACAGTTACCAGCCGCAAAATTCTGGAACGTCATCCGCATGATAACTAGAACATTCCAATACCAAACTCAATTTCCATTTCCGCGACAAGTTTTAGGCGACTTTCTGCACACACAACACTACATTTACTCTGAATTCTGACAACCATCTATATAGTACTAGGCATGCAAATGACTGCCTTATACAATGTTTGCTCTTATAAATATGGTATAAACAGCTTGAAGTTCTCTGCGATCCAGTTATTTAATAATATCCCTGTGGAGATAAAAACAGCACCAACTTTGGCAAAATTCAAACAAAGAGTCAAGCATTATTTTTGGGAAAGGTGCAGTGCTGTTTAAATCAAAATATCAGTTGTCATTTAAGGCATTCTCCCAAACAATCTTGCAAACTGTCCGGAACTATTCTTGTACCTCTACAACTTTTATGTTATGTAAATGTAAATACTCTGTAATCTGCTCTTGTACCTCTGCAACTCTGTGTTATGTATATATACTGTAAATACTCTGTAATCAATTCCTGTACGTCTGCAACTTTTATGTTATGTAATTGTAAATAATCTGAAATCTATTCTTGTACTTCAGCAACTCTTATGTTATGTAAATGAAAATACTCCATAATCCATTCTTGTACCTTTGCAACATTCATGTTATGTAAATGTAAATACAGTCAGAAATAATTCTCTGTAATCCTCATATTGATGATGTACATAGTTTATATATTGTATGTGTTTATATGTTCAACCGTTTACTAATTATCTTATATACACAAACTATATTTTGATGTGTAAGTGCCCGCCAGTATGTAATGTCCTGTACAATTCCTATGTATGAGCCTGCAGGCTCGTTGGAATTAATTGAAATAAATGAATGAATGAATGAATGAATGAATGAATGAATGAATGAATGAATGAATGAATTATTAAACCCAATCACATATAATGAACTTCAATCTGTATTATACAATGTTAATAGTTCCTCTCCAGGACCTGATGCAATTACGTATCTTATGCTAAACGCCCTGCCTTCTCAAGCCCATGTTTACTTACTACAATATTACAATGGTATTCTCGAAACCCTACAAGTACCACCACAATGGAACGATTTTTTCATAACTCCTATATTAAAGCCCACCAAGCGACCTACTGTACCTGAAAATTTTCGTGGCGTTGTACTGGGATCATGTATCCGAAAAATTTTCTGTAAAATCCTCATGAAAAGAATGGCGTGGATATTGGAATATTATTCGTTATTACCTAAGTACCAATTCGCTTTTATGCGTGGTCATAGTACGCAGGAACCTATTATTATCTCTCTTCTCGACATCTTATTAGCAAAATAGCGGAAGCAGTCTACCATTGCAGTTTTTTTTATAAAAGGCGCCTATGATGCTGTTTTATTACATATCGTCTGGGAGAAATTATCTACCTATGGATTTCCCATCAGATTTATTTCTATTTTAAATCAAATCAATTATTTACCAATCGTCGGTTAACAATTAAATCAACTCAACATAAAATTGAAAGCCGATTTACATCACAGGGATTGCGACAGGGATCTATACTAAGTGGAATTTTGTTTTTATATGAAATACCTCGAATCTATTGTGACACCACATGCCCGAATACTAGTCTTTGCAGATGACTATGTGCTCTATTGTTCACACCACAACATTGCCAATTGTAGAGCCACAATATCCCATGATTTGAGTTCAGTTTTTCGGTGGTTAACGACCCATGGGCTTTCACTTTCCTTACCTAAGTGTGTGGCGATGATTTTTACTAGCAAACGAACCATTGATAGAAGTCCTATTACTTTTGATAATTATAGCATACCCTTTGTCTCACAACATTTATATTTAGGCGTATATATAGACCAAAGGCTCACATGGCAACCCAAAATACAGTATTTACTTAGGAAATATGACCGATACATCAACATATTACGAACAGTAACGAAACTTACATGGGGGCTGACCCCTTGTCAGCATTACAGCTATATCGTGCAACTATTCGTTCCACTCTTGATTATAGTGCACATATTATTGATTTAGCTTCTAAACACAGTCTATTAGCATTGCATCGATTACAATTTTCTGCATTACGTATCAGCGTGGGTGCCCTCCGAACAACACAACCAATGCCTTGTTAGTGGAAACTACAGAAGAATCGCTTCACATTCGAAGGATAAAAATTTCTAAAAAATTTCCACTTAAACATATTAGTAGATCGAACTCCATTATAGTCTCTCTCTCTCTCTCTCTATGGCGCGACGGCCCGTTTTTTGGGTCATGGCCTCCCCAGTTGCTCTCCGCCAAACTTGTCGATCTCGTGCAGCTACTCTCCAATTCTGTATCTTGAGGATGTGTGCTGCGTCCTGATATACACCATCTTCCAATCATTTACGTGGCCTTCCCACATGCCTTCCTCCTCCAAAGTCTCCTAAGAATACCTTCTTTGGGATTCGGTGTTCTTCCATCCTAATTAGATGACCTGCCCATTTAAGTATCTTCATTCGAATGGCATGCGACAGGGGTGCCTCCCCATACAGGGAATATAGTTAATTGTTATATCTAATTCTCCATTCCCTTGTACGAATATGGGTCCATAAATTCTCCTCAGGATTTTCCTTTCGAAGGAATCTATCTTCTCCAAGGCTTTCTTTGGGAGGGTCCACGTATCACTTGCATACATAACTATACTGCGAATGAGGGTTTTGTATAGCATAACTTTTAAGTTCTGATTTATATCTCTACTTCTGTAAAGTGGTAGTACTGCAAACTATGCTCTGTTAGCAGCTTGAATTCTTGCCTGTATTTCCACCATTTCCTCATTCTTGTTGCTCAGATGTACACCAAGATATTTAAATTCATCCACCACCTCCACTTTGGATCCTTCAGGGACAAGTTGGTCATTTGTATAGTTCCTTCTCCGAGCCTGCACCATTACCTTCGTCTTTTGTTCATTGATCTTAAGTCCAATCTCTTTGCCTTCTCTACTCAAGTCTTCAAATACTTCTTTAACTGTCCTTGTTGTTCTTGCCATCAAATTTATGTCATCAGCATATCCAACTAGTTGAGCTGTTTTGTACAGAAGTGTTTCACTGGTGTCCACCCTTAACTTTCTAATCACTGACTCTAGTGCCAGGTTAAATAGAATTGGTGCTAAGCCATCTCCTTGCTTCAATACCTGATTCACTTCGAAGAAGCTGCCTACTTCAGTCTGAATTTTCACTCCCACCATCGTATTTCTCATAGTCAATTCCACCAGTCGCACCAGCTTTTCTGGTATCTTGAACTCTCTTAATATCTCCATTAATTTATCCCTGTCAATAGAGTCGTATGCTTGTTGAAAGTCGATAAACATCTGTACCACATCTATGCCCCGTTCCCAACACTTCTCCAACACTTGTTTCACAGTAAATATCTGATCAATAGTGGATCTTCCCTTCCGGAACCCTGCCTGGTATTCTCCTAGAATTTCTTCCACCAGGGGTTCTAGTCTCTTCTTCAGAATGGAAGTGAACAGCTTGTGTGATCCCTCTATAATTGCTACATACCAACTTATCCTCTTTCTTGTATATTGGGCATATGATGCCTTTGCGCCAGTCTTCAGGCATTTCTTCTGTATTCCACCCACTCACAATTAGATCATATATAGCTTCTTGTAGTGTGGTTCCTCCGTATTTCCACAACTCTGCAGGGATTCCATCAATACCTGGTGCTTTATTGTTTTTCAGTTGCTGTATGGCTTCTATCACTTCTTGCATAGATGGTGCTGTGACTTCTGATTCATTTGTCTCAGTATTATTCCTTGAGGTAGTTGGTGTTTTCCCTTTCATTTCTACTGGATTCAGGAGGTGTTGGAAATATTCCTTCCATCTATCTTGGATCCCTTCTTTATCTCCCAAAAGCTGTCCATTTCTGTCCTTACACATGTTTGTTCTTGCCTTGAATCCTTCTTTCACTTCCTTAACTTCTCTGTAAGCCATGTAGCTATTATCTTCTTTAAATTCCTCCACTATTCTAGCCATTTACTCATTTAATCTTCTTCTCTTCTGTCTTCGACATACATTCCTTACTTCTTTATTCTGGTTTTCAACCTCTTGTTTCTTCACCCTTGTTGGTCTCTCTAGGTATGCTTTATATGCTTCATCTCTTTCTTCTATGGCTATTTGGCATTCCTCATCAAACCATTCCTTTGTGTTCCTTTTGGGTACAATGTCTAGTGTGTCCTTTGCCACGGCCTTAACGCTTTCCTTCAGAGCAGTCCATTTGGTCTCGACCGTTGCTGTTTGGTCCTTACACTCTAGCAGCACTTCTGCCGTTCTTTTCCCGTATCTTTCTGATACTTCCTTATTCTTCAGTTCACAAGTATTGTACTTTTCTATCCTACTCATTCCTTCCTTTCTTGTTTTCATAATGCGGCACCTTAAGATTGCCTTAACTAGAAAGTGGTCGGAGCCACAACTTGTTCCTCTGAATGATCTGACATCCATGATATTGAATGCCCATCTTTTCTCCATCATTACATGGTCTATTTAATTACAGGTCTTTCCATCCGGCGATATCCATGTTTGCTTGTGTACCTCTTTATGAGGGAAACAAGTTGACATCACTTTCATGTTTCTGCTGGTAGCAAGATCAAGCAATCTCTGTCCACTATCATTAGTAGTGTTGTGTAAACTATGGATCCCTATTATTCCTTGATATATCTCTTCCTTCCCAATTTGTGCATTTAGGTCTCCTATTATCATCTTAGCATCGTTTGATGGGATTGAATCTAGCACTCATTCCAGTTCAGCATAGAACTGATCCTTGACTATCTGTTCCTTGTCTTCCGTTGGTGCATATACATTTACGATTGTTAAGTTGTAGAATCGCATTTTAATACGCAATGTTGCCAATCTTTCATTTACTGCCAAAAACTGTAGTACATCATCTTTATCTTGTTTTCGTACTATAAATGCTACTCCTCTTTCTTGTGCATTCCTTGACTTCCCACTACTGAATATTGTGTGGTTTTGGTGTCCCATATCTCATCCGTTCCTGACCATCTAGTTTCTTGTATGGCTGCTATGCCCACTTTGTTGACTTCTAGTTCCTGCATCAGTACTTTCAGTGCTCCGGCTCGTAGAAGTGTGCGTACATTCCATGTACAAATTGCGTAGTCCATTGCCTTTAGCTTAGCTCGTCGTCTATTAAATCCACCATTCCGAGGCATATTCTGGGGCTTCGCAACAGTTGGTTTTCCGGAGCGAGGTTGTTAGCCTTGCTCCAATCCCCAGCAATCCTGGAGGACCGATGTTTTCTGTTAGGGTTGTCTCCCTTAGCTGATTGGTCCCCATTTAAGCGTCGGGAACTCGCTTTCTGCCCTTACATGACTTAGCCGTGTACCTTAAAGAATGTACCAGTTGCCCAGAGGCCACGGCGTGGACGTGCATGTATCGGACTTGGTAGGAATAGATGGCATTTACTGTGTTTTGCTAGTACACTCCCATTAGCAAGAAGTGCACCCACAGGACCACATACTACCCCTTCGACCCCCCTCCATCATAGTCCATAAATTAAAATTATTACATGAATATTATCATCAGCGTCCTCCTCCTAATCATCAATACTGCGCAATATATATTGCATATGTTGAAATGCAACATATCACCGAGATCATTCTACGAACACCTCGCTTGAATATGTACTCATTTAGTTCTGATATTCAAATATTCCGTCCATCTATTATCATTGTGCCTTCTGATTCATTGCATCAATCAATACGTGCACCTACCCTCAAACCACTTGCTCATAAGAAATTTAAAGGTTTAATTAATTCTCCAGACTATCATCTTTTTACCGATGGCTCAAAGTCGCCTACTGGAGTTCGAGCAGCATTCTTTGACCCACAAACACAAACTAGCTTAAAATATTCGTTGCCGAATAATTTAACTATCTTTACAGCAGAATTATACGCCATACACCAGGCTCTATTATATGTCCGACATTTGAATTCCAGAAAAATAAATATTTTCAGTGATTCTCAAAGTGTGCTACAAGCTTTACAATCCTTTTTCGACAGTTAAAATACGTATGTATACGAAGTTAAACATCTTCTTTTTCAACTCGAAACGTCTGGCTTTGTTATAACGTTGTTATTGATAAAAGGGCATAGTCAGCACGTAGGCAACGATATAGCCGATTTAGCAACCAAAGAGGCCAGTGCAGATACCGCGCATGTAGTACAAATCAAAATTCCGGTTTCCGATTTCTTCCCAAGTATTAAACATGAAGCTCAACTTGCATGGTACACACAATGGCGTCTATCAGCTGATACGAAAGGACAACACTATTATCAATTACAACCGAACATCCCAACACAACCGTGGTTTGCAAACGGTAAGTACACGCGACGTCACATCACTAATATTATTATATTACGTTTTAATCATTCGCTAACCCCTGTATACTTATCCCGTTTTCATATCACGAATGACCCAGCTTGTTCCTGTGGACATACTTATGGAGACAGCGACCATTTATTTTTCCAATGCCCCCAATACGCACGCTACCAGGACATTTTAATGCGGAAATTAATTAAATTACACGTACCTTTGCCTACTCGACTCTCAGTCTTGTTATCACAACCTTCACCACTTATCATCACTATTTTAAACGAGTACATTGATAACACTCATATCAAATTGTAATAACGCTATAGACATTCAGTTGTTTTTTCCGGCATGTTGAGAAGTGGCACTTCTATACGTTCCTGGAGAGTGTATCCTGCCCCAAGCGTTTCACTTCGTCCCATTCTTGTTAAGTGTATTACGTTTGTACTACTAAAGTTCATTAGGATATCTGTGTATCCGAAAAGTGCATAAAGTGTAATACTTTCATGGCTCTATACACGAAAGACCGAATAGTGCTTTTTCCTCTTATATATATATCTAAGTATATTTGTGTCTAAAACGGTTATTACTGATGTGAATGTGTGCTAACGTGATGCAAGTGAAATATTAAGTTGGACTTGTGACTGGGAAATAGCATATTAAATCCGAAATTAACCTCCTCAAGACAAGACAAGACAATGATTCATAGTAGAACAAGGCACTCGGGCTTCCACTCATGTCCCACGCCCTCAAATCACATCGAATATTCTGAATCAATTTCTAACGTCCCTCACTCCAGATTATGTACTTCCACCTTATACCCCAGCTATGTCTGCTTCCACTAGCCAGTCTTCAGTCCTTTCTCGTCCCATCACTCTCCCAGAGCTCACGTCCATTCTTAACTCCTGCAAATCGTCCACTCCAGGTCCTGATTATATCTCTTATGCTATGTTAGAACAATTGCCGATCAAAGCCCTACAAGTGCTTGTTCTGTACTTTAATTTTGTATTAACCACTACGACTCCTCCTCCGGAATGGTACACTTTTTTCCTAGTCCCCGTCTCAAAGCCTCGTCGTCCAATGACCACCCCTCATAATATAAGGGGAATAATATTGCCATCTTGACTACGCAAACTATTTCTCAAAATCATGCTCCAAAGTTTTCTGTGGTACTTAGAGTTTTATTCCCAAGTATGCTTACTCTAAAGGTCGAAATGCTCACGATGCGATCAATATGCTTATTATTGACATATTATTAGCTAAATCGAGGAAACAGCACACTATTGCTGTCTTCTTAGACATACAAGGTGCCTTTGATTCAGTCCCCCTGAATATATTATGGGATGTGTTATTACAAAAAGGAATCCCGACTACTTTCATAACTCTTCTACGTCATCTGTTAATATATCGCACTCTCATCTTCAAACCTCCCCTCACTACACAATCCCCTCGTCAGGACTGTCGGCATCCCTCATGGTGATATATTCAGTGGAATACTCTTTGCTTTATATTTATCCGACCTTGAGCAACTTGCCCTCCAATCTGCCAGAATTCTTTTGTATGTTGACGACATAGTTATCTATTTTTCCCATAAAGATATAGATGTTGCCCGCAAATGCATAACACAGCTCCTGCTTAAAGTCCAGTCTTGGTTACACACTCATGGGTTATCCTTATCTCCTTGAAAATGCTCTGCGGTAATTTTTACTACCAAGCGTGTTTATAATTCAGAGCCTTTACTGTTCGATAGATATGAAATTCCCATACGTTAGCACCATAAATACCTTGGCATTATACTTGATCGTAAATTACACTTCTCCCACCATATACAACACCTACGAAACAGTACTGCCACATATATTAACCTATTAAAAGCTATTACACGTCGTTCCTGGGGAGCTGATCCTGTTACAGCAAAATTAGTATAGGCCTACTGCTCCACCATCCGTGCTCGTTTCGACTACTGTGCACATATCATTGATCTTGCATCACCATCCACCCTTCAATCCCTCAATACGACACAAAATCAAGCGCTATGAGTTTGTTTTGGTGCATTATATACCACTCCTACTAATGCGTTATTAGTAGAAACTGGTGACCCTCTTCTTCTCCTTCGACGCAGATTTCTAGCATCTAAGTATCTTCTCAAACGACTTCTAGTGATCTCCAATAACCTTCTCCCCAAACTACAACTACTCGCTCAATCATTTCCATCCCCTCTCACACAAACTTGCCGAGCCCCTGCCTTAATTTGGGCATTAGAGTCTGTCTCTCCATTTAAACCTAATATGATTCGTAATAAGGTGTTACCATACTCTTCTGTGTCATATGACGTGATTCAATATACGCCTACTATTATTTATTCTAAAGAATCAACCTTTGCTATGCTCCCTTACCGGCTTTCATATTTTCCTCTATATTCTAAAAAAGTTCGTGTCTCACCCACTAATGCATGTACCAACTTTTATACCGATGGATCCAAACATTCTTGTGGCGTTGGAGCTGCTCTTTACTACGAACAAACTCAGTATGCTGAATTGTTTAATTTATCGTCGCATTTTCCATTTTTTCTGCCGAACTCCTTGCAATACGACAAACGTTACTGTACATAAAAAATTCATCCATACAATCTGCTAATATATTTACTGACTACTCCGTGCTCCAAACACTAAAATCTACCAAGTTTACGCTGAATTGGTATGTATACAACGTAAAGCACATCCTATTTACTTTAAATCAATTAGGTGTCCAAGTTACACTCATTTGGATACCGGCACATAAAACATACAAGGTAATGAACAGGCTGATCTATTAGCGAAAGAGGCTTCACGATTATCTACAAACCCAGCTACATTTTCTATTCCCGCCACAGATTTCATATCTCTCTTAAAATCACAACAAAAACCATCATGGCAACACATATGGACAACATCCTCACGTCAGAAGAGCAATTTCTATCATAGTCTACAACCACTATTACCTACTACTTTCTGGTATCAACACGCAACCTACACTCGTCGGCATATTATCAATATCTTACGCCTTCGCTTTAATCATGCTCTTACGCCGCTATATAAATTTCGCTTTCATTTACAACAGCATCCCCTATGTCATTGTGGATCCGTAGATGCCGATATCAATCATCTCTTTTTTCAATGTCCGTTGTATAACTCCTGGAGACGCTGCCTGTACTCAAGCTTAATACCTTTCAATTTTCCCCTCCCCACGTCAATTGCATGTCTGGTATACAAGCCCTCTCACACAATAATCAATATATTAAATCAGTTCTTAGATCACTCTAATTTACAACTATAATCCCTCATTACCACAATACATTAACATCACTTACTTATTTCATCATATTCTCATTTGACTCGCGTCCTCCCTACCGTCTGCTTTTAAACCAAGCCACATGGCTATCGTATTTTGTCATCTGTTCCCCTCCACCGATCGCGTGTACATTTTCATTGACGACATATCATCACACTCTGTCACCCCTCTTAATTTTTTGTTTACGATCTTAATAACACTTTCCGCTCAATAAATCCCCCAAATACGTTGATCAGATATTAATTTCCCTCTGTCCAAAGTCCCACACTCTTACATATATTCACCCCTCCGTAGTTCTACTGCCCTCTCCTACTTATCCCTTATATGTTGGCCCGGTGTTGTACGTTTTCTAGAAGTCGCTGAGATCGGCCACTCTAGCGTGAAGATTAGTATACCTTGTGTTCCTGTGATTCTCCTATATCTCCTAGTATTGTGTACATAATTTAATCACTCTCATTTGTCTAGGTGCTACGTCTTCTAATGAACTATTTCAAGTACTTCGAAACCATTTTGTACGTCCACTGCACGATCTACTTTACTCAATCTTCAAGTACTTCTCAATCAGAGAACATTGCGAACTGTATTGTTATCCTACTTTATCGGAATTGTGTGCGAGTGTCGAACTAGTGCAAATATAATAAAGTATTGTGTCTGGGTGAAATAACGAGCCCACATCAACTTCGAGAACAATAGTAGAGCAAGGGCGATGCTGTGGTAGATCGTATAGTTTGAGTAATAGAAATTTAGATATTTGAATCACATTCTCTTTGATTTGAATAAGTTATCACGAGTATTAGGTAATATTGTTTTTCTGTTTGAGAGAGATTGTTTCTTACCATATCTTGTTTGTTCTGTTTGCGTAAACTTATCTGCAATGGATTTAAGTAGGTGTCTTAAAGAAATTGCCCAGAACGGAGATGTGACTGGTTGTGTTGTCGCGGATAAAGCAGGCTTATGTCTTGGAACTACTGGAAAGGCATCGAATGAAAGTTCTGGCATAGTTAAAGCTATTGCCGATCAAGTTATGAAATTACATCCAGATATAAAACCCCCAGCTATCGTGTTGGAAAACGATAATGTTCAGTGCTTAGTGCAGTTTGCCGAAAAGATCACTGTTGGTGTATACAAAAACAATGTTGCATGAAATGGATTTTATGGTGGTTGAATTATTTGTCGTTTTAGTGGACTGTGTTATTTTTCATTTGATACATCATTTGTTCATTGAAAGAATGTTACAGTAAAATAGGCCTGGGCCTACTTGTCATTTATTCAGTAGTTGCTGGTTTTAATATTATTAGTAAATCTTCATTTTCCAGAAGTACTTGTTTTATTGCTTATATACCAGTCTTTAGTAAAAGAAAATGTTATATCAAACAGAAAATGAATACACAAGCTTTATACAGGGTTATTCACCTAACACGTTACACAGAAATAACTTCTAAACCATTAAAGATATCGGGCATTCCGTTTTCATATTCGTAAATGGTACCCAGGGTCTTGTAAAATAACGTGCTACTTAGTTTCATGGGGTGATTAATAACCGAGATATTGATACCAACTCCATATTTTTAAATGGAACGGCACAAATTCATACAGCTGGCCTAAAAGATCAACTGCGTACAATTTCAAATATGTAAGTGTTTTCAAAATCGGAGATTACTTTTTGAGATATAAATAAGAACATCACGCGCGGTTTTGCATGCCGGATCAGACGGCGTGAAGTCGGGCAAGGACGT
Source organism: Anabrus simplex (assembly GCF_040414725.1). Lineage (NCBI taxonomy): Eukaryota > Metazoa > Arthropoda > Insecta > Orthoptera > Tettigoniidae > Anabrus > Anabrus simplex. Next base: position 756,370,938 of record NC_090265.1, on the reverse strand, counting down.
ATTGAGGTGCAAGCTGCTTCCTGGCCTTGATTCCAGCCACATAACGGATACCAGGCATGTACTGTTAACATAATGTGATGTACCGTAACATAACCTGGGTGTGCAACGTTATTGTATGACTGGGGAACACACAGCGGGGAAGGGAGATTAAAGTTGTATTGTTTTGTTTTGACATGTAATAGGTTGCGCTCAGTTAAGTGTTTTTTCTCACGGATGGGAATGGTAAGGATTTGGAAAGGAAGTTGGCCGTGGCCTATCACAAAGGTACCTATCCGGTATTTGCCTGGTGTTGAACATGGGACACCATGCAAATCACTTTCAGGTTGGGCGAGGCAGGACTCGAACCTACGCTCTCCCGAATGCATGCTACTACAGTCGCGCTGGAACTCTGTGGAGATTCATGCGTGTAAAATAAAACATAAATAATAGTGTTGCTGCCATCTCACCACGGATCAGCTCTGAACATAAATAATAGTGTTGCTGCCGTCTCACCACGGATCAGCTCTGAACATTTGCTTTTCTAGAAGGTCTTTCTGTGTTTTGTGTTATGTTTATTTCTCAACTCATAGGGTAGTATGAACTCTACACTAAAACCAGTGACAATTATAGCTTTCGTTATGTTCCTTTCAAGGCAAAGTACTTATTTTATTCCTTTTAAACATATCGACCCTTTCTGTCCTCTCATGTGTTTGTCATACACACTTTGGAAACCCATCACATGTGTGTGAGGTGCTTACATGCCTGTGGCTGAGCTCACTCCCAGGAAACTGCTTGCGCCTCAGTATGTCCTTGCCCGACTTCACGCCGCCTGATGCGGCATGAAAAAGAGCGCATGCTGTTCTTACTTATATCTCAAAAAGTAATTGTCCCATTTTGAAAATACTTACATATTTGAACTTGTACACAGATGAACTTTTAAATCAGCTGTATGAATTTGTGCCATTCCATTTAAAAATATGGAGTTAGTATCAGTATCTCGGTTGTTAATCACCCCATGAGACTAAGTAGCACGTTATTTTACAAGACCCTGCGTACCATTTACAAATATAAAAACAGAATGCTGATATCATTAATCGTTTAGAAGTTATTTCCGTGTAACATGCTAGGTGAATAGCCCTGTATTGTAGATAGGCCTACTTGCTTTCTTCCCATTTCTCAAGAATATTCTGAGTACTGTTGTAAATCTGCAAATTTTTCATTTCTATTGCTCATGTTTAATTTAGTGCGCTATTATCAAAAATACACACATGAGAATTGGACATTGTGTGGAAAGTACTGTGGTGTAGGATAGGCATTTTGTGCTTTCTGCTGTGTTGCTTTCCCTCTGTGGGTTGTCAGATATAGATTAGATCTACAGATAATTTTTCCACCCTCTGAATTAAATATACCAGGATTGTAGCGTTGTTGTTTTCAGCTGTAGACATAAAGGGCAAACAACACAATTAAAGGTATAACTAATATGAATGGGCCTTCAGGAAACAAAAATAACATATGCAAGTATCTGCTGCAGTTGCATTTATAACTTTTAACGTAAGTTTATTTCCTGGCCTTTTCCCAATTATTTGGGATCGGCACTAACTTGGATTACGCCCAGTTTTACAGGTGTATGGAAGGATGTATTTCACTATTGTGCATTTCTGTGATGATTGATAGCGTGTTGTATGTACATGTATATTAAGATGATGACGAACACCCTGCCCCTGAGTAAGGGGAATCGACCAAACGTAGCTTAAATTCACACCCCGGACAGGAATTTAACCCGGGGCCATCTGAACCGAAGTCCACTACACTCGCCATTAAGCCAAAGAGACAACTGTAATGCATTCTATATCCCTATAATATATATACAAAAGATTTACTGTAAGAGTACAAAACTGTGTGTACTAAACCTTTCAGTACACTGCACTTTGAAAGTATTTGTAATATTACTGAGCGAGTTCGCTGTATGGTTAGGGGCGCACAGCTGTGAGCTTTCATTCGGGAGATAGTGGGTTTGAGCCCCACTGTCAGCAGCTCTGAAGATGGTTTTCCGTGGTTCCCCATTTTCACACCAGGCAGATGCTGGGGCTGTACCTTAATTAAGGCCACGGCCGCTTCCTTCTCCCTCCTGGCCCTTTCCTATCCAATCGTTGCCATAAGACCTACATCTGTGTTGGTGCAACATAAAGCCAATTGTAAAAAAAATTTATAACTTACATTTGTAATATAATTATTAAACTAATTATTTTTCTTTGTTAGCGTTTTCTAAACTACTTGGGGCCAGCACTGTGTGTGGGTTAGGCCGAATGCCATTCCTGATGCTAATCCTGTGAGGAGGAACGTATTCCCTATGGCTTGTTTCTGTGCTATTAAGTAGTGTGGTTTGTTGACAGTATGTGACTAAACAAACAGTACTGAAATTATATACTAAGAACATCAAACTGCACTGAATGTTGCCGGAAACCTTCCACTGCAATGGCAATAGGTGCAGCAAGAAGACGCTACAAGCCCACACCGATAGTCTTTTGTTGAACTACAGGACCATTGTGAACAATACACGAGACGTGAGTGGTGCAAATTTGAATTTGTGCTGTATCGGTGCAGTTAGATATGTGTAGCTGTCATCACCTTACATTTTCGTAATTTCACTAGTTTGTTTTGCCGCATACACTTTGCCCCTGAGCTGGAATAATTAACCAGGCGTGGTAAAAATCCCCAGCCCTGCCGGCAATTGAACCTGGAACGCTGGACCATTCAGCCAAGGAGCAACACACATTTCAGCGTTCTCCCTAGGACCTTTTTAATGGGCGCACTGCCCTGCCTGGCTAACATAGTTACATAATATTAATGCATGTTTGAGTCGTCGGATGTTCCAAATTAAAACGTAAAAACTATAAAATGGTTTATTTAAATGATAAATCTTCATTATTGTCAGCATAATTGCATCAGTTAGTGTTTAGCTTTACCATCACATCTTGTAGTGTGTGAGCGGTGTCTGGAGTAATGAGTACTGTATTCCGCATGACGTTTCAAACCCATAGCAACCGAGTGGTAAGCCCCGGTGTTACATGATTATGAACGTGCTGTAGAACACTAGAAGTTCATAATACTCTGTTATGTCTTGTTTGTGATAACACTAAAATAGTTCAATTATACAGTTAATGTTTATTGCCTGATATTGTTAATGCCCCGAGGGGGAATAAAATGAAATTTTATTTTTTACGTAGTTTACTCGTTCTGGGAAGAACACTTCATTTTATTTAAAAAGTTAATTATTTTACAGCAGGGTTGGCTGGTTTAGTCAGTTATTGGTCTGCATTTAGGGTTGTCACACAGGAGACAGATTCCTGACCAATTGTTTAAATAGCCTTTTCTTAAATGATTCCAAAGAACTTAGAAATTTCCCTTGATATATTATTCCATTCTCTAATTTCTTATCGTATAAATGCATATTTGTCTCAATTTGTCCTCCTAAATTCCAACTTTATCTTATGATCTTTCCTTTTTATTTTTGCTAGTGGCTTTACATCGCACCGACACAGATAGGTCTTATGGCGACGATGGGATAGGAAAGGCCTAGGAGTTGGAAGGAAGCGGTCGTGGCCTTCATTAAGGTACAGCCCCAGCATTTGCCTGGTGTGAAAATGGGAAACCATTAAAAACCATCTTCAGGGCTGCTGACAGTGGGATTCGAACCCACTATCTCCCGGATGCAAGCTCACATTGCAAGTGATAAATATCATTATGGATCCAGATTGAAGATACTATATGTAGGATGCTAATTAGTTTATATCACCTATTCAATACATAAAAATTTTAAACAATTAGGAATTTATCTTTATTTCCATATGAAACATGTTTTGCCTTATCATTGAAGGCATCATCAGTCACAGTACTACCTCAAGGTACCTGATTTGTAATTAAATTATAAATACTAAGGAATAATATTGACATATTACAGTAATGTAATAATATATATAATATGTATGATGATGCCTTCAAAAATAAGGCGAAACATGTTTCATATGGAAGTAAAGATACATTCCTAATTGTTTAAAATTTTTATGTATTGAATAGGTGATATTATAAACTAATTAGCAGCCTGCAAGCTAACAGCCGCGTGTCTCTAATCGCACGGCCAACTCGCCCGGTTTTCCTATCTTTAAAAGCTCCACTCAAGCTTAGCCATCTCTATACTCACAGCTTGGAACATAACCACTTACAAGTAACTAATCTCATTTTGTTCCGTATTGAAGATACAATAAGTAAAACTCTTTCAAGATTAAAATTATTGTATTTGTAAAATTATTATGTTTCTATGGAATAGGTGGACACAATAATTTTAATCCTGAATGAGTTTTACTTATAACCACTTAGTCGAGCAGCTTGTCTCCCAAAGATTGCAACAATTTTGTAATGCTACTCTTTTGTCAGGAATTGCCCAGAACATGGTGCTGCTTCCCTTTAGATCTTTTCCAGTTCTCATATCGAGTAATCTGGTGCAGATCATATACACTGGAACCATACTCTAATTGGGGTCTTACCAGAGACTTATATGCCCTAACCTTTACAACCTTATCACTAGAGCCCGGAAGTTAGGCAAAATGCCTTTGAAGAATCAGATAGAGATAAACATGTTTTCGTACATTTAGGAAGTGTAGAGACAATTTTTATTTTGCCTATTTTGACTTCCGTTGCTTATTTTAAGATTGAAAGCCTTTTTTGGCCTTTTTTGATTGTTATGCAATTTTTTCTGCTATTTACACATTTTAAAAAGCATCCATGAATTTCCGTACATTGAAGACAAAAAAGGTTGCACAAATTTAATTTTTTTCTTTTTGCTAGTTGCTTTACGTCGCACCGACACAGGTAGGTCTTATGGCGACGATGGGACAGGAATGGGAAGGAAGCGGCCGTGGCCTTAATTAAGGTACAGCCCCAGCATTTGCCTGGTGTGAAAATGGGGAACCACGGAAAACCATTTTCAGGGCTGTCGATAATGGGGTTCGAATCTACTATCTCCCGAATACTGGATACTGGCCGCACTTAAGCGACTGCAGCTATCAAGCTCGGTCACACAAATTAAATTACATATTGCCGTCACAAATATCTATTTAGAATATTGTTCCCTGTAAATCGTTTGTTTTCAGGCATTCGAAAGCGTATTTTCTCAACCCATTCATTTAATCTCTGTAAATAGCAGAACCTTCATTAGTGAAAGGAATGCACAAACATAATGAATACCAGGAAAGAGAGAGGATGAGGGAAGTAGATCTCTTCTTCTTCCTCACACCCCTTTTATGCTGTGACAATGCGTAATTACCTGGTATTCCCGATTTCAAAATAAGATATTGCAGAGGAAGGGAGGAAATCACTTCTGTCTAACAGGTCAAACATAAAAGAAGCTGTCAGTCTACTGTTGAACTTGTTAAAGGCAACTCAGGTGTTCACGCTGACTTATTTATCATGCCGAAATTTTCATCGTTGCGTGGTAAATTACGTGGCTATGTTCGCGAATTTGGTTCGGATACACTTTCTACTGATGGAACATGGAACTATAACCTTTAGCAAAATCTGTGAAAAATTATTAATCACGAAAAAAAAAAAAAAAAAAAAAAGAAAAAAAAAAGTACTTTATTACTCAACATTTTGCAACAATGAAACATAAGTCTAGGTTAAATATTGTTGGCCCTAAGATCAATTTAATATCAACAGCAGTTACAACATCCAGCAGGCAATCTCAGTTTTCCCTGGATCTATGTAAATCCCTCAGGACGTTTCTGCAGAAGTACACTAAAAAGAAGTTCCGTCAGAATCCACATTAAGAAAAACGTATTTGAATATCTCCTTTGAAGAGACCCTGCAGAGGATTCGAAGCAAAGTTGCAGAAAAGAAGATCTGGATTTCCACTGATAAAACTACGGATGCGATGGGACATTACATGGCCAACATCATCATTGGAACTATGGAAGCAAAGCAAACTGACCTAGGCCTATCATCAGTATTTCTTTTGATGACAGAAGAGATGGAGAGAGCAAATGGTTGCACAGTGGCACAGTTGTTCACAAATTCATTAATGTTACTCTAGCCGGATGGAATATGGCATGATGTACTTTTTTTGTCTCATGAAAAAAAAAAAAAAAAAAAAAGTAGCTACAGCCTTGAAAGTTCTCTTTCCTAAAAATGCTCCACCTCACATGTCTAGCCCATGGACTGGACAGAATTGCTGAAGAGATTAAGAAGTTTGTATCCTCATGTGGGTAGTTAGTTTCGAATACCAAGAAAATCTTCCTTAAAAAAAAAAAAAAACCCTCCCGAATCCGGGTTTTCAAGGACGTGGCACCAAAGCTCCCTTTATCTCCACAGCCAGTTCTCACCAGATGGGGAACCTGGATCTCAGCAGTCATATATTACAGCAAAAATTTGGACAAGATATGTGAAGTACTTCATGCCCTATCAGTAGACGAAGTTGCTTCAGTTTGTGAGGTAAAAAGGTTGTTGGATCATGAAGAGCTCAGCAATGATCTGGCATTTATAACAGCACATTATAGTGTGATACCGGAAGCAATCTTGAAGTTGGAGAAAAGAGATGATTCGCTGGTATCATCTATGGCGATCTTCGAAGATGCAGTAAATCAACTGCTGCAAGCACCAGGAGAAAAAGGAAGCGGTGTTAGTGAAAAGTGTAAACGTGTTCTGAGTGCTAATTTGGACATTGAAAAAATGAACATTCGTGATGTTCTGAAAAGTGAAAATTCCGTTTTAACTGGCATGTGTCCTTCCGAAATAGCTTGTTTCAAATTTGCGCCAATCACTTCAGTGGAAGTAGAACGTTCCTTTTCCATGATGAAAAACATTCTTTTTGACAAGCGTCTGTCTATGACAGTTGATATTTTGAAAAAGCACCTTGTTGTTGCTTGTAACCAAGGAAAGTACGAGTTAGTACGCCATTTATGTGATAAATTGATAATAAAGAAATAAATGAGTATTTAAAATACATATTTTCATTCCTCTTTGCTTTCACTCCTAATAAATGCCTATTTTAATTACAGTACTGCCTATTTTCAGTATTTCAAGTGCCTTTTTGCCTGCCTATTTTAACCAAAAATAAATGCCTAACTCCCGGGCTCTACTTATCACAATCCCTAAATACCCTGATAACCATATAAAGAGATAAAAAACCACATCAACTCATCCTTGAGAGACTATTTACACCCCTCTCGAATATACTTTTTGATATATCAAGCTCTTGTCTCCTGTTAAAGATAGTTGGGAGGTAGATTAGGAATTATTGTTAAAGTATTGAGTGTGGGGAAGGAATGTTTTGGTGGAGCGGGAAGGATCACGGAGAGAGTGAAACAATATGTTCTGAGCAGTAATGCCCATTTAGATCCCGTGGGGGAATCTCAGGTCAGCTACCTGTCGCCTGATGTGCAGCGGTGACACATTTATTGCCCTTAATACCTGCTGTATAGACAGATTTCTGACCTTGGGGTTTCTGTTCCTAACAATTGCAACAAAGGAGGATACTGCTCTGTCTAACTGATTGATATTGGAGGCGGAGGCTGTTGTCCAAATCGGACAGCGGTAGTTCAAGAGAAGTTGAATGATTGTGAGGAAGAAGTGACGAAGAGCAGTGGGATCAGAAATTTCTGGGAAGCGGTGGAGAATGCCTAGTAATTTTGTAGCCTTGGTTGTATATGTTTCTATGTGATTATTGAATTGTAATTTTTTATAGAATATTACACCTTATTCACGCTGTTCCATAATTATGACGATGGGCTTGTTGAGTAGGTAATATGATGTTGGTAGTGGAGATTTACGTAGTGTTATGGTAATGTGGCTGCATTTTTGTGGACTGGTTATGTTTCCAAGTACGGCACCAGTTCTAGACGATGTTGCTAGAAGAGCTGCATCTGCTAGATTCCTGATCTCCCTAAATATCTTGAAGTCGTCGGCAAAAAGTAGGGTATTATTTGTTGTTTTGTTGAGTTTGGATGGCAGATTGTTCATATACAAGAAGTCTTGTGGGACACCGGAGGTGATGTAACCATGAGGATGAAGTGCCTGATATTACCACTCTCTGCCAATGGTTATGTAGGAAGCCAGCAAGAAATTATTCGGAGAGTTTATAGAGCAGCAGAGTAGGGTCCACAGAATCAAAAGCTTTCCAAATATCTACATAGCAGTGATTTAGCTGCAATAGCATTTGATGCAGAGTGGCCAGGTTTGTTAAGACACAGAGGTGCCATCTTCACCTCACCAGTACGGTCAAAGGGAAAAGTGACAGTAACATGGATCCGCCCAAGATAGGAAGATCCGAAGTAGCTTATTAATTCAGTATGTAACTTCCGGGAAAAGGCCCGTGCCGTATATGGCACGCTGGGCGGTTGTGCTGTCTTTTGTTTCATATACGGGAATTTGGATGTTATTCCGCATTTTGCTTATTGATATGCTTATATCCAATACTTTTTGTAAATCATCAGTATCAGTAAATATGTTGGAAGATGGTCCGCCTAGTCAATACTATTTATTTATTTACCTTTCACCTTAACATCTAGTACATGTTTCGAGAATATTATGCATTCTCTTCCTCAGCTAGTGGATTAAAATTCAGTATACAATAAGACCTGACTAAAATAGGGGGGGGGGCATTAAAAATTCAAAACAATGAGTATTACAATGAGTATTATAATGTCCAATAACGGACCATTTATATTGGTATTACAATGTAACACTTAAAAATTGGATAGTACAAACATAGAATTAAAATCCCATTTTGTCAAGTATAAATTAAAAACACAATATAGTAATGTCTAATTAAATACAACGTCTTGTGATGATATGCATTCACAGTGTCCTTGAAGTTGCCTTGCGTAGTTCAAAAAAGTTGAGTTAGGAATGAATGAAATTGCATTAAAACTTGAAGTCCTGCCGATATTCACCGTTAATGGGTGTTAAAATGATGTCTATTTAAATTAAAATATTGGACACAGCGTCATATAATGATGTGAATTTACGGTGTCCTAGGAATTGTAATACTGTCTTGCGTAATTCAATTGGATTTGTACAAGAATAAATGAAGTTGCATTCAAACTTGGAGTCCTGCCATTATCTTCGGTTGATAGATGTATTATGCAGCCAGGTTGAAAATAGGTTCAAATGGTCTATAAAAAGGAAATGAAATAGAAATTAACAAAAATGCTCCGACATGAACAAATGAGAATACAACGGGGTAAAAATATTAAACCTTACCAGTGTGATGATGTAAATATTACGTGTGGCATGCATGTGTTAGATGTGAAGGCACCTGATGTATGGCAAGTGGTAACGGAATTACATTGGGTTGCGTGGTGGAAGGAACGAGGGGTGGAAGGAACCGCCCCTGATACTACAGTCATACTTCCCCCCTTACACGCTTGACATCATTTGGCCTCTTACTAGGGTATTGGGTTACCAATTTAAACAACTGATTGTCTTCTGCAATGTGTTCATTTAGGCTGCTCTCATTATCAAATTTTTGCAATTTGTATATTTCTAATTTCTCTAGGGCATTCATTTGTTTGCCTTTGCTTAATGAATGTAATAAAGTCATATCACGTTCAATATTTGTGAAATGATGGTTGCTTTCATGCATGTGTTCACACATTGCAGAGTATCTAGAATGTTTTCGTGCATTGACATGCTCTTTATACCGTACCACCACACTTCTACCTGACTGTCCGACATATTTTTTTCCACAATCTTGGCACGACAGTTTATATACTCCTGACTTACTGAACCTACTGTTGGTGTTTACGCTATTCGAATTGAACAATAAATTATTATTATTATTATTATCAGTCCTAAAGGATACATGGATATTGTGTTTCCTAAATAGTTTAACCAAACTGTATGATTGTTTATTAATGTAAGTGAATGTAGCGAATTTCTTTTTTTCTTCCTTATTTACAAGTAGAGTGTTAGGTCTATTCACGACCTTACTCTTTATCCTATTGACATAGCTTTTGGGGGTATCCGTTTCTTTTGGCAATATCTTGTATAATGTTTATCTCTTTATTAAAATCATTTCTGTTTAATGGTATTCTTACTGCTCTATTGATGAAGCTGTAAAATGCCGCTTTCTTATATTCTCCTGGGTGGTTCGAGTCTTTCCTAATAACAACATCTGTGCGTGTAGGTTTTCTAAATACTTGGTAAATCAGGTTTTTATTGTCTCTAGTTAATGTTACGTCTAGGTAGTTTAGACTTTTATTATCTTCCGACTCAATTGTAAACATTATATGTTTATCAAGGTTGTTTAATTGGTCTAACAGTTCGTTTGGCTTGAGTTCTTGTTCGTTAATGATAGCGAACGCGACATCAACAAACCTTAACCATAAGTCTAATCCTTTTATTTTACCGACTATTTTGTTATATTCCATATGGTCCATAAATATATCTGCAAGGATACCAGACGCTGGTGATCCCATGGCCAACCCATTAACTTGTTTGTACACGTTGTTGTTGAAAGTAAAAAAGTTGTTTTCTAATATGAACTTTAATAAGTTGATGAATTCATCAATTTCTACTTTACTCAACGAACTATGTGTGTTTAGGTTGTTCTTAACAATGTTGATAGTCTCCGTGATCGGAATATTCGAATACATATCTTTCACATCAAAGCTATGGATAGTATTATATTGCGATAAAATTAAATTTTTTGTCCTATCACAAAAATCTATGGTATTGCGGAGACTTGTATCTACATTAAATCTGTAATGTATCTTTAAAAACGTGTGTACAAATTTGGCCGTTTTATATGTAGGACTGTTTCTGAAGTTTACAACTGGTCTAATAGGTATGCCTTCTTTGTGTACCTTAGGCATAGCCCTCAATTTCGGTAATCCTGGGTTCATATTTACCAAGCGTTTTGTTTCATTCGAATTCATCAAAAAATTAGTGTTAGCTAAAATTTGTTTGAAAGTCTTTCGCATGTTGATAGTGGGGTCCTTCTTTATCTGACGGAAGTTGTCTCGCTTCAAGAAATCATTCGTTTTACTGATGTAATCATCTTTATTCATTAAAACTATAGTGTTACCCTTGTCAGCCTTCGTGACAATTATGTTATTATCTTTGATCTTCTTATTAATCTTTCGGAGATTGTTATTTTTGTGGGTATCTGCGATGGTTCCATTATTTTACAAATTTTATTTTTAGCCTCGAACCTCATGTTCTCTTGTTCGTCTATAGGTACCTCTGCAATTGCTACTTCAGATTCCGTTATCAGTTTCACTAGTTCTCTATTTTGGTTAGTCTTACTCGTGTGTGGCCAGTTATGTTTGCGACCCTTACTTAAGATTTCGACTTCGTCATCGTTGAAATCAACGTTGGTCAGGTTTTTGAGTGGCGGATAAAATGTGTGTGTTGTCGTGTATGTGTTGTTGTTTTGCATTTCATCTTTGGTGATGCATTTGTCTTCAATGAGCCTCTGGTATTTTCTATCTAGAATATCTTGTTTTTTCTTTAATATTGTAAATAATGAGAGGTCAATGTTAAATTGCATCTCCTCCCATTCCAGTGTCGAAATTTGACTAGTGACAAGTAGGTGTAATTCATAAAGCGTGTTGTTCAGCTTCGTTTTTTTAAGGTGTAAGAACCTGATTTCATCTTTAATCCACAAGTGATTTACTTTCCGCTGTGTTCTCATTTCATGACGCAGCCATCTACCTCTCTTTTGTACGGAATTCAAATGTTTAGGTATAACGTTACTTTTAATACATTTCTTAAGAAAGTTCAGGTCTTTTGAAATACTAAGAATTTTAGCCTTGGTGTTCTTAAATTTGTTTATCATTTTTCTAGCATAATCATTATTAATAATCTTGACCATGATGGTCGGGATTGGATCTGTATTGACTTAGTAACAGTAAATATGTTGGAAGATGGTCCGCCTAGTCAATACTATTTATTTATTTACCTTTCACCTTAACATCTAGTACATGTTTCGAGAATATTATGCATTCTCTTCCTCAGCTAGTGGATTAAAATTCAGTATACAATAAGACCTGACTAAAATAGGGGGGGGGGGGGGGGCATTAAAAATTCAAAACAATGAGTATTACAATGTAACACTTAAAAATTGGATAGTACAAACATAGAATTAAAATCCCATTTTGTCAAGTACAAATTAAAAACACAATATAGTAATGTCTAATTAAATACAACGTCTTGTGATGATATGCATTCACAGTGTCCTTGAAGTTGCCTTGCGTAGTTCAAAAAAGTTGAGTTAGGAATGAATGAAATTGCATTAAAACTTGAAGTCCTGCCGATATTCACCGTTAATGGGTGTTAAAATGATGTCTATTTAAATTAAAATATTGGACACAGCGTCATATAATGATGTGAATTTACGGTGTCCTAGGAATTGTAATACTGTCTTGCGTAATTCAATTGGATTTGTACAAGAATAAATGAAGTTGCGTTAAAACTTGGAGTCCTGCCATTATCTTCGGTTGATAGATGTATTATGCAGCCAGGTTGAAAATAGGTTCAAATGGTCTATAAAAAGGAAATGAAATAGAAATTAACAAAAATGCTCCGACATGAACAAATGAGAATACAACGGGGTAAAAATATTAAACCTTACCAGTGTGATGATGTAAATATTACGTGTGGCATGCATGTGTTAGATAGATGTGAAGGCACCTGATGTTGTATGGCAAGTGGTAACGGAATTACATTGGGTTGCGTGGTGGAAGGAAAGAGGATTGGAAGGAACCACCCCTGATACTACAGTCATACTTCCCCCCTTACACGCTTGACATCATTTGGCCTCTTACTAGGGTATTGGGTTACCAATTTAAACAACTGATTATCTTCTGCAATGTGTTCATTAGAATGCATAATATTTTCGAAACATGTACTAGATGTTAAGGTGAGGTAAATAAATAAATAGCATTGACTAGGCATATATTTGGATATATTACAAAAATAATGTTGTTGCAGAACTATTAAAAATACTTAGATGTTTGGTGCTTAGGGTTGATTTTATAGGGGTTGTAAATGAACGGAGTTGTTAATTGTAAGAGGGATGAATTTATATTTTAAATAATAATGCTAAAATCTCACAAGCTACCCAAATCACTTATTACATCGTGAGGCAATCGGTCTGTATGAGGAATTATAGCAACGGTAGGTACAAAGGTAAGTCATCTGTTCATATGAGTTCTGCACTAACGGTGATGTTCTGAAAGGCAAGTACACTCTACTTATTACCTTTGCGCTATGATAATCAGTGAAACAGTCTACACATAAACCTACATTGCACTTGGTACACTGGGTTCTAAGCCTAGCAAGGCAATTTACTGAGGTGAATCATCTTCTCTTCGCTCTTGGAATTGTAGAAGGCCAGTGATGCATTCCATCGTACCAAAGTTCCTGCACCTCATTATGTTTTATGTCGAAAACGAGATCCGTTGAACAAGGGGGCAGCTTTGTAGCGTGCGAGGTACTTCTTTTTCTTCTTCATGGGGCCTCTAAATACTTAAGATCTTTTGTTACCATGTTTTTCCCTCATTCCCACCTAGATATACCTGCTCCCTTCACAAAGCTGCAGGTTGTTCCTATTGGGTCTTCTTGGATTTTTTCTCTCTCTTCACCTGGTAGTCCTAGAGTGGAGAATCTTATTCTACCTAGCGCCTCACATTTTAAAAGTATGTGTTCAGCTGATCCCTCTGCTTCATTGCATTTCCTACATATGTTGTCTCTTATTACTCCAATTCAATTTAGGTGTTTTTTCAGATGGCATGTCCTGTCAACAGTCCTACTACCCTTCTTATATTTCCTGTGCTGAGTTTCAACAGTTCTTTAGTATGCTTCTTGTTTGGTTCTTTTATCAATTCCTTTGTAAGCCTGCGTCCTGGAGTATTTTTCCAGTTTTCCGTTTGTTTCTTTTGTTCCCATTTTCCTATGTAGTGTTGGGCTTGTCCATAGGAAATCCCGCATACAGGTTCTGGGCCAACAAAATGTGTTTCTGCCCCTTTCCTGGCCAGTTTATCTGCCTTTTCATTTCCTTCTATACCTGCATGTCCTGGTACCCATATTATTTTGACAATGTTGTACTTTGAGAGCTTCAGGAGAAGTGAGTGGCAATATCAGACAATTCTGGATATTATTTAATTTAATTTCCGGGTTGAACCGTGTTGTACTTGTACGCATATCACGTACAGTTTGCCGACGTTTCGAATACATTGCAGTATTCTTTGTCAAGGCGACTGAAATACCCCTACTCGATCCGAGGTAATCAGTCTCCCAGGCAGAAATTACACTACTAGAGTGGCCTTGATCTTGGCCTTTTATATCCTAGCCTTTCTGGCTGACGTAAGCCCTGGCTGTCTCGCGAGACTTCTGGAAAGTATATGTCACAGCCAGGTAGTGGGGGCTTGCCCGCGCTGTTATGTAATGGGGTTGCGGCCCGTGTGTTTATGTTGTGGTCTGTATGTCTTAAACTATGAATGATGGGCATCCAAGAATTACTGATTTTGTATCCTTCTTCTAAATTTATGTTGTCATAGAAAGAAAGAGATCCACCTTATCAATACTACATTTAATGTTGTTATTTAAAACAGGACCGGTTTCGACTTATTACAAGTCATCTTCAGCTGTCATTTACATACACATTAGAATACATAATCAAACAGTTGTATCTTACAAATAAACATGTCGTGTTTGATAGACATTAGGTAATATGTCTAGAAGTGAAATTCTGCTTCTTACATCTAGGTTTAAAGGATCAAGAATATTAAAAAGATATCTATCTTTAACACATTAAAAAAATTTAAAAAGTTACAACACATGATAAAATTTGTTGTTTACACCTGACCTTGAATATAGCATTGTCGTTCAAGTTTTACTAATAATAGTTCTTTAAAAGGACTTTTTATATTGCATTGTTTTTAGTCGACTAAATATGCTTAAATGTAGCCGCATGTGCTTATACAGATGCTTCTTATTAGGCTTAGACTTTGTCAAAATGAGTAATGTGAATACAAAGAAGAAATTACAATAACAAAGTGAAGTGCGTTTGAATTAATAGTCATCTAGGTAATTGTAACCTCTGTTGAATAACTCCTGCAATTATATACTATTTAAAATACATTTCATGCAAAGAAGACATTAGCGCACTTCAATATATAAAAGTTGAAAGGTATAAAACAATCATATACGTTTTGTGAAATTCATATGAAGTAATGTTCTTTCCTCATGCGTATGTGTCAATTTCAAATGGAGTAATATACTTTATATAAACTTTGTCAAATTAAGTAATGTGAGAATGAATTTTGAGATTGCGTTGAGAAATGAAATGCCAGGTAATTAAAACCTGTATTGAATGACCTCTTCAAATATATACTGTGTGAAATACATTAAATTCAACATAAAACAATGGTACATTTCAATACAAGTTAAAAGGTAAGAGGCAGTCCTGCAAATTTGTAAAACTTCATATGAATTACCTGGCATTTCATTTCTCAACGCAATCTCAAAATTCATTCTCACATTACTTAATTTGACAAAGTTTATATAAAGTATATTACTCCATTTGAAATTGACACATACGCATGAGGAAAGAACATTACTTCATATGAATTTCACAAAACGTATATGATTGTTTTATACCTTTCAACTTTTATATATTGAAGTGCGCTAATGTCTTCTTTGCATGAAATGTATTTTAAATAGTATATAATTGCAGGAGTTATTCAACAGAGGTTACAATTACCTAGATGACTATTAATTCAAACGCACTTCACTTTGTTATTGTAATTTCTTCTTTGTATTCACATTACTCATTTTGACAAAGTCTAAGCCTAATAAGAAGTATCTGTATAAGCACATGCGGCTACATTTAAGCATATTTAGTCGACTAAAAACAATGCAATATAAAAAGTCCTTTTAAAGAACTATTATTAGTAAAACTTGAACGACAATGCTATATTCAAGGTCAGGTGTAAACAACAAATTTTATCATGTGTTGTAACTTTTTAAATTTTTTTAATGTGTTAAAGATAGATATCTTTTTAATATTCTTGATCCTTTAAACCTAGATGTAAGAAGCAGAATTTCACTTCTAGACATATTACCTAATGTCTATCAAACACGACATGTTTATTTGTAAGATACAACTGTTTGATTATGTATTCTAATGTGTATGTAAATGACAGCTGAAGATGACTTGTAATAAGTCGAAACCGGTCCTGTTTTAAATAACAACATTAAATGTAGTATTGATAAGGTGGATCTCTTTCTTTCTATGACATACTATAGATATCAATACGGAACATCATGAAATTTATTAATCAAGATATTAATGCCAACCAGGCAAGACGTAATGCGTATAAATACAGAAGCATTAGAATCAAATTAATGAATACCACCAAGAATATCGCCTTTCTAAAAGAATGCCTTGCCAATAACCTAACTCCTAAATTTCTTAAGAAGTATAACAATAAACACAGAGTTACCAATCAGACACGTAACACATTAAATAAAACTAACAAAAACTGGCTAAAAACGGAAATCAAATTTTTTTTACCGTAAAAAACAATATTTGAACAATGAATTGTATCCACTACATTTGAGAGTATCCCAAGAGCTGCCATATAGTTATTGGGATCACTTTCAACGTATCACTAACGACAAAATAGAGAACTTAGCCATAAAAAAACAAAACAACCTTAATAAAAAATTAGAGTCTTTAAAACAGACGCGAAGAACGGAACCCATGATTCCTAATATAAATAAGATTACCTCATCCCAACCTAATTCTGACATTGAACATAATTTCCATCCTTCGATCAAAAATCTCACGAATACAGTATTCGATGGAACAGAAACTGAAATTTTGAGTAAGGGTCCGAAACATAATTGGGGCAATACCTCAGTTTTGCAAAATATCACAACTACCACCGCGGAAACTGAACTTGCATTACAGAAAATTCCATATGACCTACGAGATGAAGTAAAACACGACATCGCAAAAAGACTACCACAGTATATTAAGAAATTACAAGAAAATAGTTCTCACAATAAAAAAATTAATATAACACAGATAAATAAACTAAACAACAAGATAAAACAAAACAATCTGGTCGTAACTAAAGCGGACAAAGGCAACACCACAGTAATCATTGACAAAAATGTATACATTCAAAAAACAAAAGAAGTTTTCAATAACGACACCTTTCGGATCATACGCAAGGACCCTACAAATATAATACAAAGAAATCTCAAGACTCTACTTAAAAACACGCACCTACTACTTACCGAAACTGAAGCACAAAATCTCATAGTTATGAACCCCCAACTACCGAATGCAAAAGCTCTTCCAAAAATACATAAGGACAACATACCCATGAGACCCATAGTAAATTACAGAGCAAGTCCTACATATAAATTAGCGCAATTCATCCAAAAATTCCTCAAAAAACATTATTCATTTCAAGCCAATAAAACTATACACAATTCAGTAGACTTCTGCAACAAAACTAAAGAGCTACAACTAGAACGTTACCATTCCTTAGCGTCTTATGACATTACCAATATGTACCCCAATATCCCCACTAAAAAAACTATAGATATTATTTCATCCAACCTCAAAACTTACAGTAAACTAAGTAATTTAGAAATCGAGGAATTCATAATAATTTTAGAATTCGCCATCAATAACAACTTTTTTAAGTTCCATGACACAATTTATCAACAACTAGGCTTACCAATGGGTTCTCCCGCCTCCGGTATAATTGCTGAAATATATCTAGACCACCTCGAATACAACTCAATCAGTACAATAAACGGAATATTCTTTTGGTGCCGTTTTGTTGATGACGTATTTGCTATCATCGATAATAGACTAACCAATGACAACACTTTGTTGGACACATTAAACACTATAGACCCACATATACAGTTTACAAAAGAATCAGAAAACAACTGCAAACTGAACTATCTCGATTTGACCATTACTAGACAAGTTAATCATTTATCTTTCAAAATTTATCGCAAGCCTACCCATACTATAAACACAATAGCAACAGATTCCATTCATCCTAGCTCCCATAAAAAAGCAGCATATTACAGTATGGTGTATAGAGCCTTTAACATACCGCTTTCAAAAATAGATTTTAATGAAGAGATACATTTAATCCAAGAAATAGCAAGAAAAAATGGATACAAGAAAGATACAGTCAATTCAATCATTCATAAATTCAAATCAAAACCCAAAACTAAATTATCAAAAATAGACAAACCAAAGAAAAACTACGCAACCTTTACATTTAATAACACGCACATATACTCGTTAACCAACATTTTCAAAAAACATAACCTTGAAATAGCCTACAGGACTACACATAACAGCAACATTATCATACATAACACAAAAACTATCAACAATAACAACAAATACCTTCGTTCTGGAGTTTACCGTATCCGCTGCAATAACTGCCTAACAAGCTACATAGGACGTACAGGCAGAAACTTTACTATCAGATACAACGAACATGTCAATGCCATAAAACACAACCATTTTTCGGCAATAGGACAACACATGGTTGATTACAAACATAACTTTACTAATATAGATAATGATATGATAATATTAAGCACAAACCCCAAAGGACCCTTACTCAATATTACTGAAGAACTATATATAACAGTAGACCAATATGCCAACCCTAATTATAATATTAATGAAATTACAGAAAAAAACAACATTTTATTTAATAAAATCATCCCTTATATAAAAAACTATTATTTGAGAACAGTCAATAAACAACACCACGCGCAATCTACAGCGCAGGAGAAAGACACAACTAACTCCACCTCTACACAGTTAGCAACTCCCCTTCCCCACCCCTCCATTCCCCTCACGACAACAGACACTAATACCACACTTTCACGATATAGTACACGCCAAGCCGCCAAGCGATACACTTCCCAATCATCTCACGACAGTAAGTAATCTCTACAATACACACACACACAAGTTTAACACTTAACATTCTAATGCGCTTTTAACTGATTTCATTTACTTTTTACAGATAGTTAGCAAGTATCATAGACCGAAAAAGAACCACCTACAACAACAGCTTTCATAACCCCAGCAGTACATTCATCTTCAATCTGTATATTCAACAAGACAATCTAAATTTATAGTGATTGGACTTTAAGCAAATAGTGGCCAATAGTGCCCCATTTGAACTTGGCATGTACATGTGAAGAACAGTACTTCATATGAAGTTTTACAAATTTGCAGGACTGCCTCTTACCTTTTAACTTGTATTGAAATGTACCATTGTTTTATGTTGAATTTAATGTATTTCACACAGTATATATTTGAAGAGGTCATTCAATACAGGTTTTAATTACCTGGCATTTCATTTCTCAACGCAATCTCAAAATTCATTCTCACATTACTTAATTTGACAAAGTTTATATAAAGTATATTACTCCATTTGAAATTGACACATACGCATGAGGAAAGAACATTACTTCATATGAATTTCACAAAACGTATATGATTGTTTTATACCTTTCAACTTTTATATATTGAAGTGCGCTAATGTCTTCTTTGCATGAAATGTATTTTAAATAGTATATAATTGCAGGAGTTATTCAACAGAGGTTACAATTACCTAGATGACTATTAATTCAAACGCACTTCACTTTGTTATTGTAATTTCTTCTTTGTATTCACATTACTCATTTTGACAAAGTCTAAGCCTAATAAGAAGTATCTGTATAAGCACATGCGGCTACATTTAAGCATATTTAGTCGACTAAAAACAATGCAATATAAAAAGTCCTTTTAAAGAACTATTATTAGTAAAACTTGAACGACAATGCTATATTCAAGGTCAGGTGTAAACAACAAATTTTATCATGTGTTGTAACTTTTTAAATTTTTTTAATGTGTTAAAGATAGATATCTTTTTAATATTCTTGATCCTTTAAACCTAGATGTAAGAAGCAGAATTTCACTTCTAGACATATTACCTAATGTCTATCAAACACGACATGTTTATTTGTAAGATACAACTGTTTGATTATGTATTCTAATGTGTATGTAAATGACAGCTGAAGATGACTTGTAATAAGTCGAAACCGGTCCTGTTTTAAATAACAACATTAAATGTAGTATTGATAAGGTGGATCTCTTTCTTTCTATGACATACTATAGATATCAATACGGAACATCATGAAATTTATTAATCAAGAAATTTATGTTGTTCGGATGTTTCTTGATTTCAATAGCCTCGCGGATTTTTCTTTCCAGATTCCAAGGGATAGCTGCTAGGATCTTGGTCTTGTCAAATGATATTCCGTGCCTAGTTTCGTAGGAATGCTTGGCTACTGCTGAAATATCTGTGTTTTGGTTCTTGGTGTGACGGATATGTTCTTTTAGGCGGGTGGAGATCAGACGTTTTGTCTCACCTGGATATTATACGGACTGCCTCTAGTGCCTTAATGGCTGCTTGGCTGTCCATAAAAATGAAAATGTTCTTATTCCTATAGTTCATTTTCAGATTTTCTTCAAGACATGTTGTGATAGCATCATTTCAGCTTGAAAGACTAGTGTGTCTGCCCGGGCTCATCTGGATTGATCTCTCAGGTCTTCAGGTCTTCCCCCGTTGATCCCTCCTCCTGTGCCATCCACAGTCTTTGAGCCATCAGACCACCACATTATACCGTATCTTCCTTTTCAAAGTTGTACTTTGGTATCATATGATCAGAAGGTATGTGTAGAACTTTCTTTGTTATTGCTCTGTTCATTTTACAGTGTCCTAGATTGGGTCTTTGTGCATTCCAGCACTCTGATTGTGCCAATCTATATGAACTCATTCTAGCCTGTCCTTTTATGAAATTGCATAATGATGGGAGGTCTAGTAAAGTATTCAAGGCTTCTGTCGGTGTAGTTCTCATAGCCCCAGTTATGGCTATGCATGCCATTCTCTGTAGGCTATCCAATCTACTGCCGACTTTTCCTTGACTTACTTTCTGCCACCAGATGATTGCAGCATAGGCCATCAACAGTATAATGATCATTGTGTATATCCATATTACCATTGATGGTCTTTGGCCCAGGTTATGTTCCTTTCTATATGTGGATTCCAGGTTAGATTTTTATCTAACACTACACCTAGGGTCCAGTGCCTGTTCTTCCAAAGCCCAAAGAGCTTCAGTGATCTCTTTCCCTCTGATTTTCACCTTCTTGTAAAAGGGAGCAGAGTTATCTTGTTCGGGTTGACTGATAGTTGTTCTTCCCGACACCAGTTCTCCACAAGGTTGAGTGATCTTTGCATGAGGTACTGGATAACACACATCACCTTACCTCGTACCACAATCACTAGGTCATCTGCATATCCTTGTGTAGAGAAACTCTGTTCGTTGAGCATAGCTATGATTTTGTTCACCACGAGGTACCACAGCAGAATAATATATAAGTAATAATAATAACTTCTCCCTGAGCACAGCATCGGGTGGTCCTAACCGTCAGCGTTGCTTTTATCTTCTTTCCATCTAACATGGATTTAATCCATTTGACGACTGTTTTACTCACCTTGCTCTTTTCCAATGCTTTGATCATGGAATCGTACGTTGTATTGCTGAAGGCTCCGTCTATATCTAGAAACGCCGCCAGTGCAATTTCTGTTTATTCTATCCTTTCCTCTAGTTTACAAACCAACTGGTGGAGTGCTACTTCAGTGGATCTGACAGGTATATATGCAAACTGATTTTCATGTCACGTTGAGTTCAGTTGCACCGTTCTTCTGATATATTTATCTAGAATTTTCTCCATTGCTTTCAGCATGAAGGAGGTTAAACATAATGGTCTGTATGCTTTGGCTTGTGCATAGTTTGCCCTTCCAGGCTTAAGTATGAATACTGCGTTAGCCCATGATTTCAGCATGTACCCTAAAGCTAGACTAGCTCTGAAGAGGTCCGTCAGGGCATTGATGAGCATCTCCCGTCCTTCCTGTAGGAGTATCGGAAGTATCTCATCTGGCCCCAGAATCTTTATAGGGTGAAGTGTTTTATTATTAACGTCCACCTTTTCAGTACAAACTGTACAATTACAATTATGTTCAGGGACTAGTTTTGATCTAACTGTAGGTCATCAGCTTTAAAGCAAATCAACACAAATACATCAAAGAAAATAAACAATATATAGACACAAAGGTCATAAAAACTATATGCACAACTCATAGAATTGAAGTTAAGACTGGTTACACAAAATAAAATTCCGTTGAAAGTTCAAGCAATTTAAGACACAGTGCAGTGTCGATTACAAATGAAATGCATACCATGTAAGAAAACTAAGGTAAGGTTCAAGAGATGCACTGCACTACGTTAAAAAGTTACTCTTTGATAAAGATTCATAAAAATCTGGTCCGCCGCACTACATTAAAAAGTTGTTTACGATAGAGATCCTTAAATTGCTGGTCAACGATGGTGAGTAGAAGTTCAATAAAGGTTGGCTCCTTAAATATGCTGCTTTCTATTCAAAGTTCAACTGAGGCGAAGTCACGTTGTCCTCAAGATATTCATATTTTCAGTATACATGAATGCGATGCATGATGTTAGAAAGGCTCTTCTGTCTTAAGAATGTTGAAAGATGATGATTGTTGCTGCGCTTGGAGGTCTAAATACATAGTAGTAATTAAAGGTGGTTGGATTTCGCAGTTCAATGTGGACTGTACAGTTGACCTGGATATATAACAGCTAAGATACCAAGAGTTATGTTAGGGGGAAAGAATATACTTAAATGACATATGTCGTTTGGGAATTGCCTCGTGTTGCAAGAAGTTGAGCAAAGCTGGAAATGAAGCATGAAGGAGGAGTGGAGTGGGTGAGGTTTTAACGAAGCCTTGAGAAGGAGGTGCGGGAAGAGAGGAAGGAAGTGAAGCAGTCTGTCCAGCTTAAGAAAAATTACAGCTGTTGCATTTAATCTATATATATATATATAAAATAAGAGTTTTGTCTGTACATTGCTCAGAATTTGAAAAGAATGGTATTTCTGTATCGATCATGTCCACAGTAACAAGAAAATGCAGTTTTTACTTTTCCGTAATTTCTGTCTGACTGTCTGTCTGTATGTATATGCATCACGAGAAAACGGCTGAAGGGAATTTAATAAAAATCGGTATGTAGAGTTGGGGGGTGAACCGCTACAATCTAGGCTATAAATTATTTTATGCACGCTGAGTGAAATGGTAGTTTAGGGGAAGGCCTAAAATTCAATTCTCAAATATTTATATTATTCGTGGTCATATCGATAAATACTACATAATTAAAGTTATATAGAATTAAATTTCTGATCATTTACGTCTTAGGCATTTTTACCGTACCGGCTATGATAACACAGATATTCATGAATTTGGATTTTTGTTGCTAAGTCCATATCAAAGCCGAGCCCCGACAAAATGGTTAAACAGAATTTAATGAAAATCGGTATATAAAGTCGGGGAATAAGAAACTACAGTTTAAGCTATAAACAATGTTATTCACCCTGGGTGAAATGGTAGTTTAGGGGAAGGCACCTAAAATTTAATTTTTAAATACCTATGTTCTTGGTCCTATGGAAAAGTACTACATAACAAAAGTTATAGAGAATATAATTTCCGATCATTTATGTTTTATTCAGTTTTACCGTACCGACTATGATAAGAGTGGTATTTCAGAACCGGAAGGCAATAATGTGAAGGCCTACAATATCAAAAGCGCGTAACATAGATCAACAATAACATTACACTGACCGTTGTTTGTTGTAATGTTCTTTGTCTCTTATGCTGACATTCAACTCTGATAGATGGGATTACTGCTGCGTACCGAGTATAACAGCCTAAATGAATATTGGCGGGAAATAGCTGAGGAGTTATATAACTTTCTTCTTTAGCACGCCAATCCTCTGGTTCATACATTTTCTGATAGTGCTGGTACGTAACACACTGGTTCATGATAGTGTGCCAGCTATTCGATACCTACTCTGATGCACTGTTTTGAAAGAGCAGTGTACGCACTTAAGTCAGAGGCTCAGTAGTAGTAGTATGAACTGGTCTGGAACTACAATTTAGCCCTATTCCAAATTATAGTACCACAATTCACTAAACTCAAAATTCAACCCTGAAAAGAGCCGTTTCTTAAGAAAAGTTTCTTCCTCTTCACTTTCATTATATCTGCATTAATTTTATTCCAAATTAGCAACGAAGATATGGTTTCTTCTCTGGCTTGGAGGAAAAATTGCCTCCACGTCAGACAGCTCTTTCCCTCGTCAGTGCAGTGAATTGAGATTTTCCGACTCATCGGGTACTCCCAGGAAACAGATAAGTAAACGGGCATAGTTTTTGCCCTGCGACTATCCACTATTTTAACCCCCCCCCGCCGCCGAAAAAAGGACGAAGATTGTTCACGGATCACGGATGTCTGCGTCTTGGTCATTCCAGCACTGTAGCTTTGGACTGTTAGTTCGGCAGCATAGTACTGTTCGTTAAAAGGGAGAAAAGGTGTGGTTTTTAATTTGATGGAGTATTTCATATGAAGGCATTGTTTTTAATCGCGCCATTCCTACTGACGTCATTGTAATGACCCATGTTCATTTCAGTTGGGAAAACCACTAAGAGAGTATTTCTGAGAATCTATAAAGGCAGGCGGAGAGTGAGTGTTTGCCATTATAATGAAAACTCCCCAACCTGATTGTGACTGATGGTAGGCAAGCTGGCCTACCATTACAATGAAAATTCCCTAATCCAGTCTTCATATGAGAAAAGACATTGGTGACTTGCCCGTCGTGCTTCTAGGACAATTTTAAGAGCTATGCAACGTAATACAATCTTGCTCACAACGTTTATACTACCTAACCTAGAATTCTGTATAAAATTTAGAATTCCGTAGCGAAGCACGGGTACATCAGCTAGTCTATCTATCTATATATATATATAAAATAAGAGTTTTGTCTGTACATTGCTCAGAATTTGAAAAGAATGGTATTTCTGTATCGATCATGTCCACAATAACAAGAAAATGCAGTTTTTACTTTTCCGTAATTTCTGTCTGTATGTATGTATGTATGTACCGGTATGTATGTATGTATGTATGTATGTATGTATGTATGTATGTATGTACACGCATCACGAGAAAACGGCTGGAGAGAATTTAATAAAAACCGGTATGTTGAGTCGGGGGGTGAACCGCTACAATCTAGGCTATAAATTATTTTATTCACCCTGAGTGAAATGGTAGTTTAGGGGAAGGCCTAAAATTCAATTCTCAAATATTTATATTATTAGTGGTCATATCGATAAATACTGCATAACTAAAGTTATGTAGAATTAAATTTCTGATCATTTACGTCTTATGCATTTTTACCGTACCAACTATGATAACCGAGATGTTCATGAATTTGGATTTTTGTTGCCAAGTCCATATCAACTCCGAGCCCCGACAAAATGGGTAAACAGAATTTAATGAAAATCGGTGTATAGAGTCGGGGAATAAGAAACTACAGTTTAAGCTATAAACAATGTTATTCACCCTGGGTGAAATGGTAGTTTAGGGGAAGGGACCTAAAATTTAATTTTTAAATACCTATGTTCTTGGTCCTATGGAAAAGTACAACATAACAAAAGTTATAGAGTATATAATTTCCGATCATTTATGTTTTATTCAGTTTTACCGTACCGACTATGATAAGAGTGGTATTTCAGAACCGGAAGGCAATAATGTGAAGGCCTACAATATCGAAAGCGCGTAACATAGATCAACAATAACATTACACTGACCGTTGTTTGTTGTAATGTTCTTTGTCTCTTATGCTGTCATTCAACTCCGATAGATGGGATTACTGCTGCGTACCGAGTATAACAGCCTAACTGAATATTGGTGGGAAATAGCTGAGGAGTTAGATAACTTTCTTCTTTAGCATGCCAATCCTCTGGTTCATACATTTTCTGATAGTGCTGGTACGTAACACACTGGTTCATCATAGTACACCAGCTGTTCGATACCTACTCTGATGCACTGTTTTGAATGAGCAGTGTGCGCACTTAAGTCAGAGGCTCACTTAGTAGTCTGGTCTGGAATTACAATATAGCCCTATACCAAATAGTACCAGAATTCACTAAATAACTCAAAATTCAACCTTGAAAAGAGCCGTTTCTTAGGAAAAGCTTCTTCCTCTTCACTATTAAATCTACATTAATTTTATTCCAAATTAGCAGCGAAGATGTGGTTTCTTCTCTGGCTAGTGAATTGAGATTTTCCAATTCATCGGGTACTCCCAGGAAGCCGATAAGTAAACGGGCATAGTTTTTGCCCTGGGACTATCCACTATTTGAACAACCCCCCCCCCCCTCCCCCGCTGAAAAAAGGACGAAGATTGTTCATGGATCACGGATGTCTGCGTCTTGGTCATTCCAGCTCTGTAGCTTTGGACTATTAGTTCGAACCACTGTTCGTTAAAAGTGAAAAAATGTGTGGTTTTTCATTTGATCGAGTATTTCATATGAAGGAATTGCTTTTAATCGCACCATTCCTACAGACGTCATTGTAATGACCCATGTTCATTTCATGTGGGAAAACCACTAAGAGAGTCTTTCTGAGAATCTATAAAGGCA
Organism: Anabrus simplex; assembly: GCF_040414725.1. Taxonomy (NCBI): domain Eukaryota; kingdom Metazoa; phylum Arthropoda; class Insecta; order Orthoptera; family Tettigoniidae; genus Anabrus; species Anabrus simplex. The sequence goes on along the minus strand of NC_090265.1, from coordinate 756,344,308 downwards.
GGCGGAGAGTGAGTGTCTGCCATTATAATGAAAACTCCCCAACCTGATTGTGACCGACAGTAGGCAAGGTGGCCTACCATTACAATGAAAATTCCCTAACCCAGTCTTGATATGAGAAAAGACGTTAGTGACTTGCCTGTTGTGCTTCTAGGGCAACGTTAAGAGCTATGCAACTTAATACAATCTTGCTCACAACGTTTACACTACCTAACCTAGAATTCTGTACAAAATTAAGAAGCACGGGTACATCAGCTAGTCTTATATATGTTCCTGATTTTGAAAAACTATTAGTCCGATTAATAGAAGTGGAGTTGTGTAAGATTGTTACGTTATTGTTGGTAGTTTTAAAGGCTATTTTAATATGATACTGCGTAGGTTAATTGTAGCCACCGGCAGTGCCAATGCACCATGAGACACTTTGTCCCATTATCAAAAATTGATGCCTGCCTGGCCATCAGATGATATAGATATAATGATATAATGTCCAATAACGGACCATTTATATTGGTATTATAAATTTACTCATTTGGAACAAATCGGAATCAACATCTATATCATCATATTTTAATATGATGTTTTTTTAAAATGTTAGTGACTTTATGAATTTCTTCATTGAACGTGAAGGTAGAAAATAAAGTAACATTGGGTGCTTTTTTTTCAAAGTGGTTAAAGGGTGATGTTTGTATTTATTGATAATTCTTTCAATGAAATAACTATTGTATCCATTAAGTTTTTCAATCATACGAATATTGTTCAATTCTTTTTTAAGATCACTTTTGGGCATTGGTACAGTAAAGGCTTGATAAACCATGCTATTGTATGCCACTCGTTTATGGATTTGGTGATGTGAAGAATCTTGACGAATTGTAGAAGCTGTTTGGGTAGGTTTTTGGTCTCCACTTGGTATTATCATGACTGAGTTCAGAGCTATGACTTCCCCCCTAGTTGGGATCACTCCTTTCCCAACCCGCGGCTCGTTCAGGCTACGTAGAGCAAAGTGATGTATTGGTTCCAGCACCCCGCAGTGAGCCTTCACCTCAATCACCAGCCCTGCTTCACCTGAACCACCGTATCACCCGTGTGGAGGAACCATGGATGCCTCTCTAGCATGTGTGGGCGAGGCCTCCACTTCTAAGCCTTGACTTGGGCTAGTAACAGTAGCGTGTGAGATAAATCTGGACATTTGCTCATCGAAAATCAAGGTGAGAAATGCCTTGTCCAGACGTGTGTTTCAGCTGCCATGCATTATTCATTCCCACATCGACGAGCCAGGCAAATATTGCCCACCACCACTTTTTTCCTCGTATTCCGATTCGTACGTCTGTCAAGTTACGATTGATACCCATGTTGTACTGAGAAATCGTGTATGGCTGAGACACTCAGACTTTTCCACCTCTAGCCTGTCCTTTTTCTTTCACATAACGAAACCTGTATTTCAGGGTGCACTCCATAACATGTAGATGCTATAGTTACTACTGAATTATCCACCCAACGGCAAACCTGAAACACCTTCCTCCAAGCTCTTTAGGTAATCATATGTACCCCGTTTTTCTTTCTTCATTGTAGCAGAAGATTTCAGATTACAATCCTTAAGAATGCGATTTTCTTGAAGTATGCCTGTAGCACCGTATCCCCGTGCACCAAGATGTGTTAGCAATCCCATTCCAGTGAAGAGATTCAGGGGTTATGAACTTCATGTTGTTGGTCCGTATTGAACTGAGATAACATATAAATAATGTTTTCCACTATGAACTGAGAATTCCACCAATTAATATCACCAAGTGCAGTGTCTACTTTCTTCTCAACAAGAATTCAAAAACTTCACATTCTGCACAACTCCAACAATCAACCATGCAGCCCAATCAACATGACTTGGTTACTTAATACACCAAGTGCCAAATTCTCCACTTAAGCTGTTACAGTGTACAGTCGACTCTTCTCCTAGAGAATATCAACTACACATTTTGTTACTCAGACATTGTACATACTTGTATATTTTTATGTGTGTGTCAGTTTACATTGTGTTCATTCTTAGTACCACCACACTCGGTCCACAACCGTTGCATATTAACCAGGACCTACTGAATTCCATGAGTCTATAATCATACTAAAATGTTTTTAACCTACAACACAGAGCACCTCATTTGCACTTTTATTCCAGACTTTCAGCATGTTTAGTGTACTTTTATTACTCACCTATGTCACACGTAATATTTCATTTTCATTTGTAACATTTTGAGTGCTGTAGCACTTGCCTAATTCAACCACACTTCATATTGTAAATTATATATTCATAAGATTCTTACTGCTTAGAAACATGTTTTAGGATTTCGCCAAATGTTGTGTATGTTTAATATGATTGATGATAACCCCTAGTAGGATTGAAACTAGTCCCATGCAATGTAAATAACATTGTAAATACAAAGTATTGAATAGGTGGAAAACTCTCCTGTGCATTATTTATATGTTAAGTAAAGAGATTGTCGAAGTATACTTTGAAAAGCAAATTTTTCAGGTCCGATCGAAGATTATCCAGCATTGTTACAAGGGGTGTTGTGCACTTCCCAAATTCTGCTTCATACTTGGCATTCGCGTTAGGATTTTTTCCTTGGTATACTTAAAAATCTACAAGATATCCATGGCGAGTGTTTAGACACCATACCTTGAAACCAAACAAATAGGTTTTCCTCTTATAAATTGTTTGAAGGAATGCCTCCCGAAATATGACACCATACACTCATCATATGACAAGTGCTCCTCAGCTCGAAAGTTTTCCATGAAATGAGCACATCCACATTTTGTCGTTGAAATTTGGGTTAGTGTTATCAGCACAGTGAATGAAATGGCAAATTTCAAGAAACCTGTTTCGTCGCATAGCACTTGCCACTACAGAATGGTGCACGTCACACGCATCCTCCCAATATGATCTCTTCGAACGAACGGTATTGTATCCAGATAAAATCAAAATGAAAACTTTCATTTCTTGCTGAGTAATATTCGGGGAAGGACAGTTCAAAAAGCTGGCGTATTTGTTAGATTCAGAAACTAAGTGATCAAAAATGTCATCTGTAAAAATTGACTCAAACAGTTCACGCACAAATTTTCTCGAAGTTTGGTGAAGTCACTGTTGGGAAATATTCCTGGACGTGTGATTTTTTCTTTTCCCATTTTGCAGGAATTCGAGGAACCTTTCTGGGTTTTACTTGTACCAGCTCAGCTTGATCCACTTCAACATAGTCTTGATAGTTGGAGTTTCACGGATCACTAATTCTGCGTTCGCTTTACCTGGTAAATTGTCGGTGAAGTCACCGCTCTCTTCGTCTGGCAAAACTGCAACGTCTGGAGGCTCGATGAATGCGTTTTCGACGTCGGAAAGTTCATCATTTTCCAACAAGTCGAGTACTTCTCGTAATGAAATTCTCCTAGAAAAATGTATGAACCCATTAATGTGAGGCACGTGAAAAGACAGGATGAATAACTGCATGAAAGATACATTTCAACAAGAAAACAGCAACGCAGTGTCAATTTTGTGTGAAAAGTTTACTCTGTGTGATTAAAAATTGTCAAATTAAAACATATAACTTACAGTCTATACTATTATGCGTTGCTAGGTTGATAAAGAAGAATGAAATGCACAGAAAGGAACATCAGAACTATAACAATTATAGGCTGAGTTGTGCTGGGCAGAAAGACAGCACTTCCGCCCAGCATGCCAGATAAGTACCACCAAACTTCTACTTCAAATGAAAGGACACCAATTGTCACCAAGACATACCTCAGCTCAACAGGGTGCAAATAAATAACCATAGAAGTATAACAGGAATTACTTACCTCAAATGTGCAGCCATTACTGGCACTCGTGAAAAAAGACTTATTTTTATGTAGATATGCCATACAAATGAGCACGATATACTAAAACAAACCACGTAAGATGTTACGTGGGACTTCTGTGAACACGACAATACCGTAGTAAACATTACAGTGCGTGCGGTTTCAATAATAAGAGTCCAAGAAGACTGTAGTTTGCCGTGGCATATATGGCACGCTGGGCAGATTCAGGTTAACACACACACACAAAAAAGGAAGGAAATATGTTCAGTCCTTTGCAGCATTTCTACTCAAGCTTCGTTGTTTCAATGCTTTTGAGTTGGCAATGATACTTCTATTCGATGATCACTTCCTTTTGTTACCCTTCATTGTGTGAATGACGGAACTCTGTTCTTTTCCACTATAAATTCTTAAGTAATGAGGGCTACATTAAGCACATGTAGGTACACTGGAATCACTTAATTGTTTACAGGGGAAAGAATGCTTCAAGAATACCTACACTGAAAAGCAGCTGCTGGGTGCGAAACAAGTTACAAAGAATGGTTGATCACTGAATTAACAGGCAGTGTGCAAATGTTATTGTGTAATATGATATACTCTAGAACAGATTGCTTATGGGAAGGGAAAGGGGTGTATTGTTATCGAGAAGGAAGGAACATTCTATGGACTTGACTCGAAAATTTTGCTAAGGACCCACTTCAAAGGTTGGCACCTCTGTCAACAAGAGGCACCTGGTAGAAAACCATGCTGATTGGTTCAGATATAGAGCAAGGTGAATGCAAGGAGATGCTGGTGTATAATTTTTTCCTAGAAAAAGAATAGAAATTGAAAGTTATAAATTTCATTATGGCCTGTATTGAACTGGGATTACAGTGAATTAAAGGTATTTCGGATCCACCTTTTTCATAAAATAATAATTTATTGATATGAATTATATCATATGCCGTTCAGAAGCTCAGCTCCACTCCACTCCATTCACTAACTGCTCCAACACGCTGCTCAAGGTTTCCATGGTCCCATATTGAACTGGGAATCGAGCATGGTTTCAAAATAAGATCTTCACATGACCATACTATTTTCTCTGGAACCACCTGAGTTAAGACCGTCGAATGCCACAGCTTATACAAACAAGAGTTATTCTTCGCATGAATGACATATGTTTTGCAATTTTCTTTTAACAAGACAAAGATATAAATTTTTTATGACTTATATGCTTCAAACTGGATCATCTCTCATGTGTGAATGGACTTCTATATTTTTGTACCATATTTTAAATTACTATTGTATGTGTGTCATGTATTTGATATTGTTTTTTTGGCTTAATTGTATCTCTGGCTGATGATGACACGTAATTTCAATCAATACTGATCTGCATTTAGGGCAGTCGCCCAGGTAGCAGATTCCGTATCTGTTGCTTTCCTAGCCTTTTCCTAAATGATTTCAAAGAAATTGGAAATTTATTGAACATCTCCCTTGGTAAGTTATTCCAATCCCTAACTCCCCTTCCTATAAATGAATATTTGCCCCAGTTTGTCCTCTTGAATTCCAAATTTATCTTCATATTGTGATCTTTCCTACTTTTATAAATGCCATTCAAACTTATTCGTCTACTAATGTCATTCCACGCCATCTCTCCGCTGACAGCTCGGAACATACCACTTATGATGATACAATTCCTTTAGTTTTGCCAATTGCCACCTTTTCAATACAATAAAAATATGTTACAAACTTACATATTTATTATGATGTTCACATGGTACATGTTTCGCTCCTTTTCGTGAGCATCATCAGCCAAACTATCATTAATCTAAGATTGTGTAAGATCATAAAACAATTCTTTGGTTCAAAATTACTCTTATAAAACTAATTGACAATCTTATAATATTTTAAAAGTCACACTATAATAAAATTATGTCTTAAGTTAACACTTTTTGTCTAAAATCTTCTTCAGTCTAAACATTTTATCGCCGAAACTTATCCGGTGAACATCTTTTAAAATTGTTTAAAATGGGAATAAAATAAAAATAAAAATAAATAAAAAACTTAGAAATCTGGCTAGTTGTGTTGATTCCCGTTGCTTAAAACTTCATAACAGTATTGAATATCTTCTGCAGTTGATAATTGTCATTATGGATAATAGACTTGTTCTCGTTGCTGGAGTAACATTTATAAAATTTATTGGTATTAAATTTGAATATCAATGGGGTAAAATTGTTCGTGAACAAACTTGTTGATAAAACACTTTTTGATGTGATATTGGATTCAAAATGTTCTCGAACGTTCCATAATGACTCGTTGGTGTATCTGTAATGAAAGATAAAAATTATATGTTTATGGTTTTGATTGTATTTCTGTATAACATCTTATTGGAAGAATTGTCACTTACTTTCCTTTCTGCTGCTTGACTGTTTGGTGTTACTCCTAGCTTCTTGAGAACTATTTGTTATCCTGTTTGCACTTCTTGTGTTGTATGTGTGAGTGTGGCTGATTTTACGTTTTGGCGGGGAGGGGGAAGGGGAAGTTAAGATAGGCGGCGCATTGGTAGCTGCAGTAGACTGTGGAGGGGATAGTCTAGGGGAAGTGAGGGGAGGAGTTGAGTTTGTTTGTGTCAATAAGCTATTAACTTTTATCGGATTAAAATGTTTATAGAATTTATATATATCTGATTTGAGTATGTGTATTAGTTCCAGTAATTGTAATAAGATGGGATTCTTTATATCTATTTCGTCATTTAGGTTTTTATTTTTATTGTATTGTTGATCTAAATGAATGTATACGTTTTCCAATTCCGTCATTTCTTTTCCTTTTTCTACTCTTCTTAAGATTTTTAAATCCCTTTCAATAGTTGTAAAACTGTGTCCAGTTTCTTGCATGTGTGTACTCATTGCAGAATGTTTCCTATGTTTGGCTGCATTTACATGTTCAAGATATCTTATTAAAAAGTTTCGGCCAGTCTGGCCAACGTATGAGAAATTGCATTCTGCGCACGTGAGTCTGTATATTCCAGATCCTTGATATTGATTACTATTAGTATAACTTTATTGTGGTTGAAGAAAACGTTTCTGTTCATGTTTTGGGTCTTGAAGGCAATGTTAATATTTTGTTTTTTGATGGTATTAGTGATTTGGTATATCGCTGGGTTAGTAAATGTGAAAGTTGCAAATTTTGATTTTTTATTTTTATCTAGTACAAGATTAGTGGCCAATTTTATTTTCACCTTATTAATGATTTTGTTAATCATTTCTATTTCTATTTTGTAACCGTTATTGAGTGCTAGATCTTTTATGAAATCAAGTTCTTTCTTTAAATTCTTGTTTGTTAGTGGAATTTTTAGGGCTCTGTAAACTAAACTCAAAAATGCTGCCTGTTTGTGAGAGTTGGGGTGGAGTGACTTCTTTTTGATCGTTACTGGAGTAAACGTCGGTTTTCTATAAATCTGGAATTCAAATTTGTTTCCTGCTCTCTTTACATTTACACTGACTGACAGAGCAAATGCAACACCAAGGAGGAGTGGTTCGAAAGGGATGAAAGTTGGGGAAAAAACAGAGATGGCACGGACGAATAATTGATGTTTATTTCAAACCGATATGCAGGTTACACAATGCGCACGGCATCGACTCAGTAGGATGTAGGACCACCGCGAGCGGCGATGCACGCAGAAACACGTCGAGGTACAGAGTCAATAAGAGTGCGGATGGTGTCCTGAGGGATGGTTCTCCATTTGCCACAGTTGGTCGTCCGTACGAGGCTGGGGCAGAGTTTGCAAACAGCGTCCAATGAGATCCCACACGTGTTCGATTGGTGAGAGATCCGGAGAGTACGCTGGCCACGGAAGCATCTGTACACCTCGGAGAGCCTGTTGGGAGATGCGAGCAGTGTGTGGGCGGGCATTATCCTGCTGAAACAGAGCATTGGGCAGCCCCTGAAGGTACGGGAGTGCCACCGGCCGCAGCACATGCTGCACGTAGCGGTGGGCATTTAACGTGTCTTGAATACGTACTAGAGGTGACGTGGAATCATACGCAATAGCGCCCCAAACCATGATGCCGCGTTGTCTAGCGGTAGGGCGCTCCACAGTTACTGCCGGATTTGACCTTTCTCCACGCCGACGCCACACGCGTTTGCGGTGACTATCACTGACAGAACAGAAGCGTGACTCATCGGAGAACACGACGTTCCGCCATTCCCTCATCCAAGTCGCTCTAGCCTGGCACCATGTCAGGCGTGCACGTCTAAGCTGTGGAGTCAATGGTAGTCTTCTGAGCGGACGCCGGGAGTGCAGGCCTCCTTCAACCAATCGACGGGAAATTGTTCTGGTCGATATTGGAACAGCCAGGGTGTCTTGCACATGCTGAAGAATGGCGGTTGACGTGGCGTGCGGGGCTGCCACCGCTTGGCGGCGGATGCGCCGATCCTCGCGTGCTGACGTCACTCGGGCTGCGCCTGGACCCCTCGCACGTGCCACATGTCCCTGCGCCAACCATCTTCGCCACAGGCGCTGCACCGTGGACACATCCCTATGGGTATCGGCTGCGATTTGACGAAGTGACCAACCTGCTCTTCTCAGCCCGATCACCATACCCCTCGTAAAGTCGTCTGTCTGCTGGAAATGCCTCCGTTGACGGCGGCCTGGCATTCTTAGCTATACACGTGTCCTGTGGCACACGACAACACGTTCTACAATGACTGTCGGCTGAGAAATCACGGTACGAAGTGGGCCATTCGCCAACGCGTGTCCCATTTATCGTTCGCTACGTGCGCAGCACAGCGGCGCATTTCACATCATGAGCATACCTCAGTGACGTCAGTCTACCCTGCAATTGGCATAAAGTTCTGACCACTCCTTCTTGGTGTTGCATTTGCTTTGTCAGTCAGTGTATATCTAGGAAACTTAATGAATTGTTCCTTTCATCTTCCTTAGTGAATTTTATATTATTGTCTAATTTATTTAAGAAATCCAAAATATTATCGCTATTGTTCAGTTTACTGTCTATTATAACAAATGTGTCATCCCCGTATCTCAGCCAAAGGTTTAATCCATCTATGTTATTTAAAATTTTTACGTGTTCTAAATGATCCATATAAATGTTAGCTAGTATACCTGATGCAGGGTCACCCATTCCTAAGCACATTTGCTGATATATCTTTTGGTTAAATGTGAAGTAATTATCATTTAAAGTAAATCTTAATACATTTATGAATTTTTCTATTTCACACTTACTTAATTTACTAGGATTGAATAAATTTATTTTGATTATATTAATGGTTTCGTTGATCGGTATGCAAGGGTACATATTAGTTATATCATATGAACACATTTTATCAGTGGCGGCTCGTGAAAAAATCGTCCTACGTGCTACAAAAAACAAGCTAAATACGCTGTTTTAAATCTGCATATTGCCATGATGAACAACGCATACTTCAAACTTGGTAATAATAATAATAATAATAATAATAATAATAATAATAATACAACTTTTCTCACAATTTATAACTCAGAACAAACAAAAACAACATTAATTTGAAAGCAGATGAATTCTTCGACAACTGTCTACGAGATAAATAATTCATTCGAGAAATATTGTTTTTACTAACCTAATGGCGCAACTTACATCAGTGCAAATAGAATCGTGGGAATATAGATCCCCACTAAGAACACTAATTTAATTTCACATTATATACACTGCAGTGGATAAATAATTTGATAAATCTTCGTATAAACTTTAGCACTAACACAATGACAGAAAAAACACGCACCAGTAATATAACTGCGAGATTAAAAACCGCACAAAGCAACTGAAAGAGCTGCCAACTGATTCATTGAGACCTCCCCTATTACCAAAGTAAATGTCCGGCTCCATGGCTAAATGGTTAGCGCGCTGGCCTTTGGTCACAGGGATCCCGGGTTCGATTCCCGGCAGGGTCTGGAATTTTAACCATCATTGGGTGTATGTGTTGTCTTCATCATCATTTCATCCTCATCACGACTCACAGGTCGCCTACGGGCGTCAAATCAAAAGACCTGCATCTGGCGAGTCGAACATGTCCTCGGATACTTCCGGCACTAAAAGCCATACGCTATTTCATTTCACCAGAGTAAATTACATTGTAATGCGGGATAACATTTAGGGTCAGTCAAAGATTCTTTGGCTCACCTACGAATTCCTTATTTTTGACACAAAAGGAAGATGGATATTTTAATAAGCATGTGTGAGATAGATTGCCTCCACTTACGCTTTACTTTCGAGCCCAGACGATGCTACTCTCTAGTGGCAGATTCGCTTACCACGTTCAACATAAGCACGGCCGACTGGATCCCTCGCAGCGCACCGGGTAGCAGGAGACATCGAGTACTTCTACCCCCTTGCGGGAGAGGAAGTAACTATAGACGGGATCAGTGAAAGTTGATCCCGGTTTATGGTATACTCCGCCGCCTAGGGGGAGTGTTGCAAGCTTGGCTGCGCCTGCGTATTGCTTCCTTCAGGCTACAGGCAAGGGCTCACTTCACATGAGCACGAGCCTTGTTCCCCGGGAGAACGGCGCTAGGTGTTCGACAGATCTCGTCCTGATTTGCACAAAACACAAATTCATATCGTACTCAAAACAACGAAAAGGCACCAGGATAATTGTACTGTACATAAATAATATTCCTTACAGTTCCAAGCTACGTGCTGGAGCCCGGTAGCACGTACTGACCGGCCGCCACTGCATTTTATGATGTGGTTGCAGTTCGAATTTATTTAGTTTATCACAGAATTCTATTGAATTATTAATTGTAAAATGATTGTAAAATTTATAGTGCTTTTTCAAAAAATGATGTATAAATTTAGAGGTCTTGTATGTTGGGCTATTCACGCAGTTAATTATAGGTCGCACAGGTATGTTAGCTTTATGGATTTAAGGCATGGTTATGGCTGTTGGTATTTTGGGATTCATATTTATCAGCTTCTGACATTCCAGATCATTAAAGAGAAAAGACGAATTTTTAAGTAATTTCTTTAGGTTTCATTGAATTTTGATTGTAGGATCTTTTTGTATTATCGAATAGGCTCCATTTGAGAAAAATTCTTCTGTTTTCTTAATGTAATCTTGCTTATTTAAAATAACTGTAGTTTCTTCTTTATCGGCTTTGGTTACTATTATGTTGCTTTTGTTGATTTTAGTTTTTAATTCTTTGATTTGTTTCGTGAGGTCGGGATTTAAGTTATTTATTTCTTTTATTAAGGTTGGAAGTTTCTTTCTAACTTCGAATCTTGTATCACTTTGCGATTCTAAAGGCAATTTCCCTATATTAGATTCTACTTCAGCTACAGTGGTTATTACGTCTTCTATTTGATGACAGTTAGGCCAATTAAATTTTGATCCTTTATTCAATAAGGTCATTTCACTATCCGTGAAGGTGACATCTGATAAATTTACAGTGGTTGGGATGTTTTTAAGGTCTTAGTTAGTCTGTTTTACTCTTGTATTATGTTTTTCAGATTTTGTTTTGTTCTCTCTTAAAAGTGATATTTTGTTTTCTATAGTTCTTTGTTTCTTCTCTAATATACCAACGAGTTTCTCATTAGTAAATTGTTGTACTGATTGCCATTCTAATGGGGTTAGAAGGTCAGAGATTTCTAAATGTGTACGATAAAGTTGTAAGTTTGTATTACATCAATATCCAAGTACCACATGAAAATAAAAATAACAGAATTAAATGCACTGACACAGTAAATATATAGAAATACAGTACATTATTACAGATGCATTCAGCGTCCAGCCCCTGAGGTATGCTCAAACAGGAAATATAGGATTTCAGGACTGGCAAAGAATTATACACACAAAAGAAGGAGACAGAAATGTATTATTACTACTATCAAACACACAGAAATAAAAAATGACCAGCAATGTACAAAAAATATTAAGCTCAAGAATCACGTTCACAACTCTACAACATTAAGCACCGAAAAAATTCCACAATAAAATAATGTAGAAGATAGTGGAATAGAAGCCTACCTGTAACTGCAGTTTCTTTCATTAGGTATGTTTATAAGCATATGTAGGTGAATTTTGTGATAAGTTGTAAACAATGTCTTGAATATAGTACATCAGTATGCATCTTCAGCACAACAGCTAGCGCTCAATACATGCTGGGCAAGTAAAATTTTAACCGTTGATGTTAATGTGAACATTTTTCAATGAAGTACCAGAAACACAATTCAACTCATCACCGACATTTTACATGGCAATTATGACACGATAAGCTTGATTAATACATATCAAACCACAATATTCCTGCACAAAATTCACGTAGGTTGGAAATAATAGTATCCACAGTAGGTCATTTATGTTTTAAAAACACTTCACAGCATTTCACACAGGGTTGTTATAGCCAAATGACATGACTGTGATGAAGGTGACAACTGTAACTGTGTTCAGTGAACATGCGATTTATTTACAGCGAAGGTCATGTTTCTCGGGTTTGGATTCCAAGAAGAACTCAAGGTCTCATGGGTTGATCATATCACCAGTCACATATAAGTACAAAGTTGCTGGCTTCTTTTGTGTTTCATGAATATATCAGTAGCCATGAAGGAATTGTAAGAACAGTATCAAAGAGAAGAAAATATCACTTTATTGGTTTCTTTTAATTAAATTGCCACAAGGAAAGCCAAAACATGATAATATTGCCAAGTGAGTGTTAAGTTGATAAAGCTGGTATGCTTTTAGATTTTTAAGTTTATGCCTGAAGTTCAGCAGATTCCTTGACTTCTCAATTTACACAGATGAGGCAAGGAACTCTGAGAAACGTCTGCAGTAAAATGTTGCATTGGCCACAGCCAACATTGTACAGCCAAGAAAGTTCAATCTCTCTTTCCAAATTCCCTGCTAGTTTTAATCAAATCTGCCATATTTCGATCTGCATTAAGTATTTTCTCAACACCCCCTGTGGATGGGGGACGCAGATGAAGAATACGCTCGCGGTATACCCTGCCTGTCGTAAGAGGCAACTAAAAGGGGACCCAGGGGCTCTCAACTTGGGAGTGTGCTTTGGCAAACACAGGGCCCTTAGCCGAGTCCTGGCATTGCTTCCACTTACTTGTGCCAGGCTCCTCACTTCAATCTATCCTGTCCAACCTCCTTTGGTCAACTCTTGTTCTTTTCTGACCCCGATGCTATTAGGTTTCTGAAGGCTAGGGAGTCTTTCATTTTCACGCCCTGCGTAGCCCTCATCTTTCTTCATCCATTACTTAAATCTTTGAAGTGACGGATTCCTTCTTTATCTTCTATTTTCACCCCCTGTGGGTGGGGGACGCAGAGTACACCCACAGTATCCCCTGCCTGTCGTAAGGGGCGACCAAGGGATGATGCTAGAACCATGAAACTACTTGTGATTAGTACCACCACGCGGGAAACACCATGAGTCACTTTTACTTGCGTGTAGTACCACTATGTTAGGTACCAAACAGGTTTGTGATTAGTAGTAACAGAGTTCATTGCCGGCTTCTACAATACCTGTGCTTAGTACCACTTTATGAGTGACACCATGGTCCCTGTGGTTAGTGCACATATGTGATGAACACCATAGGTTTGCGTTGCCTGTAAATGGCGCCGCAATGTGCGAAACACCATAGGTCTGTATTCCATGTGTGAATTTCATTACCTGTGAGTAGTACCATACTGTGTGGAATGTCGCGAGTCTACACTATTTTGATTAGTACCGCAACATGGCAAATACCATGATTCTACTTTCCTAGTGATGAGTACAATTATGAGGGGCCGATGACTTGGATTTTGGACCCCTTTAGACTAAAAGCATCATCGACTCAGTATTATGCTATAGACGCAGTCCCTCGGTCAGTAATACTATTGTTTCACGTCAGTTTCTGTGAATGCGAGGCATTGTGGGTCGGATTCTACTGATTCATATCCGCCCGTACATTCTTTGTCCTCACGTTTTGAATTTTGGTCAGTGGAGGATTTTGGACTTTTAATTCGTCATTCCATTTTGTCTCATTTCGTACTATTAGGGGCTGATGACCTAGATGTTAGGCCCCTCTCTTGCCTGTTGTAAGAGGCAACTAAAAGGGACGACCAAGGGATGATCGAATTAGAACCATGAGACTACTTGTAATTAGTACCACCACGTGGGGAACACCATGGGTTGCTTTTACTTGTGCATAGTACCACTATGTTAGGTACAAAATAGGTTTGTGATTAGTAGCAACAGCTTGCACTGTCATCTTTTACAGTACCTGTGATTGGTACCACTATATGAGTGACAGCATGGTTCTGGCTTGCCTATGATTAGTACCCACTATATGAGGAACACCAAGGGATAGTACGAGTCCCTGTGGATAGTACACTTATGTGATGAACACCATAGATTTGCGTTGCCTGTAAAGTGGTGCCGGACCGAGCTCGATAGCTGCAGTCGCTTAAGTGCGGCCAGTATCCAGTATTCGGGAGATAGTAGGTTCGAACCCCACTGTCGGCAGCCCTGAAAATGGTTTTCCGTGGTTTCCCATTTTCACACCAGGCAAATGCGGGGGCTGTACCTTAATTAAGGCCACGGCCGCTTCCTTCCCACTCCCAGCCATTTCCTGTCCCGTCGTCGCCATAAGACCTATCTGTGTCGGTGCGACGTAAAGCAACTAGCAAAAAAAAAAAAAAGTGGTGCCGCAATGTGCGAAACACCATAGGTCTGTATTACATGTGCGAATTTCATCACCTGTGAGTAGTACCATAATGTGTGGAATACCGCAAGTTTACACTCCTTTTGATTAGTACCAGAACATGACAAATACCATGGTTCTACTTTCCTAGCAATAAGTACCATTATGAGGGGCCGATGACTTGGATTTTTAGACCCCTTTAGACTACAAGCATCATCGATTCAGTATTGTGCTATAGAAGCAGTCCCTTGGTCAGTAATACTATGGTTTTGCATCAGTTTCTGTGAATGTGAGGCACTGCGGGTCGGATCCACTGATTGTTTTAAATTCATATCCATCCATTCATTTTTCACCCTCACGTTTTGAATTCTGGTCAGTGGAGGATTTTGGACTTTTCATTTATCATTAAATTTCATCTCATTTCGCACCATTGGAACTCTTGCAGGGACCAAGGTCACAGAGCCTCTTTCCAATATAGCCACTAACATAGGCTGTAGAGCGCATAATGCTGTCACCGGGAAATATGGCCTAATGAGAATCAACAGTGACAGGCATTATGTCATCCACAGGCTTGGAAGTAGGTATATCGTTATCTTCAGGCACATCCGGTTTATGACTACCACAAAGGAACTGTCGTAAACTGGACAGAAGCTCTGCATCATCGTTTATGCAATTGGAACCTTGCAGGATGTCTCCAAATGCCAGACCATTGATGATGCAGGTCATCAGTGCATCTACAAACTGCCACATTGTGGGATGATCGTTGCAACCACAATGTGATCGAATTAACCCAACCACATTTTCAAGAGCATCCTGATTAAGATACCTTAGCTGCAAATAGCAAACCTCAGCAGCCAGGTTCTCACAGGTGCGATTGAAAGACTTGCTATTTGTCCATAAAAGCTTCATAGCCTTAATGGATATAATCCAATCATGCTGGAAGGGCATTTTCTTCTCTTTTGGAGACTGACCTACAACCCTGGAAGGAACTAAAAAATGCAAAGATTCCAAACTTTTTAAGGCTTCTTCCCACATTTTCCAATGTGGACTGTCACCTCCCAACCATACTTTGAGCGGAGCTCCGTCTGTAAGAAAGTAAAATATAAACCAAGTTAGTAATATGAAACAATTATTAGTCACTTTCTGTTACCTAGGTATACTTGCTCATTTTTTGTTATAGGAAATATGCTACAATAATTGTACTCACTCATAGGATACGGCAAACATCCATTGAAGGAGCCCATTACAGAGGTGCCAATTATTACGGATTGTCTGTAATTATTACGGACAATCGTAATTATTACTTTATTATTATTAATTATTACTTCACGATTATGGAATTATTTCCTGGTTTTCTGGATCATAGTGCGTAGGAATTTCATTTCAGCTGCCTGAAGTTTGGAATTCTCTATTGGTCAGTGTTGTGGTTTTGAGACTGTATGTAAGAATTGGTGTATAATAGGTCTTGTACAATGTCATTAATTACGGAAAAGCTGACATTATCACAAAAAAATAATTTTGAACGGTAAAAAAAAAAGAAAAGAAGGAAAAAAAAGTGTACCTGACAGTTGACAGAATGATTGAGAAAGAAGTAAGGTCTACATTAAGCGCACATCTGCACTAGAATCGCTTATGGTTCAGAATTGTCAAGAATTTCATTATTGGTCCGTATTGAATCGAAATTTACAGTTATACATAAGGATAAAGGTTTCCACCTGTTCAGTACAATAAAATAGTGAAACAATTAAGATATCACATATTTATCTGTCATTTTGGGACCGGTTTCGGCACCTTCCTGTGCCATCATCAGCCTAGGAAATTGTTGCAAGGTCCTTTTAGTAACTGCATGAAATACTTGTACTAGTGTAAGAACATGAACAGAGCCTTCTATACTAAGCTGCAAAATTTTACAATTACATAAGTGACTTAAAATCTATGTAATTAAAATACAGATACTAGATTAATCCTTGTGGGATAATAGACACATCATAAAACATTTATATACATTTTTGATAAAATCTTTCTTCGTCGTCATTGTCATCCTAAACCATCTCCAGTTTCCCGGGTGTGGTATATGAGCCTCCTCCATCTCGTCCTGTCCTTGTACCATTCCTCCTCCACCAACTTGTTCCAATTATGACCTCTCAGCAGTACATCGTTCTTAACTAAATCTATCCATTTCCTTCGTGGCCTTCCCTTCTACTTTTATGTCAAATTCCTTCCTTGCAGTTCTGTTTACTAGCATCCTCTTCATGTGACCAAACCACTTCAGTCTTAATATCTGAATCTTATTGAGGAGAGAATAATCTATTCCTACTTCTCTAATTTTCTCATTCTTAATCTTGTCTTTCCTGGTTTTCTGGATCATAGTGCGTACAAATTTCATTTCAGCTGCCTGAAGTTTAGAATTATCTCTATTGGTCAGTGTTGTGGTTTTTGAGACTGTATGTAAGAATTGGTGTATAATAGGTCTTGTACAATGTCATTAATTACGGAAAAGCTGACATTATCACAAAAAAATAATTTTGAACGGTAAGAAAAAGTATGTAAGAATTGGTTTATAATAGGTCTTGTACAATGTCATTTTTTTTTCTTTTTCATGGGTATTTGCTCATCCCACAGCAGGTGTCTTACCTTGTGGTAAAATTGTGTTGCCTTATTGAATAGATTGTTCACCTCATGTTTTGCTAGGTTGTCATTTGATAGAATGCTACCCAAGTATTTGAAAACTGGAACACTGTCTAGTTGGGCTTCATTTAACATGACTATTGGTATGCTCCTTCCCCATACACTTTCATCACCACTGTCTTGGTCTTGCTGATGTTTAAATCATACTTCTTAAACTCCTCATTCCAGCTTTGCATTCTCTCTCCCAATTCCTCTTCTGAGTCACTCCAGATCGCAACATCATCTGCAATTGTGAAGGCTTTGATATCTCCATGTTTTTTCCTTTTAATAGATTTCATTACTACATCCAACACAATAATAAATAGAAGTGATGACAATGAGCTGCACTCCACTCTTTGTTTTAAACCAGTCCGACAAACCACATTCCACTTGAATACTACTTCTATTCCCACTATACAACATTTTCACTTTGTCTATGAGGCTGTCTCGCACTTGAAGTTCTTTCGTGGATTGCCAAATTCTTTCCCTTGGTATGCTGTTGTATGCTTTCTCAATGTCTAAAAATATTACAAATAAAGGTTTGTTCTGCTCCCAGTATTTTTCCATTAGCATCCTAATTGCAAATATAAGGTATGTAGTTGATCTTTCTTGTAGGGCAAAATTCATACAGCTATAAAATTCTACACTCTGCATCACAGTTCCTCACTAACTCTATGCTTGTCAACTTGGTGCACGAGGTGAGTTTCCTTCCTTATTATTCTTTTTACAAAACACTTTCTCTGTCTCTGATTTCGTATCCTAACAGACAGTTCAAAAATTTGTTTCTACTTTTAGGTTCGTGTTGGTTCGAGATCGTTCTGAACTCATTCAAATCCACCTGAAAATTGAAATTTTCAAGATATCTCGTCAATCAACGCACGGCTTTAGCCCCACATTAATAATGGATCAACATTGAAATACAGAGCTAATACTTATAGTACATCATCATATTAAGCTGTTTTAGAGCAACTATACAAGGACTGTGACATTAGATCTTTTATTCTAACGGAAGAAAATCTGTACATTATAGATGGTTCTTAGATTACATACTGTGAGGAACTGTATCATGTTAAAAAATGGACTATATGATATGTTATTTTACCCACGTAAAGAGAACACTATTCTAGAAATCAGCTGTTAGTTTAGCATTTTGGAAAGTGCCTAAGGACATAAATTTTTAAAGAAATGCTCTTATTACTCTTTAAGGCTAGTTGTACTGGTACATACTTTATAGCTGTATGAATTTTGCCCTACATGAAAGATTTTATCAAAAATGGGTGTATTAGTTTTAAAATAGTTACAACAAATAGATAATGCAAAGAGCTTTAAAAATGTATATGAATATTTTATGAAGTGTCTGTTATCCCACAAGGATTAACCTAGTATCTGCATTTTAATTACATCGATTTTAAGTCACATATGCAATTGTAAAATTTTGCAGCTTAGTATAGAAGGCTCTGTTCATGTTCTTACACTAGTACAAGTATTTCATGTAGCTACTTAAAAAACTTTGCAACAATTTCCTAGGCTGATGATGGCACAGGAAGGTGCCGAAACTGGTCCCAAAATTGCAGATAATAAATGTGATATTTTAATAATTTCACTATTTTTGTATTGAACAGGTGGAAACCTTTATCCTTATCTATAACTATGGTTCAGAAGATGCAAATGCCATCACAGTGAGAAGGATACTGCAAGAAAAACTACACTGAAAAGCAGCTGCTGTGTGAGAAACAAGATACAAGGAATGTTTTGTCACAGAAATAACAGGTTGTGTGCAAAGTGTTATTTTGTAATATGATATACAGTACTTCCGAATAGATTGCTTGAGGGAAGGGCAAAAGGGGTGTTATTATCGAGAAGGATGTAGCATGCTGTGGAGGTAAGGTAAGGGTTATTCTGCCCGAAGGCAGGTCCGAACCTCCGCAGAGGTGTTCCTGAGCCGGAGTTTACGTGCGGTAGGGTGGCCAGTTCCTTTCCGCTCCTCCATTCCCTTACCCCCACCAACAGCGCGTGGCAACCCATCCAACTCCTGACCACGCCCAATGTTGCTTAACTTCGGAGATCTCACGGGATCCGGTGTTTCAACACGGCTACGGCCGTTGGCACATGCTGTGGACATGACTCGAAATTCTTCTCGGGGGCGGAGGGCGATTACTGATAATCCACTTCAAAGGTGGCACCTCTGCCATTAAGTCGTCAAAACGCCACCAGATGGCATTAAATATTGATCCTTAGGAGTAATTTTCTATAACCTGTACATTTAAAATTCCATGAGAAATAGAAGCTAACCGTTTCAAACTCCATTGTGCAAGGCACCAGCAACAGAGTTACTGAGAACATGGGCAGCAATGCTGACATTCATCTTGGCACGGGAATCACGTGCTATGTGTGTATTGTTCAGTTTCTCCAGTGCACAAATTTGAAATTCCTTGTCATCCTCATATACTGCTTCTATTCGCTTCCAGCTTGCCACACGTTCAAACTGCATACTGGTAGTCGTGATAACAAATTTTGCATCATATCTCAAGAGACTGTTCCGAGCACACTTAAGGAGATGGGGAGGATAAAAAATGGTGACAATGCTCCTGCCTCGGAAGGAGAAAACCGGATCATCAGTTGATAACAACTTCTTTATGGTAAGCTCAGAGGTCAGATTGCTGCTCTGTTGCTGGAACCAAGATCACACACCGTGGCCATGATATTGGCTCCAGCATCAAAACAAGCACCAAGTACCTCCACGATGTGCTTGCTTAGGTACACTGATGACATCCCACTGTTACTGAAGTAAAAAGCAACGGGCTGCTTCCACTTCCATACCAGTCCACGAAGCATGAACACCAGAGCGTACTTTGCCATGATCCTCTAAACCATGAATGCAATCAAATTTCGAATTGTTGCGGCCCTCTCTCAATGACATCTCGTCAAAGATGAGATAGCACAGTCTGTCATGATCTGACATATGCTAGAGTGTGGTGAAGATGGCATCATTGATCCCGGTAGTGAAGGGCACAGAACTAATCAAGGATTGCAGTGTCCTTTTACAAGGAAGCACAAAAACTTTTCTCAGGACTGGATAACATCTTGGACTCCTCTTGTAAATAGTGCTAAGTTCTTCTCTTCTACGGTCCAGCGCCTTCCCTGTGGTCTCTTCTTCGAGCAACGTAATTGAGACGTGAATATAGTAGCTGCAGAAGTAGACATTTGCCTCTGTTAAAATCATTTACTTTTACAAGAAATATCTCTCAGCTCCTTTTTCTTAGCCCAATACTTCTTTTGCAACCAAAAGAAGGCCTTGTCTCTCATCTGACCTAATTCAAAAGTTTCTCCTTTAAAGGAGTTAACTCTGCCTTAGTACATATCTTCAGCAGAGACAAGGTCAACCTCTTTCTTTTTCTCTTCCCTGAGCCAGTTGATAATTAGGTACTTCCTGCATCAGTATCATTAATAATTGAATCAGTAACAGAAGAGGCTACAAATGAAGGCTCAGAAGATTCCTCAAGTGGTAGGCATCCTAGACTTGTATTGGAGACATCTCAGATTGGAGGACCAAAGGAAAAGGCAAAATACACAGCGGGGTGGGGAAGTTGAGGTCCTGGACAGAGAAGGGTGGATCTCAAGATTACTTGAGGACAGAAATTGAGTTGGGTTACGGAGAAGGCTGGACAGGTGGAGATACGTGAGGAACATGATGGGGGGGGGGGGGGGAGGGGTGAGAAGGTGCACGAAGTGAAGGTGCAGCATTCCTATTAAGCCTCACCAGTAACTCGTTCTTGCAGGATGTGTTTGTGAAGTGGGCACTGCATTCATAGAAATGGAAACAATCCTTCGACACCAGCCCCGACAATCGTTCATTTTGGAAAAATGCTACCCACTCCTTAAATCTGCATCAAATGATATAAGTACAATTAGAAATGCTGAATCAGTATCATTTAACAGAAACAATAGTAACAGTAAACGTTAGTGATAGATACAGAATAGTTATTTATGTATAAGATAATTTAAAACTCACACTCCTGAAAATTAATACAAAATCGGCAACTTGTATGTGATATTATGCTGTAAAATATGATTTCAAAGGTTTTTAAAATATAACCTCTTACCTTCCTTCAGTTCTCGGGAGGCTATGAAACCTCAGAATTCCGTGAAGTATTTCCACACCCGGACACTAAGCACTTTTTCACTCTATCTGTACCAAGTTGTTCTTGTTTTGTTTGTTGGATTTCTAACAACACAGGTACACGGGCACATAGAATTCAAACAACACCGCAATAGCAGCATTAGAACTATCGCTTAAAATCGATATGAGTTTGAACAAGGTTAATCGATTGGGTAAAGTTGGATTTGATGCAATCAAGCAATATTATCTCCATGTGACTAATTTCTGTGTTAGAAGGGCCAACTGATTGAGGTTAGACTTGAAGTACTTCACTTCAAGGCAAACTGCCTTTAATTATTAATATTGCTCATTTCATGCCTACTTGCCTGCCATCTGCAGAACCTGCTTACAACTATCTTCACGTGAATTACCTCCAGCCCCATCTAAAAATGGGACTGGAACTACCTGAAGCTAGCTACATGTTGGAACCATAAGCCCCATTAGACTTTCACCGGGGTGAGTAACATCCCACAAGTATAGGGCATTGAGGAAAGAGTAACTCTAGCCACATTAACTCACTCGAGATCTGTCCTTCGTTTACACGCTAACACACTGTTCACTGGTAGCATCACTCTACCACCCAGTGTAGCGCAATCTCTGCATAATGTGCTGTAATTTGCGCTGGGTGGTAGTTCACTGTCACTAGCCCATGAGAATAGATGTTTAGATCTCTTTTCATTTCACAAGTGATGGAACTGGGGTTTAAATGGATATCTCCCACCAGTTATTTACTCTCTCATTTATGTGCAAAAGAAAACATAAAGGTCCAGTACTACTGCCTTGTGGGTCTGCCCCCTTTTTCACTACATGATCAGATAATGCTTCCCCTAGTTTGATTCTCTTGAGTTCTATTTTCCAGAAATTTAGTCACATATTCAACCACTCCTTTGTCTAGTCCAATAGCCCTCATTTTTGTCAGTATTGCCCTGTGATGAACCCTATCAAAAGCCTTGGATAGGACAAGAGCAATACAGTACATTTGACCACCTGAATCAAAAATGCCTGCTATGTCTTGCTGAAATCCTACAATTTGAGCCTGACTGGAATAACCTTTCTCAGGCCTAAACTGGCACCTATGAAAGAAGTTAATAATTTCACAAATATGTCTAACATAACTGGAAAGAATGCTTTCCCAGAGCTTACAAGTAACATGTCATACTGAATGGCCTGTAATTATCTGCTTTATGTTTATCACCATTCCCTTTGTACAGTGAGAATACTGTCAGTCATCAATGATCTGTTGCCCAGGTGGCAGATTCCCTATTGGTTGTTCAGCTAACCTTTTCTTAAATGTTTTCAAAGAACTTGGAAATTTATCAAACACTTTCCTTGATAAATTATTCCAATCCCTTACTCCTCGTCGTAAAAATGAATATTTGCTCCCAAATTGCCCTCTTTAATTCCAACTTTATTTTATGATCTTTCTTACTTTTAAAAACTCCTATGAAGCTTATTCATCTACTAATACCATTCCATGCCATCTCTCCACTGACAGGTCAGAACGTACCACTTAGTCGAGCATCTTGTCTCCTTACTCCCAAGTCTTCCCAGCCCAAAGTTAACAGCATTTTTGTAACGCTACTCATTTTGTAACTGAAAGCTTTTCAGTCTCTCGAACACACAAGTTAAAATAATATATAACACTAAAACAAACCTGTAAAAATATACAGAAATGTTTCATTCTTCAAGAACATCCTCAATCATTTTAAATCATGCGCATGCATGTGCATTAATGTTTATGTTGCATAAACTAGTTATTGATTATGAATTGTCTTAGTTAGGAACAGATATGAACAAATAACAAATTCTTGCCTACCCACTGTATCCTGTATATTGATTGATGAGAGCTACCTTCATTCCTTTCCTCTGTTACAGGTATAATTATCTCCCTCAAACTCTTCCCTCATCTTCCTTAATTCCCACTAACACCCTCAGTATCTACTTCTGCCTCCCTCAGCCATTCTTTTACCTCTTCAAAGAAATGTGAAATAATATGGAAATATCAACAGAAATAAAATAGCATATTCTATTAATTGAAGCATATAAATCAGAGGAAGGAAATATTGTATAGTGCACAAAAATTTCACAACAGTAATGCAAGCAAGATAATATACTACAATTATTCGACTTTGACGTATCCTAATTATAAGGCACTAGCGATAATAGGCTAATAGTTACAGTAAATACGTATATTTATTATTCACTAATCGGCCAACTAGGGACCACGATAAGTTTTATTATACATTCTAGCGTTAACTCAGTTTTTGATTGATCCAGTAGGTTTTCATTAGCTTGCTGTGTCGAGCGCGGCGTTCATCCAACTAATTTGCATTGGTTGTCCTCGTTACATCCTGGAAAGTCATAAAAGTCATGATGCTTGTTCTGAAAAGGTTTCGTTTGTGCACATCTTCTGGTCGTAGGCCCATTTCTTCAAAGTCTTTCTTGACGTTAATGTACCAGGGAATTGTTGGTTTTAGTTTTGAGTCAAAATGATTAAAAATGCATTTTGTCCATTGAGAGTCATCAATTCGTTGTAGGTGTCTGTAGAAGCAACCCCTACGTTTGCATACTGTGTCCGTGATATATACAGTAAAATCCTGTTATAACGTTATCTCATTTATTACACTCTTTTTGTAAGGTCCCTGGAAGTGAGGTAAAGGACTGGCAAAGTGTTATTACTGCATAATTTTACCCTTTTATAACACTTCTAAATTCCGCTTATAGCATTTTTTCCATGTCAAAAAAAAAAGTGGGAAAATCCCATGTAAATTGTAAGAAAGCACTGTACTACATTTGAGATGTTTTGAATGGCATGGTTTTATTATTTTTATTATTTTTATAATTTTATTAACTTGTGTGTTCAAGAGACTGAAAAGCTTTCGGTTACAAAATGAGTAGCGTTACAAAAATGCTGTTAACTTTGGGCTGGGAAGACTTGGGAGTAAGGACACAAGATGCTCGACTAAGTGGTACGTTCTGACCTGTCAGCGGAGAGATGGCATGGAATGGTATTAGTAGATGAATAAGCTCCCTGCCATTGGCGTTATTATAGTCAGAGTAGTGGAGAAACCTTCTGGTCAACAGGGTTGAATGGTACTTTCCTTTCCTGGAAAGGGATTAAACACTCAAGTCTACTTGTCAATACAGCTCATTTCTGTTCTGTCTTATTAGTCGTTTTCTGAATTCTTATGAGTGCAGTTGTGAACAGTACAACATGGCAAAGCGTAAATCTCTTTCTATAAGTGAAAAGCTACAAATTCTCTGTACGTACGATGAAAATTCTACACTGAATTAAAAGGGTTTTTTCTGAATCTTGAGCATCCCTTCATCCAGCTTAAGAACCTTAATAAAAGTAGGAATGATATTACCAAAGCAATCAAGTGTGTTTGCAAAAAGTAAAAAGGTGAGACTTGGAAAATAAGATGATGTTGAGGAAATTTTTATTGAATGGATTCACCAATCCCGTGAGGCTTAAATCGCATTAAGCGGCCCAATCATACAAGAAAACGCATGAGAAATAGCAGGCAAATTAAATACAGTACAGACTTTGGTGCTTCGAGTGGTTCCGTTGATTGATTCAAACAAAGGCATTGCATAGTATATTTAACAATGAATTTAATGATGAATTAGAGTGCTCCAAGGACAGTGAGGACTGGCAAAGTGAAGTGCTACCTAGACTCATTAAAAATAATTTGCCACGTGACGTGTTTAATGCAAGTGAATGTGCCTTATTCTTTGAGCTAATGGCCTATAAGTCATGTGTGTTCAATGGGGAGAAACATCAAGGTGGGAAAGTAAGCAAAGAAAGGTTAACTGTGCTTGTTTGCTTGGATCTGAAAAATTACCTCTGTTAATGTTGGGGAAGTCAGCTAGACTGCAATGTTTCAAAAACAGAAAACGTCTGCCTTGTAAACATAAAAATCAAGCACGTGCCTGGATGACTAGTGACTTATTTGTTAATTGGCTCAAAGAACTGGACCAAAAAATGGTAAAAGCCAATTGCAAAATCTTGCCTTTTGTCGACAACTGTCCAGTTCACCTGAAAAATATGAACATAAAAAAACTTTAACTAGCATTCTTGCCTATAACCTTCTGTTCGGTCAATACTTTTCCCCTAGGATAAAGGATAAATTCTTAGCCTATGTGCTTGTGTAATTTACGAAACCTCATGTTCAAGCATATTTATTTTGATGCTTTATTTTGAGAGTGTTTCGTCCTTCGCCTTCGTGTATCGTGTCAAATAAAGTAGAGACAATACGCGGATTTAGCCTTGCTAAAATGGGAGACAATTTGACGGTGGCGCTCCTAGTGACTTGACCTGAAAAAATCACGCTAAATTCAAATATCAATGGAAATGTATATACGGAAATGGATAAATAAATTACGTCTAGAAAGAAAGTGTTATTGAGATATTAACTTCGAAGTTGCTAAAGCAATTTTGGATAAAAAATGAAGAATTAGATAAAAGGTTATTATTCAAAGACTGAAATTAAACATATAAACAAGATGTGAAATGGACTGCTTGATATTTCATTTATGCATTACTTTTTTAGCTTTAGCATTCCTAACTGAACTTTTACGGTTGGATTTGTCTTTTTTCTCATAAAATGTTTTTAATTATCACATTATTGTCAATAAAAATATCAGTACATTCCTTACACACATGATGCAATGAATTAACAATTAAAATCCGGACAATTTTCCTCTTAATATGAAGCCTACTAACAGAAAGAAAATCTATAAAATCCTGGCTTTAATCTGAGAAGAGGGATAAAAGAAAGAAAAGTATGAAAATGTTGTCGATAGTGATGCTTTGAGGAATATTTACGTACAATTAGAGTAAAAATGTAACATTCCCTTGGCTGTATAGTCGAGGATTTTTAAAGTCGCTGGCCTGGAAATGATCTGAACAGATCTTATAATTCTTATATAAGCGCAACGTCCCTTCTTTTTTGTACACCTTATCCAAATCACTTCTGTGACATTTCAAAACCCACAGATCACACCGACAACAACACATCGGTATTGAAGGTTAACTGCTGCACTATACAATAAAATATGCGTATTATATTTTAAGCCAGTTAAAATATGGGTCGAGCAGGTCAGAAGATTATGAAGTACTATAAAAATCTCTTTGTCACTGGAATACATGCAAAAACAATATTACTTACATTTTCTTGTCACGAGGGATCCTGACATTTACAATAAGTTACAAAAGTTGAAAACTAGAAAAGCGGCTGGAATTGATCAGATTTCTGGGGGTAGGCCCTATAGGTACTAAAGACAATGGGTTGGGATATAGTACCATATCTGAAGTACTTATTTGATTATTGTTTGGTCGGAGGAGCTATACCAGATGAATGGAGAGTTGCTATAGTAGACCCTGTGTATAAAGGAAAGGGTGATAGACATAAAGCTGAAAATTACAGGCCAGTAAGTTTGACATGCATTGTATGTAAGCTTTGGGAAGGCATTCTTTCTGATTATATTAGACATGTTTGTGAAATTAATAACCGGTTCGATAGAAGGCAATTCGGTTTTAGGAAAGGTTATTCCACTGAAGCTCAACTTGTAGGATTCCAGCAAGATATAGCAGATATCTTGGATTCTGGAGGTCAAATGGACTGTATCGCGATTGACCTGTCTAAAGCATTTGATAGGGTGGATCATGGGAGACTACTGGCAAAAATGAGTGCAATTGGACTAGACGAAAGAGTGACTGAATGGGTTGCTATATTTCTAGAAAATAGATCTCAGAGAATTCGAGTAGGTGAAGCTTTATCTGACCCTGTAATAATTAAGAGGGGAATTCCTCAAGGCAGTATTATCGGACCTTTATGTTTTCTTATATATATAAATGATATGAGTAAAGGAGTGGAATCGGAGGTAAGGCTTTTTGCAGATGATGTTATTATAGAGTGATAAATAAGTTACAAGATTGTGAGCAACTGCAACGTGACCTCGAAAATGTTGTGAGATGGATAGCAGGCAATGGTATGTTGATAAACGGGGTTAAAAGGCATGTTGTCAGTTTCACAAATAGGAAAAGTCCTCTCAGTTTTAATTACTGCATTGATGGGGTGAAAGTTCCTTTTGGGGATCATTGTAAGTATCTAGGTGTTAATATAAGGAAAGATCTTCATTGGGGTAATCACATAAGTGGGATTGTAAATAAAGGGTACAGATCTCTGCACATGGTTATGAGGGTGTTTAGGGGTTGTAGTAAGGATGTAAAGGAGAGGGCATATAAGTCTCTGGTAAGACCCCAACTAGAATATGGTTCCAGTGTATGGGACCCTCACCAGGATTACCTGATTCAAGAACTGGAAAAAATCCAAAGAAAAGCAGCTCGATTTGTTCTTGGTGATTACCTTTCCCCTCATGTTGAGAGGAGATATCAAGGAATGAAACACGCTACTATTTAATTATGTCAACTCACTGAAAACGCATAAATAACACAAAAAACTTCACACAGAAATACATGTGCTCTTATGACAGAGTCAGTAGTTTTCAGGTCTACTCGCTAGAGAGAGCTGCAGTAGCTGTCCCTCGATATCTCGTTCAGTGTCGCGTATTGTCTCTACTGTATTTGATCGTGTTTTCAGTTTTCGTGACTGGACGATAACACATGAGTCCAACCACACCTTTCAAGAAGAAGAAGAAGAAGAAGAAGATCGTGTTTCCCGCTCACCACAGCAGCGTGTGCGCTTTATCGTTGCCTACGAGATATACAAGGCCGGGAAGTGGGCCGGTAGAATGGCGGGTCGCAAGTAGTTTCACGAACGTCCGCTAGAAGTCTCGACATCTTGCTATACTGCACGCGCGAAATACATTATGTTAATAGTACATGTTCGTTTTTAAGCACATAAAAACTACAAATAATGAAGTTAGGACCACCTAAATGTGATTTAGAGTGATTTGATATAATTTAAAGCACATTTAAGTGATATTTGGAATTATTTTAGGCGGAGTTAAGTGCAATAAATAATAAAAGTAATACATTAAAATGACTTACCAATATCACTGTTCGTATATCTCATATTTTTAAGATCTTCCGACTTAAAGGCTTTGTCCTCAAGTTCTTTTCCATGTCATGAGCATCTGTAATTTTACAAGCTTCATTGTTGAGAATCAGTTTTAAAAATTGTAATGAGAGTTACAGCAAGTGCTCTCTGATCACACTCATCACATTTGAATGTTTCAATAAACTTTGGAACAACAAAAACGTTAAGATTTTTAACTAAATTCGTATTGCCCAGATAACGTAAGGAGTGACGCGTAAAATTCAAAGTATTTTGTAGAAAGTAAACAAATTTTCTTGAGGGGTCGCGTAATGCTCCACGATCTTGCATCCTAATGAGGCACATCAGTGGGCTGTCATTAGTGGCCGAGGATATCTGTCCCAAGCACGATTCACAATTGGAATTTTCTTCAGCAACTCGAACAAGATAACCACCTATCATGGCCAAGGAAGACAACTCCAGAGTGACAGGTTTCTCTGAAAAGACATGGTATCATTCTTAATATCAATAGCGTCTAAGATAATAAAAAAACTTGCTGATCTTTGAGGCCTATTAAAAATAATACATCAGAAAGAAAATACAATAATTGCGAAGTGATTAGTTAGCTTACCTTCGAGAGTCCCATCAAGAAATTCCAGAACTGTTGTTGGAAGAGCAGTAGGTTCCAGACCTAATTTGCTCTGATCTTTTAATTCTTTCTGACGAATTGCAGCTGATGTCCTGAAAGCCTGTCTTTTTACGTTCGAAGAGTCGGATGGATTTATCATGCCCCTAATTAAAGTCGTTTCCATGGCATAAATGCAGGACCTCACATCCATCATATCATTAAATCCTCCTCTTCTTCTCAGATGACTAAACAGAAGTTCAATATCGTCACTATTCAAGTTCCGACTAAGGATATAATGGAACCCAACTGATAATAAATATTTAATGCACCGCACAGTTGACTTGGTGATAAGAACCAGGGCTTCACAAGTTTCTTGACTAATCCGGTGACTCTTCACAACATATTTCTGAATTTCTTCCAAATAAGGAAGAAACGTGTCTTCCAGCCATTTTAGTCTTTCATCGTCCGACTCCATAACTATCATTTTATCCGCATTTCTTGACATGTAAGAGTGCTTAATGTTACATACGTCATGAATATCGTGCCATTTCCTGATATGTTCCATAAATTCTACGGTCTTGTTAAGAGATCCCATATCTGACACTGCTTCTGGAGCAACAATAGGTAGTGTTTTTAAAGCTCCTGTAACGCATGTTGAAAATAAAAATTTAGCCCTTTGGACATTCATTTTTTCCAGGTTAGATGGAAAAACTACTTTCCTTGTTAAGCCACGAATAGGCTTCACTGTTTGCTGCCTTTGTATATTATATAATTTCTTAATATGGATGCTTGATATCATTTTTTTCTCATGGAAAAAATCTTTCTGTAAAAACTGAGAACGAATGTTTTTTAGCACATGACTAGAGTCGAAACTCAGAAAGAGAGGACGATTTTGGTCATTTGGATGCTGAATTTCAGGCAAGATGGTCCCATTGCACAAGTCTTTCATCATATTTACATTAACTGTGCAGTTATCAGTAACCAACCGCAAAATTTGAAAACCTGTGCTTTCCACTTCAGACAACACTTTCAAAGTTAATTTACGCAGTTGTGTACCCGTTAATTGGCGAGTGAAATAGAACGCCACAGGAATCCGAAAAGAAGTAGAGAGTCCTCGAAAAAGAAAGCACGGAAGCCTGTTTGCAATCTGATATAATTTATTTGTGTGATCTCTTTGACATGTCTTAATCCAGCTTTAAAGTTACCTTATTTGTATATTTTCTCTGACACTTTCTAGTAGAGATGGGCACTATCGACTGAAAACCACTATCGACTAGTCAGGCGATAGTCCCTTCAAACTATCGACTGAACGGTCGAATGATTTCAGTCGAATGAAAGTTTTCATATAACGCAAGTAGTCAGTCCATGAAAAACATTCGAATGTTTCCAGTCGAAACTCTCCATATCAGAAGTGGAGAGTCGTACTTTTACGAATTCGACTCATTTTAACGCAATTTACCAATAATTAGAAATCACTTATATAGACACCCATTAGAACAAAATTAATGTTATATTGAGTGACGTACAAACTTATTCAGAGGGACCCACGTTCGCAGCCGAGGAGTCCACTCCGCTCCTCATTAGGAATAAGAAGCTGCACCACGTGGATATCCCAGGTTCGTATTCCATTCACTGACAGCGGATATCTATCCTTAATGTAGTTTTCCATGGGGTTTTCTACATTCATTCCTGGCAAATGTCACAATGGTACTGTACCTTGGGTGCATACCCTAATCCCGGACTTATATAATCACGCTATCGAGGAATTCACAGTTGCGCAGGTTAAAATCCGATATACGCACTCGTTCGCACACGGGGCTAATAAATAAAGAGATGCCTTAATGCGAACCAACATCATACGAATGGCCTTTCTTGGTGCTAAATGGACAGTGAAACGTAGAGAGACGACAATGAGGCTCTATTCCCGAACAATGCTAACAATAATAAAATGTAAAACTTGTTGCTGTAGTACACAATCAAGATATACCGGTATATGAGAATAGCCAAACCCACTACTACGCTACTACTACCGGTATATTTTCTAAATTATTATTATTATTATTATTATTATTATTATTATTATTATTATTATTATTATTATTATGCCTTATTTATGAATAACGTAATTAATATAAACAAATATGCAACGAAATAAAAGAGCTCATAAACGACAAGAGAAAATCGCCATATTAAGTAGGTACATATAAAGTTAACATATATGTTACATATCCGAAGTGACCATAAACCGATAGTTCCATTCGCTTCCGCGTCGTTGTGACGGGAATGCGACTGAATTCAGTCGACTTGTTTTGTGCTGACTGGACAGTGAAACGTGGAGAGATCCGTGCCGGGGAATGCGACTGAATTCAGTTGACTTGTTTTTTAAAGTAGTCGACTGTTACGATAGTTTAAACTATCGACTAGTTCGATAGTTATCAGTCGATAGTGCCCATCTCTACTTTCTAGTCAGATGTTACTGTTGCCACTGAATTTGTTTATGCACCAGTTGGTCGTCTTAAGTTTAATAAAACCTTATAAAAGGTGATTACATGTTCTTTCACATCAATTTATTAAACTTAAGAAGAAAGCAAGATAATGGAAAAATTACTTCGTCCGGAACGTTTAAGCATTGACTCAGAATCCAGTAACGCTCAACAAGAATGGAAACATTGGTACAGCACGTTCAAGAACTTCATTTTGGCGTATCATGTAAGTGACGCTGACAAATTACGCATATTGATCAAGCATGTTTCACCTACCGTTTACGAATATATCAATGAAGCCAAAACTTATAATGACGCCATTAGTATCCTGGTTAGTATTTTTTCCAAGCCCGTGAACGAGATATTTGCCCGACACAAATTGGCAACTAGGAAGCAGCTATCTGGCGAAACTGTATCGATATATATACAGTCTTTAAAGCTTCTGAGCAAGGATTGTAATTTTAAAGCTGTGACGGCAGAAGTGAACAGAGACGATTGTATTCGCGATGCTTTCATTGCCGGCCTTCTCGACTCAAGCATTCGTCCGAGGTTATTGGAGAATCCTAATCTTACTCTCAAGGAGGCTTCGATGAAAGCAAAGGCTTTAGAGTCGGCATTGGAACAATCTATTCAGTACCAAGGACCTGCTTTAGTCAATACTGTCCAGGAGCATCGTTTCTCTAGTTCATCTCACTCAATCGCCGAAAGACGTGAATGTAGCTCCGCGGGTAGTGAAATATCAGGTGAGGTTGTCGCCGCAACAACAAAGAAATGCTACTTCTGTGGACTTAATTATCACAATAGAAACTCTTGTCCAGCAAGGGAGGCCATTTGCCGCGCCTGCTCAAAAATCGGCCACAACGCAAAGGTGTGTAAGAGCTCAAAATCTTCAAGCTCCAACAAATCTTGCCATTGTCATACCATACTTTTAGCTTCTATTTCTCCACTGGGTTGTTTATCTAAAGCTATAATACCCATCCGTTTGAATGCAATGAAGACCAACGCTCTAGTTGATACGGGCAGTTCAACAGGTTTTATTTCCGAGAAGCTGGTCCAAAAGCTCAAAGTACCTATTTCTGCTAGCGGCTTCACTGTTACTATGGCTTCAACGTCGCTTAGCTCTCTAGTGAAAGGAGCCTGTTCTGTAGATATAAAAATTGAAGACCACATTTACAAAGGTGTTGAGATTAACATTTTGGCAGACCTTTGCTCTGACGTCATTTTAGGACATGATATACTTGGCCGTCATTCATCTGTAGAGATTAAGTTTGGGGGTCACAGAGAACCTCTGAGTATCTGCGGATTAACAGTCGTGAAGGTCGAACCTGTTCGACTTTTCTGAAATATACCTCCAGGTTGCAAGCCAATCGCCATAAAGTCCCGACGCCAAACAGCAATTGATACCAAATTCATTGAACAAGAAGTTCAGCGACTTTTGAATGAGGATGTTATAGAAAAAAGCTTTTCTCCATGGCGTGCTCAGGTTCTTGTTACCCAATCAGAAAACCACAAACGCCGTATGGTAGTTGACTATTCACGAACAATAAATCAGTATACCGAGCTAGATGCTTACCCACTCCCACGTATCGAGGATATAGTCAACAAGGTAGCAAATTATGAAGTGTTCAGTTCAGTTGATTTGAAAAACGCCTATCACCAGATCCCCATCTGTGAGGAGGATCACCCTTACACAGCATTCGAGGCATGCGGTAAACTTTGGCAGTACAAATGGGGTACCTTGTTTCCAAAGAACAATAGATACGATTATCAAAAATGAAAGACTTAATGGGGTTACTGCTTACCTAGACGATATCATTGTGGGTGGCAAGACCAAGGAAGAACACGACTTCAATTTGAAGAAGTTTCTGAAAGCCGTGCAAAAGTATGAATTCACGATCAACGAGAAGAAGAGCGTTTATTCGGTCAAAACAATAAAGCTACTGGGTTATATCATCTCGAATCATGAAATTCGCCCAGATCCCGACCGATTGACACCTTTACAAGAGCTCCCATTACCAACTGACACTGCTTCTCTTCGAAGAGCGATGGGCATGTTCGCTCATTTCGCCAAGTTCATCCCAAGATCCTCCAAGAAAATACACAACCTTTCAAGTGGTAGTTTTCCATTAAATGACAAAGTTATTGAAGCATTCAAAGCGCTGAAAGATGATGTGAAAAATGCACTAGTATCAGCTATAGATGATAAAGCTATGTTCACTGTAGAGACTGATGCTTCAGAACACACCATCGGAGCAACATTAACACAAAATGGACGCCCCATTGCGTTCTTCTCTCGCACACTAAACCAATCTGAACAACGACATTCATCCGTGGAGAAAGAAGCGCAGGCTATCATTGAATCCGTGAATAAATGGAGACATTTCCTGCTAGGAAGACATTTTCGACTCATCACTGACCAGAAGTCTTTATGTTTGATACTAGACATCTTGGTAAGGTGAAGAATGAGAAGATATTGCGCTGGAGACTTGAACTCTCGTGTTTTGATTATGAAATAGTTTACAGACCAGGACAACATAACGAAGCTGCAGATGCCTTCTCCAGAGTTTGTTTGGCTATTGAGTGTTGCGGACCTAAACTGAAAATCCTCCACGAAGCTTTATGTCACCCTGGTATAACACGGCTTAATCACATTATTAAGTCGAAGAACTTGCCTTATTCGCTAGAAGATGTAAAGAAGGTCATATCAGCTTGTAAAATTTGTGCTGAATTGAAACCTAGATTCATCAGGCATGAAAGTAATCTCGTCAAAGCTACCCGTCCCTTTGAGCGCATCAACATGGACTTTAAGGGACCTCTACCATCCAAATCTAGAAACCGTTATCTCCTCATATTAGTTGATGAATATTCCAGATTCCCCTTCGCCTTTCCTTGCCCAGATGTCACCTCGTCCACTGTTATTTCTAAACTTAAGCAACTTTTCTCCATATTTGGATTGCCTTCATATGTTCATTCCGATCGAGGCTCAGCATTCATGTCCCAGGAATTGAAGACATTCTTCACG
This sequence comes from Anabrus simplex, assembly GCF_040414725.1. Classification (NCBI taxonomy): domain Eukaryota; kingdom Metazoa; phylum Arthropoda; class Insecta; order Orthoptera; family Tettigoniidae; genus Anabrus; species Anabrus simplex. The sequence goes on along the minus strand of NC_090265.1, from coordinate 756,309,862 downwards.
GCTGTTGGTGTGGCGACAAGAAGAACGACTCCATACAATCCAAGAGGTAATGGCCAAGCAGAAAAATATGTTGGAGTTGTGTGGAAAACTATAGAACTAGCTTTGAAATCAAGGGGAATGCATATCCAACAGTGGGAAGAAGTTGTACATGATGCCATCCATGCCGTCAGATCAATGCTGTGTACTACTACCAATGAAACTCCCCACGAGCGGAAGTTTAAGCACCAGAGAAAATCCAGTTATGGACACTCAATCCCCTCGTGGCTTCTGACCCCAGGTCCAATACTCCTAAGGAAGCATGTCAGGCAATCTAAGTACGGACCACTCGTGGAAGAAGTTACTCTTCTTGAAGCAAATCCCGAGTATGCTCATATACAGCACCAAGATGGAAGGGAAACTACTGTTTCGACTAGAGACCTGGCACCATTGCCTACTTCAATAGACATTTCTGAAGAATGGGGAGAAGAATATGCCGGAGGAGTAATAGATGGACAACGTTCCCATGGAAGCCCAGAACATTACCAGACCCCTGTCTCCTCACCCGGATCCTCAGATCCAGCTCCATGCGAGACGGAGTCTCCTGAATCATTAAAGTTAGAAGAACGGTTCCAACCGCGTCTCCCACTCCTGACCAGCTACCGAGACGGAGCACAAGAATCCGTCGCTGTCCCGCCCACCTTAAGGACTATTATATAGGTGGGGGTGAATGATATAATTTATTTGTGTGATCTCTTTGACATGTCTTAATCCAGCTTTAAAGTTGCCTTATTTGTATATTTTCTCTGACACTTTCTAGTCAGATGTTACTGTTGCCACTGAATTTGTTTATGCACCAGTTGGTCGTCTTAAGTTTAATAAAACCTTATAAAAGGTGATTACATGTTCTTTCACATCACAATCCTGTCGCTAAGGCCAGATTCTTCAAGTTCAGCCTCGGAGTATCCTAGAATTCTGTCAAGATTACGATCATAGTGTACTCTGGGCTTGATAGCCATTTCATCTATGATAAGGGATCCTAACTTATCTTCCACGCATGTCAAATTCATGACTTCGTAATGGAGCCTTTGTTTAATGAGGGATGTTATTCCTGTTTCTCCATTAGAAAAGCCAACATAATTCTTAAGTGTCTTTTGATGCGGAAGTCGGAGGCAACGAAGCGATCTAATGAATCTGTAGCCCATTGGCGATTTTCTTTGCCAAAGAACAGAAATTTTAAAAGTTGTTTCTCCGTATCTTACATACTTCTTCCCATAAGCGTCTATTTGTTCTAATAGGAATAATGCTTCCATTTCCCCATTTCCACCATCTTTCCTTATTTTACTGACTTGTTCATCAAATGCAGAATTTTCAACTTTCTTCGAGGACTTCAGATCTTTTATTTTACTTCTTAGCTTGCGTATTGTTTGTCTCAGTCGGTAGTTTGATTTCCTTTTCAGTATATATTTCGCCTCTGGAGTACTAGTGTTATTGTCAGCAAGTAGAAAAGAGACTTGAATTCCTGTTTCATTTGTGGTAAGCCTACTTGCTTAATCCGGCGGAGTAATTACATTTTCACAATCATCTGTAGAACACTGTTTTCTTATTTTATTTGGAGTTGTACGCGTAGCTTCCGGTTTCGGGAAATATCTTTTTCTACGCTCGACTACAGGTTTGACACCTTCCTGTTTGTAGGCGGGGTAACCTATGAAGACTGAAGGGACTCTATTCGGAAGAAGCTGTCTTTTTACTGTACTTAAACTGAAGTCACAATCTTTAAAATGCAAATTACAGACTTTGGATGACGTCGTAGGCGACCAAAGGGAACCTAATTTGCCCCCCTGTCTAGATATAGCAATTATCCACTTCTCCTCTAAAACTGGATCGGCGGGAAACGAATGAAAACTCCAATGTTCTCCTTTCTTCGACGAATCGGACTTACAGTACGGTACATAACAATACACCATATTTTATCATGTTAATGAAACTTACTTGGAGTTCATTTGAACACTAACACTAAGTGAAATATGTACGTAAACGTATTAAAAACACTTTTCTCCATATGTTAATACACTACAGAACACGAAAACTATAGCAAGATGTCGAGACATCTGGCGGCGATACTGCGAACCTGGTCGGGGACGGTTTTTCTGCTCAGAACTAGCGCACACTTCCCGGCCTTGTATATCTCGTAGGCAACGACTTTATACAGCTGGGGACTCGGGACGGCAATCGTCTTGTAAGCAAGAGACGATAGCGCGCGCTAGCGATTCAGTTAATCGGGACGAAAGAATGAGCTTGTTATTATGATGTTCGCGTGCTGTTGACTTCGCTTCTGTGCGTAGTTTCTTCGGAATTGTAGGCCACGTATGCTTTCCCCCTCTGTCAAAGTCGTATGTTAAAAATGTATGGGACATATTTAATTGTTTTGTATTTCGTAGTTTCGCGTATTTAAGTGCATAATTTTAATGAGTTGAATGTTTTTAAGGGGGTGGTGGCGGGGATAGTTTCTGGTATTTTCTCTTCTCGTTATGGCCAAAGATATAACAAACGTTATCTCCAAGTGTTCAGAGATACCTATACATTTCCGTTCATATTATCGTCTGATGAAAATTACCGTATTTTCTCGCATAATAAACGCCCTTGCATAATTTGCGCATCCCAATATTTTTGGGTCCAAAGTGGAGAAAAAGAAATCTTCACGTATTTGACGCACCCACAACTTCGAACATTAATCACGCAGCTCCGGATGCGTTTTGAAATACAGGGCAACGTGCTGTTATTAGCCGGCAGGAAATCCCACTGCACAAGTTCAATGAGAAGTGACTAGTGACGCCCTATTCTAGTCTGATACAAACATATTTTACGAGTGTTTCGAGACGGGACATTCTGTGATCTCGAAATTGTTTGTTAGTCCACAGTATTCGAGTAATACTGCAACATACAAACACGTGGTGATCAGTTACGCTGAAACATACGGGAATAGGGCAGTGGGCGGCAAGTGTTCAGTGTGCAAATGCAACGTGCGCTACCGCGGTAACAAGGAAGTGCACTTCAAGCGACGAACAAATCTCGCAAAGCATTTCGCGGACCAAAAAGCGGTAAGTCCGCAAGTAGAGAAGGATCCGCTTAAATATATGATTTTGTTACGCAACATTGGATAAGCTGTTTCTCACGAATTTTTAAAGAATGAGTAATAGCCGCTGCACATGGAATCAGTGTTTCGGATTTGAAGGTTAGCCGAGGCTTGATTATATAATTATTATATGAAGAGAAATTGACTTTCTCTTCGACGAAGAACTACATTATGCCAAAAAATGACGAATGATTTCAACTATTTTCATCGCTTTGTGATTGAGAAGCGTAAAGTGAAGGTATATTTGATCTCCCAAATAGGAGCCGCAGGTCAGACGGCAGTCACTTTTCATACGCCACAAAGTCGAACAATCTATAAGCAAACCAACTACAATTACAATATTGTAGTTGGTCTTGCTATAAGAAAGGAACATCGAGTGTTATCGTACGCGCTACCGGAAGCGATAAGCAACGATGTACTGCAATGCTTGCTGTAACAGCTGATGGCAGAAAGCTTGCACCTTACATCGTTCTAAAACGAAAAATAATGCCTAAAACACAATTTCCGCGAGTGATCCACGTTCTTATTTTTTTAAGGGGTGGATGGACACGTCACTCGTACAAGATTGCATACGAACGGTTTGGGGTAATCTAGCAGGTTCCCTCCTAGACAAGCATCAAAGTTTTTAAAATTATCAACTGAGATAAAATTAATATTTTGCATCAGAATTACAGTAATGAACAATAACGTGCTGTGCTCTAATTATATTGTAGTAGTAATAATAATAATAATAATAATGATACTACAGTATTCATTGATTACTGCTACTGCATGTAAACAGAAGGAAGTAAGCAAGATACTGTCTAGTGGAAATAACTACACATCTAAACTGCACTTAGGCCTATCCTAATTACAACAGGTTAACAGAAACAACAGAATTGTACACTGGGGCGATACGCTGGTAATTTCTTGATTGAAAAGACCTAAAGAGCGGAAATGTTTTAACATTTACAATCGAAATTAAATCGGTTTCCTAAAACTGTTCCATCGCAATGAATGTTCTGTTGAGGCAACAGCCTAAGCTCTGTGGAACACTGTTCCACCACAACCGAGTATTACGTCCAGGTAACAGCCACACTATTATAATTTCTGAAGCGTATCGTTATTCTGTAAAGTCGGAATAGTAGTATAATTGGCGGATTCATCCGCCTCCGCCCCACAGGGCTCCCAGGGGCCCGCTCCTCCGCAGCCACAGGCCTCTTCCAGTGCTGCCAGCTTAACCTTACTAGCGCGAAATTTGAATTGGTAAACAAAGCCACGTGCTTTTTGACAGCTATCATCGACAACAACGCGTCGCTAACCTCACTGCTGCCATCTTAACGGGCCTAAACCTCAGTGCTACCAACTTAACCTCACTAGCGCGAGATTTGAATTGGTAAAATATCCACGTGCTTTTTGACAGCCACGTGCTTTTTGACAGACAACGACGCCTCGCTAACCTCAGTGCTACTATCTTGACGGGCCTAAACCTTAGTGGTGCCAACTTGACTTCACTAGCGCGAGATTTGAATCAGTAAACAAACTCACGTGCTTTTTTGACAGCTGTCATCCGCCATCTTTAATCAACAGAGCACCGTGCTGCCATCTTGCAGGCAATTTCGTCAGCTGTCATCCGCCAATTTAATCTACAAAGCACCTTGCCGCCCTCTTTATGGCACGTAGTAGCGGGCAATTTGAAAAGTTCCGTTAGCTGTCACCCGCCATCTTTAATCAAGAGAGCACCGTGCTGCACTCTTTAGTTGAAATGTGGTGGCGGACAATTTGACAAGCTGCCATCTTTAATCAAGAGACCATCTTTCAGCCTTCTTTAGCTACATACCTTTAACATGTGGTGGCGGACAATTTGAAAAATGCTATTTGGCAAGCTGCCATTTGTAACCAAGAGAGCACCGTGCTGCACTCTTTATCGTAGTAGCGGCAATTTGAAAAATTCTACGTTCTCTTGTTTGGAAACAAATCCACGTACTTTTTGACAGCTGTCATCCGCCATATTTAATCAACAGAGCACCGTGCTGCACTCTTTAGCTAGATACCTTTCAGCGGGCAATTTCGTCAGCTGTCATCCGCCATCTTTAATCAAGAGAGCACCGTACTGCACTCTAGAGTTGAAATGTGGTGGCGGCAAATTCTACGTGCTCTTGTTTAGAAACAAATCCACGTGCATTTTTGTCATCCGCCATCTTTAATCAACATTGAAATGTGGTGGCGGCAAATTTTACGTGCTCTTGTTTGGAAACAAATCCACGTGCTTTTTTGTCATCCGCCATCTTTAATCAACAGAGCACCGTGCTGCACTCTTTAGTTGAAATGTGGTGGTGGACAATTTGACAAGCTGCCATCTTTAATCAAGAGAGCATCGTGCTGCCATTTTATAACACTAAACTTTATTCTTTGACATGTGGTGGTTGGTAATGTGCTTAGCAGCCATCTTTAATCAAGAGAGCACCGTGCTGCTATCTTTATCGTAGTAGCAGACAATTTAAAAGAACATGTCGAGGAATATCTTTGTTCTAAGAAGATTATATTACAAAAGAAGTGATTAAGAATATAATCGAACACTGTACTCGATACAACATATGATCAGAACATTGATTGATGTGTTTAGAACATGTCTGGGGTATACCTTTGTTCTAAGAGAAAAAATAATAAGACTACAGTTCTGAACAGCTTCCGTAAGATAGCAACTCTTATAACTTCCTTTACCTTTACTTACTCTGCCAAGGCATAGCTTTATCGAACATACAACGCGATTTTAATGCATAAGGGAGCGCACATATCGCGTACCTGCAGTAATGCATGTTTAGACTTGAACACATACTGCTGTTCATAGTTCGATGTTGTAGAACACTGCATTGCAGGACTAGAATCGAGTAGTGTTTAGAAAAAAAATCCTCTCAACATACTTACTAAGCTACCCTTCCTCCTCTGTCAAAGTACATCTCTATCGAACATGCATCGGAAAAGCAAGAGTGTGCAGGTTTAGACTTGAACACATACTACCGTTCAAAAATATATACATACTATAGTTCGATGTTGTAGAACACTGCATGACGAGACTAGAATCAAACGCTGTTTAGAAAAAAATATCTTCTCAACATACTTACTGAGCTAGACGATAACATTCTTACGAATCTGCTCAACACCTTCTTTCTTGACATACTTACTCTTCTTCCTTGAGTGATATAGTATTGAAGAAAACTCTATCTTGCAAAGAAGGAGCGGGAGGAAGAGGGGAAGGTAATACCTAATCTAAAATAAAAGAATATATCAATTCTACATTATTTATTTACATCTTGTATGTACAAGTTTTATCTCGAATCATTTTACCGTAGTGATGTTTGCGTACTTCTTCTATTCTCGACGCAATTCTTGTATGTACAAGTTTAAACTTGAATCATTTGCAGTACTACGCTCTCAGCGTACCTCTTACTATCTTTATACAATATGTACAGTGAAATGTGATGTAAGACAGCTTAACGTATATATTACAAAATACACGCCTCTAGCATAATGTTTACACACACACATCTGCTTTATGTGAAGTAGTACCTATCAATACTACTATGCCTCCAGGCTAGAGTGTTGGTAGAATTTGGAATGACAAACCGTTTGCAGTCATCATTATTAAGGGCTACCTTACTAATTAAATGAGTGTACAACTGATGCTTCTTGCTTCTAATAACAGAATTTGCTTATGTAAAGTAGGTGGATTACTTTTAATACAATTTTTATAATTTTCTAAACTTAGTTGATTCTGAACTACATTCTTTTTAATCCCCTTCAATCTCTTTATTTGTAGTTCATTTAAGAGTTTTATGCAATATGATTTGGATTTAGTACAAACAAATGAATCGATAATATTTCCAGTACATTCATCTTTCATTTTACCTAGAACCTTTTTGATCACGAGCGGTAGATGATATTGATTATTTTCAGGATAGTTACTAGTATCAAACCTACCCAAGTCTGGCTTTATATTATTGTAATAGTCATCAGTTTTAATTTGGTAAATAAACGAATCAGTATCTGTATAGAGCAATTGCGCATTATGAGCGTACTTCTTCATCATATAATCGTAATGGAATTCATACATGAGTGTTTTAGCTAATTCAAGTACTGCAAAGCCGACGTAGGTAGGTTTGTCGTACTTAACCTTAACACGATTCATCTGTATAATAACTACATTTTCATGTATGACAGTAAAGCTGTCGAAATTCGGTTTACTTATTAAATAGTTAGCACCATACGTTTTCTTAATATTTTCCCAGTTTGTAATGAATTTACATCAAAGCGTTTGTCAACATTTTCCATAGTCTTACCAAACACACTGTTATTTATGAGCTTGTAAAAATCTTTCTCAAACTCGTTAACTGCACTTGTTCTTAAATTATTGTTGAGATCGATATATGGCTTTAGCCATGGTAACTGATTAAATTCTAGTACGCGATGAATTTTGGTTAACTTAAAACCATGCTGCAAACACTGTCTTAAATTTCGATAATGAATGACATATTTAGATTATCACACAAATTAGCAATTAGCATTTTTGTCGTTGATGTGATGTACGGGGACTTCATATTTTCAGGGCAGAACGGTAAGTCATTACGAGAAGTGTGTAACTCTTTAGGATACTGTAAGTCAACTTCGAGGAAATAGCCTTTATTAGCTTCATCGTCTAGGGCGTGCAGCTGTAAATCAATTTCACACTGTGTTAGCCAGCGGAAACCACTTACTGGTAGATGCTGACTCATCGCCCACGCATACTGATTGTTAGCATCGAGATAAACAATCTACTGAGATTTCTGACTAGAGTCAAAACTCGGCATGTACTTATTATTCGCCTTAGAATACTGCCCACTGCACTGACGTAGACCACCTCGAATAGATGATTTTATAAAGTGCACCATATCAATATCGGTTAGCAGTTCCAAATTCACCTGCGTGTATTTTAACATGGCATCCCAAATTAACCCAGGTGCTGTAAAATACTGACATGGATCAACGCTGTAGGTTTTCTTGCAAACACAGCGAAAATTTTCGAAAACATCAGCTAACAAAAGTACATCCGTCTTTAAATATAAGTCAGAGTATTCACCTAGCGTTTGAATGTGGAACTGCTCCCAGATATGTTGCGCATGTAAATAGTCATTATCACTAATATCCACTGAATTCAGCGAGCTGTAAAATGATTGTTTCGATGGTAAAGCACGTTCTTCGAGGCGTTCTAAGCAGTCAAGATATTCATAACAAAAGACACCCTTACGCCGAAGTAAATTAAACTGCGCTTCTTCAGGAAAAACACTTCGAATTTCTGTAAATTGTTCTGGCTGCAAATTACTAGAAAGTTTATCGAGGCTACTCGCTATAAAGCGAAACGAGTCAAGAAATCTCAGTTTTATACAATGCTCCTCATCTACTTTTACAGACTTTGTAAATGCAATGCACCGCTCTTTGTTCTGAGGGATTATATCTACTTTTCATTTGAAGCTCCAAATTGTGAAACGATAAAATGTGAGTCCTAACCAGATAGGTTATGAAAAATTACAGGGATAAATTTTGGAACTCTGTACTTAAGATTACAGCTATTATGAGCGGGACATCTGTACAAGCCAGTTAAATGATCATGATCAAAAACTTAAGGGTCATTTTCGGAAAATTCCCCATTACAAATACTACATTTTGTAGCATGTTCGTGTTCATGGAACTGAATTTCGGTAAGCGGTTTCATAGGAATATTAGTCGGTTCAATCAATCAATCAATCAATCAATCAATCAATCAATCAATCAATCAATACTGATCTGCATTTAGGGCAGTCACCCAGGTGGCAGATTCCCTATCTGTTGCTTTCCTAGCCTTTTCCTAAATGATTTCAAAGAAATTGGAAATTTATTGAACGTCTCCCTTGGTAAGTTATTCTAATCCCTAACTCCCCTTCCTATAAATGAATATTTGCCCTAGTTTGTCCTCTTGAATTCCAACTTTATCTTCATATTGTGATCTTTCCTACATTTATAAACGCCATTCAAACTTATTCGTCTACTAATGTCATTCCACGCCAACTCTCCGCTGACAGAATACTGCCAAGACGTACTGCATCACTTTCAAGTCTTTCTAAAAATACTTTAGCAGCATCAGATCCTCGATACAGTTCTAACTTGTTAAGGGTACTATCATAACTACACTTGATGTAATACGCGAAGCTATACGGGACATGCATGTGTGTAGTATTAGTGAAAGAGTTGTAAGGGTTAGGTGAGTATGTGCTGCATGGTTTGAGGATGGCTCCAAAGTCTGCGTAAATCAGGAAAGGTACCCATATCTGCTTATCATAATTCGTGAATTTTAAAACATTATTGTCTGTAGTAGGTATCTCTGTACATACATGATTGCAGTCATTCTTAGAATGGTTCGTTAACTGATCTTCAGTTCTAAAATACTGCAAGCATCCATCGCATAGCCACTTTTTACACCTTTTTTGACAACTGACTACCAACATGTCTACTCAAATTTTAATACAACAAAAGTGGCTATTCTCACTGTTTTCGATGTAGAGTAAGTTAACATGAGTACTCTTCTTATTACATGTATAATACAGAGGACCTACTACAGACTTTTTGTCTACACCATACACATTAATGCTAATATTATTTAGTTCTTTAAAGCGCTTAATGTCCTTTAACTGTATAGAAAATTCTATACCATCTAAATTTAGTTGTGTTGAAAAGTGTGGATACGATGATATTCTATTCGCTACATTCAATTTCGCAGAATTTAAAGCCGACACCACCGCCACCACCGCCCATGCAAAACATGCCTCGTCATCGTTTTGGATGTTTACAACAGCTTCTTTTCGCTGAATCGATGTCGGCAGCTCGATGTACGATGAACCTCGCATGGGATTGTACTTATTGATGTTAACTTCTAGATACGAAATTTCAACTAAAGCCCACCGTGATTCCTTTTCCTGAAATTCCTCGCTCTTAGTTGAAATAATGTTCGAGACTTCCCTAAATACATCACCGAAATTAGTCGACTCACTTACTACAAAATTCTTCGTATTAAATGATTTAATGTCAGTTATTTCGGATTCATCTGTGCTCTTAATATACAATGCAAAAAGTTCGGAATTAACTTTAAATAAATTATGATTGGAAAAAGTTTTGTCAAGAAGCTGTTGCACATCCGGTTGAACGCAATTTAAAAAATTTCAGTACTTTGAAACTTCTCACTAGCACGAATTCTGCAACTAATTATCCTCCTTTTAAATGCAGTATTAATTTCCCAATACTAGCACTTCTACAAGTATTATTTTTATGCGCATTACTCAGTAAGTGACCCTGAAAATGTGAAGATAGTACATCAGTGTTACAGTGTTCGCAGTGTATAGTTTGAAGTTCTTGATTTTTCCTTGGTTTTTAATACAACTTTCTACAACTACATCCGTATTTACACGCTATTTTCCTACTACCTGGGTTATAGTTCCAAGCAGATACCTGATGTACCTCCACTAAGTGAGCCTGGTATTGCTCTACATTATTAAAATACACCCTACAAAGTTCACATAAAGCAGATGTTATGCTAGGGTGTTTTGATTTGATATGACGTGCGAGGCTATCTTGTCGTTTGAACGTAACGTTGCACTGCCCGCAGGGAAAAGTATCGGATGCCTCTCGATGTTTCGTTTTTACATGACGTGCGAGGTTATCACGTCTTCCGAACGTTCCGTTACACTGCGAGCAGGGAAACATCTGAAAAGAGAACAACCATCTATCATTAGAGATAAGTCTAAAGTTTCAATATTCGGAACAAAACCAAGTTTCAAACTATAGAGGTCAGACATTGTCGTAAATTAAAAAAGCAGACAGAGAGAGATGAATGTTCTATACCTAACAAAGTAGAAGCACTCTTGTTGTTAAAAATATAGTAACTCAATGTCCTTCTATCGAGTCGCAAAGAAAAACGAAAATACAATTAATAACGGTCAACCAGCATAAGGATTGAAGAGAACAACTATTTATTAATAGAGATTAGACTAAAGTTGTAATGTTCGGAAGAAACCAAGTTTCAACCTATAGAGGTCAGACCTTGTCATAAATTTGAAAAGCAGAGAGAGAAGAATGTTCTATACCTAACAAAGTAGGTGCACTCTTGTTGTTAAAAATATAGTAACTCAATGTCCTTCTCTCGAGTCGCAAAGAAAAAACGAAAATTCAATTAATAACGATCAACCAGCATGAGGATTGAAGAGAACAACTATTTATCAATAGAGATTAGACTAACGTTGCAATGTTCGGAAGAAACCAAGTTTCAACCTATAGAGGTCAGACATTGTCGTAAATTTAAAAAGCAGACAGAGAGAGCTGAATGTTCTATACCTAACAAAGTAGAGGCACTCTTGTTTTTAAAATATAGTAACTCAATGTCCTTCCCTCGAGTCGCAAAGAAAAAACGAAAATTCAATTAATAACGAACAACCAGCATGAGGATAAAAGAGAACAACTATTTATCAATAGAGATTAGACTAAAGTTGCAATGTTCGGAAGAAACCAAGTTTCAAACTTGTGCCCGTTGCATTTCCTAGACGTTTACAAAATGGCGCCGAAGGAAGGCATGGCCCACTCAACTTAAAAGAATACACAATGAAGACGTGATATCGTGGTATAAGAGAAGGCCGTGTGTAACTGGGAACGGATGTGTACCGAAGGCGGTGCAGAACAGCAAAAACTCAAGTAGATTGTTTTAAAGAAACAAATAGAACAGAAGAGATTATTAAAAAATACTTGAAAAATTGTATTGGCAGAGTCAAGACGTGAATTGCGAACGCGCTACGTATAGGACGGAATTTTATGAGATTTCGGCGAAATTCTTGAAGAAAGACTATATTCATTAAGAAGAAAACGGGATAATCAATCCGAAGATACATTGTGAATAGTCAAAATACTTCAGATAAGCAATCTCGGATTAAATACGCTTATTGAAACCCGAAGAGCAAGTCCAACATTATCGCAGGGAAGAATTATACGAACTGCACGACAAAGATAAGAACTGAAAGAAGGTTACTTAATTGGCGCAGAGGCTAAGAGGAAAATAATTCTGAAGATTATTTAAGCTGTTTATAAAGATTTTCCCCCGAAAAAGATAAAATAAGAAGAAGGATAAGAAGAGTAACTTAAGAAAAATATTATTCTAATATGAATTTTATAACAACCATGTTCTCCTCGGGAATCATTGACTTTGTTGGCAGCCTCACGAAGAAAGTGATGAACTGCTAGACGTTTAAGATGGACCGACCTGGAGAGAGATATCATTCAGCCAGATGACCAGCCCGTGACGAGAGAGGTATCAACCAGCCAGATGACCAGCCCAAGACGAGAGATGGTTATTGCCTACCAAGACCAGTTCTGAACGGGAGAAGGAGTCCTGCTCAATCCTAGATCCAGACCGCAAAACTAACCATGTGACGGTCAAAGAGGAGCAACTGACATCGGAGTAACGAGAAACGAGCTGTCTTTACAATTAGTATCATAATTCTTAAATGATAAGATTATGTTGACATATGCTTTGGAGTTGAACAGATGTTAGAAACCATGATATTTAAGTGTGCAAGTGATTGCAGTGAAGTGTGAGATATTTAAGATATTAATGCTATATTAAGACAGTGTAGAACTGTATATGTATGTCTCGCGAGCGGGTTAACGTGTCTGGGCAAATAGATCAGTGAAGTAGTCGTGAATACGACTTGAAAAGACTTGGCATAACAGCTGATCGCTAAGAACTACCATATGTTGTAGGATATCGATAAATCTTGCATAGAATATATTCATGGATTACGTCATAGATGGACCGCGCGTCAGAAGTGAATGATTGTAATTATGTACTCCTTGTAGAGCGATATTGTAGTAATAGCAACTTATATGAGTTTTTGCATCGTAATTTTATTGAGAAGAGTAAAGTATGGGAATCACATAGTGACATATTTATCAAGCAATATGTTAGTAATTGCGACGTTTGTGTTGAAGGTTACGTTAAATAAGAGGAAATATTGAATAGTTGTGATGATAGTAATAGATCGTCAGACGATGAAATAAGAAGGTATATCAAGTGATATGAAGAATTATATTATGATTTATGGTAATTGCAAGGTATATATATGTTGAAGGAAGTTAAATATCACATGTGGAAAGTATGAATCTAATGAAACGATGCGAATAAAGAAAGGAAGTACACCGCGGTAGTAACCAGAATTAAGGTATGGATATTGAATATTGATATTTAATTCAGATTTAGATGGTGATATAATGTCAAGATAGCTGTTATGTTTGGAAGTATGTGAATTTGTGACACATTCTCGAATCGTATAAATGCCAGATATAAGACATACTATACATATGCGGTAGTGTAATCGCAAAGCAATATATTGAAATGTTCATCTTCACACTGCATAAACGAATTAAATAACGTGCACAGTAGGATTATGATTAGTATACGACGGATTTAAGCATATCGAGCCACACATATATAAATTAAGAATTATGTGGATAGAATAGGAAGATTATTTATTTTAAAATAATGTATAGATGAAATTGAATTTTATGAAAGGTTAATATGATGATACATTAGGAGACGGATTTAGCAGGGATTAGGGATGTAAAGCCTTAGCACGTGAATCGTTACTGATTAATATCCGAGAATGAACCCGAATTTATTGATTTCAGATTTTTGTTTTATTTAATGACGATATAATTATGAGAAGAGACTTTGAAATGTTATTATAATATAATAATTGCGATTGGATAACGCATTCCTGTGATACATAGGATGTCCCAAGGATAATTATGGACACTAACGCTGATATTTTTGATTTCATTTCAGAAACAATTCGAATAAGTTGATGTAATATTTTTTTAATAAGACAGCGCTGACTTTGACTTACAAACCTTGAAATATTTTATTCTATATAGTGATAAATGAAGCCCGTTCCCAAGTTTAGTTCTCATTTCTTAGGGTGATTCTCTAATTAAATAAAATGTGGATTATTATTTTTATATTATTTGTGAGTGTTAATTTTTAGCGTTAATTCTTTATCTAGTTTGTAAGATGAGACATTAATTGATTGCGTAAATATGAATGCATTTATTGGTGATGTCATAGCATTAGCATTGGGACTGGGCGAATACTACTGCGTTCTTTTTGGGTGAATTCACGAAAGCGGAACCGAATGATATTTTTTTAGATTTTTCACATGGAATGAAATACCCTGGGATTACTTTCAGCTGTCGGGAGTTATTTGCAATCCGTTGTGACAGATGGGTGCAACCTATAGAGGTCAGACGTTGTCGTAAATTTAAAAAGCAGACAGAGAGAGATGAATGTTCTATACCTAAGAAAGTAGAAGCACTCTTGTTAAAATATAGTAACTCAATGTCCTTCCCTCTAGCCGCAAAGAAGAAACAAAAATTCAATTAATAACGATCAACCAGCATTAGGATTGAAGAGAACAACTATTTATCAATAGAGATTAGACTAAATTTGCAATGTTCGGAAGAAACCAAGTTTCAACCTATAGAGGTCAGACATCGTTGTGAGTTTGAAATTACAAGATTAACCTCTTCTATGTCTAAGCCTTCTAATTCTCCTATCCTAGAATGCTATTTTTAAAAACAATGTAAACATATAAGATCGATAACAAAAGGTCGAGACATACCGTAAATGTACGCACTGCAGACTGTTACTCGGATGAATGAAATGTGGACGTTCAAGCCTGTAACTCGAATAAATGTCGACGATACTATTCTTGATGTACCTAGAAAAGAACAAAAATATATGAATGTAGCGTAGAAGCACATGTGATGATAGGATATGAAGGGGCAAGTCTGCTAGCCTAGCTATCTTTACAAACATGCAACTGAAAGATTTTTATTGCCTAGTGTAGAAGCACTTGTGATGATGGGATATGAAAGGGTAAGTTAGTTTGTTAACAGTAACTGTCTGAAAGTAGCGTTAGCACATTCTCATGTTTACACACAGAGCACTTGCCTCATAAATAG
The DNA here is from genome assembly GCF_040414725.1 of Anabrus simplex. NCBI lineage: Eukaryota > Metazoa > Arthropoda > Insecta > Orthoptera > Tettigoniidae > Anabrus > Anabrus simplex. The sequence continues at coordinate 756,294,702 of NC_090265.1, read as the reverse complement.
TGATGCTATCTTTACAAACATGCATCTCAAAGTTCGAAACATACCTCAAAATGTACGCGCTGCAGACTGTTACTCGGATGAATAAAATGTACACGTTCAAGCCTGTAACTCGAACGATAATATTCTTGTTGTACTTAAAAAAGAACAAAAATATATTAATGTAGTGTAGGGATATAAAAAGGTAAGTCAGCTACCCTAGCTATCTTTACAAACATGCAACTCAAAGATGTTTATTACCTAGCGCAAAAGCACTTGTGATGATTGGATATGAAAGGGTAAGTCAGCCAGCCTAACCTTCTTTACTAGCGTAAAAGCACTTGTGATGATCGGATATGAAAGGGCAAGTCGGCCAACCTAGCCTTCTTTACTAGCGTGAAAGCACTTGTGATGATGAGATATGAAAGGGCAAGTCAGCCAGCCTAGCCTTCTTTACTAGCGTAAAAGCACTTGTGATGATAGGATATGAAAGGGCGAGAAAGCTAGCCTAGCCTTCTTTACTAGCGTGAAAGCGCTTGTGATGATCGGATATGAAAGTGCAAGTCAGCTAGCCTAGCCTCCTTTACTAGCGTGAAATCACTTGTGATGATAGGATATGAAAGGGTAACTCAGCCAGCCTAGCCTTCTTTACTGGCGTAAAAGCACTTGTGATGATCGGATATGAAAGGGCAAGTCAGCCAGCCTAGCCTTCTTTACTAGCGTAAAAGCACTTGTGATGATCGGATATGAAAGGGAAAGTCAGCCAGCCTAGCCTTCTTTACTAGCGTAAAAGCACTTGTGATGATCGGATATGAAAGAGCAAGTCAGCCAGCCTAGCCTTCTTTACTAGCGTAAAAGCACTTGTGATGATGGGATATGAAAGGGCAAGTTAGCTAGCCTAGCCTTCTTTACTAGCGTAAGAGCACTTGTGATGATGGTATATGAAAGGGTAAGTCAACTAGTCTAGGCTTCTTTACTAGCGTGAAAGCACTTGTGATGATGGGATATGAAAGGGTAAATTAGCTAGCTTAGCTATCTTTACAAACATGCAACTCAAAGATGTTTATTACCTAGCGTAGAAGTTGCTTTCGAACAATAAATGCAAACACTAACCAACAGTTTAGGCTTTGAAGGCTGCAAACTAAAAAATAATATTCACAGCGGACAGTAATTAGACGGAAAGTAAGAAAGTAGAGGATGTGCACACAATTAACGCACACGGAGAACTGTGAGCGCTTGACACAGGCTGCACCGAGTAAATATGCAGCTTGTCACAAAGCGGATGTGGAAGTTGAAAACGTATGCACTACAGTTGGAACGAAATGTTTATGTAACAAGAGTTACTCTGAGTGCCTTTAGAAGAGACGCTGAGTTCTGCAGGCTGATGTATTTAAGCACTAAGCCAGGATCGAACTTGCTGTCTTCGAAGATGTCGAGGTACCGAAATTTAGGAGTTCTGCAGGCTGATGCGGATCGAATCTGGGAGGGCCTGCGCGCGATCCTCGACCTCTGAACTTAAACGGGCGTACTAAGCTAAGCAAAAAGCCTACATCTACGGTATTCCTTACCTGTAGGTACACAGTAAGCGCTAGGCTAAGAAGCGATCCTCAAGGGCAATGAGCTAAGATCATATCTACGGTATCCCCTACCTGTACTTAGCAGGGTGCTGAGCTAAGCAAAAAGCCGACATCTACGCTATCCCTTACCTGTAGGTAAACAGAATGCGCTAGGCTAAGAAGCGATCTTCAAGAGCATTGAGCTAAAATCACATCTACGGTATCCCCTACCTGTACTTAGCAGGGTGCTGAGCTAAGCAAAAAGGCAACATCTACGGTATCCCTTGCCTGTAGGTAGACAGAGGGTGCTAGGTTAAGAAGCGATCCTCAAGGGCAATGAGCTAAGATCACATCTACGGTATCACGTACCTGTACTTAGCAGGGTGCTGAGCTAAGCAAAAAGCCTACATCTACGGTATTCCTTACCTGTAGGTAGACAGTAAGCGCTAGGCTAAGAAGCTGTCCTTAAGAGTATTAAGCTAAGACCACATCTACGGTATTCCCCACTCGTAGGTAGACAGTAAGCGCTAGGCTAAGAAGCGATCCTTAAGGGTATTGAGCTAAGACCACATCTACGGTATACCCTACCTGTAGGTAGACAGAGGCGCTAGGCTGAGAAGAAATCCTCAGAAGCACTAAGCTAAGCCTACATCTACGGTATCCCCTACATGTTAGCGACCTTTGAGCTAGGGTAAGAACAACACAAAACGCTGGGGTGCTGAAATATAGAAGTTGAGCAGGCAAACATATTTGTACCGCGATTAAACCTGCACCTCTAAGCTCAGCCCGACAAGCTGCTGCTGATAATTTTGATGCGGACTGTACGTGTGCAGTGAACTTCGTACTTTGCGAAAGTAGCTGATGCGTCACATTCCAACAGCAGCTCGCCGGCCTGAGGTAGCTCGTATGTGTATGTGTAGGCTTGCTTCAAACTTAATCTAAAAACACATCCCCAATATTTTTTCTAATTCAGGCACTCTAGAGTCTGAGTATTCGAAACCCTGTGCTAGTACATACCTACTCGCAAGGCATAACACCTAACTACACTAGGAAGCAGCTAACTGCTGCTCTCCTACTCCTAGTCCTGTTTTACAGCCGGATGCCCTTCCTGACACGAGATTTTAAGTCGCAAGAACCTGTTTTACAGCCGGATGCCCATTCCTAACGCAAGATTTTTAACTCGCAAGATCTGTTTTACAGCTGGATACCCTTTTAGGATTTTAAATCACAGTATCTAGTGTTTTACATCATGCACCATTGTTTTACGGCTAGATGCCCTTCCTGACGCTAAAAGACCGGGATTTAGCCAGTTACCCTTCCTGATATAACAAGACTAGGATTTACTTTTTTCGCTAGGTTACAAAAGCATGTTGGGTGCAAGTTATGCTAAGCAAACACTCGCTATCTTATGCAAGCTGTTCTGAACTGTAGTCTTATTATTTTTTCTCTTAGAACAAAGGTATACCCCAGACATGTTCTAAACACATCAATCAATGTTCTGATCATATGTTGTATCGAGTGCAGTGTTCGATTATATTCTTAATCACTTCTTTTGTAATATAATCTTCTTAGAACAAAGGTATTCCTTGACATGTTCTTTTAAATTGTCTGCTACTACGATAAAGATAGCAGCACGGTGCTCTCTTGATTAAAGATGGCTGCTAAGCACATTACCTACCACCACATGTCAAAGAATAAAGTTTAGTGTTATAAAGATGGCAGCACGGTGTTCTCTTGATTAAAGATGGCAGCTTGTCAAATTGTCCACCACCACATTTCAACCAAAGAGTGCAGCACGGTGCTCTGTTGATTAAAGATGGCGGATGACAAAAAAGCACGTGGATTTGTTCCCAAACAAGAGCACGTAGAATTTGGCGCCACCACATTTCAATGTTGATTATAGATGGCGGATGACAAAAAGCACGTGGATTTGTTTCCAAACAAGAGCACGTAGAATTTGCCGCCACCTCATTTCTACTAAAGAGTGCAGCACGGTGCTCTCTTGATTAAAGATGGTGGATGACAGCTGACGAAATTGCCCGCTGAAAGGTATCTAGCTAAAGAGTGCAGCACGGTGCTCTGTTGATTAAATATGGCGGATGACAGCTGTCAAAAAAGTACGTGGATTTGTATCCAAACAAGAGAACGTAGAATTTTTCAAATTGCCGCTACTACGATAAAGAGTGCAGCACGGTGCTCTCTTGATTACAGATGGCAGCTCGTCAAATAGCATTTTTCAAATTGTCCGCCACCACATGTTAAAGGTATGTAGTTAAACAGGGCTCTCTTGATTAAAGATGTCAGCTTGTCAAATTGTCCGCCACCACATTTCAACGAAAGAGTTCAGCACGGTGCTCTGTTGATTAAAGATGGCGGATGGCAGCTGTTAAAGAAAGCACGTGAATTTTTTTTCCAAACAAGAGCACGTGGAATTTGCGGTCACCACATTTCAACTAAAGATTGCAGCATGGTGCTCTCTTGATTAAAGATGGCGGGTGACAGCTGACGGAACTTTTCAAATTGCCCGCTACTACGCGCCATAATGAGGGCGGCACGGTGCTCTGTAGATTAAATTGGCGGATGACAGCTGACGAAATTGCCTGCAAGAGGGCAGCACGGTGCTCTGTTGATTACAGATGGCGGATGACAGCTGTCCAAAAAGCACGTGAGTTTGTTTACTGATTCAAATCTCGCGCTAGTGAGGTTAAGTTGGCACCACTAATGTTTAGGCCCGTCAAGATGATAGCACTGAGGTTAGCGATGCGTTGTTGTCTGTCAAAAAGCACGTGGCTGTCAAAAAAGCACGTGGCTGTCAAAAAGCACGTGGCTGTCAAAAAAGCACGTGGATTTGTTTACCAATTCAAATCTCGCGCTAGTGAGGTTAAGTTGGTAGCACTGAGGTTTAGGCCCGTTAAGATGGCAGCAGTGAGGTTACCGATGCGTTGTTGTCGATGATAGCTGTCAAAAAGCACGTGGCTTTGTTTACCAATTCAAATTTCGCGCCAGTAGGGTTAAGTTAGCAGCACTGGAAGAGGCCTCTGGCTGCGGAGGAGCGGGCCCCTGGGAAGGCCTCCCATGCGGCGGCGGAGGAGGAGGCCCCTGGGGGCCCTGTGGAGGCGGAGGCGGCCGAATCCCCCAATTATACTACTCGTAATGTTTCGAAAGAACTCCGTTGAAGTTTATAATGAATAAAAGGTCGAACACAGGTTAGCCTACATAAAGGCATATTTCTCAATAAATGACAATGTCAATAAATTCACTTCGTATGATATTCGTTATCAAGCTGTTTTAAGTCTGCCGGGCTGAGTGACTTAGACAATTGAGGCGCTGGCTTTCTGACCCTAACTTGGCAGGTTCGATCGTGGCAGTCCGTTGGTATTTGAAGGTGCTCGAATGCGTCAACCACATGTCGACAGATTTACTGGCAAGTAGCAGAACCCCTGTGGGACTAAATTCTGGAACCTTGGCGTCTCCGGAAACCATGAAAGTAGTTAGTCTGACGTAAAGCTAATAACATTATTGTATTCGTTTTCAGTCTACAGTCACTAATTTCAAAATTCCCAATCTAAATCTGGGAGTCCATTCAAACACAGCGTCTTCAATTTCTACGGGTACTTACAATGTAACGAAGATGACTCTGCATCAATTAGGGCCTGCTATGCCATCAGTTTTTAATAAAAATGTAGGAAAAGTCATTGGCATTATACCTACCGCATCCACAGGCGAAACCCCCAGTCATCTCAATCACCACCACAACCTGTCACAGGGAAACAGACATCCGTTGTTCTTGAAACATTCATCCTGATAAATTTGTTCCTAAAATGCGTGGTCTTGTTCCAGTGTGTGATATTTTGTATTGCCTTCTCCTTCTTGATTTATTGATCACAGAATGTGATCTTAAAGTACGATTGTCAAGTGAAGAATTTGATTACGCATATTGTGCGGTAAGTTTGTTAATTGTTTCAACTTATTTGTTTTGTGTACTATTTCGAGACCTGATTTTCACGATAAAAGGCATTTATAACCATTTGTAATCTATGCCATATGCAACTTAAGTTCACTGATTTTATATGTGATTATTGCTTTTTTTACTGGCTTTACGTTGCACAGACGCAGACAGGTACTTTCGCGTAGATCAGATAGGAAAGGGATAAGAGTGGGAAGGAACTAGCCATGGCCATAATTAAGGTACAGGCCTGGTGTGAAACTGGGAACCATGGAAAGCCATATTGAGGGCTACCGACAGTGGGATTCGAACCCAATATCTCCTAGATGCAAGCTCACAGCCGCAATCGCCTAACCGCATGGCCAACTCGCCCGGTGGTCTAGTGAAAAGGGTGAGCCCAGTGTACATATAAAATGCTTCCTAGATTCAGTTCTGTCCTATTTCAGTATCATATAACTTTATCGGCAGTAATTAATCAAAACCGTCACGTCGCGCTATCGGTGGAGGCGTTTCCGGTCATTTTCACACCCAATTCATACAGCTGTCAGTGTGGTATACTACGCTACACATGACTGTGTGGTCAGAGACCGCCCTTTTCACTGATAGCGCTGTATCACTCACCCGTCAAGATATCTGGCGCCTTCTAGTAACAACTTCGTTAAGTAACATTATGCTTTGCTAGTTCTGGGACATGTTATTTTTATAACATGTTTCTGGAACATGTTATCTCAGTGGAACTGGAATTTTGGAACGTGTTATTTGAAAATAACAGTTTAGCCCACCTCTAGTTTTAAGTAATGATTGTGTACTGTACTGGTAGGGTATCTTTTAATGGGTTTTGTACTGTATTTTCTTAGATTAATCTGTGTCCCCAATAACCCCAATGGCTGTTAGAATAGGATGTTGTATTTTTAAGCATGACCGTCCCTAACGACCCCATCCCTGGGGCGAAAAGGGACACATTTTAATGGTAAATTATTCAAAATTTTGAAATACTATGTGGATGATATTTGGTTCAAAAGATAGCATGTGACATAATCTTTCACTTCAAAGAGCAGAAGATATACTGCAACTCTTATTTCTGGATTTATTGTAAAAAAAACTTAAAATCTGTCCCTATTCATCCCAGTTTACGGCATTTGAATACAAAAAGCAGCAATAATAAATAACAACAGAACAACTTTCAACTATATCGTATTTTCTCTTGAATTTCTTTCAAGGGCATCGTTTTCACTCCCGTAGAAGAGTAAAGTCGTTCAGTGTAGCATGCTCTGATATGCCTGTGTTGTTTCAGATCATAAGAAGTTTCTTTTCTTTCAGGTGGATGTACTCATTGTTTACAAACCAATTTTGGTGCTTCTCAAACAAGAGACGGTGCTTTTGTAGTAGACAAAGCTTCAATAGAGTGATTCCGGAAGACAAAATGTGAACGATTCAGCTGATAGCTTCAAATAGTGAAAGTGAGTGTGATTGTGTGCGCAGTGAAAGTGCTGGAAGGGTGAAGATTAATCCGGACAGAAGTCTCCTTTCTATCATTCTGTGGGTCTGATATTGATGTACGTATGAGTGTAAATAAAAAAAAATACCGAGCTCGATAGCTGCAGTCGCTTAAGTGCGGCCAGTATCCAGTATTCGGGAGATAGTAGGTTCGAACCCCACTGTCGGCAGCCCTGAAAATGGTTTTCCGTGGTTTCCCATTTTCACACCAGGCAAATGCTGGGGCTGTACCTTAATTAAGGCCACGGCCACTTCCTTCCCACTCCTAGCCCTTTCCTATCCCTTCGTCGCCATAAGACCTATCTGTGTCGGTGCGACGTAAAGCAACTAGCAAAAAAAAAACATTGAGGAAAACTATGTTATGTCTTTTGCAAATATTTTTTCTATAACGATTTCTTTAATCTGCACTAATCTAGAACTCAGCTGTCAAGTAGGTGGCTTTTTAAAAGTGGCTGGACCCCAGCAGTGGTAAGGTTCTCATGCAGCTGGTGGTGAAAGTGTTAATTAAAGAAATTCGTGCTAAGTGGAACCAGTTGATCGGTTCTTGAATTACTACATATACGAAATACCGCATCTATTGCCTTCACAAACGTAAAAGCTGTTATAGTTACAACTTCTTATAATAACAAACTATCAATATTTAAATAAATATAGTGAATATTATTTCTTCTTTCTCCAGCCCACAGTCAAAACAGAATGAATCAAACCTGCGTAACTTAAAATACACAAGCTGCCAAATACCAGCCAAACTACTCAATGCAAAATTGAAATAATCATCAATGATCTACCAACAAAAACTAAACACCAAAACTTAACCAAATTTCCTTAACTACTAACTACACGGTAGCATGTTTCCCACCAATCACTTCCCATTACCACTTACCCAGCTGGCTGATTACCTATTCTTTTCTTAAATAATATCAAAAGAATTTGGAATTCCAATTATGATCATTCCTACTTTCAAAAATACCACCCAGACCTATTCGTCTACTTCCACGCCATCTCAAATCTGACAGCTCGGAACATACCGCTGATTTGAGCAGCTCCCAAGTCTTCCCAGCCCAAACTTTGCAACATTTTTGTAACACTATTCTTTAGTACGGAGTCAGCCAGAACAAATTGAGCTGCTTTTCCTTGGGATTTTTTCCAGTTTTCTAATGAAGTAATCCTAGTGAGGATCCACACTAATTGTGGTCTTACCAGAACTTCGGCTTTTGCGTACGTCTTCACACATGGGAATAATCATGCGTTTCCCTCCCTCGATGCATAATATACACTGAAACTTCTACAACTCAAATTTTTTATATCTCGAAGGAATGTTCATTTCCCAAAGGAATCTTTATATATTTTATACTTTATATATTTTTTGTAACTCGAAGTTATGTTGCTTGTATTTTTCGATATCTGGAAGAAATATTTTTTCTGTAACTCGAATTTATTGTGATCATTATGCTAACTTCTGTAGGAGGAACCTGGACTTGAAACAGGACTACGCCCCATAACATAGTATCTTAACAGAAACCCTTGAATCTCTGTGACCTGCAAGTGAAAAATAGAACTTGAAACACGAATGTAGTGGAAAGGACTAAAGTGAGAACATCTTACAAATGCAGATACTACAAAACAGAATTGCGTCAAAACCAGATGTAATATGAAAAATGACATTTTCAGACTCGAGGCATTTCCATTTTTTCCTATTTTGGCTAGTGCTATAATTAGATCTGAGCCTCACAGTTATTTGCCATGATTAACTTACAAATTTTTCTTTCACCTTCCTACTGTTGAACCATGCTTGTTGCAGGTTCATTTATTTGACACTTCTTTATGCAAATGTCTTCTATCAGCCTCTCTTCCCATATTTACCTATGTATGTCAAGTATTGTACAGTAGAGCGCAGCACCTACTGTGTTTAAACTGAGAGGTCATTCGCTTTGCGAGAGCGGCGATTTTTTCTCTTTGGAGCTCATCTTCTCTGTGTATGTGTGGCAGATAACAACAATGGAAGCCACGATGTTTGAAGTAGCGTCATTTAACGTCTCCAAGATTGGGTCTTTAACGCTTATTATTTTTAATTATAACTACTGATAATTACAGGCATGTTGGTACTTTTTCCAATAGTTGTTTTTGGTGATGGTTTATTTCCAACTGTCACGGTTGATTGACATGCACCTTTTTCGCTCCGTTGTATGATATGTTTCGTGTGGGTGTGACTGTGATCTTGAGATGATGGTAAAAAGGGTCTCTGTGTGGCTACATTTTGGTGCACTGCATGCTTTCATACTTCGTAATCCCTATAATATGACTCTCGTCTCGGCCATGGACATTCAGGTCGCACGAGGCGCGTCATGTTCATAGATATGAATAAAGTGTTGGTTCATCCTGGCCTTAAAATATATAATTGCACGATGCACGCAAATGCCTTGAGTATGTGAGACCTGTTGCTGTTGACCGTGGGGTCATAATTTATGGTTTGTATTTGACAATGTTGTCCGAACGGCCGTTCGCATTTTTATTTCCCGATACCCTCATGTGTGAGTGTGAATGCTGGATATATGTGTGTTAATGTATGTGGGAGAGAAAAGGAGGTATGTCGGTCGACCCGTTTTATTGTCCTGTTTGTATCTGTACCTTATTTTGTTCTCGGTACAGCAGACCTGTTTATTTATTTTATCCGTGGCTGACTCTCGGTCCAGTAGCCGCCATGTTGGCTGTGTATTTATGCATGGGGCGTACCTGTAGTATTCTTTGATCTATCATTCTTTGTTTTTGGTCCATGGAGGCTGGTCTTAGCCTCATGCCGATATTTCCGTTCATCTTATCTGCTTTGTTCTCCGCGATGGGCGGATTGTTGAGAGAGCTATACATTGTTGATTACATAATGGTGTATGAAAAGCCGTGTCGTGAATGAATGGGTTTATCGCAAAACGAGCGACCTGATTGTGATGTGAATACAGTCATTACACTGCAATGATGTAACGAAAATGGAAATTGAGAGACGCTGAGCATTTTGTAATGAGTGATAATGTATTCATATGAGTGTTAGTCCTGGGCTCACGCCGCGACACAGAGATATTTAATTATGCAAGGTACGTCCATATTTATTACCATTATTTTTGCCCTATTTATTTCACTTACTTGTCTTAACGTTTGTTCTGAATTTTACTAATAAACCCTAGTTTTGAGTAATTTTTATTTTATTGCTAGTAGTTATAGTCTTATCCCTTGTTCACCAACTACGAGGGGCGTTTCCAGCTCAGGGCCGTTTTTGCGCCTTTCCTAATCGAAAATCCACGCCTCGAATTATTCCCTATGATTGTGTTAACGTCGATGATGTATGAATCACTGATTTATTCTAGGGATAGTTATGAGGGCCGGGGGGTTTGGCACACTGTTCCTCTATGAAAAATGTTCCAGTCCCCTGAGAAAATTCCCACATCGACAATTTCACTTCTCAACAATGATTCAGCTCCTGTGACAACATATTGATTAAATTACTTGATTCTATTCCTTTCTGCCAGGCTGAGTGGCTGGGATGTTTCAGACGCTGGCCTTCTGGCCCCAACTTGCCGGGTTCGATTCTGGCTCGGTCTGGTATTTGAAAGTGCTCATATACATCAGCCTCGTGTGGGTAGATCTACTGGCATATGAAAGAACTCCTGCGGGACAAAATTCTGGCACCACGATGTCACCGAAAACAAAAAAGTGGGACTTAAAAACAAAAATATTATTATTCCTTTCTTTGCAGTACTTGTACAGTTTAACTTTTTTAATATCATCCTTACTCCCTAGTCCACACTGTACCCAGACAGCCTGGGCCTCATATCATAACTTTAGGCTGCCTACAGTTTCTGGTCGCTATGACATAGTATTCACTACAATAATAATTAAATTAATGTATGGTCCACCTGTTTCAATAATATATTATGCAATATTATTGAATTACATTACTGAACTACGGACTAGTTTCGGCCTTGGCTGGCCATCTTCAGCCTTAATGTAATACTTCTAATAACTAAACAAATGTAAAGAACACAATTGACATGAAAACTAATGTACAAACGCATAATTAACATTAAATTCTGGGATGAACTAAGTGTAACATCTGAAAAATAAATTAGGCTTTAAATTCTTAGCATCTGGACTATGCTTATCATCCAGACTCTTTCTTGTATTGATATTCATAGAATTGTTATTTCCATCACGGCTAATCATTACAATTTCAATTGCAAAACGGGAACTGGTAAATGTTGATTCTGTAGTCAGACCATCAATCACCATATCTTGAGTGGTGTTAGCAGTATGCAAGCCACTGGATGCCTCTGTAAATAATCACCAGCTGATGCAGAACTGCTAGATGGAGATTCCACATCGACCAACATAAATAAAGTGAAATGTTCCCGTAGTGCTTGTTAAAAACATGCTGAAATTCTTTTGGACATTGTCAGGACGGCACATGAAGATATGGTTAAAACCGACACATTCTTAATTTGTGGCTGGTATAAATTTGCAATTCATTGCGGTGTCCATGAAGTTAACCTGAATAAATGATAGATAAAATTAGTGAATAGAAGGAGAGAGAGCGTGTTAGTCAAATTGTATAGGTTATATGAGACCTCTCGTTGCGGCATGTGGTGCGTGGTGTATTGTTGTGTGCGCCATACTAACGGTTGTGAGATTCAAAGGAAAATGAAGGGGCGAGGGGGTGGAGCAAGGGAAAGACGAGGAAGGGGTGGAGGGGAAGGGGGGAATTAAGGCTGGGCCAAAGGATATGGAAAAAGAGATGGCTGCTGAAGAAAGATGCTGTGAATATTATGAAAACTGAATTATGACTTGTTGGTTTGACGTTTCTAAAAATGGGAATTAGAAGTAAAAATAGGATATTTGGATTTTCTGAAATGTCATTACGATTATGATTCGGGTTAAAATATTGATCACCGAGCTCGATAGCTGCAGTCGCTTAAGTGGGGCCAGTATTCGGGAGATAGTGGGTTCGAACCCCACTGTCGGCAGCCCTGAAGATGGTTTTCCGTGGTGGCTGTACCTTAATTAAGGCCTCGGCCGCTTCCTTCCAAGTCCTAGCCCTTTCCTGTCCCATCGTCGCCGTAAGACATATCTGTGTCGGTGCGACGTAAAGCCAATAGCAAAAAAACTTCCTTTACAAGAGATTTTATCATCCTTTCAACATTACAATTTTACTTGAATTTTCCACCTAATGCAATCTTCGACTAATGAACATAGCAATAACATTCATCCACAAGCAGAATTCATATTTTGTAAAATACAATGTAGGACGATTGCTGTAAACTGAAAGACAAACTCAGTTTTAACAATTAAGAGGTTGAATATCAGCACAATTAGTGTTATTGCTATCCATTTTTAATTCTGAATTTCAAAGATTCACTTTGATTCAAACTTGACAGAGCGAGTGGCTGCGTTGTTTGGGTCAGTAGCAGTCGGCTCACATTCGGAAGATAGCGAGTTTGAACCCCACTGTCGGCAGCTTTACCTCAATTACGGCCACTGTCCCTTGCTTCCCGCCCCAAGCCCTTTCCTATCCTATCATCACCATACGACCTAATCTGTGTTAGAGTGACAAAAATCAAACTTCCTGGGTCAACCTCTCCCTATGACACTAATGGTAATGAAACAGGAAGAAGTTAAACAAAACCAAGTACAGCTTATATTTTAAAATTACCCACACATTTTTTCAAAACTGAAGTGTACACTGGAAATTTACAAATGCTTCAGTGTACAGATGATTTTTTGCTTATAATCAATATGTCTCACTTGGCAGCAGTGCGACAACTGGAAAATCCTCGGCCCCTGAAAGAAAATACGCATTAATAGGACACAGTTATTTCCCATACTCTGGCAATACTAACCACATGCAATGTCTGTTATGCAAACCTTAATGTACGAACAGATGATACAGTTCTTAGGTGCAATGAAACATCAATAAAAGAAGAAATTCCAGAATGAAGGGGTTAAAACCCATGAAGAAAGGGTCATCACAGGTGGGAGTTCCAAAAGCAAATGTAAGAAGATCATTCTGACAATTACCACCGAAGCAATACAAACTCCCTCATCTCCTTCAATAAGTTCTCCTCATATAATGCTTAATTAAATTTTTAACAAGTGTTCATAACAATTAATCGGTCCCTACCAGGGAAAACAAGAAAGCTGAAAGAAGATAAATATTATCATTATTGATATCTTTATGGAATTGGACTTCAAGTTAATTGAAACAACAGGATGAATAGTTACACAGGGTTGACCTCCAACATCAAGCAAGAAGATGATCTCTTAAAAAGGAGGACTGATAGGTAAGTAATGTAGCATACAGTGTAGGTCCCTGTCAGTAGCATACGTTTCATTGCCTGTTAGCCTGTGGGTGGGGAAAAGGTGCATTTGCTGCTTCACCTAAAAAAATCCACACACTTCGTAACAAGTAACAAATGTAAATTTCTGTTGTCACAAATAAAAACCATTTACACTATACAGATGATGTGAAGGAGTGATTTATGAGAAAGTTAATCGCCTGCCAAAGAAGTGGCTCCTTCGAATGTCACAGTATAACAAATGTATTCAGACACCTGTGACCTCAATAGTTTTCTTATCACAGGCGTCGAACTACTCACAGAAGTTCCGCACCCAAGATGATGTTCCCTGTTCATGTGCATGTGTCCCTTCTATAGAGCATATTTCTTAAGATTTGACAGAGTAGAAAATGCACATGATTTCCAGGCATGTCGAAGGAACTCCAACATTCTACGGTACACCTACATTTGAGTCAGTTCACCCTTCCACACTGTAAAGCAGCACAGGAATGTCAACACTTCGTAGCTCTCCAACAACTTTGAAATCGGAGGTAACAGTCACACACTTCTTGCAGTGTTAATGCTAGTTTCAATTTGTATATCTGAATCCCATTCTTGCATTAGCACCCTATACTCTTGATAGTAACAAGCATTGGCAGTTATATACCCTCTCCCAGGGGACAGAGCGCAGTTTAATTCCCACCATTACGCATCTCCTCCTGTCAGCCAAGAAAGCAGACTTTCTCAATGGCGTCTCTTTAGTTTTGAGATCCTAAACCACAATGCAAAAGTACAATTGGACCCTTCAGTGAGTGGTCAGCGGTGATTTAAATCCAACATTCGTAATACACTCACTGACAGAGCAAATGCAACACCAAGAAGGAGTAGTTCGAAAGGGATGAAAGTTGGGGAAAAAACAGAGACGGCACGGACGAATAATTGATGTTTATTTCAAACCGATATGCAGGTTACACAATGCGCACGGCATCGACTCACTAGGATGTAGGACCACCGCGAGCGGCGATGCATGCAGAAACACGTCGAGGTACAGAGTCAATAAGAGTGCAGATGGTGTCCTGAGGGATGGTTATCCATTCTCTGTCAACCATTTGCCACAGTTGGTCGTCCGTACGAGGCTGGGGCAGAGTTTGCAAACGGCGTCCAATGAGATCCCACACGTGTTCGATTGGTGAGAGATCCGGAGAGTACGCTGGCCACGGAAGCATCTGTACACCTCGTAGAGCCTGTTGGAAGATGCGAGCAGTGTATGGGCGGGCATTATCCTGCTGAAACAGAGCATTGGGCAGCCCCTGAAGGTACGGGAGTGCCACCGGCCGCAGCACATGCTGCACGTAGCGGTGGGCATTTAACGTGCCTTGAATACGCACTAGAGGTGACGTGGAATCATACGCAATAGCGCCCCAAACCATGATGCCGCGTTGTCTAGCGGTAGGGCGCTCCACAGTTACTGCCGGATTTGACCTTTCTCCACGCCGACGCCACACTCGTCTGCGGTGACTATCACTGACAGAACAGAAGCGTGACTCATCGGAGAACACGACGTTCCGCCATTCCCTCATCCAAGTCGCTCTAGCCCGGCACCATGCCAGGCGTGCACGTCTATGCTGTGGAGTCAATGGTAGTCTTCTGAGCGGACGCCGGGAGTGCAGGCCTCCTTCAACCAATCGACGGGAAATTGTTCTGGTCGATATTGGAACAGCCAGGGTGTCTTGCACATGCTGAAGAATGGCGGTTGACGTGGCGTGCGGGGCTGCCACCGCTTGGCGGCGGATGCGCCGATCCTCGCGTGCTGACGTCACTTGGGCTGCGCCTGGACCCCTCGCACGTGCCACATGTCCCTGCGCCAACCATCTTCGCCACAGGCGCTGCACCGTGGACACATCCCTATGGGTATCGGCTGCGATTTGACGAAGCGATCAACCTGCCCTTCTCAGCCCGGTCACCATACCCCTCGTAAAGTCGTCTGTCTGCTGGAAATGCCTCCGTTGACGGCGGCCTGGCATTCTTAGCTATACACGTGTCCTGTGGCACACGACAACACGTTCTACAATGACTGTCGGCTGAGAAATCACGGTACGAAGTGGGCCATTCGCCAACGCCGTGTCCCATTTATCGTTCGCTACGTGCGCAGCACAGCGGCGCATTTCACATCATGAGCATACCTCAGTGACGTCAGTCTACCCTGCAATTGGCATAAAGTTCTGACCACTCCTTCTTGGTGTTGCATTTGCTCTGTCTGTCAGTGTATATTCTGATGCGGCATGATTTCATTTGATCGAGAGTTAAATGCATAATATTACCAGTATTGGTCCTGGGAAAACCATGATTAATTCATGACACTCCGCTTCACCAATATTGGCTATACCAAGTTGATCCTCAATTTTCTTTTTTCCACAACTGACCAAAGAGGAAACTACACTTGGTTGGGTACCTTCAAAAAGATGAGGCTACAACCTGACGACTGCAGTGTATAACGTCGTCGGGGAACAGGTAATTAGCACAGGTTGATGGTCAGCCTGCAATCCCGAATAACACACTGAAAATATTATTTGTGGTGTAGTTTAAAGGATAAGGTGTATAAATATAACCCAAATACAATAGAAGATTTACGTCCCACTAATGGCTCTCAAGATTTCCATAGATGCTGGAAGTTTGTCCCGCACCTGTTTTTGAAATTCCCTGTGTTTTTTAATTCTCTTTCCCTACTTTCTGGCAAAACATTTATCCTACACTTCCCCAATCGATGGCAATAAAGCGTTACAACGAAACGAAACAATTATAGAGCCTTGCCCTGTCTCTGTATCACAAAGTATTCATTGTCCTTGTGCTTAACTCTTTGTTTACAGTATTAAGTTAAAAGAAGGTATAATGGTTTCACCTTTCAATACTATCAAAATAAGAAATGTAAGTGTACATTCCTATTTAAATAAATTGGTACCACCGGGCGAGTTGGCCGTGCATTTAGGAACGCACACATGTGAGCTCGCACTGGGGAGATAGTGGGTTCGAACCCCAATGTCGGCAGCCCTGAAGATGGTTTTGGGTGGCTTCTCATTTTCTCACCAGGCAAATGCTGGGGCTGTACCTTAATAAAGGCCACGGCCGTTTCCTTTCCATTCCGAGGCTTTTCGTGTCCCATCGTCGCCAAAAGACCTATCTGTGTCAGTGCAACGTAAAGCAACTCGCAAAAAAAGTACCGGTTTCGACCAGTATTCATGGTCATCATCAGCCAATTACAAATAAGTGTAAAACAATGCATAGAAAAATAAAATGCGAACTTTAAATAATTCTGTTTGGTTTCTGCTAGTGAAGCACTAAAATCTTTAAGGAACACTATGCGTTGAAATATAGCCAAACACAAATAAGATGCACAGGTAAAAATGAAATTTAGATGATATTGTCAGATGCAGTTTATGGAGCACTATTACACATAGTGCGTAGAGATTTCAAAGTTATGTAGAAGTCTATTCAATACATATTTTAGTTGTAGTTTATGAGGCACTGTATAATTTTAAGTTTCAGTAATGCGTGTCTATGAAGAAGTCGTAGATCAAATACATTATTAAGACATATATGTTAGAGAGCACTGTGTGTGAAGAAGAATCAAATACGCACTTAAATGTAGTACAGAGTAATATCGTACTTGAAGAGTTCAGTTGCAATTTATGAGGCACTGTATAATTTTAGAGATTAGCACTGCGTATCAATAGATCCAAATACAATGAAGAAGTCGTAGATCAAATACTTCATATACGTATTTAAAAGTACAGAGTAAGTTCTTGAAGAGTTCGGTTGAAGTTTATGAGGCATTGTATAATTTTAGAAATTACTACTGCATGTTGATAGATCCAAATATCATGTAAAAGTCGTAGATCAAATATGTACTTATATTACGGAGCAAGTTCTTGAAGAGTAGATCGGCACTGTGCTCCCAAAAGTCACGTAAGTTAGGTTAATGAAGTTATTGAAACATATGGCATACAAAAAACAATTGTGAAGAGAAAAAATACTAAAATGCGTGATATTGGAACATTCGAGGAGCGTAAATGACGTAGCGTGATATATCTCGAAGGTCGACCTTAGAACAAGACCGACTCCAATCCTCAGACCGTAATATAAAAAAAACATGGCGTCCGAAATAGCCGGATTACTGGTATTGGCTAACACGAAAATATCACGTACATATCATATAAACGGCAGAAATTTAATATGATAAATGTAACATCGTAGGGGAAATCACTTTTAAGGCTTGGTTTCTCAGAACCGACGCATGCGAGGTGCGAGGTGCGAGGCCCGCCTCGCACAAATCCAGACTACACGAGCTTATGCAAGTGGTTTCTCAAGCTGCGCGCTGCGCAGTGTACGCAACCTCGCAGAGAGACCTCGCAGCGTCACCGCGCACTGATTCGTCCGGCCAGATTTGTACGAGGCGACAGCAGTGCGAGGCGACATTGTTTCTGTTCTTGTTTTTACTGTTTTAAGCAACACGATGAGCTTTACGGACGAAGTGGAGGAGGAACTGATTAAAGAAGTTCGAATGCACCCAGTGTTGTATAACTCACAACACAAGAGCTACAAAAACAACGTTGTGAAAGACAACTCATGGAAAATGATATCACTGAAGTTGGGTAGAACAGCTAATAAATGTTGCTAGTTTTATGTATTATACGATGGTCTTGAGAAGGAAAGAGTTCGTAAAAATAGAAACTCCAAAAACGGAGGTATCAGACGATTAATGTTAATTTACTGTCATTTGGAACCCCGTTCTTGGAATTCTTTTTTTTTTCATTGATGCCTCTGTGGATCGGTGGTAGGGTGTCGTCTATTATTAATATTATTATTATTATTATTATTATTATTATTATTATTATTATTTTATTATTGATGTTACTTATAACAAATATGAGTTCAGTTTCAAAGTATTAAATAATTAACAGATTTAGAAATATATCAACCAATAAATCCATTACTTTAATATCAAATATGCCAATATATATAATTTTGCAAAATTTGAGTTCAGTATTGTTCATTTAATAAAATCACGTGTTTTATTTTAATAACGATGTTCATTCCGTTATTATGCTAATTGGGTCACAGAAAAAAGTAAACTATAGGTAAACAAATACATGTTTGTCCGTTAGAAAAAAAACTTTCCCTCCATCCTGTTAGCATATTCTCTTTGTCATACCGATTCTCTCTCCCTGCTACAAAAATATTTCTTGAAGCTGTCTCTTATCATGAAAGCATCATGTATAGAATTACCTCCGTTGTCAGCTGCCAGAGGAATCATGTTTTCTTCTGTTAATTCCAAATAGCCAATAAAGTGTTAATTTGGGCAAGGAATTCGCTCATTCCGGAGAAGGTTGTGGACGATACAGGCTGACATCACAAGATCATCAACAGTTTCCATTGATACTGCTATAGGGGTGAAGAAAACCCTCCAGTACTGACACATAATCCGCTTCCTCTTCCAACAGTAGCGCACAGGCTGCGAGACATGTGCTCGGCAACTGATCCGCTTCGCAGCCTGGGAAACCACGAGCCTCGCAGCGTCACTGGGATGAAAGTACGCAACGTCGGCCTCGCACCTCGCACCTCGCATGCGTCAGTTCTGAGAAACCAAGCCTTAACACGTGTGAAAACGCTACGTCAACAAGTACGCATCACATAAAATCAACTAGAATCATATACATTCTACTAGAAAAGAGACCAACAAGCTGATTATTTAGACATTTCAATTCGTCGAATACGGAACCGTTTTCTCTTAGATTTCACTCCGCTGGACGGATGAAAATACATGATAAAACTGTTAAACTAATATTTCTAACATCATTTTGAATGTTCCAAAATAAATTAAGGTGCGAAATTCCTCGATTAATTCGCTCTCATGAGATCTGCGAAACATAACTTGTTGCCTTAGTTTTGAAGTGGAGGACAATTTCTTAAATTCAGCACACATCGAATGGGAAGTACACCCGAAATAATAATGTTATTGGCTTTACGTCCCACTAACTACATTTTTACGGGTTTCGGAAACGATGAAATGCCAAAATTTAGTCCTGCATTAGTTCCTTTACGTGCCAGTAAATCTATCGACACGAGGCTGACGTATTTGAGCACCTTCAAATACCACCAGACTGAGCCACGATAGAACCTGCCAACTTAGGGTCAGAGGCCAGTGCCTTAACCGTCTGAGCCACGCAGCCCAAGTACACCCGAAATGATTGTGTTAACCCAATGAACGCCCCTGGTAATGTTAATATAACGTTTTTTTACTATTTTGCTTTACGTCGCACCGACACAGATAGGTCTTATGGCGACGATAGGACAGGAAAGGCCTAGGAATGGGAAGGAAGCGGCCGTGGCCTTAATTAAGGAACAGCCCCAGCATTTGCCTGGTGTGAAAATGGAAAACCACGGAAAACCATCTTCAAGGCTGCCGACAGTGGGACTCGAACTCACTATCTCCCGGATGCGAGCTCACAGCTGCGCGCTCCTAACCGCGCGGCCAACTCGCCCGGTTAATATAATGTTGACATATTGAACCCATAATTCTACGATGGGAAAAAAAATTAATCCCAATATTTATTTCAGCTACAAACTACTTTTTTGAGAGTAGCCATAATTTTATTTCAAGAGTCTGGCTCTCTCGTGGGAACAGAGCTCTCTGTGACAAGCAAGCCACGAGCTCGTGAAATTCAGGGACACTTCGGTGGACGTCGAATATTGGATAATTTGTCTAATTCAAGAAATTCTTCATAACGAGAGGTTTTGGCGACATGATAAATCGAGGAATAAAGGATCTAAATTATTCATAAACCATACGTGAAGATAGAACCCCCAGGGTGAATATAAATGTAGTTAAGCCTGGAGAAAAGTTTGCGTTCTACTCGCGGATTGGAGACACGAGGCAAGGTCATTTCCTGAAGAAGATGTCGCGAAACGCCAGGGCAGAAATAATTCATTTCGCCCGTTGCGAGTATGGGAAAAATATGAAATCAACACCGTAATGAATCGTAAGTCTGTCCGAATTATGGAACAAATTTCAAGAAAATTGATCTATTGGATGTGGAATTAGCAGTTTGTGCAATCGAGCCTCGTGGAGAAGGTGGCGTCCCTTCTATAGGGTATTAAAGAAATCTCCCTCCGTCTATTACACACACTCTGTCTGGTTGTCTGAACGGCGAAGCTCACGTCGTTCGTCGGCAGGAAGGTGCGGGGATTTGTTCTCCAAGTAACTTGTTACATGTTCGTGTCTATGTTCAAATATAATATTAAAGTAGAAGGTGAAAGAAATTTTCCTGAATTGCCGCAGATGGTAACTTTGAAGGTTTAGAGATTTGGTTCAAATACGTAGTTGAGTTTCTCTCTGTATTCAATGTGTGCGTCTAATATTTATCAAAGAGAAGTCTGGAGGTTGGCCGCGAGGTCTGGTTTCTTATCTGTTTGGAACACCTGGCCCTTAGTAGGGTGAACGAAAGCAGAATCTTGGGAAAACTGTGTCAGTCGCCATTTGAGGAGCGGGCTTGTCGCTGGTCAAACGCCAAGAAGGTGCGTTGCTTGAGGCGTAAATCGACACCGAGTGTAATTTTTGTGTAGTTTAAGTTATATATATATATATATATAAAAGAAGATGATGTCAAATGTAGCCATGGAAGGCTAGGCACAAAGCCTGCTGGCAGAAATGCAGCCAGAATCCAGGATGATGTCTACGATTGCAGGTCTGTAGATACCTTTGTATCAATGTTGTAGTTAGAATATTGTTTGTCCCAACCAATTTTCATTGCGTGTGTCGGATTTATATTTAATAATGATCAGGCGAAGGTATTCGATTTCTGGTCGTCGTGTGAAACTCTTCAGGGCTGTAAAATTCATGTCGAGAAAGCATAAAATGCGAAGTTTAAATAATGTATTGATATTCTATGAGATATTGTTTAAATTAGGTATAATTAGGAAGGTGATAACGATCATGTAGTCGTAATGAATGTCTTAATTTCGAATATCGTATGAATTCAGAAATTTTTTGTCGAAATAATAATAATAATAATAATAGTAATAATAATAATAATAATAATAATAATAATAATAATAATAATAATTACCGCCGGATAAAAGATTTCTATGTTAAAAGTGTATTCAACAGTTATGTTCAATAAGGTTTGCGTGTGTCTCGTAATCCAGTGAAATCCGATAAAGTTATGTTTTATTCATGGGAAGTTAAATTTTGTGACATCGTGTATGTCGGTGATATGGGAAATCAAGGTGTGTTGTTGTATTCATGAGGTCCGAAAGTTGTAGTCAAAATAAATGAAAAGATAAGAAGGATTTTATAAAAGTTGTTTGTCACGAGAGGATTGAGGTTTGAAAAGTCTTGAAACAGAACAAAAAAATGGATTTGTGCCAGAATAATATGTTTAGATAAGAGTTGAATAGATGTTGAAGGCAGAGGAAGCCTGTATTTCAGGTGTAATACCGCCGTGAGAGGCGATGTGAATGAATTTTTGAGACAGGCTCTATTTGCTGAGGGCGAAGAATTTTTGAGACAGGCTGTATATAAAATGCGATATTTCTGAGGCAGGCTGTGGTATATTCCGCTTACAATCCGGGACTGCGCCAGAAGGTTGGTTCGAAGTGAGTGCTCTCTGACGCACAGTAAGATTTCAAGTTAAAATCCCAGAGAAAAACAATTTCTGTTGAAGATTGTAGTTCTCGATAGTAAAATCCAAGTGACTAGTTTATGCAAAGTCAGCATAATGAATATTATATTAAACTCATACGAACTCAAGTGTAGAAGAGCATTCTGAAAGCACGATTGGTGTTATTTGACTGTAATGATAAAATTTCCCCTCAGAAAATTTCATAAATTACGAGACGGTAATTTATAATTAAATAGAAACATTGTGGGATGAGATATTGGAAGTTATTAGAGCGATAGTTTGGCTGTGTAGATACATTGAATTTCGCTTCACTGGATAG
The DNA here is from genome assembly GCF_040414725.1 of Anabrus simplex. NCBI lineage: Eukaryota > Metazoa > Arthropoda > Insecta > Orthoptera > Tettigoniidae > Anabrus > Anabrus simplex. The sequence goes on along the minus strand of NC_090265.1, from coordinate 756,272,413 downwards.
TTAATGGATATGGATATTTGGAATAGTGAGATGATAGGCGACTTGAGGGCCTCACCCTAGAAGAATAGTGTGGAGTTTTGCGGTGGTGATGATTACTGTTTGGGCGATATTCACGTGATGTTAGACGTGTGTTGAAGGTCATTATTATTTTTCCAAACTTCATTGCGTATGTCGAATTCGTGTTTGAGTTGTGGATTGCTTGCCTCGCGTTATTTATTTTCAATTTCACGTTTTATTAACAAGATAGGGACTTAGTTGCATTTCCCGAATTGCGTTCATTCTGTGGCAAGATTCGTTTCATTGCGTGCTATTAGTTTCGACAAGGTTTACAGCTAAAATATCTAAGAGTGTGTTTGAAGTTACGATTTCGCCTGACATGCTAGAGGAAGCGTAGACAACCCATTTTCCGCTCGACAATAGATTTAGGACGTCACATGTTATCCTAGGAGTATACTGATGATGAGACGTCCTAGTTCACGCTCAACGACAGATTTAGGGATTTAGGGAGGTGTGTGTGTACATAGAGGTTAGTGTTAGGGTGTGCCGACATTAGGTAGGCCCGACGATAGGTCTGGGATGCCGGCTGTATATATTCAAGTCTTAGATTAGATGTTTTTGCGAAGTGATTTGAGCGATGGTAGTGTCTGCAGTAGTGTATGCAATGCGTAGAGTGTTAGCTAAGTAACATTGATGCCATGTTTGCGCTCAGCCCTTACCAGCTGGAAGGTGTTTACGTAAGATTATGGAACCACTAGCGGCATGAACGTGAAGGTTGTCCAATATTGGGTACTGAGCTAACGATGATTGAATATTCACTGCAGTGCGCCACGCATGTTTGGGTTCATTGAACTTCAGTATTTTATTTTACGCACTTAATTGTTTTGTCGTTGTGACGTCCGTTTGCTTTGCTAGTGTACGTATTGACACTTAGTTTAATAGGTGAGACTTGAGTTACGAATGCGGGTTCGATTCGTCAGCCGGTAATATATTTTATTTTCAATTTTTGTCGTTCTTTCATTTTTATACGTAGTTGAGTGTGGTCAATTGATAACTTTGTAGGTAGTGTATTGGGACAAACAATAAGTAGATGGATCTGTGATGGTAGTCATTGTTATAAAGGAAAGAACTCCTGTGTTTTTTATTTTTATTTTACCATGTGCCTTGTAATTTATTAAGCGTAACGTAACCATTTATAACCTGAAAGTTGGTTTTATAATAATATTTTTCAAGTGATTTACCACTTATTATTGAACTTCAGTGTTTGGCATTTCTTCTAAATGCGTGATGAATAACTGTTTCCTGCATTTCGCATTTATGTTTCTTCAGAACGACGTAACGTAAGATCCTCTCAGATCGTGTTGTTGTTGGTTCCTTCTGAACAGCTGTTTGGGTGATGCACGTTTCAGCATCGGGATTATTTTATAACTTAAGGGTGTAACGAGATGACAATACATGGTGGAATTTTATTTTCAATTGTGAATGCTGCTGTTAACTTGTAGTGAACAGCATGCCTTCCAATAATATTTCGCAACCTATCCAAAGCAAATCATTGTCAATTTGGTTCGATTAAGGGTCCATTCGGCGGGTGTTTCCATATCCGATAGGGTATTTGACTGATGGATAACCTTAATTAAGAGTAAATTTTAAACTCTATTTGTTGAAGGTCAGATTTTCCACGGATCGTGTGGAATAATTATATTACAGTTTAGATCAATAGGTGCCCGATTTTCAGATTTCCTTTTCACTTTTTCGGTTTCGCTGTCCACTAATCTGTGAGATTTCTACTTTTCTCCAAAGAAAATTGTTCGATATTGTAATCAATAAAAATAACGCCATGCAATGTGACTGCGCTTGAAATATTTAATAATTTTGTTGATCAAGGATGTATATAAATAAATTTTTTGTGCAGTTAACTGATTCAATAAAAGTTAGTAAGCACATATTCGCTCCTCATTTCAAGTAGTTAGGCTCTCTTCTGAACCCCATCGTTTGGTTAAGATCGTGACCAAATTACTCCCGCTACGACCCCAAGACTTAAGAGTTCAATATTGCTCCACTGCAGCAGCTGTGGCCGACCAACGATGGAATGGTAAATCAAGGGTTCAGTAAGGCATAACAGCACTTCACACAATGATAGTAACCTTAGTAACGAAATGTTCAGACACCCATTAAAAACATGAGTGCAAAAACTCCATTGACTAAACATTGATATTTAACCACATGCACGAGCTTCAGTTCGGCGCAGTCTGCTTGATAACAGATAGCCACATCAGGAATCGGAAGGTGTTGGTAGTGTAACACCCTACGTTACAAACCCAGCTAATCCCTCTAAGTCACTATTTCTTTTGTGTAGCGGTATACAGATTGCTCCATCTGTCACACTTGTACGTTTTGTTATACTCCAAGATCCAGCCAAACATTTCCGCAGGCAAAGCACAAATTATTGTAAAGTACACTTGCATCTAAATCACTAGACACTTTGAAGCACATAGACACTGACGAAATAACACAATATCAATGATATGCTATATTTTTCGAGGAACGCCAATAGTTTGGAAGTAGAGAACAGGCTTCCATAACCTCAGACTTATTCTCAAAATGATGTATGCTGGAGAGGACATTCAGACTCTTAGACACAGAGACACTCTTGGAAGACACTCTTACTACGATTCTACGTCTGCACATCGGAGAAGATTTTAACTTAGTTCTCTTCGCATCTGAGTAGCACCGTAGGATACTACTCAAAAGTTACTCTCATTGGGACTTGTTAACTCAATGACGAGAGGTATAGTCAACAGTAGACCGGTTTTGACTAGTAAAGGGAAGGAGAGCTTTTGTTATGAATTTAGTTACGCTACTGTTCCGTAATACGGAAGAATACAAGTGTATTCTCTCCATGAACATAACCCATGGTGGTTTTGCATTTAAAATTAGGACTCATTACGACTTTATGTAAGGAATACAGTAGGAAGTGTTAAAGGCAGGAAAAGCAGAAGTAGGACTGGAATCCAACAACAGATGACGCAGCCGGTACGAGAGATCCATCATCAATCATCAGCTTCCAGATAACAAATGGTGAGCTAATGGCTTAAATTACTGCAAGTCTACGCGTTACAATTCAAGTTCTTAGAGTTCATTTCATTTAATTTTTCTTTTGCTTCCGTAAGTTCAGATTTCGTTAATACGACGCTACGTCACGTTTTTTATCTTAAGAAATAGCTGTTTTAATTTGTATTTTCTGAAATTATTATTAATGATCCTTAAATTCCAAGTTAGTGTACTTAATGATTTGTGTTCCGTCACCTCACCCCTGGGAGATTTTGAATCTCATTACGTATTATTATTATTAATTATCAACTTTCGTTTTCAAGCCATAAGCTTGAAGGCCCATGGGATATTGTTTATGGAGAAACAATTAGATATCATTTATTCATATCAATATTAAAGTGACCCGCCACGTTAAAATTTTGTCACACATCTGTGGGCCGAGTGGGTACGTCACAACTTCTTAATACTGGGGGTAGTGTGGTGTATGAACCATACTGGAAATAGATATGATGTTACACGTTAATGAAGATAAGAAAAAGGTAAAACATTCGTGCAACTGTAATATATGTTCATTTAGTAATCTACAATAACTTCGTTTTCTACAATAATTCCACGTATTTTTCCTGTGCACAATCATTATCTTTACCTGTGATAAACCTGAATGAAACAAAACTTACAATAAGAAGGAAAAATAAACAAAGTAAACTGTTACCGGACACAATACGTGGTATTATATGCGACCCATATAATGCAGGGAAGACCAATGTTATGATTTATTTGTTATTGCAACCAAACGGGTTACGATTTCAAAATGTGTACGTTTACTTAAAATCTTTACCGTAAAAGAAATATATTGAAATATAGAAGCTTTTACAATCTATTAAATAAATAAATAAATAAAAAGCGAGTTTTACTCTGATTATGAGCAAGTAATACCGCCAGAAAAAGCTCTAAGATATTCTGTTTTTATTTTTTATGATGTAGTAAGAGACAAACAGCAGCACATGAAAGACTACTTTAGTAGAGGTCGACACTATATCGTAGATGTTTTTTACATATGTCTAACCTATTCCTGTAATCCAAATATCTTATTAGAGACAACGCTAATTTTATTATTCTGTTAAAACAAGATGCAAGAAAACTCCGTCATGTTTGTGATGATCATGTGAACATCGATATGAATTACAACCAGTTAACTAATTTATGTTATCGTTGTTGGTCACACACGATATTCAGCTTTCTCGTTTATTGACAAGGATAGAGAATTAAGAAATGGTCGATATCGAAATGGATTCGATATATTTTATGAGATATAAATACTATAGTGTATGCCACCGCCATTGCAACTCTATATACTGCCTGCTCTGTGCCACGAGAATTGCGTTTACAGCGACATTGAAGATGGCAGCACTTACCGCACCCAAAGCACATGTTGGTTAAACGGGAGTTCGTCTGTAACACCAATACAAAAAAAATGAAAAATAATCTTTTTAATGTTGCTAATTGGAAGATAATTCACACAGAGAAACTAACATTTCACATTTGAGCTTGGCTTACCGTATAAAAACATAAAATATATAATATTTTACCATTTACAGTAGATATGTTAGGATCATCCCACTGCTGCACGGTACATATACATTTCCGAATTTTCTCGACACGAGTAACGGAGCATATTTACAATCTTTTTCTTACTGTTATTTACCAGCAGTGGACGCTCAATGTTTTCTATCACTATTTTGTTGATCTTCTGTTCATGACCAGATGTTCTATAGCATAAATTGCAGGGCGTGCGTCCTCACTGCACTAAATAGAGCTTCTACTGCGTCTCCAGAAAATCATCTGGTGAGAACATAAAATAACCCATTTTGTAACAAATAAGACACACATTCCACTATAGATTTCACAGTTTGCGAGACAGCATCTGCCGTCTCTTTAGACAAACACTTCAGTTTTGCACGTTTTGATTCCAGCTGAATTATTTTAACGTACCCGATGAAATCATCATTCAACTATTGTAGTATTTTACTTGCTGGTGAACAGAAATGCACACAATCTGGATTGTTTTGCCGAATGTGCTGAGTTCGGTCAATGACGTCGTGGAATGTGAAAAATTTGTTAACTGATTCCATGAAGCGCACCGTCGATTCCCCGCCTGAAAAGTCAAAAATTGTTTAAAAATTGGCATGGTTTTCGTTTATGAAGCGAATAGCAGCAGTAACCGCTGCTCGATGAGTTTTTTCGTAATTCCGAACAGGCTTGAATGTCGAGTCCCTCTGGAGGCGACAACCTTCTTTCACATATTTGGAGGTGATGACGCCATTGCTGTCATTTCTCTGTTTGGTAAGTGGGATCTCACCTTTTTTAAATGGTAATAAAGAAAAGAAGTGTGCGACTGGGATCACATGGTTTAGTCACACAGGTTCTCATTTTCCCGCTCAAAAGTGTTTAAACTTAGGGATACTATTCTCCACGGCACATGGTGCCGTGTAATTTGTTCTGACAGCACTGTTTTTGTCTTGCGAAAATTATGGCTTTGATCTGAAAGATAAACGGTCTTTTATTTACAGCACCGTGTGATTTGTTCTGACTGCGCTGTCTTGTCTTTCTAAAATTATGGATTTGATCTAAAAGATACGCGGGCTCTTGGACATTATATTTAGCTGCTTCCTTTACATTATTCAGATGATCAGTTTCTGAGTTGTCTACGAATTTCCTCCGTAGTCTTTGAAGTTCATTATGGTTAGTCACCAGCTTTCAACGCAGTATCAGAATTCTTGATCGGAGACTTTGATGTAAGATTTTCTGATGACTGCTGTAATTCTTACTCGTTGGAATATTGACTTGGATTGAGACATTATTGTTCACAAGAATTTCGTACTCCCCATCCAATGTATTTGCCGTGGGTTAAGAGCTTGTTTCTTCATAGATTTATTCCTAGGAAATATCTTGTCAGTGTCTAGTCTTTCGTGGAGCTATTTTTCTGGTTTGAAGGTATTGGGATAATTCGAAAACAGAATAGGCACACTCTCTGACTTCAATATATTTTTCTTTTAGTTTTATCTCCATATCTAAAATTCAGAATACTAACACGAGAATAATCGGATGGAATCCATTGACTACCCTTGGTTGATATAACGTAAAGTCAATTTCACCTAAGTTCTTCAGTTGGGGGGATTTCATGAAACCTCCCATCTGAAGAATTTGGATTCTTTAATATGGTAAGAGAGAGGAACACAACAATTCATCATTGTACAACCAAAGACACACACATACATACCCGACGCAACCGCACGGGAACACAACAACGTGGGTACGGAGCTAAACTGGGTGCGTTAGCTACTAAGAGCTCACGCTGGGCAGCATGTTAACCGCACAGCATAGAGCAGGCAGTACATAGGATTGAGACGACGGTGGTGTATGCAATAACGAACTCATTTTCGATTTGTTGAGTAGAGAAAGAACATTGCGATGTCGTCAAACAACAGAACTAATAACGTGTATGTGACGCGACCATCACCACGACATGATATTGCCACTAAATCGTATGTGGATGAAAAATGTTAATTAACACAAATTACGTAACCCCAACATCTGATGGAAACTAAAGTATTCAAGGTAAACGGTTGAGGAACGCTGCCAATCCTATAAACAGAGAAGATGCTTCTAATAAAAATTATGTGTTAAAAACCGTCAAGGACAGTATTAATAAAGATGAAATATAACGTGATATTTTAGATCTTCAAAATGAAGTACGTAACATATGTGAATTAGATGAAGATTCAGTTGATTTTAGGAACAAAATGCTGAAAGGAATAGCTCCAGCGATAAATGGAAACGAAGCAGTTTCGCTTACCACAATGCGTACCCATACTAATAATGTGCAGAGAAATTTAGAAAAACAAGTTAATGACGTTTCAGTATGCATAGAATATGTTGACTCGCTTATACGTGATATTGTGGAAGATCATCTTCCTCCTATTGACAATAAACTCAACGTGAACAACAAAAGAATATCGGGTGTAGCAGATCCTGAAGAGGAACAAGATGCAATACCGGTATCACTTTTATTTTTAGAAAAGCACACGAAAGGTACACTACTTCAATTGAATGACGATGGATCAATTAGTATGCAAAATAAACGAATAACAAACATCAGCAGTCCTATTCATTCGACCGATGCGATCAATAGAGCATACCTGGAAAAACATTCAGCAGTGCGGGAAGAACTTGAAAAACTGAAGAATGAAATAAGCAATCAACAAAAACTCAACGTTGATGTGAGTGGCACGTTGAATATGGAAAATAAGTGAACTACTAGCGTACATGATCCATTAAATAAGAAAGATATTACAGATAAAATCTTTGTAGAACAGTATGCGGCTGCGCGGAGAGAAATTGACGAGTAAAAACTTGCCTTATATAAACTCCAGAAAAGTTATCTACCAGTAGAATCTAACAGAAAATTAAATATGAAGAATAAACGAATTATAAATGGTGATTCTCTTATCCACGCGCAAGATGTTCTAAACAAACAGTGTTCAGAAAAGTTTGTACTGCAAAAGAAGAGTTTGAAACGATGAAAAAGGAACTGCAATACAAACCAAGAATTAGTAGTCTACCATCAAATCAATCACAAATATATATGCCGCAAAACAGTCGTCTTATGTATAAGCTTCCATACACAGGTACACTAACACCATTAACAGTTTCACCTAGTTCTCTGGTATATGCAATGATTATTAATGTGAACAAGCCAATCGAATTAGAAGGTGCACCAATTGCTGTGAAGGAAAATAATGAAATTCAATTCCACCTAAAAAATTCGGAGCAATGGAATACTAATTATCTTCCGCTCCATAAAGTCTTTGCTATTTGTTTTTACGTCGCACCGACACAGATAGGTCTTATTGAGACGATGGGATAGAAGAGGCCTGGGGAGTGGAAGGAAGCGGCCGTGGCGTTAATTAAGGTACAGCTCCGGCATTTGCCTGGTGTGAAAATGGGAAATCACGGAAAACCATCTTCAGGGCTGCCGACAGTGGGGCTCGAACCCACTATCTCCTGATTACTGGATACTGGCCGCACGATATAGTCTTTGAATATACTATATATGAGTAAAACAATGGATGTTTAACTTCAGTTAGAAAAAGGCAGGCGAACATTAAGACAAAAACTCGTGTAAAGAATAATTTAGCTAAATTAAGAAAAGATGTAAAAAGAAAATATAACTCTCTTAAAGCAGATATGGCATTAAACCAGTTAAAGTTAGACGAAACATTTAAACCAATAACTGAACCATGAAGTAAACTGAGGCTGCTTACAGTTAACTCGAATGGATTAAAAGCAAAGAAAAATAAAAAATAAAATAGTTATATAAAAAGGTGATGAAGAAAGCAATGAAGAAAAGTGTGAAGAAGCTCTGGAAAAGGTGGAAAAGGTATCTTCTCCCCTGAAAAATTATCTTAACTCACAATTAAAGCTCAAACCTGATAGAATATTTGGGATGCGAGTAGTTAATGGTGTAACCGGTACTTCAGCGGTTAAACAAACACAGTTAAAGGGAGGAACGTAAATCAAATTAGACGATACCTAAGACATTACACACACAATAAAACATCTGATGAACTACGCGTTTCAGCCGATAACAACACTGGTAAATATCAGTAGGGGCAACTTGATGATAATAAACCAGGAACGTGGAAAGGAGACTGGGAAAACTTATCAAGGGCCATGGAGGTGCGAAGGTTGCGGTTTTCCGAAAAGCCAGCAGTGATCTCTTGTTTTCAAAATATTATTTACAAAATCGGCAATACAAATTAACTTCCGAAACAAATTCAGCTGTACACCAAATCTAGATATACACTAAACACGATATACATATTCCTTGACAAAATACAGTTTAGATGTTCCTAGACAAGAGTAAGTTCAAAGAGTTAAAAAAGTACATCTCAGTACAAATCAAATTGCACAAATACAATATTGAAGGTAAGAGGAAACAAAGAATACTATTACATTTTAGAGTGAAATCAAAACTGGCTTTTCACATCTGATCAAAAGAGTGGCGATTAGGGCAAACTCCTGTGATACACCAACGGAAACTAAATGGAACTTAAAACTGGACAGAAAGCAACAGCGCTTACCCTAAGGCAGCCCATGCTGGTACCGAGGAGACGTTCACGACGCCAAAAAATATAAAAAACATAATGTTACTGGGGGGAAAGGCGATCACTTCTGGAAACTTTCTCACTATAGTATAGATTAGTCAAGATACATGACAGTCACTTTACTAACAACCATGATTTTCTTTAAGTTGAACTTCCAACAGTAAACCAAAGCAAACTGTCACTGGACCAAAGGTCCTTTTCAGTAGCCTGGAGTTTACGATTTACCAATAAATACCAAATAAATGTCCACGTGGATAATCATACTATACTTCAAAATGCGTTGTAAAATTGCTTCGACTATTTCAACTTTGTCCACAGGAAGGATGTACACTCATTCCTTCTACCCAATAGTCAGTAATCCTTAACCTTTTCGCTTTCTTACAAGACAGCCTTCAAGGCCTCCGTCTTAGGCAAGTTATGGCCTAAGTATCTTGCACCACTTTTTCACACCAGTCATAGAATTGAGTTTGAACCGGCAGGCCACAGGTTGTTGCTGCCGACAAGGCCGTTTGTCGCCAGCCTCCATTCAATTTCAGTTCAAACCAGGTAGCTAGGTAAGTTGCAGTCCCGTGGTCTCTTGCACCAAATGAGCGGGTGGGTGAGACACCGTCCAGTCAGACTGTCTCCATTAGGACGTTCGTCACAGGATTGTGGTGCCGGATGGTAGCGCCAAAGGCACACAGTGTGCCTGACAAATTGGCACTTTAGGTTGCCGTCAAAAGAAGCTGGTCACTGCAGCCACTGTAACATAAACCAAACCGCAGCGGACAGGGGCATACTTGAGGCAAAACTATGCTGCTGGGCTTGCATAGCGTCACCCAATGGATGGCATAATGAGTATGCAGTAGGGGCCCCCCCGCACACCAGGGATATTAGGGCACCTAGCCCCGGGGTAAGCACTATCTATAATTCATTCATTTGACAAGTTTACGGTGGGTGTGAAAGGAAACTACAGGCGTTTACCCTAAGCCTGAAAGTTAGGAGAATAAATTCCATGCAGTGATACTAAACTAAAACCTACCTAACTTATTATACTAAAAACATTACACTAAGGTAGATAAGTGCTAGAGGATACCTAAAGTATTTACCTACACAATACTTATAACTACCTTACACACAAACTTATTACCTTACAACTAAAATCTTACAAATACCTTACAAGAAACTTATCATTACATTACAACCAGATCTTACAAATAGCTTACAACCTAATCTACATGGTCACCAACAATGGTATTCACCCCTCCCTACATGACTCAAGGTACCTTCAACTGGGAGAGGTGGACTCTGCTGATCCTTTTCCTTTCGGGATCGCTCACCAATAATATCACCGGGGTAAGGAATTTTAAGATGGTGCAGGGACCTCGAAACCTGGGGGGCCAACTTACTGATAACATAGTCCGCAGCACTACACACGGGGTGTGTTTTAATAAACATCTGGTCACCCACGGACAGATTGTGCGGCCTTCGCCCGTGGTTGTAATTACGCTGGACCTTAGCGTAATAAACCTTTAGGTTCTTTCGTGCACGGTGCCAATTAGCTCGGATCTTTTCTGGGCTGGCATAGTCTGGCAGAAGACCATTAATAGACCGCAAATTAGATAGCGGAGAATTAGGAGTAAAAGCCGACATTAACGAAGCTGGGGTTTGCTTGTGGCTTTCATGGACGGCAGTGTTAAATGCAAACGACAACAAATTTAGTGAAGAATCCCACTTGGAGTGGTCATGATAAGCGATGAGGGCAGATCGCAGGTTATGATTCACTCTCTCAGCATAATTTGGCTTCGGGTAATACGGGGTAGTGGTTACATGAGCAATGGATAGATCAAAACAGAAATTCCGGAACTGGACAGAAGTAAAGGCTCTTGCATTATCGGTTACCAGAAATTGACAGGGTCCAAAAGAAGCATATATCTGTTTGAAGCACGAGACGGTGGTGTTGGCGTTAGTCATACGAGTGGGGAACAGCCAAGTAAAACGCGTAAAGGCGTCAACACACACAAGTATGAAACGATGACCATTCAGAGATCTCGGGAAGGGACCGATGTAGTTTATTAACAATCTATCCATTGGGCGAGAAGCTTGCTCGGAAGACAAGAGACCTAGACGAGTATTCGGGGCGGGTTTACGGATGTTACAAGTTTTACAGGATTTGACAAGGGCACGGATCTAACTATCCATGGATTTCCAAATGAAGAGCTTACGAATTTTCTCTCTCGTTTTGAAAACGTCCAGATGACCGCCCACTGAGGATTCATGAAAATATTTGAAGAGAGCCGGGACAAGGTTAGTTGGGACTACAATTTTGGGGTTTGTGCGACCGCGAGCCGGACAACACAAGACACCATTCTTAAGGATGTAAGGCTTAACATGCTCACCGCATTACATCCTGTCGATAATAGCTTTTAACTCAGCGTCGTCCTCCTGATGTTTGGTTATATCTCTGAAAAGCAAGGGAGAGTCTGTTAGGACTATATTCACGAAGACTGATACTTGTTCAGCAGAGGGGTCTGCAGGCTCTGATTGGGGGTCAGAGCTGCCGGGATAGAACATCCTACTGAGGCCATCAGCCACAACGTTTTTCGTGCTATGAATGTGGCGGGCTTCAAATTGGAAAGCTGAGATGCGCACTACCCAACGTGCTAGACGACCAGTCCTTCGCGGCTTGGCCAGTGCCCAACTCAACGTCTGATTATCAGTTTCCAGATCGAAAGGAAGATGTTTCAGGTACATTCTGAAGCGTTCTAAATAGAAGACAACAGCTAAGGCTTCCAACTCATAAATGGAATAATTTCGTTCAGCAGGATTCAGGGCACGCGAAGCATTAGAAATAAGATTAGGCCCTTCTTGAAATTCCTGAAGAAGAACACCGGATATGCCTGAGGAAGAGGCGTCAGTGTGAAGGATGAAGCGTTTAGAAAAGTCTGGCATAGCCAATACAGGAGCGTTACACAAGGCGGATTTCAAGTCCATAAAGGCTTCACGCTGGGCATCGCCCCACACAAATTTGGCATCCTTTCTTCTCAAGGCATTTAATGGGGCTGCCAGTTCAGCAAAATAGGGAATTAATTTACGAAAAAAATTAACCATGCCAATGAATCTGGCTACAGCCTTGACGTCTGTTGGAGTGGGAAAATTCGGGATGGAGGCAGTACGATATTGATCGATTGAGACACACCTCCCCGACACAATATGGCCTAAGAAGGACATCTGGGGTTGTGCAAAAGAAACCTTGGTAGCCTTGAGTGTTAGTCCTGCTTTACGCAGTCTTTCAAGCACTTCGTTGAGATGGACCAGGTGTTCCTCGAAGGCTATACTAAAGTTCACCAAATAGTCAAGGTAATTATAGACGAACTTGAACTTAATGTAAGATAAAACATAATCCTGTCACCGAGTAAGGACAGCAGCTCCAGTCGCGAGCAGAAATGGGACGCGCTCAAATTCATATAGGCTCCAATCGGTCGCAAGGACTGTGAGATGCTTGGATTCTTCGGCAAGAGGTGTCTGGTAATAGGCCTGATTTAAATCGAAGGTGGTAAATTTTTTTGCATTAGCAAACCAAGGAAAACAAGTGTGCAAGACAGGAAGGGGAACAGTTTGGAGGACCACCTTACGGTTCAACATCCGATAGTCAACTACAGGACGATAACCACCATGCGGATAGGGACCAGAAACATGGGAGAAGAATAGGCTGACTCGGAAGGGCGTATCACTCCGTCAGCGAGCATTTGATCAATAATAGCCTCAAGGACTTTCATTTTGGTTGGTGACAGCCAATATGCAGGAGAAAGGACAGATATGTTATCCGCGACTTCAATTTTGTACTCTAAGACATTGGTAACACCTAACCTGTCGGTAAAGACATCAGGGAACTTATCGCAGAGTTTTCTCAGTTGATTGGCCTGCTCCTCGGGTAAATGATTAAAATCAAAATCTTTGGGTTCGTCAGAATCTTCAGGAATAGCGTTAACGTGACAAGGCAGAACAGGGGAGCGATCAAACAGCTCAAAGTTTCTCGCACAAAATTTAAAATGGAATTTGTTGAACTGCAGGTCCAAAATCATGCCCGTTTTAACAATAAAATTGGCACCCAATATGAACTGACAGGATACATCTCTTGCCACTAGTACTGACATTTTCC